>NC_135237.1:243487364-244122006 GCF_051348905.1 Ranitomeya variabilis | reverse complement strand
TGTGCAAACTGGGCCATCAATTGTGGGCATCACAATGGCTTTATTCTGTGGGTTGTAGGGTTTAAAAGTAGGGTTGAGCGAAACGGATCGGACAATTTCAAAAATCGCCGACTTTAGGCAAAGTCGGGTTTCGTGAAACCCGACCCGATCCCAGTGTGGGATCGGCCATGCTGTCGGCGATCTTCGCGCCAAAGTCGTGTTTCGTATGACGCTTTCAGCACCATTTCTCAGCCAATGAAGGAGGACCCAGAGTGTGGGCAGCGTGATGACATAGGTCTCGGTCCCCACCATCTTAGAGAGGGGCATGACAGTGATTGGCTTGCTTTCTGTGGCGTCACAGGGGCTATAAAGGGGCGTGCACGCCGACCGCCATCTTACTTCTGCCGATCTGAGCATAGGGAGAGGTTGCTGCAGCTTCGTCAGAAGCAGGGATATTGTTAGGGAGGAAATATTAACCCCCAAACTGCTTGTGCTGTAGCGATTTGCACTGTCCAACACCACCTTTTCTTTGCAGGGACAGTGGAGGCTAGATTTCTGTGCATCAGCTCTGTAGCTTATAAGGCTCCCTGATAGCTGCATTGCTGTTTGTACGCCTGTCATGGATCCCTACTCCGTGGTGTCACTTATTCGTCACGTGCCTGCTCTCACACGTGACTTGGGGTTGTGCCTGCAAGGGTTAATCTATCTCCCCACTCTCAGTCCAGCATTCAACCTCTGTCCTATGCTGTAATGGGAGCATAAATCACACACCGACCCAGGCCACACACCCGCTCATACATGCTGCCACCACTCATCGAATACACGGGCGATGAGTCCCGGACTAATAATAATACTAATAAAAATATGTCTATCACTCATAAGGCTCACACACCTTTAGGCTATGGATTCTTTAGAACATTCAAGGTTCAACTTGTTAAAGTTTTATACTTTAATAACAAAAGGGTCAGTGCTTACAATAAGAAAAAGGTATAAAAATATGATAATAAAAAGACATACAACTTATGCAAAACAGTATCAAAATAAACAGGAGAAACTTACAGAAATTATCTAACTGGTAGTTGCTTTCTGCTCCCTGGGGTAGGACAAATGTAGATTGGATCACACCAGCTTCTCAGGCTGCCCCCAACATGTGAACACCATTCTCTGTCTGCAGCCTAAATTTATAACTTTGGTCTGAGGTCAGGTTTCTAGACCGGCCCCTCAGGCCAATATCATAACTGCTGCCTGTTTGATTGGGCACGGCCTCTCTACTAATGTATATATATTATTTTCCTCTGGAGACACTTGTGAGATGGTTCCCAGGAATAGCTAACCTCCAAGCAATTAACATCTCCCCTCCAAGCACTAGGTGGTGTCAAGTGTTCCTTTGTTCTTGGCTCTAGCTAGACCTCCTGGTGAGATAGGGAGACACAATGTCTACTAATCCCAAGGAAGTTCCTGTTAACACCTAGGTGCGACTTGCCTTCAGGACAGATGTTACATTATCACTAGACACACATATAACCCTAGACATAGGTCACTACACACATATAGATATATACACATTTCACCACACCTCCCTCCTTATGAACGTGCATGGGGGTTGACTTACAGGTCAGCTCCTGAGCACGTATCTGGTTCTGCCCCATCTTGTCGAGACAGTACATTTAATTTCCTGTAGTCTACACAGAACCGGGTAGTACGGTCCTTTTTTGGGACAAGAACCACATGCGAGACCCAGGCACTCTGGGATTTTTGTATCACTTTGAGGTTCAGCATCTCTACCTGTTCCCTCATGTGTGCCTTCACCTCTGCTGACACACGGTATGCAGACTGCCGTACTGGGGGATTAGTACCAGTGTCCACATGGTGAACTGCTAAGTGTGTCCTCCCAGGCTCCCCTGTGAAGACTTCGGTGAACTCGCTGAGTGCCCCCATCAGCTCAGACCTCTGACTGTGGGATAGCTCAGGGTTAAACTCTGCTGACTCCCGGGACTCCATGTACTGAGTCCCAGCCCCCACATCCAGTAACAGATCAGCCTCCCCCTCTTCAGGCAGGTTACAGACAGGTAAGACATAGGCCTCCCAGGCATGATGTGCCTTCAACATATTTACATGAAATACTTTCTGACGCTTTGCATGCTCATCTAGTGTCACCACATAATTAACATCATTCAGCCGCTTATGTACAGTGTATGGTCCCTCCCATGCGTCCTGCAATTTATCCTGTAACATAGGGACCAACACCCAAACCTTCTGCCAATCCTCGTAGGCCCTCAGTCTGGCATTACGGTCGTACCAGACCTTCTGGTTGATTTGGGCCTGCGTCACATTCTCATGGGCCAGGTTGCTCAGTTTTTTTCATTCTCTTTCTGAGCCGCAGTACATATTCGACCCCTGAGACTCCAGAAGTTCTGGGGTCGTCCTCCCAACAGTCCTTAATCAAATCAAGTGGCCCCCTGACCCTCCTCCCATAAACCAGTTCAAAGGGGGAGAATCCAGTAGATGCCTGGGGTACCTCTCTGTAGGCAAACAACAGATGGGGGAGGTACCGCTCCCAGTCTCTCCCTTCAGTCTCCACCAGCATTTTGAGCATTTGCTTTAATGTTCCATTGAAACGCTCGCAGAGTCCGTTGGTTTGGGGATGATAGGGGCTGGCCACAAAATGCTGTACTTGTATTCTTTCACAGAGGCTTTTCATCAGATCAGACATGAACTGGGTTCCCTGATCGGTCAACATTTCCCTGGGGAAACCCACACGAGAAAACACAGTCAGTAAAGCATCCGCCACTTTGTCTGCTCAGATGAAGGATAGTGCCACAGCTTCCGGGTATCGTGTAGCATAGTCCACCACTGTGAAGATGTACTTTTTGCCAGAGCTGCTAGGGATTGCAAGTGGCCCTATGATGTCCACAGCCACTCGCTGGAAAGGTTCATCGATCACAGGCAGTGGTATCAATGGAGCTTTCTGTATATTCCCAGACTTTCCAACTCTCCGACAAACTACGCACGATCGGCAGTAATTGGCAATATCTGCCCCCATCTTGGGCCAATAGAAGTTATGTGTCCGGCGAGCTTTAGTCTTTTGTATTCCAAGGTGTCCGGCCAAAGGAATTTCATGGGCAATTCTCAATAATTGTTCCCTAAATGGATAAGGGACGATCAGCCGCCGTTCATAGTCCCAGGATTCTGTAGTATCCATGGGGATAGTCTCTGTATACATTCTGCCCTGGTCCCAGTATACTCTTACTTTGTCAGAAGCAGCAGGGGGTCGGTCTGCAAGACATCTGAGCTCCTCCAGACTGACATCTGTCCGCAGGGCCTTCTGGAAGCACTGTCGGTCAGCCTGCAGGCCCTGGCCTAGTGTGACTGCCAGGCACTGGTTTGAAGCTGAGTTTTCAGTTTCTGTTATCAGGGACCTTGGTGGGTCTGCCATGTATGGAGGCTCTGGGACCACAGTATGGGCCTCCTGTCTTGGCAGTTCTGTCTGAGACTCATCCTCTAATCTCTGGGCCTGAGTCCGAGCCGCAGCCTGACTCCGGGTCACAGCTGCCACATAATTACAGTCCTGTGCATTGGGACATTTTCCCTTCTTGCACAGGATCTCAGGTGGGTCTCTTTCTTTCACCTTCTCTGCATCATTTACTTGCAAGGGAGGAACATAGTGGGACACCATCCTCCCCAGGTCCGTGCCTAGCAACACATTGGTGGGAATGGCCTCTGATACTCCCACTTCTCTCAGTCCTTTCCCTGCTCCCCAGTCCAGGTACACACAGGCCATGGGCACGGCAGGGCTGACCCCTCCAATCCCGGTTATAGACATAGTCTTTCCTGGTATGATATCGGCAGGGGTTAACATGGCTGGACGCACCAGGGTCACCTTTGCCCCAGTGTCTCTGAGACCAATGGTGACTTTATTGCCAACAGTGACAGATTGACAGTTCTCATTCGCCCTCGCATCAGAGCCGGCTACAAAGAGGACAGATGGTGGGGGCACAGACGACTTTGTGGTGGTAGTTGGGCGTTTCTCCCTATCAGGGCAGACAGCGCTAACATGTCCCACTTTGTTGCAGGAGAAGCACCGGCGTGCATCGCCTAGAGAATGTCTATTCTCCGGGGCCCCATAGAAGGTGAGCTTGGACAGCACTGGTGATCAGCCGGCAGAGGGAGAAGGGTCCCCCGTTTGGCTTACCTCCCCTCCAGCTGAATCCCGATGGCTTCCGCACCTCAGGCATCCTGTTAGCCACATAGCAGTCCGCAATCCTTGCAGCCTGATCCGCAGTTTGTGGCTCCCGATCACACACAAATTGTCGTACATCCGTGGGGCACATGTGAAGAAATTGATCCTTGACCATAAGATCCGTTAAGTCCTCAAAACTGTTAACAGAAAGTCCCCTAATCCATTGGTGGAACATTGTCCTCAAGGTGCTCACAACATCCGCATAGCTGTCAGTGGATCCACGTTGTAGGTTCCGGAACTTCCTACGATACACTTCGGGTGTCAGGTTGTATTTCCTGATCAGGGCCTCTTTTATGGCCTCATAGTTTGCATCTAGCTCTGGTGGGAGGCCAGCAAAAACTTACAGGGCTTTGCCTCCCAACCCTGGGGTTAGATACTGTGCCTAATGCTCACGGGGTAGATGGTACTGTATGCAGGTTTTTTCAAATCCCCGCAGGAAAGTATCTAAGTCCGTATCCTTCTCCATCACAGGGAAGTTTTCTAGATGTGGTCTCCTTGGATTTATGTCCTGGGAGGGGGATATCTGAGGACTGAAACCCCGCTCTAGTTGAGCCATCTGAAGCTGGAAAGTTCTCTCCTAACGGCGTTCTGCAGCAGCAGCCTGGCATTCTGCAGCCTCTCTCTCAGCCCGGTCCCGGCATTCTGCAGCAGCAGCCTGGCTTCTGCAGCCTCTCTCTCAGCCTGGCATTCTGTAGCCTGTCGGTACTGTAGAATCAGCTGCATGCGCAGATTGGGATTACTTGTTCCCAGCCGTTGTAAGTTTATTTGTAAAGTACAGTCCATAGGCTCCTCAGCACTGGCATTTCCATCAGGCATCTCCGGTGCAAGAGTTGGCATTGCTGGGTCTATCTGAGGTGGGCTCTCTCCTTGCCCAGATGTTCCAGCACTTTGCTCTATGTCCTGCTCGACCAGGGCGCGTATCTGGATCTGTCGGCTGTCTCTATTCCTCTCTGCTCACAGAGGTCGGTTGGAGCCTCTTTGCTCTGCTTCTTTACTGGGCTGCCATATTGATGAACAGCCTTTGCCAAATAAAACATAGAAAGAAAAACGGGGAGGGGAAACTGTTTACAAGTATGTCTAAGTAAGCACTGAGTTGAAACTTGAAGAACTGGTGCACTCCTCGCATGGATACCAATTCTTTAGTACAAGGAATAATTGCTTAAACCATGCACTAATGCTCTAATAGAAATAATTCTATGCCACCGCTCGCCACCAATTGTCACGGATCCCTACTCCGTGGTGTCACTTATTCGTCACGTGCCTGCTCTCACACGTGACTTGGGGTTGTGCCTGCAAGGGTTAATCTATCTTCCCACTCTCAGTCCAGCATTCAACCTCTGTCCTATGCTGTAATTGGGAGCATAAATCACAGACTGACCCAGGCCACACACCCGCTCATACACGCTGCCACCAATCATTGAATACATGGGCGATGAGTCCCGGACTAATAATAATACTAATAAAAATATGTCTATCACTCATAAGGCTCACACACCTTTAGGCTATGGATTCTTTAGAACATTCAAGGTTCAACTTGTTAAAGTTTTATACTTTAATAACAAAAGGGTCAGAAAAAGGTATAAAAATATGATAATAAAAAGACATACAACTTATGCAAAACAGTATCAAAATAAACAGGAGAAACTTACAGAAATTACTGGTAGTTGCTTTCTGCTCCCTGGGGTACGACGAATGTAGATTGGATCACACTAGCTTCTCAGGCTGCCCCCAACATGTAAACACCATTCTCTGTCTGCAGCCTTAATTTATAACTTTGGTCTGAGGTCAGGATTCTAGACCGGCCCCTCAGGCCAATATCATAACTGCTGCCTGTTTGATTGGGCACGGCCGCTCTACTAATGAATATATATTATTTTGCTCTGGAGACACTTGTGAGATGGTTCCCAGAATAGCTAAACTCCAAGCAATTAACATCTCCCCTCCAAGCACTAGGAGGTGTCAAGTGTTCCTTTATTCTTGGCTCTAGCTAGACCTCCTGGTGAGATAGGGAGACACAATGTCTACTAATCCCAAGGAAGTACCTGTTAACACCTAGGTGTGACTTGCCTTCAGGACAGATGTTACATTATCACTAGACACACATATAACCCTAGACATTGGTCACTACACACATATAGATATATATACACATATTTCACCTCAACGCCGCTGTGCAAACCAACTGCTTTTTTAAAAGCAAAAATCCTGTTGCTCCCTTTTGCACAGTTCTATTGTTTATTTGTCCACACTTTTGTGTGCAGCAGTCCTTTTTATTGCTGGCTGCCATACTTTTCCTGAGGTCATTGTAGGGAGATTGTTATTGTAGTATAGTCCCTTTTTTATATATATATCTTCCAGCCACCTTCTGCCACGTACACTGTGTAGTGTAATACAGTGGGCCTGTTTTTTGCAGTAGTCTCCCACACATAAAAAGGGAGATTTAAATTGCTGCTAAGTGCATCTGCGTCAGTTCCATTTGTCGTATATCTGCCAGCCCCTTTCTGCCACATACACTGTGTAGTGTAATACAGTGGGCATGATTTTTGCAGTATTCTCCCACACATAAAAAGGGAGATTTAAATTGCCGCTAAGTGCATCTGCATCAGTTCTGTTTGTCGTATATCTGCCATCCTCTTTCTGCCATGTACACTGTGTAGTGTAGTGTAGTGTAATACAGTGGGCCTGATTTTTGCAGTAGTCTCCCACACCTAAAAAGGGAGATTTAAATTGCCGCTAAGTGCATCTGCGTCAGTTCTGTTTGTCGTATATCTGCCAGCCCCTTTCTGCCACGTACACTGTGTAGTGTAATACAGTGGGCCTGATTTTTGCAGTAGTCTCCCACACATAAAAAGGGAGATTTAAATTGCCGCTAAGTGCATCTGCGTCATTTCTGTTTGTCGTATATCTGCCAGCCCCTTTCTGCCACGTACACTGTGTAGTGTAATACAGTGGGCATGATTTTTGCAGTATTCTCCCACACATAAAAAGGGAGATTTAAATTGCCGCTAAGTGCATCTGCATCAGTTCTGTTTGTCGTATATCTGCCATCCTCTTTCTGCCACGTACACTGTGTAGTGTAGTGTAGTGTAATACAGTGGGCCTGATTTTTGCAGTAGTCTCCCACACCTAAAAAGGGAGATTTAAATTGCCGCTAAGTGCATCTGCGTCAGTTCTGTTTGTCGTATATCTGCCTGCCCCTTTCTGCCACGTACACTGTGTAGTGTAATACAGTGGGCCTGATTTTTGCAGTAGTCTCCCACACATAAAAAGGGAGATTTAAATTGCCGCTAAGTGCATCTGCGTCAGTTCTGTTTGTCATATATCTGCCAGCCCCTTTCTGCCACGTACACTGTGTAGTGTAATACAGTGGGCCTGATTTTTGCAGCAGTCTCCCACACATAAAAAGGGAGACTTAAATTCTCAACAAGTTTACATACACCTTCTACCTTGTTTTACAGTACCATATAACGGTTGTTAGCTTGGTTACATTTTCCCAAGAATGAGGAAGTCTGGTGGAAGAGGCCGTGGGCGGTCATTGCCAGCTGTTAATGATGGTGGTGGTGGTGGTGGAGGAGCATCTGGTGGTAGTGGGAAAAGCAAAATAGCACCTAAGGCTTGAAGTTGTTGAGCCAGCGTCATCGTCTGGCTACACAAGGCCTCGAAGGCTCCCTTTTCTGGGAGTAGGAAAACCGCTTTTAAAGCCGGTGCAGCAGGAAAAAGTTTTGGCTTTCCTTGCTGACTCAGCCTCTAGCTCTTTCGCCTCCTCTTCTGAAAGTTCCAAATTTAAAAGCAGCGAGTCGTCAGTGGATGCTCACGGTCAGGAACAAGTCCTTGTGTCCTTCATCCAAAGCAAAAGTGAAGGATGCGGCAGGCGACACTACAGTTTACTCCATGGATCTCTTTACACATACCATGCCAGGGTTAGGAAGGGAAATAGTTCACAGCCCTTTACAAGATGAATCGGACATGGAGTGCACAGATGCACAGCCACAGCTAGATTATTATGCTGTTCCACTGACTCAGATCACAACATTGCCCTCGCAGTGTACTGAGCCAGAACTTGACCCTGATGAGACTATGGTGCCCCGTCCCGAACGCTATAGCACCTTATACGGTGACAAAGAGGAAGGTGCACCGGACATTGAAGAGGAGGTGATAGATGATCCAGTTGTTGACCCAGATTGGCAGCCATTGGGGGAAGAGGGTGCCACTGGCAGTAGCTCAGAAGCGGAGGAGGATGAGCCGCAGCAGGCATTAACATCGCAACCGCTTTCATCTGGCAGGCCCAAATCAGGCCAAAAACGTGTGTCAAAAACAAAAACAGTTTTAGGACAGCGTGGCCATCCGGTGAAAGTAGCACAGCGTGCAATGCCTGAAAAGGTATTCGATAGTAGGAAGAGTGCAGTGTGGCAATTTTTTAACCAAGATCCGAATGATCCGTGCAAAGTTATCTGTAAGAAATGGTCAAAGACCTTTAGCAGAGGACAGAATGTCAAAAATTTAAATACAACATGCATGCATAGACATTTAACCAGCATGCACTTGCAAGCCTGGACTAACTACCAAACGTCCCGTTACATTGTTGCACCCGCTCAGAATGAAGGTAGTCAGCAATGCTACATTGCTTCCCTCACTGTAAGCCCACCGTTTAGGACACCACCTGCAGCAAATGCGGAGATATCGTCGCAAGGTCAAAGCAGTCAGGGAATCAACAGGTTCTTGGTAGGAAACACTGTATGTAGGCCAACATCAAGAATACCATCACCAACCCTCTCTCAATCTGCCATGTCCACCACCACCCCCGCTAGTTCCACCATATGCAGCTCTCCAGTCCAGCTCACCCTACAAGAGACTCTCGTTAGGAAAAGGATGTAGTCATCCTCACATCCGCGTACACAGGGTTCAAACGCTCACATTGCTAGACTAATCTCGTTAGAGATTATGCCCTACTGGTTGGTTGAAAGCGAACCTTTCAAAGCCCTGATGGCCTACGCAGTACCATGCTATGACCTACCCAGTCGACACTTCTTTGCGAGAAAAGCCATCCCAGCCCTCTACCACCATGTCAAAGACCGCATTGTCCATGCACTCAGGCAATCAGTCAGTAGAAAGGTCCACCTCACAACAAATGCATGGACCAGTAGGCATAGCCAGGGACGTTACGTGTCCATCACGGCACACTGGGTTAATGTGGTGGATGCAGGGTCCACAAGGGACAGCCATAGTGGAACAGTTCTGCCTAGCCCATGGTCTAGGAAACAGTTGGCTGTAGGCATTCGCCACCCCTCCTCCTCCTCCAGCAGAAGTGAAAGCTCGTCCACAGAGCGCAGTCGCATGACCACTCCATCCGCAGCTGCCAGTGTTGCACACGAGGTGTCCCATTATGGAACAGCTAGTGGTAAGTGTCAGCAGGCTGTGTTGGAAATGAAGTGTTTGGGCGACAACAGACACACCGCGGAAGTTCTGGCTGAGTTCTTGCAGCAAGAAACTCAGTCCTGGCTGGGCAGTGTACATCTTGAGGCAGGCAAGGTAGTCAGTGATAACGGAAGGAATTTTATGGCTGCCATACCCCTTTCAGAACTGAAACACATACCTTGCCTGGCTCACACCTTGAACCTGGTGGTGCAGTGCTTCCTGAAAAGTTATCCGAGGTTAGCAGCCCTGCTCCTGAAGGTGCGAAGACTTTGCTCGCACATCCGCCGGTCGCCCGTACACTCCAGCTGTATGCAGAACCATCAGCGATCGTTGAAGCTTCCCCAGCACCGCCTAATAATCGACGTTGCAACAAGGTGGAACTCCACACTGCACATGCTTCAGAGGCTGTGCGAACAGAGGCGTGCTGTAATGTATTTGTGGGAGGATATGCAGCGCCCCAGAGTCCTGGTCGTTGCAGTACTGTGGCTCCGCCACTAAGGGGAGCTATGGTGCGTCTGATGGCACTGAAGGAGTTCATCTGATCAGGTATCACAGACACCAATACATTTCACAGTCGGGCCTCCGGGGGGAGCTAAGGGTTCTATTCACTAGGCCACTCCCCACCATAGTGGGTAAACTGGGGGTCAGGCAGGAAGTTAGATCAGAAAGCTGACTGGGTTGGAACCAGGCAACACCTTGTGGCAGAGGGTGTTGTGGGGGAAGATACAGTAGGGTCTCTGTCAGGGGTGGGATCCTGACAGAGGCTTGGCAACGGGACCGTGCCTGCTCAGCATAGTGGCGGTGCCCAAGGAAGGACTAGAAGCGAGATAGATTGTGCTGAGTGAGAAACGAGATCACGCAAAAGGAGAAATACCAGTAGGGGTCGTGCTGTAAGACCGAGGCAACATCCTACTGAGGCGCACTACCGGTGGCCGGAACGCCGAGGGAGTATTATAACAATTCAGCTTCAAGCAATACTTCAAACAGCGGCAGGACAGTCAGTTTAAGGTGGGCTGTCTAACTTAAATCACCTATGCAGTCTTGGGGGGCAACTTGTGGAGAGGGGCGACTCTAGGGTCCCGGAAGAGCTCCGAGCCTACCCGTCAAACGGGTGCCGTCCCAACCAGAACACCAGGGAGGGACGGAGGATTAGCAGAACATCATCTAATTGAGTTGTGAGGGAACTTAAGAAACAGACACAACAGTTGTGGGGACTTTCCGTAAGCACAGCAGGGAAGGACCACAACACATAGCGCTAGAAGGAAGGCACCGATTTCCACCTGTGAAGAGAACTCTGGAGGTGCCATTGGACCGGCCGAACTTGCGCAGCCTGGTGAACCGTATTCTGGACTGAGGACCCAGAGATCTTCAGTAAAGAGGTAAAGAGACTGCAACCTGGTGTCCTCGTTATTTACTGCACTGCACCACTACAGCCTCATCACCATCATCCGTTATACCTATTACACTGTGCGCCCCTCGGCAGGGTCACAGACCGGGCCTAGCCACCATGACAACCCCGGAGCATAGACTCAGAGGCCCGGCACCGGGTACCCCTCGGCCCTGCGGCAGTGGAGGGGGCGCTATAACTTGGCGTCACGAACAGGATCTACTTAAGCCTGAAAAATCAGGTCATGTGTGCCTTGGAACTGTGATTTATTGTGCTTGGACTGTACTTTGTTGTAAAGACTGTGCTGCGCCATTTACCGCCAAAATCCACCGCCATTACAGCGCTGAGGAGAGCGCAGGAAGAGAAGAGGAGGGGCGTGGAGTAGGCGTGAGCAAGCTGTAGAGCGCGAACAGCGATGGCCGCCCAGTCTAAATATTTATGTGTCCTGCGGATGTGTCCGTCAACAGCCGAGGTCCGCCTCCTGATCCTGTTTGGGGGGTGGAGACCATGGCGACGGGGCCGCCCACGAAAGAGACCGCGGGAAGAAGACATTGGAGAGGAGATAAAGATGGCGACGCCGGAAGCACCGCATGGGAATGATCGGACTCGGGGAGAGGCTGGACAGCCCGATGTGGCCCAGGGTACGCCGTCACTGCGGGAGCTGACCCTTGCAGAGCCAACGATGGGTCGACCTCCCCGGCCGCCGTCGGAGGAGTGTATGGCCGCGGCCGAGGCCCGACAAATAGCACACCGCTTAGAGGCTGATGCCCGCGTGCTCGCTCGGCTGGGCCAGCCCACGGAGATCCGTCTGTCTCCAGTGTCCCCGACTCCTCCCAACCCGGCCGCGGCTGAAGATACGCTGCAAACACAGGGCATGAGGATCCTGCCGGAGGCCGAACACCTGCGGCACCTGATGACGGCGTGGCGGAGCCGGCCCCAGCCTGCAGCTCAGATTGATCTGACCAGCGTCGCGGAGATCCCCTCGTCCCACTGGGGTGTAGTGGTCTCCTTTAACCCCCGATATGGGAGAGGGGTTATCCAGGAGATCGGGGAGCCGCTACAAGTTCACGTGGACCGAGAGGAGGTGGAACCTTGCAGTGGAAGGTTCGCTCGCGACCTGGAGCCCGGTGATGCCGTAACTTACACCAGGTGGAGGAGAGCAACCGGCGAAGCAGGCTGGATGGCGCGGGGCATCCAGCGGTGCGTCGCGCTCCAGGCCGCCGCTGCAACTCCCGAAGATGAACCTCCCGCCGAAAAGACAACGGAACCTGATCCTGTGGAGCAGCGGGGGACCCGGACCCACCATGTACCTTGGGGGCGCGCCGGAGCCTCGGTGAAAAGAACATCCCGGCGAGGGATCCTGTCGTTGTTGGGGCGGGACCCGATCCTTGAACCAGCCAGATGACCCTTTGGTCTGGTGAGGCCCGGGAGGAAACCACCTTCTTCCCCGAAGAACGAGTAAGCATGACTGCTTTAAATATGTACATAGTTCTTAACTGTTGGTGTGTTGATTTCTGATGCTGCTAAAACCCGTCCAGGGTTAACTCTTAAGGGGATCCTTCTGTTGACCCGGGATCCCTATTGTTTTGCTTTTGTTTGATTCTTCCAAGTTTTTGCACAAAGTTTCCAGAACTGCTGAAATCATGAACAGTGCATGATCCAAACTTCTTGTACATAGTTTGCACCTTATTAAAGGTGCTCCCTACTGGTTTTACTTAAAGAAGGACTCTTTGTGAAGATACCACACTGGAACCTTTGTTGAGTACGGACTGGTAGCCTGAAAAGGCGTGCTACCTCATAGAGACTTAGTCCCCTCTTAAAGGGGATGTTCACTTGTCGCACTTAAACGATGATATTGCTTTAAGATAAGTAGCAATGATGTTTAACGAAAGAAAATGATGAAAATGTTTACATGAGAAAGTTATATGTATTTAACTAGTTAATTGTGAAGAAATGCTGATGATGTTCCGGAAAGAAAGTGAAAGCGAGAAGAAGGATGCAGTGGGCCCGTAGGGATAGACGTGGTGTCCAGCATGCATATTAGTGAGAAAAATAATGAGAAGGTTTGATGTTGTGTAAAGAAAATGGTTAATTACGTTGATAGATGATAGATAATTAGGATAGAAGGTAAACCCTGAGTCCTCATAAGAGCCATACAGAGATGGCTCCGTGCTCTTAAACTGAAAGTATGTTATGTTCTATACTGTGTATAGTAGTTGAAAAGACAGAAGGCTCGGGCTGAAAGGAGCGGTCCTGTAAGAAAGGAGAGGCAGTAGGTCTGGCGCCGTTAGGACAGGCGGTCCTGCAGATTTAAAGAAGGAGAATGAAAAAGTTAAATTACCTTATAATGTGATTATAGGAAGGTCTTTAGTGGATTTAGAGTGTATGTCCTTAAAGGCAATGTTAAATTGATGTTCAACAGTTTTGCACTTAGTAGAATACCCGGTTGGGTAAGAAAAGTTATTTGTAGCATGTTGCTATGATATTTAGCCACGTTTGTAACGTTCAAGTGTCCTTACCTCCCATAAAGGGAAGCCTGTTTAAATATGCTTATTGTTATTACACTCAACAAAATTGTATGTCTTTTTGCTGACTTGTATTGTTGTTTTCTTCCCAGTCCCGGAGTACTGTGTTTAACCAGGGGGGAGTGCAGCGCCCCAGAGTCCTGGTCGTTGCAGTTGCTCCGCCACTAAGGGGAGCTATGGTGCGTCTGATGGCACTGAAGGAGTTCATCTGATCAGGTATCACAGACACCAATACATTTCACAGTCGGGCCTCCGGGGGGAGCTAAGGGTTCTATTCACTAGGCCACTCCCCACCATAGTGGGTAAACTGGGGGTCAGGCAGGAAGTTAGATCAGAAAGCTGACTGGGTTGGAACCAGGCAACACCTTGTGGCAGAGGGTGTTGTGGGGGAAGATACAGTAGGGTCTCTGTCAGGGGTGGGATCCTGACAGAGGCTTGGCAACTTGAACGAACGTAACGGGACCGTGCCTGCTCAGCATAGCGGCGGTGCCCAAGGAAGGACTAGAAGCGAGATAGATTGTGCTGAGTGAGAAACGAGATCACGCAAAAGGAGAAATACCAGTAGGGGTCATGCTGTAAGGGAGTATTATAACAATTCAGCTTCAAGCAATACTTCAAACAGCGGGAGGACAGTCAGTTTAAGGCGGGCTGTCTAACTTAAATCACCTATGCAGTATTGGGGGGCAACTTGTGGAGAGGGGCGACTCTAGGGTCCCGGAAGAGCTCCGAGCCTACCCGTCAAACGGGTGCCGTCCCAACCAGAACACCAGGGAGGGACGGAGGATTAGCAGAACATCATCTAATTGAGTTGTGAGGGAACTTAAGAAACAGACACAACAGTTGTGGGGACTTTCCGTAAGCACAGCAGGGAAGGACCACAACACATAGCGCTAGAAGGAAGGCACCGATTTCCACCTGTGAAGAGAACTCTGGAAGTGCCATTGGACCGGCCGGACTTGCGCAGCCTGGTGAACCGTATTCTGGACTGAGGACCCAGAGATCTTCAGTAAAGAGGTAAAGAGACTGCAACCTGGTCTCCTCGTTATTTACTGCACTGCACCACTACAGCCTCATCACCATCATCCGTTATACCTATTACACTGTGCGCCCCTCGGCAGGGTCACGGACCGGGCCTAGCCACCGTGACAACCCCGGAGCAGAGACTCAGAGGCCCGGCACCGGGTACCCCTCGGCCCTGCGGCAGTGGGGGGGCGCTATAGATACACATACACGGGCAGGCAGTTGGATGGCAGACATGGAGTTGTCAGGTGTGCAGTGGTCGAAGCTACAAGACCTCTGTCAAGTCCTTCAGTGTTTTGAGGAATGCACATGGCTGGTAAGTGCAGATGACGCCATCATAAGCATGAGCATCCCGCTAATGCGTCTGCTGATGCAAAGTTTGACGCACATTAAGGAGCAGGCGTCTGCAGCCGAGGAGGAGAGAAGCCTTGATGACAGTCAGCCATTGTCTGCTCAGGGAACTCTCCTGGACGAGGTGGCGGACGAAGAGGAGGAGGAGGATGATGGGGATGAATATTTATGGGAGGAGGAAGCTTCTCAGGGGGCAATAGAAACTGGTGGCGTTGCAAGGTCAGGTACAGGGTTTTTGCAGGAGACAAGTGATGTTGATTTGCCAGAAAGTGCTCCTCAACCCAGCACAAGCAGTGAATTGACACCTGGAACATTGGCCCACATGGCTGATTATGCCTTGCATATCCTAAAAAGGGACCCCCGCATTATCAAAATGATGACCGATGATGATTACTGGTTGGCTTGCCTCCTGGATCCACGCTATACAGGGAAAATGCAAAATATCATGCCACATGAGAACCTTGAGCAAATATTGGCTACCAAACAAGCAACTCTTGTAGACGGTTTGGTTCAGGCATTCCCAGCACACAGCGGCGGTGATGGTTCTCACACGAGCTGCAGAGGTGTTAGAGGTGCACAAATCAGAAGTGGCGTTGGACAGAGGGGTTTTATGACCAGGTTGTGGAGTGATTTCGCAATAACCGCAGACACGACAGGTAAGGCTGCATCAATTCAAAGTGACAGGAGACAACATTTGTCCAGTATGGTTACGAACTATTTTTCCTCCCTTATCGATGTTCTCCCTCACACGTCATTCCCCTTTGATTACTGGGCATCTAAAATAGACACCTGGCCTGAATTGGCAGAATATTCATTACAGGAGCTCACTTGCCCAGCTGCTAGTGTGCTATCAGAAAGAGTCTTCAGTGCTGCTGGTTCAATATTGACCGAAAAAAGGACTTGTCTGGCTACCCAAAATGTTGATGATCTAACCTTCATTAAAATGAACCAATCATGGATTTCTAATTATTTTGCCCCACCTTCCCCTGCTGACACGTAGTTTGCCTGAAAAATGTCTTGCTTTTGGACTCCTCTTACTGACTGCTCCAATTCCTCCATTTGCAGCTGCTGAATGTCCACCATAGTCCATTTTTCTACCTCCATAAATGGGCTGACTCCCCCCACAGGGCAGTGGTCACCACCTAGCGCAAGCACCCGTGCGAGTGCCGTTTGCCTGGACAGGTGGGTGTGCCCACTCTTGGGCGATGGCACTGGCACAGGGTCCCTCATACTACAATGAAGTGTCTCTGACGGTGATGGTGCACAACCAATGTCAGACACACCGTCGTAATATGAGGGGCCCTGGGCCAGTACCGCCGCCCACAAGAGAGTGTCCCCCCCAGCTCGAACAGCGCTCTACCACTTGCAAAACTTACCTCTCCCGACTCCACCACTGTGTAGTCTGTGCTGTTAAATCCTTCAATGGCACTGCCAATAAAAATGTGTTGAAATGATAGATGATAGTAAAAATATACAGGGGCCCTGGCCTCCATTTAGACCAGTTAATACTTTGCGCCAACTACCCCTGTCTGCTACTCAGCAGAGGAGCCCACCCCTCTACGTAGCTATGCCACCTGTTTATTTATGAAAATTTGTTTGGCAGACATTTACCTCACTTTATTTTTTTGGCCTACTAACTGTGTCATCCACTCCTTACAGTTGTCCTCCACTGAACAAACCTATGCTGCCAGTTTACTCCTGTTACCAGTTTTGAACTGCATAGAGCCTACTTTTTTATTTTAGGCCTTCTAAGTCTGTCTGCGCCACTCCTTACAATCGTCCTCTGCTGAACAAACCAATGCCGCCTGTGTACCCCTGTAACCTATTTTAAACTGCATTTAGCCTACTTTTTTATTTTAGGCCTACTAAGTGTGCCTGCGCCACTCCTTACAATCGTCCTCCGCTGAACAAACCAATGCCGCCTGTGTACCCCTGTAACCTATTTTAAACTGCATTTAGCCTACTTTTTTTATTTTAGGCCTACTAAGTGTCTGCGCCACTCCTTACAATCGTCCTCCGCTGAACAAACCAATGCCGCCTGTGTACCCCTGTTAACTATTTTAAACTGCATTTAGCCTACTTTTTTATTTTAGGCCTACTGTGTCTGTCTGCGCCACTCAATACAGCTGTCCTCCACTGAACAAAGCTGTGCTTCAATTTTCAGGCTTTCAGCCTATATCAGATATGAAACAGCATCTGGTCTACTTGTTTGGTTGGGCTTACTAACGGTGTCTGCCGCTCCTTGCTTGTCTCCTCCACTGAACAAAGCTGAGCTTCAATCTTCAGGCTTTCGACCTATAGGAAATATTAAACTGCATTTGGCCTACTTGTTTGGTTGGGCTGACTAACAGTGTCTGCCGCTCCTTGCTGTTCTCCTCCACTGAATAAAGCTGAGCTTCAATCTTCAGGCTTTCGGCTTTTAGGAAATATTAAACTGCATTTGGCCTACTTGTTTGGTTGGGCCGACTAACGATGTCTGCCGCTCCTTGCTTGTCTCCTCCACTGAATATAGCTGAGCTTCAATCTTCAGGCTTTCGGCCTATAGGAAATATTAAACTGCATTTGGCCTACTTGTTTGGTTGAGCCGACTAATGGTGTCTGCCGCTCCTTGCTGTTCTCCTCCACTGAACAAAGCTGAGCTTCAATCTTCAGGTTTTTGACCTATTTCAAATAAGAAACTGCATTTGGCCTACTTGTTTGGTTGGGCCTACTAACGGTGTCTGCCGCTCCTTGCTGTTCTCCACTGAACAAAGCTGAGCTTCAATCTTCAGGCTGTCAGCCTATAGGAAATATTACACTGCATTTGGCCTACTTGTTTGGTTGGGCCGACTAACAGTGTCTGCCGCTCCTTGCTTTTCTCCTCCACTGAACAAAGCTGAGCCTCAATTTTCATCCTGTTTTGAATTTTAAACTGCATTTGGCCTACTTGTTTGGTTGGGCCTACTAACGGTGTCTGCCGCTGCTTGTTGCTCTCCTCCACTGAACAAAGCAGTGCCGCCTGTTTAATCCTGTTACCAATTTTGAACTGCATTTGGCCTACTTTATTACTTGGGCCTACTAACTGTGTCTGCCACTTATTACAGTTTTCCTCCACTGAACAAAGCAATGCCGCCTGTTTAGTCCTGTTACCAATTTTGAACTGCATTTAGCCTACTTTATTATTTGGGCCTATATCTGTGTTTCCTCCCCATCCTGCCCATTGCCCAGCCACTGCTAGATGAGTCTGCTGGTACATTGACCCAGATCACTACATTCCCCTTGCACTCTACACAGCCAGAATCTGACCCTGCTGAAATTCTGGTTCCCCTTCCTGCATACTATACCACCTTACACGGGGACAAAGAGGAAGGTGCAGATGAAAGTGCAGGTTCCTTCATCAGGTGGGGGGGGCATACTCATTGGCGACGTCACTGGAACAGGGCCCCTCATAGTACGCAAAAGTGTCTCTGCCGGTGGGAGGCGCTCCCGCCATCAAATACACCGCCATACTTTGAGGGGCCCTGTGCCAGTGCCAATGCGAATGAGTGGGCCCCCCCTGCTTGCTCAGGATCACAGCACGTGCAAAGTGGAAATACTTACCTCTCCCTGCTCCACCGCCATGACGTAGTTTCCTGGGCCCACGAAAAACTTGAGCCAGCCTTACCCCCCCCCCCCCACAACTTTAGCCAAATGACCCCCAATTTTCAATGCCTAACTATTATTATAAGGTAAATTAAGATTGACAAGCTTAAGTAACAAAAATCGATGTTTTTGGCATTAAAATGGGCACTTTAGGTGTTTTCCTGTCCTCTACTCACTGCCGACTTTGCTTCCCCATTGACTTGCATTGGATTTTGTGTTTCAGTCAGATCCCCGACTTTTCGCAATAATCGGCCGATTTCACCCGACCCGACTTTTGACAAAGTCGGGTTTCGCGAAACCCGACTCGATCCTAAAAAAGCAAAAAGTCTCTCAACTCTATTTAAAAGTCCTAATCATCAAGGCATCACTAATGCACAAGGCTGCTATTCAGAGGAGACTACACCTTAGGCCAAATTCACAAATTCAGTATTTGGTCAGTATTTTACATTAATATTTGTAAGCCAAAACCAGGAGTGGGTGAAATACACAAAAGTGGTGACGTGTTTCTATTATACTGTTCCTCACATTTTTCCCTCCTGGTTTTGGCATAGAAATACTGATGTAAAATACTGACCAAATACTGAACTTGTGAATGTGGCCTTACAGCACATTTCTGAAAGTCGTCATTCAGTCGTTAAAGGGAACTTGTCACCCCCCAGGGTGTTCTTAAGTTAAAGAGCCACCTTCAGCAGCATTAAGGCTGCATTCTGTGAAGTTGGCTCTTATGTTTCTGATCCCTAGTAACACTGAAATATTGACTTTTATAAATTGTGCCCCATACCTGTATTGAGTCCCAGAGGTATGGTGTCTCCCCCTGTTTCAGCCGCCTCCCAGCCGTCCATCATCTATCTCTTGTGTCTGTGCGCCGCTTCCTGTGTTGCTGTTACATGCCCGGCGCCTGCCCCCATCTCCCTCCTCCTCTTTCTCTTTCCTCCCTCAACAGCATCTGATGAGCTGAGCTCCGCACACGCAGTTCACTGGCAGGTGGTATTTAGAGTAGTCGCGAAAGCTTGCAATTTATTACCATCTTTTCAGTTAGCCATTAAAAGGTATCAACCACTGAGGACTCTCAATTCTAAATATTTTTCTACTGGTGTGAGGACATGGACAAAGTTAACAAGGACCATGGAATTAAGATTTACTCCTTACACAAACTAAATATCTGTTAAGTCTAACAAAAAATGATACCCAAAGCCTACAAACCATAATGTTAGGGTTGTTTTACTTGTTACAAAATGGAACAACATTTTTTTTATGAGAAATAAAAATTGGAAAAAATGGGATCTCAATCTGATCACAGGGAATTCTACATTGAGTAGAAAGCTACGGTCTGCGGATGGATTGAGATGTACAGTACAGAGCAAAAGTATGGACACACCTTCTCATTTAAAGATTTTTCTGTATTTTCATGACTATAAAAATTGTAAATTCACACTGAAGGCATCAAAACTATGAATTAACACATGTGGAATTACTGTATATACTTAGCAAAAAAGTGTGAAACAACTGAAAATATGTCTTATATTCTAGGTTCTTCAATTTATCCACCTTTTGCTTTGATGACTGCTTTGCACACTCTTGGCATTCTCTTGATGAGCTTCAAGAGGTAGTCACCGGAAATGGTCTTCCAACAATCTTGAAGGAGTTCCCAGAGATGCTTAGCACTTGGCCCTTTTGCCTTCACTCTGCGGTCCAGCTCACCCCAAACCATCTCGTTAGGGTTCAGGTCTGGTGACTGTGGAGGCCAGGTCATCTGGCGTAGCACCCCATCACTCTCCTTCTTGGTCAAATAGCCCTTACACAGCCTAGAGGTATGTTTGGGGTCATTGTCCTGTTAAAAAATAAATGATGGTCCAACTAAACGCAAACCGTATGGAATAGCATACTGCTGCAAGATGCTGTGGTAGCCATGCTGGTTCAGTATGCCTTCAATTTTGAATAAATCCCTGCACCCCCACACCATCACACCTCCTCCTCCATGCTTCACAGCGGGAACCAGGCATGTAGAGTCCATCCGTTCACCTTTTCTGCGTCGCACAGAAACACGGTGTTTGGAACCAAAGATCTCAAATTTGCACTCATCAGACCAAAGCACAGATTTCCACTGGTCTAATGTCTATTCCTTGTGTTCTTTAGCCCAAACAAGTCTCTTCTGCTTTTTGCCTGTCCTTAGCAGTGGTTTCCTAGCAGCTATTTTACCATGAAGGCCTGTTGCACAAAGTCTCCTCTTAACAGTTGTTGTAGAGATGTGTCTGCTGCGAGAACTCTGTATGGCATTGACCTGGTCTCTAATGTGAGCTGCTGTTAATCTGCGATTTCTGAGGCTGGTGACTTGAATAAACTCATCCTCAGAAGCAGAGGTGACTCTTGGTCTTCCTTTCCTGGGGCGGTACTCATGTGAGCCAGTTTCTTTGTAGCGCTTGATGGTTTTTGCAACTGTACTTGGGGACACTTTCAAAGTTTTCCCAATTTTTCGGACTGACTGACCCTCATTTCTTAAAGTAATGATGGCCACTAGTTTTTCTTTACTTAGCTGCTTTTTTCTTGCCATAATACAAATTCTAACAGTCTATTCAGTAGGACTATCAGCTGTGTATCCACCAGACTTCTGCACAACACAGCTGATGGTCCCAACCCATTTATAAGGCAAGAAATCCCACTTATTAAACCTGACAGGACACACCTGTGAAGTGAAAACCATTGCCGGTGACTACCTCTTGAAGCTCATCAAGAGAATACCAAGAGTGTGCAAAGCAGTCATCAAAGCAAAAGGTGGCTACTTTGAAGAACCTAGAATATAAGACATATTTTCAGTTGTTTCACACTTTTTTGTTAAGTATATAATTCCACATGTGTTAATTCATAGTTTTGATGCCTTCAGTGTGAATTTACAATTTTCATAGTCATGAAAATACAGAAAAATCTTTAAATGAGAAGGTGTGTCCAAACTTTTGCTCTGTACTGTAAAGTCAGATACAAATCTAAGGTGTTTCATATTTCCAGTGTGTGTAATACAGACACATTCCTTCTCTGATCCTCCTGTCAGAGGAACTGAACGCAGAAGCAATAAATCAAGCCTGCCAAGAGACACATGACTCAGTTGTAGTGTCAGGCATTTACATTATATCAAGACTGCTGCCGAAAATTGGGTCATTCACAACAAAAGGGATTCCAGGAGCAGATACTGGTTGGAAGTACAAGCCTGGTGTTGTACTTTATAAAATGCAGCTCTAGCATTAACATGTCATCATTAGTTAAATGCTAACTATACAATTAAGAGTGTGGTTAGTTGTCCATGCCTAGTCACAATAAGATTCTGAGTGAAAAGTAACAAGTGAACTAAAAGCTTATTACAGCTTGGTAAACTGATACCTCATTTCGGCCATGCAGAATCTACCTATGAAACGTAAAAAGTTTCTGCTGCTTAGTAATTTCAGACTGGTCTGAAAGGAAGGAATGAAAATGTGTTACTGCTCAATGATAGGATTGTAAATCCTTTTTAAAGATAAGACATTGTAGTCTGACAAACATTTGAAATTTGATTGCTGAATTGAGTAAAAGGCAACAGAGAGAAACACGAAAATGCATAATGCAGTCACATGAAAATTGGGGCTAATTGTAATGACAAAATATTCCATGTACCATCAAACAGAATACTTCCACGAAGTACCTCCAAATTTTCTTGCAGTGTTTTTCACTCCTGAAAGCAGTTGTTTGGTCGTTAGCTATCTCCCTTGATTCCTCCATGTACGTGAACAATAATTGTTCATGTGTTTTCGATGTGCACAGGAGAGAAAAGCACTGGCACAAACCTCTGACCGCAGCTTACCTCCTCTGAAAAAAAAACATCTGGAGGCCCCCATACATGGTTAGGTTCAAGCAATCATTGATGTTAGAGGGGGCAATACACGGAATTAAGAAATGGGGTATGTAACCTTTTGATCAGGATCATTTGGATGTTTTGGGTTGTCATTATGGTTTAAAAAGAGAAAACACAGTAGTTTGACAATAAATGGCTTCACCCAACCACTAACCATGAGTGGAGAAAAAGGTTTGATGTTATCATTCATATTCTCTGAAAAAAGGTCAAGAAAGCAAAAATGTTGCCAGCAGTGGCGTAACTTGAAACTCATGGGCCCCGATGTGAAAGCTCCAATGGGGCCCCCAAATATTTTACATTTTTAATAGCAATAGTCTTTTTCTATAGGCCAAAGGGACTTTTAGGGCCCCCTAGGCTCCAGGGCCCGGGTGTGATTGCAACCCCTGCATCTGTTGTAGTTGCCAGGGTATGTAAAATTTTGAGCAGAACTGTATACATAGATCAATATTTTCCAAATTAAAATGTCCTAAAAGAGGGGAATCATTTCCTAAAATTACAAATGAGGGAATTCCATTTTTAGGAATTTGTGAAACCTGGTGACGGCCAACATTTGCGATTCACATGAATTGTTAAGAATGGCCAAAGCCATTTTACACGTTGCATAAGCCAGACAAAGGGTCTTGTACTCCTGTGGGTTGGGCTTCATAGAAGATGGCACTTGAACTTTATACTGAAAACTGTGTTGTTGCATTATATTTATTATTATTATTATTTATTGTTATAGCGTCATTTATTCCATGGCGCTTTACATGTGAGGAGGGGTATACATAATAAAAACAAGCACAATAATCTTAAACAATGCAAGTCATAACTGGTACAGGAGGAGTGAGGACCCTGCCCGCGAAGGCTCACAATCTACAAGGGATGGGTGAGAATACAGTAGGTGAGGATAGAGCTGGTCATGCAGCGGTTTGGTCGATCGGTGGTTACTGCAGGTTGTAGGCTTGTCGGAAGAGGTGGGTCTTCAGGTTCTTTTTGAAGATTTCGATGGTAGGCGAGAGTCTGATGTGTTGTGGTAGAGGGTTCCAGAGTAGGGGTGATACGCAAGAGAAATCTTGTATACAATTGTGGGAAGAGGAGATAAGAGGGGAGTAGAGAAGAAGATCTTGTGAGGATCGGAGGTTGCGTGCAGGTAAGTACCGGGAGACGAGGTCACAAATGTATGGAGGAGACAGGTTGTGGATGGCTTTGTACGTCACGGTTAGGGCTTCGTACTGGAGTCTCTGGGCAATGGGGAGCCAGTGAAGGGATTGACAGAGGGGAGAGGCCGGAGAATAGCGGGGGGACAGGTGGATTAGTCGGGCAGCAGAGTTTAGAATAGATTGGAGGGGTGCAAGAGTGTTCGAGGGGAGGCCACAGAGCAGGAGGTTGCAGTGTTCAATGGACTGTGGGTTCAAGTCCCCCAAGGGAGTGAAAAGAAATGTTTTTTAAAAATATGAAAAATAGTATTCAAATTACCCCCCATTTCCCAGGTTAAACATAAAGGAATAAAAAAAGAAAAATAAACATATCTGGTATTGCTGTGTTCGTAAAAGTCTGATCTATCAAAATGTAAAAGTAATTAACTCATATGGATTTTTTAAAAAGAGACAAAAAAAGCCAAAATTTCTATTTTTTGGTCATTTAATGTCTCACAAAAAATACAATAAAAAGCAATCAAAATGCCATATGTACCCCAAAATGGTAAAAAAACGCCAACATACCATGCCATGAACAAGCCTCCTGTAAACCATGAACAAGCCCTCACACAACGAAGCTGGCAAAAATAATTAAAAAAAGCTGTGATATTTTTAATCACTGAAGAAATAATAATAAAAAAAACTATAAACGATTTTTATCAGTGTATTCACACACAACAGTGCATGCTGCAATATTTTTTCATGCAGACCTATGTGGAACGTCGGCCATATGCACTGGCACACTGGCAATAATGGGTCCGAGTGCCCTGTTTATATCATATGGCCGTCTGATCAAGACAAATAGTTTTTAATCTTAGAGCATGACTAGCACATGTGGAAATATGAGCCTCTAATGTAGTCTGAAAATTTGAGATATTACCAAAGTAAGAAAAAATAATAATATAAGCTGAGAATAAAAAGCATTAAAAATATTGCTGGGTTCTAAAGCTGTTTGACCATACATTCCTTTTCAGTATCAGAGTTAATACAATTCATGGTGTTACATGCTTAGTATTTATTATAAATATATTGTACTGTCTGCTGAAGATACAGAATGATGTACTCCAGGCTGACACGCTGACTATCTGGAGGGCAATGTTTAAATTGGGAGAGCAAGCATTGGCTAAAGCTCCTCAGTTATTCTAGGGATAGAATATCTGAAAAGGTCACATATCTCCTGCTTGCTGTAGTTAGCTGTCTCATTCACAAATGTAATTATACACAAATACCTTGCATTTAGAACAACAAAGCAGTGTGACATATGAGAAATGTAGAAAAGGGATTACATCTTATTTCAGCTATCCATGTCTAACAATGGCTGTGATATTTCTATATGTAGTAATATCAGTAACGAGCACTCCACTATTAGCAATTGTGCATAGCTATGTCACCAGAAATCCTTGGAGAAGGCATGTGCACAGCCATATTTGTTATTCATTTCTGTGTTCGATAGACATTGCCTATGCTTGGACCGTTGATCCTGGCATTTGCAATGTATTTCCAACAAGTGAAGAATCAGTGATATTCTTCTATCAGAATTAATAAATGAATAATCACCCAGGTGCCCGAGGCGGTGCCCCTCCAGCCCCTCCATCATCTCTTGTAGAATAATTGGAATTTAGGAAGTATACACATTTCCCAATGTGCCACCAATGTATCATGTGTTACAGACCAACGTCTCCAACAGCTACTGGAAGGAAGGAGCTTCAGTAAGGAAAATAAAGCCATTTTACTTCTTTCTACAGCACTAAAACTGGCAAGCGACGGTGCCGATAGTGCATGCTGTTTTACCCTGTTATCTGTAGTCTTCTGATATCAAACCCATACTGAGGTTGTTAATGCTATGTGGCTGATAACAAAAGGTATAGAGGAAAAGCAGTAATTATCACAGCATGAAAACAATGCACAGTCTTTTGTTATTCCTTCTGTGTAGGTGGCGATTGTCTGTTTGATGTTCTGGGGTGTTTTGGATGTTTCCGTGATTTCATTGACAACCTTTCCCTCCAAACTGGAAAGCATACAGTAAAGATTGTTTAAGTGCATTTTTAGGGCTGGACAATATATTCTGTTCTGTAATATTACAATCATATCCGTAACTATATTAGCGAAATCATGAATGATGCAGTACACAGCTGCAGGCTTAAAAGGGTTTCCCCTTTCAGGAAATGATGGTCTCTGGGCCCAGACTGTTATAAAAAACAAATTGCGCTTTACACACTGCTGAGTCTTTGGTACTGCTGCTTTGGTCCAGCATTGACTTCTGTTGATGTGATGTCAGCACCACAGCCAATATCGGACATCGGAAGTAGCACCAGAGACATTGGGCTGGACCCCGGGGCTAGTTTTTTTTATAGCAATCTGTGCAATGGAGCAAGGGCACTGCCATCTAGTTGATGCAGCCTCACTCCATACACTATAGGGCTTCTGCCCAGGAGTATGCATTTGGCATACATTACTGCCATTCCCAGCTCAGATACTGGCAACGCACAGTCCATGCCCTGGGGGCATTCAGAAGTCTGCAGTCACACAGAGTGACTGCACACTTTTCCTTTTAGACCAGAAAACCCCTTTAATGCTAGGTATAACCTTTGCCATTTTTCTTTTACATGAAAACAAGGTAAAGACCTCTTTTAGAAATACCGAGTCTCCTCAGCCCAATGGTTACTAGAATGGTGCAGTAATTCCATAAATCCATACCTTGAAATTATGTTGAGCACAATGTGTCATTCTAGTGAATTTGGAAAGCAATGCTGACAATCCACTTTCTTCTGAGCCTATAGATTGCAAATGTTGCTAGCAGAAGATGTAGTGTCGATGCTCAACAGTTCACATATTATAACAAACACTATGTGTTTATCTGAAAAAAAACAAAGCAGAAGCACATTATGTTGAATGACTGGAGCTAAGCAGATGCTAAAATGTCCATTAGAGATACTTTATCTGATTAGGATCACTAATGGAATGGTTAAGCCAGAGGTTCCTCAAAAGGAGATCTGCTCCAGATCATTTATTCTTGTCAATATAGACATACCATTTACAAAGGTACAGGCCCGACTGCTGTTAACCCACTCAGCAGTTCTTGAAGGAAAGATTTGTACTGCAATTAGTCAAAGTGTAGTACATTCATGCGTTACTTCCTCCTTTCCTGATGGAGAATACATGCATTGTAATGATTTTCTACACACAATATAACAGGGCCCAGTCAAAAGTATAACTTCTACCTCCTGAATTTCAATGTAAAACCCCTTTTAGGACTCTACAGTGATGGCCAATTGTTTTGAGACTGGCAACAATTTTGGTTTTCACAAAATTTGCTGCTTCGGTGTTTTTAGAACCTTTAGTCAGAAGTTTCTGTGAAAAGAACATCATCTTTTATTGATCAACTTTAAAACTCAGTATTTACAGGGCTCACTTTTCGCACTTATTTTTCAAGCTTTTTTTATGATTTCTTAAATTAGTCATAGCATGCTAGATATCAATTTATGGGTCAAATCCTGACCGATGGCAACCCATTCTTGTGTAATTAGTTGTTTCAGATATCATAATGTATTTGCTTCAGTTTGTCCACCTGCTCTTTCAGAATTGATGAGATGTTGGGATTGAGATCTGGGGAGTTTCCACAGCCACAGACTCAAAATTTTAATGTTTTGTTCGGGAAGAAACTTAGTTTCACTTTTACCTTGTGACATGGTGCTCCATCATGCTGGAAATTGTTCATCATCAAATTGCCCCTGGATTGTTGGTAGAAGCTGCTTTTGGTGGATGTTTACATACAATTCTTTATTTATGGCAGTGATTTTAGACTCCCTTGCATGAAAAGTAGCCCCACACATGAATGATCTCAGGATGCTTTACTGTTGGCATGGCACAGGATTAATGGCAACCCCCACCTTTTCTTCTCTGGGCAGTTATTCTTCCAGATTTTCCAAACAGTCTGAAGGAAGCTTCGTCAGAAAAAATAACTTAATTTCAGTCATCTATGGTCCAATTTCTGCACATCTTCCATAATGTCAGTCTGTCCTTGATGTTTTTCTTGGAGAGAAAAGCGGCTTCTTTGCTGCTTTTCTTGACACCAAGTCAACCTTTAAAAGCCTTCACCTTACTGAGTGTTGACACCTGCCTTCTGCCATTACTAAGAAAGCTCTGCACTACTGTTGAACCAATCCCACAGTTGAATCCTCTTTTTGAGACAGACTTGGCACTTGCTAGACTTTCTTCGAAATCCTGAAGCCTTTTTCACAGCAATTAAACCTCTCTGTTTGAATGTATTGATGATGCTATGAATGATTGATTTAGGGTCAACTTACTAGCAGCAATGTCCTTGACTGTAAAACCCTTTGATGCAAAAACAATAATAACTGCATGCGTTTCCCTAGAGGTAACTATGGTTAAAAGAAGAAGACCATGATTTCAAGCACTAGCTAGTTTTTAAGGCAGTCTCCTATTATAATTCAATCAGCATGACAAAGTGTTATCAGATGTCATGTGCTCATTACCCCCTTTACCCCCAAGCCTGTTTCCACTATCATGAGAAGGCCATATTTTACAATTCTGACCAGTGTCACTTTATGAGGTAATACTTCTGGAACGTTTCAACAGATCACAGTGATTCTGAGATTGTTTTTACATGATATATTGTACTTCATGAGCGCTTTTCCAGAGCATTTGTGCTACCAGTAATGTGGAAGCCCTCTATATATCCATTGACAGATGATGCACCTGTGAGGGGACTTGCTTTTTTTGTGGGAGTTGAAGCTTTTATTAGGAACATTTTAGGATCTCATTTATCATACGCTCTACACTGAGCACTTACATCGGGGTTTCAGTCTAAATTATGTTATTCAGATGAAACCTATGAGGGATCCATTCACATTCAGCAGAAATTATGTGATACATTTTGGTGATTTTGGTGCAATATGTACCCATTTCCCCATGTGAAAATGTAAAATCTGGGGCTAGAACAAAACTTTTTGTTAAAAATATAATTATTTTTTCTTCTTCATTGCCCAATGGTATAAAATTCTGTGATACACTGGTCATGTCAAAATGATCAGTGCACCCTTAGATGAATTCATTCAGAGATGCAGTTTGTAATATTGGGTCACTTATGGAAGAGGTTCTGCTGTTCTGGTGCCCCAGGGGCTTTGCCAATGAGATTTGGCACCCTCAAAACATTACAGCAAAATGTGAAATCCAATATTGTGCTTCTTCCCTTCTGAGATTTGCAATGTGCCTCAAAAGTAGTTTTTGTCCAAATATGGGGTCTTGGTGTGCCCATGAGAAATTACATGACCCATTTTGTCTCATTATCCCTTTGAAAACTGAAACCTTGGGGCCAAAGCAACATTTTACTGGAAAGAGTGATCATTTTCCAATGACTCAGGGGTGTAGTTTCCATAATGGGGTAATATGTGGGGGATTTAGGCACTTTGCAAACACGACATGGCATTCGCTATCTATTCCACTCAATTTTGCACTCCAGAAGTTAAATGGTGTTCACTCCCTTACAAGCCCTGCTGTGTGCCCAAACAGTAGTTTTACATCACATATGGGGAATCAGCATACTCAGAAGAAACTGAGCAATAAATTTCACAGTCCATTTTCTCCTTTTACCCTTTTAAAAATGCTAAGTTTGGGGCTATAGCAAACTTTTTGTAGGATAAAGTAAAATTGTCATTGTTTCCTTATACGTTGCTTTTATTCCGGTGAAGGGTTAATAAGCTTCTTGAATTTAGGTTTAAGCAGTTTGAGGGGTTCAGTTTTTAAAATGGTGTCACTTTTGGATTTTTATGTTGCATATTCTACTCAAAGTTACTTCAAATGGAATGTGGTTTTGTAAATTTTGTTGAGAAAATGAGAAATCTCTTATCAACTTTTAACCCTTCTAACTGATGCTGATGTGAAGTGGTAAATGTTGTTTATTAACTATTTTGTGTGATATAATTATTCTGTTTTTCTAAATGCTTCTCGCTTGATAGTGCTGCCTTCCTGTTTTTGAATTACAAGACGCTGATGTACAATTTTTATATTTTTATACTTCAAAGTGCCTACTGTATGGAGCCAAAATTAACCAATAAGTGTTTTTCTTCTCATTGAAGGAAAGTGTACATTAGTTACTAAGCTTCTGTCATATAGTTAGAGATTGTTTTAAGTGACAGGAGTCACAGGAGCCACTTTCTCATGGAACAATGGAAATCACATACAGGTTAATAAATGGTGCCTGTCCTACATAACTAGACCTCAATTCATCAAGACTGGCGTTGTTCCCACAAGTCTTGATGAGGGGGCATGCTGCAGTCACAGTTGCTTATTTCATACATGTGCCTCACCACAAATCTTACTGCACTCAGGGTCTAGAGTAAGATTGTGGCATAAGGTGTGCCACAGCTCGTCAAGAATTAGATAAGCGGCCATCTTTGGGACTCGTCTCGCCCCTTGTCCCTTCTAAGCTCCACCCAGTTTGACAGAGCTTGCCAAAACTGGAGTGAAAATCACAAAAGTCACAAAATTTTGCACAATCTCTTGTGGCTTTTCAAAGTGTTATACTCCTGATTTCTGGCATAAAAACTGTGTTTAAAACGGGTAGCTCACACCATGACAGGATAGGGCCCTCATTCATCAATGATTGGTTTCCTCTACTCTAAAGAAATGCACTTTGAGGTCCTGGCGGTTTTCAGATATAAACACAGTAGATTGCAGAAATCGATTGAACTTCTGTGAATGCTAATTGCCAAAAAAATTACAAACAGGCCAAGCAGAAGGCTAGCACAGTCTGTCATGCTTCTAACTGATTAGATCATTTGTAGATCCAGCTAAAACATTGGGTTCTGTCTTTGCCCATTATTAAGGTCTGAATGCATTCTTACTCACTGAAGAGTACCTATTATGATCTAGTCATTTTTTATGCTGCTTGTGAAAATAGGAAGATAGATATAGGCAGGGCTGAATCAAAAAGGTTTTTTATAAAATAAGGTAATCTTTGTGTTTGTAGCCCATTGGGAACTGTGCTAAAAATGCAAAGAAATCTCAAGTGTGTGATGTTTTAAACTTTCCTATAAGCAAGCTCAGCTAACTAGAGATTACTTACAGGAAGCCCTTGTTCTCATGGTATAATCTACTCAGTAAATTAAACTGCCAGCTCTAGATTCTTTCTCAATATGTAAGTATTAAATTGAGAAGGGTATCCACAAAGCAGCTTTGATATCATTTCAACAATGCTACTATCATCCCTGCTTATATGATACTGTCACCAAAATAAAGGACCAAAACATAGTGATGTGGCCCATGGCTAGAAACTTGCGATGTTGACACACAACAAGGCATGTCAATGTTATGCAAGAATCAAATCCATTAAATGCAAGATCAAAACAATATATCACTAAGTGTCAAATACATAGAAAGTATATAATTAATGACAGTGATGAATTCTACTGTTTAAAATGACAACAGGAACTAAAAAAGTACAGCCCTTTTAAATGCAGCATTATGCTACACTGTTTTTCTCCTGCAGTGTGTGGTTGGACAGCAACATAGACTCATTCTGTAGTTTACTGCACAACGTGTTGGGGGTCAATGAGCAGCAGCAGCGTCTTTGTAAAGTAGATATATGCAAGACATACAGTGCTGTGAAAAAGTTTTAGGCAGGTGTGGAAACAATTCTACAAACTAAGATTGCTTTCAAAACTAGAAGCGTTAATAGGTTATTTTTTAGCAACATGTAAACTAAGTGAACAAAAGAGAAATCTAAATCAAAATCAATATTTGGTTTGCCCACCCCTTAAATTAAAAAGCATCAATTGTTTAGGTACACTTGCGCTTAGTTTTTGAAGGAACATGACAGGTAAACTATTCCAAACATCTTGGAGAACTGACCACTGACCAGTTTTTGGAGGAGCTTGGTAGGGAAATTTTTCCAAACATCTTGGAGAACTAATCACAGATCTTTTGTAGATAAACTCTTATTGCAAGTCCTTGTGCAAATCTACATGTAATAAACACACAGATTCAGTGATATTCAGATTATTGCTTTATGGTGGCCATTTCATCATTTCCATGACTCCTTGTTCTTGTTTCTGCTTAATTTACTTCTTAATGACATCCACTGTATGCTTTTGTGTTGTTGTTCTGCTGCAGAATAAATGCTTAGCCAATCAGCTACCACCCTGCTGGTATTGCACAGTACAATATTTCAGGAAATGTTTTTCATTCTCCCTCTTCAATACTAAATAGCAGCCCAATTGGTAGGAACTACTGAATAACTGAAATATAGAAATACTAATAAATTGAAAAATTGTGCTAAAAATCAAATCTGTATTATCACAGCCCTAACCAACCAATCCCTCAACATTCAATTTACAAGGAGCCACTGTTGTGTGTAACACTCAAGCATTTATACCTGTCATGGACAACGCTCAAAAGTCCCTGAGTCATGCTATAAAATCACGACTGTCATATAAAGATCTAAATATTGAACTTTATGTGCATTATGTACATATTATTATATATCTTAACCATAGGAGCAAAAAATGGTTGAAACATATTTTATAGGATCTAAATCAGAACAGATTTTTCTATGTTTAAAGTGAAACCTCTTTTTTTTACAGAGAGAAATACTTTGGATTTTGGTGTTTTCTTGTCCTCTTCCTGTAGAAATAGAAGATTCCAATTCCGGAAGCAGACTGGTATGTAGGATGCTTTATTAATGAAATGCTAAATATGGATGTGTTAAAACACAATTGCTCCTTATTAGTGGATGTGTATTATTAGGTGTGTTAGGGTTGGCGGATTGCACTAAATAAAATAAATATTAAAGCGCAATCGCAACCTGGGGTCCACCGTGCAGAGATGCAAAACTTCTGCTAGTGAATAATGATGGAATACACGGCAAGCAATTACCCGTACACTCTGGGTTGAACACCACTCAGTGTGAACAGCACATGAAGTCGACTTGCATACAGAAATGAAACAGGTGCTTTGCAACTCAGCTGTGTCATCCGCACACAGAAATGAAAAAGATGCTCTGCAACTGAGCTGTGTCGCTCGCACAAAGAAATGAAAGAGATGCTCTGTATAATACCCTGACTAGGGTTGTGCTTGCTCTGGAACTCTACTGTGCTAACCGCACACATGTAGGAACCAGATGCTAAGCCAACGGCTAATTGCCCCCACTAATGCTAGCTGCCTGCCTATGTGTACAGTCCCAAGGCTAGACAGACACACAACACATGCAGACAGAGTGGTAGAGCATCCACTGGCAACAGCCACTCATAAATGATACTAGCGCACAGGCGTGCGCTTCTAAGAGTCTTTTATACACTAGACTCATGTCCTGATAGACAGGACCTTGCCCGTGGACCAATCCAGAGCTGCCACATCACCAGAAAAGCTGACATCCATTGATAAATGAGAAGACGCCACCTCACGGACATGCTCAGTAAGGTGATTTCTGGACTTAGACTCCAGAGCTTCAGGCTTTAGCTGCCTATCACTGGTTGCTATAGACTTGGCTGGAGAGCAAGCAGTAACCATATGAACACTGTGAGCCTGAGCAAGACGCTGGGACCGACGTCTATGCTGAGCAGTACCCACAGCGGCTGAGTCCGCATGGGAGACCACAGAGGCAGATAAGGCTTGTGATCTATTCCGTGCAGCGAGAGAATCCTGATGCCTAACAGATGTGTTTTGAAAACAGTCATATAATTTCATTTTATTTCAAAGAAAAAACTTGGATGGACTAATGTGTATGTCATATTGTTGTAGCTATATAGTCATAGCATATAGTTGGCACAATTTTGTGCATTTAAGTCACACCCAATTTTCTACAAGCTGCGCCTCTTTGCTAGATACATTTTAAAAAAGCCACTAATGATGTGCAAAAAGTGACAAACATGACAAATGTGCAAAAGGTATTTTTGCTTCAAATTGACCTTAATAAATGGCCAAAGTTTTTTCTTTGGCCATTGAGAGTAATGATAGGCTGTTACTTCCTGTGCTATAGAAATGACTTTTCAGCCATCATCTCCTTATCATCATGAAACAAATTACAACACCTTAGTGTGTAGTGGACATCACAGGATGTCACCATTCTTAATGCTTGATAGTCATAGTTAATCTTGATTCCATCCCTGTGCAATGACCTCTGCACCTGTTATAAAACTTGCCTACAAGACTCTCTTATAGAAGTCAATGAACATCTCCTGACTATTGTTGTCTACGGGCCCTGTGGCTAAAGTAATGCACGTATAGAATACTATTAACAGACAATCAGGCAAAATGGCTGCCCATGTAATCAGGTAAAAAAAAAGGTATGCCATCAGAAAAAAGCAGGAGAATATTTGCAAGTTTATGGTTTTATTAAATAAAAAAATGTGTAATACAATCCTTTTAAAGTCCCTTATCTCTACTTAGGAGGTCCTATTTAAATATAAGACTATTGAAATATGGTTTAATATAGTTTCATTTGCACTGTAAATTTGTTAGTATCCACTGTATTACAACCCTAATTATAAAAATGTTGAAACACGCTGTAAAATGTAATGAAAACAAGAAAGTAATTATTTAGAAATCTCTTACAGCCATATTTTATTCACAACAGAAGATGAAAACATTTCAAAAATTGAAAGTAAGACATTTTTATTTTTCATTTTTTTTAAATCAGCTCATTCAGAAATTTATGGCAGCAACATATCTCAAAAAAGTTAGGACAAGTCCATGTCTACCATTGTGTTTCATAACCTCTTCATTTTACAACAATCTGTAAATTTCTGTGAAGTGAGGAGACCAATTTCTAGAGTTTGAGACAGAAATGTTGTCCCATTCATGTCTGATGTAGGATTCTAGCTGCTCACCAGTGTCGGATCTTGTTTGCTGGATTTCTCATTTCGTAATGAGAATGTTTCCTATTGGTGAAAGGTCTGAACTTCAGGCAGGTCAGTTCATCACACAAACTCTTCTTTTAGAAATCCAAGCTGAAGCCAATTTGCAATGGATACAGTATGTGGTTTTCATATACTCTTGCTGAAATATGTAAAACATCCCTGAAATAGGTATGCTCTGGATGGGAGCAAACAATCAGTGAGGAAAACGGTTCACAGCTCTACATGTCCCATAAAAGCGTATTTTATTGAAGATCATTAGAAAGGTAATGTTCAGCATGAAAAGTCACAAGCAATCATTTGGGGCTATATACTTGGGCAGATGCGTTTCAAACCTTGCGGTTCTTAGTGATTGCATATCACATTGACATTAATATCGACCTTATATTCAACATCCTGCCTAGGTCAGGGGATCAAATACAGCCTATCATAAATACTGTTCCTACAATTTTTAGACAGTTTTTCACAGATTGGTGAACCTCTGACCATCTCTGCTTTTGAGAGCCTATGACTAAGAACTTTGTTCGAAATGCGTCAGGCGTTTAGGGGCCGCGTCCCCGCATGATGTTTTCTTTCTTGACATGAGAATAAAATACTGAAGATTTTATGAAGAGACACCTGGTGCTGTAACCTTTTTTTCCTTTTTTGCTATTGCTACTAAGTCGTATCCAGCCACTTGTTCCTGGCACCTGTGTTCATTTGGATTCCAGTGAGGCACCACTAATCCCTTCACCTGCTCCCTGTATGATGTTATTCGAATTGGGGTTTTACATCCTTTATGTTTAGCTCTTCATGTTTACTAATACATATAATTTACTCATAAATCTGTCATAAAAGTGTGAAGATGTTAAGGTAAAAGATGATTTTATAGTTGGCTTGCATATGCTATAAGTATTTTATATAAAATGCAGAAAAGTTTAAATAATCTGAATACTCATAAAAACTATGTCAGGCTTCCAAAGTAATAGTGCAACCTTTTCTACTGATCTAATAAATATTCTCTTCAATTAATGGGCAAACATTCCTATAGACAAATTATAAAATCTTGTTGAAAGCTTTTCCCAGAAGAGTGAAAGTAGTTATAGTTGAAAAGGGAGAGACCAACTCTATTCTAAAGTAGAAGAAAAAAAAAAAATGTGACAAAACCAGCTCACCTACTAGGCATTTGTTGTGGGGAAGCCCGGATGACGTGCAGTCTTCACGTGAGGCAATAGAACAAATAGAGGAGAAAATCCAGCTTCCAAAAATATCAAAATTTATTAAAGATAAAATCCAAAGTCCAAAAACATGGTTCACAGGAGAAGAAATAGCAGCAAGCTACATGTTTCGAACAATAAGTTCTTTTTCAAAGCTGCTCACCATGCACCAGAGTGAGGTTTAAATAGCAGCTGTGAAAATCACAGAAAATCACTCCACCACCTGATGCAGCAGTGATTATATACAATAAAAACGCAAAAATATCACAAAAAACATCACAAAAAAAACAAAGAAATATATAATATACATATGTGAAATATATAGTACAACTAGACAATGTGAATCTCTCAGTAATGAAACATGATTTCCTTGCGAGCATTTAAGCCCATGGGATGGCAAGTGTTAAGGTAAAACATCCAATAAGCTTCACGCGTCATAAGACGTCTCTTCAAGTCTCCTCCTCTGGCTGTCACTCCAAGCTTCTCAATGCCGACAACCCGAAGGAATGCAGTATTTCTTTGATGACTGGTGATAAAATGCTTAGAGGCATGAGACACAGAACGATTATTATTAGTGGACACAACAATATCAGTGATATGTTCAGAGATACGCGTCTTTAACATGCGAGTGGTACAACCTATGTAACTTAATTTGCATTTCATGCATGTTATCATATAAACCACATTCTTACTATTGCAGTTAATAAATTGCTGGATTTTATGTTCTTGTTTATCACTGCTATCAGTAAAAGAATGCGTGACAACGGAATGGGCACATGTGCGACATTTAGAAGCACCACAGTGATAAAAACCTATATGGTGTAACCATGTATGGGAGACTTTACTAGATTTAAATAGGCTGGGTGAGAGAATGTCAGACAAAGTAGTAGCCTTTTTTGCAATCACCTGACAGCCTGAAGATAGAATTTCAGAAATTATCTCGTCCTCATATAAAATAGGAATGTTTTTCAAGATAAGAGATTTAATATCGTTGTATTGAGGACTATATTTGATAGAGCAAAAGGTTTTTTGATTTTGATACACTTTTTTCTCCTTATTTTTTGATACCAGCATATCGCTGCGTTTTTTTTGTTGTACTATATTTTTAGCTCTATCAAGAGACCAATTAGAATAGCCTCTTTTTTCTAATTTTTTACAACACAGATCGGTCTCTTGCTTTAAAATACTAGCATCATTACAATTCCTGGTTATTCTGGTGAGCTCGCCCACTGGTATGGACTTTATTGTATGTCCAGGATGGCTGCTGGACGCATGTAAAATGCTATTGCCAGAAAGGGGTTTATGAAATGTGGAGGTGGTAATAACATGGCCCACAGTGCTGCACAGTGTCAAGTCCAAAAAAGAGATCATGTGCGGATTATGACTGCATGTGAAGCGAAGATTGAAGTCATTAGAATTGAGATGGACAAGAAACTCTGGTATGGCAGACACATCGCCACTCCAGATGAGGAGTAAATCGTCGATGTATCTACCATACCAGAAAATGTCCATTGCAAATGGGTTGCAATCCGAATAAAAAAACAATTCCTCCCAATATGACATTACCAAGTTAGCAACAGATGGTGAGTGTTTACCTCCCATAGAAACTCCTTTGCATTGGAGAAAGAACTGCTGATCAAAGGAGAAATAATTATGAGTCATTAAGAAAAAGATAACCTGTATAACATAATTGCACAAATCAATAGTGTAGTTACTGTACTTATGCAGATGAAATTCTAGTGCTTGAATGACAATGTTTTGTGGAATACAGGTATACAATGAAATGACATCACAACTTATCCATTGAAAACCATCACACCATGCAATATTAGAGAGCTGATGTAGAACATCTCTTGAGTCTCTCAAAAAACCTGGAACTCTCACAACCAATGGCTGTAGAAGAGAGTCAACCCATTGGCTTAGACGTTCTGTTAGAGAACCCATCCCTGATAATATAGGGCGCATTGGTGGAGGTGTAATACCTTTGTGTACTTTGGGTAAGCCATACATTGTAGGTATAGTGGGGCAATCAACCTTGAGATACTCAACATGTGTTCTGGTTAGAACACCCAAAGCTGCGCCTTCATCTATCAAGCTGAACAGTTCTTTTTTGTAAACCGATGTGGGATCTGAAGGCAGTTTTCTGTACGTTGTGGTGTCATTCAAGAGATTGTTCATCTGATCTTTATACATCAATGTGTCCATGACAACAATCAGGCCACCTTTGTCTGCCTTTTTTATAGTGATCTGGTCCATCTTTTTAATTTCCTGGAGAGCTCTGCGCTGCTTCCAATTTAAATTACCTTTATGTGTTCTATGCTGGACATGTGTGTCTAAAGATCTCAGATCTCGTTCAATGACAGCTTGAAATCTGTCCATGCAGTCAACACGTGATTGAATAGGATAAAATGATGGATTTTTTGTTACAAATTGATCAGCTTGATTTACATCTCGGTTTAAAGATACATTAGACCCATTCAAGTCATTCAGATTTCTCAAAAGACATTGTTCATTAAACGTAAGGTCACAAAATTCATTCCTGACAGCAGAGGTATCCACAATGGAGGTAGATTCCTGTTTGAAAAAATGTCTTTTGACTGTCAAATTACGAATAAATCTGTTGATGTCTATCAATGTATGAAATAAATCAAACCGTTGATCCGGTGCATATTTGAGTCCCAAGGACAACACTTGCAATTGTTCAACTGAGAGATCACAACTAGAAATATTTAAAATATTAGAAAAATCACCTGAAAAAGATGTTACTTTCTGTTGCGGGTAGCCATGCGAAAGTTTCCTGCGGTGTTTGCGGCCCACGCGCCTCTTGCGTTTTTTGAGTTAAATCTTCTTGGTCTACGGTAATAGGTGTTGGTGTTATCCACATTTTGATTGATGTTTTCATCACCACCAGTTTCAATAGACCCATTATCCATAGAATCCATGTCTGAGGAACTGAAAGAAACTCGGCGCTCAGATATATCAGAAGAATTAGTACGTTTCAGGATTGGGCGAGGGCTTTTGTGTGCTTTCTGCCATCTACCCCATTCATATACCTGATTTGTTTGATAATCTCTTAAGTCACGTTGAAATTTATTTTTCTTGCGACTCATGATTAAATCTTCTGTTTTCAATAAAGATATTTTTATATTTTTTAATTCCTCATTATATTTAATAGTGTCTTTATTTTCCAAGCTAGTTTTAATGTTGTTGATCTCTTATCTTGAAAAACATTCCTATTTTATATGAGGACGAGATAATTTCTGAAATTCTATCTTCAGGCTGTCAGGTGATTGCAAAAAAGGCTACTACTTTGTCTGACATTCTCTCACCCAGCCTATTTAAATCTAGTAAAGTCTCCCATACATGGTTACACCATATAGGTTTTTATCACTGTGGTGCTTCTAAATGTCGCACATGTGCCCATTCCGTTGTCACGCATTCTTTTACTGATAGCAGTGATAAACAAGAACATAAAATCCAGCAATTTATTAACTGCAATAGTAAGAATGTGGTTTATATGATAACATGCATGAAATGCAAATTAAGCTACATAGGCTGCACTACTCGCATGTTAAAGACGCGTATCTCTGAACATATCACTGATATTGTTGTGTCCACTAATAATAATCGTTCTGTGTCTCATGCATCTAAGCATTTTATCACCAGTCATCAAAGAAATACTGCATTCCTTCGGGTTGTCGGCATTGAGAAGCTTGGAGTGACAGCCAGAGGAGGAGACTTGAAGAGACGTCTTATGACGCGTGAAGCTTATTGGATGTTTTACCTTAACACTTGCCATCCCATGGGCTTAAATGCTCGCAAGGAAATCATGTTTCATTACTGAGAGATTCACATTGTCTAGTTGTACTATATATTTCACATATGTATATTATATATTTCTTTGTTTTTTTTGTGATGTTTTTTGTGATATTTTAGCGTTTTTATTGTATATAATCACTGCTGCATCAGGTGGTGGAGTGATTTTCTGTGATTTTCACAGCTGCTATTTAAACCTCACTCTGGTGCATGGTGAGCGGCTTTGAAAAAGAACTTATTGTTCGAAACATGTAGCTTGCTGCTATTTCTTCTCCTGTGAACCATGTTTTTGGACTTTGGATTTTATCTTTAATAAATTTTGATATTTTTGGAAGCTGGATTTTCTCCTCTATTTGTTCTATTCTAAAGTGGTTGTTCATTTTCAACTATTTTTAGTTTTTAGGCTGGGTAAAATTAAAAACATGCTTTACTTATCCTCTCTGGGCCCAGTGCCACCTTGTCCATCGCTTCTCAGGTCTTTGTTGATCAGCTGCAGCAGTGATGTCAATAGCACTGAAACTAATCACTGACCACAGCAACTCAGCCAATGTACATTGCATGAGCAGCTGAGCACCACTGAATGACTAGCTGCACCACTGTTGATGTGACTTCTCTACTGCAACTGACCAACAATACTTACAACAAGGGCCGAGGAGCAGTGATGGAGCCAGGAGCCCAAATAAAGGTTAGTTTCTTATTTTATGCATCAGCTTATGCACTTGTTAAAAGGAATAAACCCTTTCAAAGAAAAGATGTCATCAAGGGGTGTTGTTAACAGGTTAATAATGTAGAGAATACTCAAGATATGTGCAACATCCCCTTGGTGAATGCCATAAAAATTAGCACTAACTAAAAAGTCTCATATCTCCCATAATTCTATGGTAGATTTAAAAAAAAAAAAAAAACTACTTTTGACCTGGTGACTGGTCTCCTTCACTACATATGGATTTAAAATGGGATACCATAAAAGCTTTTGTAGGTGTAATGTTTAGGTGCCCAATACTTTTGTCCATACAGAGTATGCCCTTGTTAGAGAAGACCATAGTGATGCCAGGACTATCTGACAGTATTCTGTGTTACTTGGAACAATTCAGGGGCTTTTCTTATGTCACTGGCTGTGGGCATCTTAGATTATCTTGAGGTTATGAATAACATCACTTTTGGAAGTGTGGTAATAGTAATAAGGGATGAAGTTAAAGTTGAACCTATATCTAAAAATGTGATTATAACATGTGCAAGGCACCACTGGTATATTGTAGTGGGACTTGTAACACACTATACCTTTCTGACAGCTACAATGGGCAGTTTTATGTTTTTTTCAAGGTTCTTTTCTAGGATCCTAATTATTACCACAATAACATGAAAAAACAATGAGTTAATTATCCAATAGACAAGAGTCTTTGCTTTGCCATCAGTAATACGAGTTACCAGTCCTCTGTCACATCTGTATTCGAGCGTTTTCATTTCTTTCAGGATGGATTAAAAATAAACAGTAGTTTCCCTATCTCCTTGATCTATAGGTCACTTTGTCTTTTTGAGGCAGTGTACAAGTCAAATGAGTTAACAAGATCACCCTGATGGCAACTGTTACATTTTGTGTTCCTTTTTTGTCTTCCTAAAATATTTGGTAGCTTTTATTTAAACTGTCTGCAAAGAGAAGCAGCAGTTGCTGGAGGAGTCATAGAGCGCACGACAATAACACAGTGACATTGATACATCTCTTAATTCCTAGTTAAACATCCTGGTGCCAGAGCTGAATGGAACAGCATGCTCTGCAATCACTGTGTGGAAGAGGTGTACAATACCCCAGCCCTCCTCCAATGTCATAGGAAATGAAGAGGGGTGAGCCACCAATGCAAGGGCTTATTCAGCTTCTCCACGGCTCTTATTCACTTAAATGGAAACCTGTGTGATTCATTGCAGGGACGTGCAGGACAGCCAATAATTATGTCATTGAACAGGCTATTGAGATAATGTGCGAAATAAAATATGTGACTGAGCAAAAGTATTTCTGCTCTCCTCCTTCTTGTCACATTATTATTACAAAATCAGCTTTTTCATGGAAAGAGTTCATGCTGAAGAAAATTATAGTGGGGTACTTGAATACAGATTTAAAGCCCGCCTGGAAAAAAACATTCTCTGAAAAGATTTGTTTCCAGTGTTGGAATGATCACAGTATGCTGTGTCTCATGGAAGGCGCTGATCAGTGTGAGAAGCCTGAAATGTAACGTTATGGTCTATGGACACTACTATTGGGCTGTATGCTGGATATGTCTTTATAGGCCACCACTCAGTCACCGTTCTGCTTGTCATAGTGAGAAAGTTATATAATGGAATATGCTTTGTATTCTATGATTATTTTTTGGGTGATGAGAAGATGGTGAACGCCACACGGCTCATGTTTTTGCTGTTGATCTGGTTTAAGTACATCTAGCCTTTTGATACCCGGCTCTTCTCCAAGTTGAGATGTTGGACCTAGGTAGACACATTTTTTTACTGTATCTTTGAACAATGAAAACTCAAATCTTGCACTATTTACATTGCCATTAATGGAATGCTAGCACCAACTAGAAATGAAAAATCATTAGAAACGTCTGAAAATCTTCATTATGTCTCAAACTCCAACCCCAATCTCATCAGCCAAATTAGCAGAATTATATCGGCATCTTTGGGCAGAAAATAGACTTTTCAAAATGGAGTAAAGTCGCAAATGTTCTCACAAATATAGCATGTACAAGAATTTGTACACAAAAACTGCCACACAGCTGTTGATGATCCTTCCCCAAATAGTGTTTACTTTCCACTGTATAATGATCGCCCCTGAAACTGTTGTGATTTTATTTGAAGGAGAATCTATCATCGCATTCGTGCAACATGAGTCAGAACTTAGTTACACTATTGCAGGTATTGTTTAGGGCTCACTCAGATATCAATTGAGGCTGTTCACATGTCTGCCTATTTTTGCCGAGTGGTCCACACAAAAACACAAAGACGTGTGATTTTTAGACAAGTCTCATATCAAACTCACCATTGCAAGTCTATTGGTCCGTGAAAAAAATCAAACCTGGATACCAACCGTGTGCTGTCTGTTAGTCACATTCTGCTTGATAGAACTTTAAGAAACTTCAGTTTTTTCATATGAGAAAAACTGATTCAACTCTGATGTTAAAAACAGATCACCCTGACCAAACTCATGAAAAATCTGATAAAAAACACTGATGAGTAGATGGTGAACTGATTTTTGTGTATGACAAAATCACTGGTATTTGAATGATCCCATACTCCGAAACACTCAGGGGTTTCATAGAGAATAGACTTTGAAAAGATGGAAAATCACTATGTGTCTCGTCTGACTAATCCAACACAGGTCAGGTGCCCATCCAAGTTATCCCAACGCTGATTCCTATGACTGACAGGTCTCTCCGGGAGTATATACTTGTCTGAGAGACCTGTCAGTCAAAGGGATTGAGGCACAGAGAAGCCAGACAGGGACCTGCCTTGGACTAGTCAGCCAAGGCTCATAGTCTCTGGTTAGCTTTTCACAGTATGCTTACACACGTGGTCAAAATTGTTGGTACCCCTTGTTTAATGACAGAAAAAACCACAATGGTCACAGAAATAACTTGAATCTGACAACAATAATAATAAATAAAAAATCTATGAAAATAAACAAATGAAAGTCAGACATTGCTTTTCAACCATGCTTCCACGGAATTTAAAAAAAAATAAAGCTCATGAAAGAGACCTGGACAGAAATGATGGTACCCTTAACTTAATATTTTGTTGCACAACCTTTTTAGGCAATCACTGCAATCAAACGATTCCTGTAACTATCAATAAGACTTCTGCACCTCTCGACAGTTATTTTGGTCCACTCCTCAAGAGCAAACTGCTCCATTTGTCTTATGTTTGAAGGTTGCCTTTTCCAGATGGCATGTTTCAGCCCTTTCCAAAGATGCTCAATAGGATTTAGGTCAGGGTTCATAGAAGGGCACTTCAGAATAGTCCAATGTTTTCCTCTTAGCCATTCTTGGGTGTTTTTAGCTGTGTGTTTTGGGTCATTATACTGTTGCAAGATCCATGACCTGCAACTAAGACCAAGCTTTCTGACACTGGGCAGCACATTACTCTCTAGAATCCCTTGATAGTCTTGAAATTTCATTGTACCCTGCACAGATTCTAGACACCCTGTGGCAGATGCAGCAAAGCAGCCCCAGAACATAACAGAGCCTCCTCCATGTTTCACAGTAGGGACAGTGTTCTCTTCTTGATATGCTTCATTTTTCCATCTGTGAACATAGAGCTGATGTGCCTTGCCAAAAAGTTAAATTTTTGTCTCATCTATCCATAGGATATTTTACCAGAAGCTTGTGGCTTGTCAACATGTAGTTTGGCAAATTCCAGTCTGGCTTTTTTTGATTTATCTTTTTTCAACAATGGTGTCCTCCTTGGTTGTCTCCAATGAAATCCACTTCGGCTCATACAACAACGGATGTTGCAATCTGACACCGATGTTCCTTCAGCTTGAAGTTCACCTTTTATCTGTTTAGAAGTATTTCTGGGCTCTTTTGTTACCAATTGTATTATCCATCTCTTTGATTTGTCATCAATTTTCCTCCTGCGGCCATATCCAGGGAGATTGCCTACAGTCCCATGGATCTTAAATTTCTGAATAATATGTGCAACTGTAGTCACAGGAGCATCAAGCTGCTTGGATATGGTCTTATAACTTTTACCTTTAACATGTTTGTCTATAATTTTCTTTCTAATCTGCTGAGACCACTCTTGCCTTCGCTTCCTCTGGTCCATGTTGAGTGTGATACACACCATGTCACCAAACAGCACAGTGAGTATCTGTAGCCCTATATACAGGCCCACTCACTGATTCCAAGATTGTCGACACCTGTGATACTACAGTAGTTAGTGGACACATCTTGATTTAACATGTCCCTTTTGTCACATTATTTTTAGGGGTTCGATCATTTCTGTGCAGGCCTATTTCATGAGTCTTATTTTTTTTTAAAAAAAAATTTAAATGTCTGACTTTTATTTGTTAATTTTCATAGATCTTTGATTTATTATTACTTTTGTCAGAATCAAGTTATTTCTGTGACTATTGTGGGTTTTTCTGTCGTTAAACGAGGGGTAACAACAATTTTGACCATGTGTGTACCTGATGGCAATCGTACAGTGAGTGTCTGATTCATGATTGCCCTGGTTTGGTCAACATGAATCTGGTGACAGGTTATTTTTAATGGAAACCAGTAGAAAGTAAAGAAACTGTTTAGTTTGCAAGAAACATGAAAATATTTTAATATCTTAGTAACAATTAATTACAATTAAAAGCCAAAGCTTTTTGCAGGTTAGTAAACAATGCTCTTGCTATATGTTCAGAACATTTTAAAGAATGATTATTGTCCTAAATATCTCTATAATGCACCTTTTGTTACTGTTAGAAGCTCAGAATGACTATATTCTATATTTTTATATTACAGAAATCACTGTAGCCATTAAGAGCACCATACAGATTAGGTGACTGTTCAGCTGGCAAGCATTAGATCATTTGCCTGGCAGAAACAAACATTTTTAGCACACCCAAAAAATGTATATTATCAAGACTAACTTTGCTGAGGCCAAGCACATGTGGCTCTCTCATAATAAATACTGATGTTTGGGGCAATGTCAGATAATTTACAGTTTACATTCAGCTGGATGCAAGGACTACGGGAGACCATAGATTCACCTTAGAGATCAGAAAAACAAAGTTAATAATTTTCTCTTATGGGACAACCCCTCTTACCGCCCTAGACAACCACAGCAACAAAGATTATATTTGTGTCCTGGCTGCTGGTGCCACATGCAGCAAAAATGCGAATTTATATAGGTGTCTCTAATTGCAGATCACACTGCATAGTGCTCTGTCATTAAAGCGATCACGCTGACAGTGTTACCCCATCCTAATGAGGTGCGAGGAAGCTGAGGTGATCACAAATAATTCTAAATACAGCACAAAATTAACACTGTATTTCAAGTGATACTCAAATGCAGGAAGCTTTCTTTCAGCACTTGGTCACTTGCCATGGTAATGACGCAATGATGTCACTGCGGAGCAAATGCTGTGGCTATTGATAATGGTAATATAATGGCCCGCTTCCGATAAATCCAGTAAAAGTACAAACAAAATAATTAATGCTGTTAAAAATATACACATTAATAAACATTTAAAATTCATAGAAAATATTACTTATTACTTGTTTCATCTGCTCACAAACATGCAATAAAAAATAATTAGGCGCAGATTGTTTGCACTCGTTTAGGGTGGTTTCACACTTGCGTTTTTGTCTGCAGCGTTTTTTTCCCTATATTTAACATTGAAAACGCATGCGTTTTTTTTGTACGCGTTTGGTCGCGTTTTCAATCGCATGCGTTTTTTTACTGCATGCGTTCATTTTCAGAAATGCTACTTGTAGTATTTTTGAGAGGCTTTTTTTGCGGCAAAAAAATGCATTGCTGTCTATGTAAACGCATGCATTTTTAAGCACATGCGTTTGTTTGCGTTAAAAACGCATGCATTTTTATAGAAAAAAAACAGAAAACACACTGAAAAGTCACCCACCACCATCAAGGTGATAAAGGGATCCAAACCCTAACCCTACCCCTAACCTCACGCCTAACCGTTTAATGAACATTTTCTGACAGTCATAGTGCCACGTATTTCAGTGCCAAGTCTTTCAGTGCCACGTATTTAAGTGCCACGTACTATAAATACTAGAACTACGTGGTTATACGTGGCACTGAAATATCGTGGCACGTAAATACGTGGCACTTAAATGCGTGGCACTGAAATACGTGGCACTGAAATATCATGGCATTTACATGAAATCCGTGGCACTTAAATATGTGGCACTTATATACGTGGCACTTAAATACGTGGCACTTATATACGTGGCACTTAAATACGTGGCACTTTTATAAGTGGCACTTATATACGTGGCACTTAAATACGTGGCACTTATATACGTGGCACTTAAATACGTGGCACTTATATACGTGGCACTTATATACGTGGCACTTAAATACGTGGCACTTATATACGTGGCACTTAAATACGTGGCACTTATATAAGTGGCACTTAAATACGTGGCACTTATATACGTGGCAATTAAATACGTGGCACTTAAATACGTGGCACTGAAATACGTGGCACTTAAATACATGGCACTTAAATACATGGCACTTATATACGTGGCACTTAAATACGTGGCACTTATATATGTATATATGTATATAAACGTATTTCAGTGCCACGTATTTCAGTGCCACGTATTTCATTGCCACATATTTCAGTGCCACGTATTTCAGGTTAGGGTTAGGGGTAGGGGTAGGGGTAGGGTTAGGGGTAGGGTTAGGAGTAGGGTTAGGGGTAGGGTTAGGGGTAGGGTTAGGGTTAGAGTTAGGGTTTTTTGGTTTTTTCTTGTTTTCTTGTGTTTTTCTATAAAAACGCATGCGTCTAAAAAACATATGCGTTTTACCGCGTTTACATGCGTTTTTTCACACATGCGTTTTTTTTAAAAACGCATGCAGATAAAAACACAAGTGTGAAACCAGCCTTACACATCCCCTATGCTACCTAGGGCCTCATTCTGACGTGAATTTTCATGTACATGTTCTATCAGTTCTATCTACCCATTACATGCTAATGGGATGTTCACATGTCCGTGGTTTTTTGCAGACTGTGTCTCATGGACACATGTCCACCTTTGACCTGAATCTTGGATGGAAATTACCCATATAAGTCTATGGATTTGTGAAAATCACATGCAACACTTTGATGTCATCAGTCTGTATGTCGCCTGCCCAGGATTATAATTACAATGAATAGGAGAAGCTTTGTCATTAATTTGTCACTGATAATAAAACCTGACGCACTGACCAAATGCTGATGTTTATTGCAATGCTTATATGAAAAATCCATGAGGTCTTAATGAGACCTAACTACAGCAGGCACCCGATAAACAAATCAGAGATCTCTGATCTTGGGCATTATTGCAAGGATGTAAATGGAACAAAATACAAGTATTTTATATCATTATTCACCAAAGAGTGCTAGAATTATTTTGTGACAAATTTCCCAAAACATAAATTGAATTAAATTGAATTTCCCAATTTTAAAAATATTTATAGTATAATCTACTATATAATTGTCTAAGGGTCACTTCCGTCTGTCTGTCTTTCTGTCTGTCTGTCTGTCTGTCGCGGAAATCCCAAGTCGCTGATTGGTCGCTGCAAAACAGCCACGACCAATCAGCGACGGGCACAGTCCGGCGGCAAAATGGCCGCTCCATACTCCCCTCCAGTCAGCGCTCACACAGGGTTAATTGCAGCGCTAACAGACCGCGTTATGCCGCAGTGTAACGCACTGCGTTAACGCTGCTATTAACCCTGTGTGACCAACATTTTACTATTGATGCTGCCTATGCAGCATCAATAGTAAAAAAGATCTAATGATAAAAATAATTAAAAAATAAAAAATTGTGATATACTCACTGTCTGTCGGCCCCTCGGATCCAGAACAGGCCTTTCCCGCTCCTCGCGACACTTCGGTGACCGCTCCATGCATTGCGATATCACGAGATGATGACGTAGCTGTCTCGTAAGACCGCTACATCATCATCTCGAGAGGCCGCAATGCACTCTTGAGACCGGAGCGCGCGAGGAGCGTCGGTAACCGCTTCGCCTGGATCCAGGGGCCAACGGAAGGTGAGTATATAACTATTTTTTATTTTAATTCTTTTTTTAACAGGGATATGATGCCCACATTGCTATATACTACGTGGGCTGTGCAATATACTATGTGGGCTGTGCAATATACTATGTGGCTGTGCAATGTACTACGTGGGCTGGGCAATATACTACGTGGGCTGTGCAATATACTACATGGGCTGTGCAATATACTATGTGGCTGTGCAATATACTACATGGGCTGGGCAATATACTACGTGGGCTGTGCAATATACTACATGGGCTGTGCAATATACTGCATGGGCTGTGCAATACACTGCATGGGCAGTGCTATATACTACGTGGGCTGTGCTATATACTAAGTGGACTGTGCAATATAGTACATGGGCTGTGCAATATACTACGTGGGCTGTTCTATATACTACATGGGCTGTGCTATATACTGCATGGGCTGTGCAATATACTACGTGGCCTGTGCAATATACTACATGGGCTGTGCAATATACGGCATGGGCTGTGCTATATACTACATGGGCTGTGCAATATACTATGTGGGCTGTGCAATATACTATGTGGGCTGTGCAATATACTACGTGGCTGTGCAATATACTACGTGGGATGGGCAATATACTATGTGGGCTGTGCAATATACTACATGGGCTGTGCAATATACTATGTGGCTGTGCAATATACTACATGGGCTGGGCAATATACTACGTGGGCTGTGCAATATACTACGTGGGCTGTGCAATATACTGCATGGGCTGTGCAATATACTACATGGGCTGTGCAATATACTATGTGGGCTGTGCAATATACCATGTGGGCTGTGCAATATACTGAGTGGGCTGTGCAATATACTACGTGGGCTGTGCAATATACTGCGTGGGCTGTGCAATATACTGCGTGGGCTGTGCTATATACTGCGTGGGCTGTGCAAAATACTACGTGGCCTGTGCAATATACTACATGGCCTGTGCAATACACTATGTGGGCTGTGCAATATACTACATGGGCTGTGCAATATACTATGTGGGCAGTGCAATATACTACATAGCTGTGCTATATACTACGTGGGCTGTTATACACTACATGGCCTGTGTTATACACTACGTGGCCTGTGTTATATACTGTGTGCATGGGCTGTTATATACTGTGTGGCTGTGTTATATGCTATGTGGGCTGTTATATGATCCGTGGGCTGTGCTATATACTATGTGACTGTGCTATATACTATATGGCTGTGCTATATACTTCGTGGCCGTGCAATATACTACGTGGCTGTGCAATATACTACGTTTCTGTGCTATTTACTATGTGGGCTGTTATATACTACGTGGCTGTGCTATATACTAGGTGGCCAGCTGCGAACAATCAGCGACAGGCGCAGTCCACGAATTGGCGTGGGATTTGAACCACGCTTCGCTAATTGGTCGCGGCCGTCCGAATCCTGTGTATTCAATGTATTATTCTAAAATCTTCATAAATAAACTACATACATATTCTAGAAGACCCGATGCATTAGAATCGGGCTAACATCTAGTATGGTATAAAAATAAAAATGTCACCTTTTGCTAGCTTCACATGAATATATTTTTGGTCTTTGTGGAAAATGGAGCACACACAGACAGCACATGGTTAAATGTTAGGGTATGTGCACATGTTACAGATTCGTGTGCGGATTTTTCCGCGCAGATTCTGAAAAATCCACAGGTAAAACGCCATGCGTTTTACCTGTGGATTTACCGCTGTTTTTGTGTGATTTTCACCTGTGTTTTTACACCTGCGTTTCAGCACGGTATTTTCCGCAGCATGTGCACAGCGGATTTGGTTTTCCATACGTTTACATGGTACTGTACAACACATGGAAAACTGCTGCAAATCCGCAGCGTCAAATCCGCAACGTGTGCACATAGCCTAAATCAATATTGTAGTACGCATGCATGTTTTTGTCACCGCCAGTGAGTGCAGGCGCTAATTCATCAGGTAATGTAACCAATTGTAATGGATCCATTGCAATTATTAATGTAGGAATCAACACTAGGCCTTGTATAACTTTTTAATTACTGATGTACAAAAATGGGTGCCATATGCATGAAAATACATTTTCAGGAAGAATAACAGAAGAATGGAACAAAGCAGATTTCTTGGCTAAAATGTTTTAGGATTAATTCTTCAGGGAGTGTATTAATACTAACAAGTTGATACAGCTGACAGGTCCTCTTAAATGATAAAATCTCAGATCCTCTGCAGTAGGGATACAATGTAGAGCGATGGGATTTATCCATAGATTTTGCAGAAATGGGCAATATCAAAGAAAACTTTGATACTGGCCATTAGCCCTTGAGATTGATGCCAGAATCAACAGCATGAGAGGCACTCTTTGTGTCATGAACATAAGTTCTGATGGCTTAATTGGACAGCCAAGGACCTAACAAAGATGTCCAGCAGGACTGTTCTGAATCAATTATTATTAGTCTAAGTTCACACACATATGTTCTTTACTCAGACATGCACAAATACGTAACAGACCATGTCTTTGTTCACATCTGCCAAAGTGACTCCATCAGACTCCTTCTGGACTCTTTTGGGGTTTCCTTTGGAATCCCTGATACATTCTTCAGCAAAGAGCACTGTTTATGTGTCAGGTTTTCCGAGCATGCTTGGGTGGTCTCCGAGTATCTTGAGTGTGCTCGTAGATTATTTTTGTGTCCCCTGCAGCTGCATAATTTGCGGCTGTTAGACAACCGGAACACATGCTGGGATTGCCTGTCTGTTAGGGAATCCACACATGTATTCAAGCTGTCTAGCAGCCGCAAATCATGCAGCTGCGGGGACTCAAACATAATCTACGAGCATGCCCAAGGTACTTGGAGAACATCTGAGCATGCTCGGAAAACTCAAGTAACGACCACATTCAATCATCACTAGTGTGAACCTACCTAAGGTTTACTGTAACATCGGCTTATGCCTATGACATATACTGGTCATAATGCAATGCATACAGTAATAAATATTTCTATATGTAATAAAAATGTAGGACAAAAGTAATTGAAGCCTAATTGGGCAGCATGTGTCAGGCACCAGCTATATGATCACAGTCAGGTATGTTGTCTCTGAAACGCTGCAGTGTTTCAGAGAAAAACATACTGTAATAGCTTCTGAGGACTGAGCTGTGCTGTGAGCTAGTCTTACAGGTGGGTCCCCGCCCGCTGACAGTAACTGACAATCATCTGCCTGCATTTGTGTATAGTAAGAGACTAGTCAGTCACTGTTAGTGAGTGGGGAGGAACCGCCAGGGAGCCGCCTGTACAACTAGTCACCCACGCTGCTCTGTCCCCGACAGCTATGAAAAGTATGGAATGCCGCAGCGTTTCAGAGACAAACATGTCTAGCTTTGATCATAAAGCTGTGGCTGATACGTGCTGCCTAAGGTTTGGACATCATGTATCAGCTCTCAGGTTCCCTTTTAATAAAACAAACAGTAAAAAATGTATTTAAAAAAAAATCTGATCAAAATTACCTAAAAAAAATAAAAAAGACCTAAACAATTATGCATATTATCTGTCCCTTTCCATAAAATAAATTTGTTTGCTCAGTGAATGGCCTAATCAAAATACAAGAAAGATAATCTGAAAGATAAAATTAGCCATATCTGTCCTTTATCAGACAAAACATCGCCACCCTAAAGACCACTTGTAAAACCAGTCAAGAGAGGATACCCTCAAGAAAAGAAATTGTAATCTTGGTTACACAGCAAGGCTCAGATTCCCAGAAACCTGCCATAGAAAAGTTTAGAAACCATTTACTTTCTAGTAAAGGAGTATTCTGCTCACTGAGCAGACGCTCAATGGGATAGATGAGGGGGGATGGTAGGATGGAGCTGCAGGACAGTGAAGCAGCAAGCTGGGTGACTGTTAGAAGGCGGGGTAGAGGGAAGAGTGCCAGGGAGGCTAGTCCTGATCTGGCAGACATCAATAAGTTTGCTAAGTTGGCAGATGAGGGGGGTGCCAGTACAGGGATAGCACTGCTGCAGCCGGGCATGTCCTCTGAAAGCCGGAGGAGTGACTGCTACAGTAAGGAGGGAAATAGGAGTGCAGCGCAGGCCAGACAGGTGCTGGTAGAGGGGGGACTCAATTATTAAGGGAACAGAGAGGGCAATCTGTCACAAAGACAGGGATCGTCGAACGGTGTGCTGCCTTCCTGGCGCTCGAGTCCGACACATTGCTGATCGGGTTGACAGATTACTGGGAGGGGCTGGTGAGGACCCAGTGGTCATGGTGCACAAATTACAAAGTTAGAGGTAGGTGGAAGGTCCTTAAAGATGATTTCAGGGAAATAGGCTTCAAGTTGAAAGCAAGGACCTCCAACGTGGTATTTTCCGAAATACTGCCTGCACCACGTGCCACGCCAGAGAGGCAACGGGAGATTAGGGAGGTTTATAAGTGGCTCAAGAATTGGTGTAGGAAGGAGGGGTTTGGGTTCCTGCAGAACTGGGTCGACTTCTCAGTTGGCTATAGGTTCTACGCTAGGGATGGGCTGCACCTCAATGGGGAAGGTGCAGCTGTGCTGGGGGAGAAAATGGCTAAAAGGTTGGAGGAGTGTTTAAACTAGGGATTGGGGGGTTGGGTCTTCATTTTATAGGAGGGGAAGATAGTGCAGATAGAGACCTGGGCACAAATAAGGTGGCATGGGGAGTGGGGTTAGAACAATTAATAATTTAAGAAAGAATAGAGGTACAGAGAGATACATAAAGTGCATGTATACTAATGCCAGAAGCCTCACCATCAAAATGGACGAATTAGAATTAATGTTGTTGGAGCATAATTATGACATGGTGGGGATATCTAAAACATGGCTGGATGAGAGCCATGACTGGGCTGTTAACTTACAGCGTTATAGTCTGTTCGTAAATGACCGAATGGATAAGCGAGGGGGAGGTGTGTGTCTATATGTAAAATCATCCTTAAAACCCATCCTGCGTGATAATATAGGTGAATCTAATGAAAATGTAGAGTCCCTGTGGGTGTAGATAAGGGGAGGGGGGAAAATAATAAATTACCGATAGGGGTTTGTAATAAGTCTCCAAAAATAATAGAAGCAATGAACAATATCCTCATAAAGCAAATAGATGAAGCTACGACTCAAGGAGAAGTAATTATTATGGGGGACTTCAACTACCCTGAAATAGATTGTGGAACAGAAACCTGCAGTTCCAGCAAAGGTAATCGGTTTTTAACAACTATGAGAGACAACTACCTTTCACAACTGGATCTGGACCCAACAAGAAAGGGGGCACTGCTAGACCTAATATTAACCAACAGGCCAGACCGCATAGCAAATATAAGGGTTGGCGGTCACTTGGGGAATAGTGATCACAAAATAATACGTTTTCATGTCTCCTTTAATAAGATGTGTAGTAGAGGGGTTACAAGGACACTAAACTTCAGGTGGGCAAATTTCCAATGGATGAGAGATGATCTTGGTGCAATTAACTGGGACGATATCCTGAGACATAAAAATACACAAAGAAAATGGGAGACATTTATTAGCATCCTGGATAGGACCTGTGCACAGTATATACTGTATGGGAATAAACATACTAGAAATAGGAGGAAACCAATATGGCTAAATGAAGCTGTAAGGGGTGCAATAAGTGACAAAAAGAAAGCATTTAGAGAAATAAAGGAAGTAGGTAGTGACGAGGCATTAAATAAATACAGAAAATTAAATAAATTCTGTAAAAAGCAAATCAAGGCAGCAAAGATTGAGACACAGAGACTCATTGCCAGAGAGAGAAAAAATAATCCCCAAATATTCTTTAACTACGTAAATAGTAAGAAACTAAAAAATGATAGTGTTGGCCCCCTTAAAAATAGTCTGGGTGAAATGGTGGATGAGGATAAGGAAAAAGCCAATATGCTAAATGACTTTTTTTTCATCAGTATTTACACAAGAAAATCCCATGGCAGACAATATGATCAGTGATAACAAAAATTCCCCATTAAATGTCACCTGCTTAACCCAGCAGGAAGTACGGTGGCGTCTAAAAAATCACTAAAATTTACAAATCTCCGAGCCTAGATGGGATACACCCCCGAGTACTGCAGGAATTAAGTACAGTCATTGATAGACCATTATTTTTAATCTTTAAAGACTCCATAATAACAGGGTCTCTACCACAGGGCTGGTGTATAGCACATGTGGTGCCAATATTCAAAAAGGGGACAAAAACTGAACTAGGTAATTATAGGCCAGTTAGCTTAACCTCTATTGTGGGTAAAATCCTGGAGGGTATTCTAAGGGATGCAATTCTGGAGTATCTGAAGAGGAATAACTTCATGACCCAATACCAACATGGATTTACTATGGACTGTTCCTGTCAGACTAATCTGATCAATTTCTATGAATAGGTAAGTTCCGGACTGGACCAAGCTTTTGATACGGTGCCACACAAAAGGTTGATACATAAAATGAGAATAAAAGGGATAAGGGAAAATATGTGTAAGTGTGTTGAGAGCTGGCTCAGGGATAGGAAACAAAGGGTGGTTATTAATGGAGCACACTGAGACTGGGTCGCGGTTAGCAGTGTGGTACCACAGGGGTCAGTATTGGGCCCTCTTCTTTTTAACATATTTATTAATGACCTTGTAGGGGGCATACAGAGTAGAATTTCAATATTTGCAGACAACACTAAACTCTGCAGGGTAATCAATACAGAGGAGGACAATTTTATATTACAGGATGATTTATGAAAACTAGAAGCTTGGGCTGATAAATGGCAAATAAGCTTTAATGGGGATAAATGTAAGGTCATGCACTTGGGTAGAAGTAATAAGATGTATAACTACTGTATGTGCTTAATTCTAAAACTCTGGGCAAAACCGTCAATGAAAAAGACCTGGGAGTATGGGTGGATGACAAACTCATATTTAGTGGCCAGTGTCAGGCATCTGCTACAAAGGCAAATAAAATAATGGGATGCATTAAAAGATCATAGATGCTCATGAGGAGAACATAATTTTACCTCTATACAAGTCACTTGTGCGACCACACTTAGAATACTGTGCACAGTTCTGGTCTCCGGTGTATAAGAAAGACATAGCTGAACTAGAGCGGGTGCAGAAAAAAGCGACCAAGGTTATTAGAGGACTGGGGGGTCTGCAATACCAAAATAGGTTATTACACTTGGGGCTATATAGTTTGGAAAAAGAAGGCTAAGGGGTGATCTGATCTTATTTTAATGTATAAATATATGAGGGGACAGTACAAAGACCTTTCTGATGATCTTTTTAATCACAGATCTGAGACAGGGAGCATAGGGGGCATCCTCTACGTCTGGAGGAAAGAAGGTTTAAGCATAATAACAGACGCGGATTCTTTACTGTAAGAGCAGTGAGACTATGGAACTCTCTGCCGTATGATGTTGTAATGAGTGATTCATTACTTAAATTTAAGAGGGGACTGGATGCCTTTCTTGAAAAGTATAATGTTACAGGTTATATATACTAGATTCCTTGATAGGGTGTTGATCCAGGGAACTAGTCTGATTGCCGTATGTGGAGTCGGGAAGGAATTTTTTTCCCCAATGTGGAGCTTACTCTTTGCCACATGGATTTTTTTTGCCTTCCTCTGGATCAACATATTAGGGCATGTTAGGTTAGGCTATGGGTTGAACTAGATGGACTTAAAGTCTTTCTTCAACCTTAATAACTATGTTACTATGTTAGTGTCTAGTGTTTAGTGTCTTTGCTATGCCAACACCATTTGAAATGTAAAATACACAATTTGGATAGCATGCTTTGTTTTTAACAGCATATAACAGCTAGGAGGTCACTATAAATCCTTCAATGTCACCCATCAAATATGCACTTCTAATCAATGCTCCTTTTCTATATGGGTCCTCTTATTTGATATGACAAGTTTCAACAATCGTTACTCCGTGCACATCTCAATGGTCATCTTATATGTCTGGATCGTTTACAATTACAACATACAAGTCATCCGCACAGTTTTGTCTTCAGCATAAAAAGCATTTTGAATTAGTTTGGGAGCTACATTGTCCTTCTTCCCTATTGCATCTTCTTGAACATTCATGTAATTTGCTAATCATTATTAATGTCTTCTAATCATTGTCCTTCATACAGGGACCCCTTTGTTGTGTCTGTTGTCTAGCTGCTGACCAGGTGGAAAAGGAACGGTTACAAACAAAGATACCAAAGCATCTGGGTTAGGACTAAAGTGCCCTGGACATGTACAGAATCAATTCCAAATAGTCAGAGATAGCCAGGTCAGAAACTAGGCAGCCAGGCCAAATGAAAATATTTTATTCAATCCAAGAGGTGGGTCAGAATATTTGCACACACACATATATATTACAAAATATATACGGTATATGTACAGCTCTGGCAAAATTTAAGAGACAACCGCAAAATGTTCAGTTTGTCTGATTTTTCTCTTTATATGTATATTTTTTGAGTAAAATGAAAATTTTTTTTTATTCTCTAAACTTCTGACAACATGTCTCCGAATTTCCAAGCAATAAATGTTGGTGTTTTTGTTTCTGAACAGGAGAAATGGTCCAAATTAAAAAATCAGTGCTTTCAGACCTTAAATAATGCAAAAAAAATAAGTTCAGAATCATTTAGAAACAACAAAACTAATTTTTTAACTCAGGAAGAGTTCAGAAATCAATATTTTGTGGAATAACCATGATTTTTAATCACAGCTTTCATGCGTCTTGGCATGCTTTCCACTAGTCTTTCACACTGCTTCTGGAATAAAAATGCAAGCAGTTCCTCTTTGAAGGCTTGTGACTTTCCATCATCCCCTTGATTACATTCCAGAGGTTTTCAATGGGGTTCAGGTCTGGAGATTGGGCTGCCCTTGACAGAGTTTTGATGTGGTGGTCTCTTAATTTTTGCCAGAGCTGTATATATACACTGCTCAAAAAAATAAAGGGAACACTAAATTCCCACAGCCTAGTTATCAATGAATGAAATATTCCAGTTACAAATCTTTATTCATTACATAGCGGAATGTGTTGAGAACAATAAAACCTACAAATTATCAACATAAATCACAACTAATATCCCACGGAGGTCTGGAGTTGGAATGATGCTCAAAATCAAACTGGAAAATGAAGTTACAGGCTGATCCAACTTCAGTGGAAATGCCTCAAGACAAGGAAATGATGCTCAGTAGTGTGTGGCCTCCACGTGCCAGTATGACCTCCCTACAACACCTGGGCATGCTCCTGATGAGGTTGGCAGATGGTCTCCTGTGGGATCTTCTCCCAGACCTGAACTAAAGCATCCACCAACTCCTGGACAGTCTGTGGTGCAATGTGACGTTGCTGAATGGTGCGAGACATGATGTGCTCAATTGGATTCAGGTCTGGGGAATGGGTGGGCCAGTCCATAGCTTCAATGCCTTCATCTTGCAGGAACTGCTGACACACTCCAGCCACATGAGGTCTGGCATTGTCCTGCATTAGGAGGAACCCAGGGCCAAACGCTCCAGCATATGGTCTCACAAGGGATCTGAGGATCTCATCTCGGTACCTAATGGCTGTCAGGCTACCTCTGGCGAGCACATGGAGGGCTGTGCGGCCCTCCAAAGAAATGCCACCCTACACCATTACTGACCCACTGCCAAACCGATCATGCTGAAGGATGTTGCAGGCAGCAGATCACTCTATACGGCGTTTCCAGACTCTGTCACGTCTATCACATGTGCTCAGTGTGAACCTGCTTTCATCTGTGAAGAGCACAGAGCACCAGTGGCGAATTTGTCAATCCTGTTGTTCTGTGGCAAATGCCAAGCGTCCTGCATGGTGTTGAGCTGTGAGCACAACCCCCATCTGTGGATGTCGGGCACTCAGACCATCTTCATGGAGTCATTTTCTAACTGTTTGTGCAGACACATGCACATTTGTGGCCTGCTGGAGGTTATTTTGCAGGGTTCTGGCAGTGCTCCTCCTGTTCCTCCTTGCACAAAATTTGAGGTAGCGGTCCTGCTGCTGGGTTGTTACCCTCCTACGGCCCCCTCCACGTCTCCTGGTGTACTGGCCTGTCTCCTGGTAGCGATTCCAGCCTCTGGACAATACACTGATAGACACAGCAAACCTTCTTGCCACAGTTCGCATTGATGTGCCATCCTGGATGAGCTGCACTACCTGAGCCACTTGTGTGTCCGTCTCATGCTACCACGATTGTGAAAGCACCACCAACATTCAAAAGTGACCAAAACATCAGCCGGAAAGCATTGGTACTGAGATGTGGTCTTTGGTCCCCACCTACAGAACCACTCCTTTAATGAGTGTGTTTTGATAATTGCCAATAATCTCCATCTGTTGTCTATTCCATTTGCACAACAGCATGTGAAATTGATTGTCAACTAGTGTTGCTTGGTAAGTGGACAGTTTGATTTCACAGAAGTTTGATTTAATTGGAGTTATATTCTGTTGTTTAAGTGTTCCCTTTATTTTTTTAGAGCAGTGTATATATATATATATATATATATATATATATATATATATATATATATATATATATACACATACATACACACATGGCCCGTTTTAGACAAATTGGGGCCCTGGGCAAGATTCAAAGTGGGACCCCCAATCCTGAAATATTCCAACAACACTGTTAGGCCCCCTTCACATGTCCATATACAGTAAAACATGTACGTGTTACACCGATATCGGTGTCACCAGTGTTTTCAATCAGTGTGTCATCCATGTGCCTTCCATGTTTTTCCAGTATGGATACTGTAAATGAAATTCCAAAGATTCTCACATACTTTCCATGTTACACACGTACAGCACTCGGATGGCATGTTTACACAGACCCATAGACTTGTATTGGCCCTTGTCATCTGTGCTGCTGGGAAAACATGGACATGAGTGCAGCACCGTAGGTTAAATAGGGTCCACGTGGCATCCATGAAAGACATGATATACGGTTGTGTGAAGTGGGCGATACAGTCAACTAATAGAAAATATTAGCAGAATTGTCGTCTTTTTCTACATCCTACCTCACAAACGGGAGAATAAAAAGCGAGTAAAAAAAGTCCTACATGTCCCCCAAGCTACTCTGCTAAATCCCCTCTGGCTCCGTGGCCAATGGTTCAGGGTCCCTGATGGTTATTATTCACTTTGCAGCTATAAGGTAGAGCCACAAGACCCCTGCAGCCCAAAGCTAAGACTGGCAGAGATCGCCAGAGCATCAGTGCTGGAGCCGCAGTTGATTTATCATTTCGTGCAGAATCACCGAGTCCAGTACATTGTACGGGTGAAATTTATCTTGCGGAGGCTCGCGTCTCCGCAAGATAAATAGACATGCTGCAGTCTGGAAAGATGCACAGCATGTCCTTCTCCACAGTTGAGCCGTGGGCGTCTGTGCACGCATAGTGGGCATGAGATGTCTTGAAATCCCATCCACTATGCTGTAACATCTGGGCACTGCGGGTTGGATGCTGCAAAAGTTTGCAGCATCCAACCCGCAGCGTTTACTGATCGTCTGTCTGCACCTACCCTCAGAGTCTGTTTGTTTTTTCCTCTAAAAGTGTCCACTTTTATGTGGCTGTTGGAACAGAAGGACATGATCAGAAAATAAAATCACATGTGGAATTCATTTGAACTCCATTCCTGTCATTGCAATCTATGGCTCTATACAGGATTCAGGCAGAACCCACTGGGCGCAGGAAAGAAAGACAGTGTGAACAGGCCCTAATGTTAAACACAGGCTTTAGACGTAAACTGCTGATCCCTATTATGGCGACACTGTATACACAGATACACACTATACATGTACACACATTATATATAGTTGAGCTCAAAAGTTTCCTTCTCCCTGCAGAATTTTTGCTTTCTTGGCCTTTTTCAAGAGAATATGAATGATAACACCAAAACCGTATCTCCACTCATAGTTAGTGGTTGGGTGAAACCATTTATTGTCAAACTACTGTGTTTCTCTTTTTAAATCATAATGACAACCCAAAACATCCAAATAACCCTGATCAAAACTTCACAGTGAGAGAGACAGGCGAGAGTTAGAGAGATGGGGAAGAGGGAGAGAGATGGGGAAGAGGGAGAGGGAAAGATGGGGAAGAGGGAGAGAGATGGGGAAGAGGGAGAGAGACATTCCAGGACTACAGAGAATACAAAGCATTATTCACTGTAAGTAATGCTGTACACCCTCTGTGCACTTCATAAAGGGGTTGCTGATGCAGGGTGCTCACCTTTGAGGGTGGGGGCCCTAGGCATCCACCATGTTTACCTGCCCTAAACGCCAGCCTTGCATATACACACACACACAGTGTGGTTAGAAGCAGGAAGAGGGAGAGGGATGAAGGAGCTTACCACGCTGAGAATGTGTAGCTGGAAATTTGGCCCAGAGTTCCTCTTGAGGGTGCCGTTTCCACTGGTGATCACAGGAAGATAGATGAAAAATGGGCATAAAATCTGGCCATCCAGGGATAAAATGGACTATTTATTCAAACAAAGTTAAAACAGTAAAAGGCGAGGCCTCGCACCTGACGCATTTCAGGTGTATACACACCCTTAGTCATTGGCTGAGTTAAGTACCAGATCCATAGAAGCACGAATATACCACTCAAGACAAGACCCAAGTTGCAGACTATGCAAAGAAACCTCAGAAGCAGTCCAACACATAGTGTCAGGATGCAAAGTGCAAGCAGGACCAGCGTATACTGAACGCCATAACCAAGTAGCGGGAATTGTATACAGGAACATCTGCACAGCATATGGGCAAAGTCCTCCTAAGTCCAGGTGGGAGACCCCAGAAAAAGTTACGGAGAATGAAACGGCTAAAATCCTGTGGAACTTCAAGATCCAGATGGATAAGCAGGTGTTGGCTAACCAACCAGACATGGAGATAGTAGACAAGGATCAGAAGATGGCAATGAGAAATACATGTGGCAGTGCCAAGTGACAGCAACATTAGAAAGAAGGAATTTGAGAAGTTGGAGAAATACCAGGGCCTCAAAGCAGACCCTAAAAAGATTTGGAATGTGCAGGCAACCATGATTCCAGTGGTGATAGGAGCACTTGGAGCATTGACCCCTAAGTTGACAAAATGGCTACAAGAGATCCCAGGAGCAACATCTGAACTCTCTGTCCAGAAAAAAGCAATGCAAGGAACAACTAAGATCCTGCACAGAACCCTCAAACTCCCAGGCCTCTGGTAGAGGACCCGAGAATGAGGAAGGACAAAAAAGACCACCTCATTGGGGGATGAGAAGGAAATTTTTATAAAACTATAAAGATAAAATAGTTGGCAGAGAGGTAAAAAACAAATAACCAGGGGAGTTAAATTGGGTGGGTGCTAGGAATGCTGAATCCATACAGTGATTAGTTTACTGACTGAATCCTCTGATCATGCAGACCTCCTATTTGTCTAGAACAGCATCCAGTAATCTAAGCTGAATGGTGGAGTGACGAATGGAGTATAAGCATCTGACTGGCAATCACTGTTGGAGCTGGCGCAGGCAAGTAAGTAACAGTAGGGGAGCAAGTATTCTTTGCATGTAACAGTTTAGTGAAAGCTTTGCCTATTCATTTCCAAACATATGTGGAAATGCAAATGCCAGAATGTGGCTAATTACAAACCATCATCTTAGATGTCCATGATTGTCCACCATCACCTGTAACCAGTCGGACTGGGGTGCCAAGGGCCCACCAGTAACATTGACTTTGGGGGGCCCGCTTTTCACCTGCATACAAATATTACACTACCCTCATTCACAAATCTACCTATATCTCTATACAATAATAAACTATGTAGTTTTGTTAATGAATGATGACATGCTGCTTTTTTTTCTGTATAGAGTGAATCAAGCGAATTATGCCAAGTACTACCCATACAATGGGGTTGGTGGCCCAGATCTGCACAGGGGCCCACTGGGGGATTTTCCTGTTCCCTTATGGGCCAGTCCGAGACTGCCTTTGACATATTACTGTATCAGGATGTGTTGGGTAAAGTAGGCTGACTCCTCTAGGCCGTCACAGACCTGCTCCGTCATGTTACCTGTTCCTCTGTTACAATACGAAGATAAACTGATGCTACAGTGGGGAAAAAAGTATTTAGTCAGCCACCAATTGTGCAAGTTCTTCCACTTAAAAAGATGACAGAGGCCTGTAATTGACATCATAGGTAGACCACAACCAGGAGAGTCAAAATGAGAAAACAAATCCAGAAAATCACCTTGTCTGATTTGGCAAGATTTATTTTTCAAATTATGTTAAAAAATAAGTATTTGGTGAACAAAAGTTAATCTCATTATTTTGTTATATATCCTATTTTGGCAGTGACAGAGGTCAAACGTTTTCTGTAAGTCTTCACAAGGTTTGTACACACTGTTGGTGGTATGTTGGCCCATTCATCCATGCAGATCTCCTCTAGAGCAGTGATGTTTTGGGCCTGTCATTGAGAAACACAGACTTTCAACTCCCTCCAAAGTTTTTCTATGGGGTTGAGATCTGGAGACTGGCCAGGCCACTCCAGGACCTCCATATGCTTCTTACGAAGCCACTCCTTCATTGCCCTGGCAATGTGCTTGGGTTCATTGTCATGCTGAAAGATCCATCCACGTTTCATCTTCAATGCCCTTGCTGATGGAAGGAAGTTTGAACTCAAAATCTCATGATACATAGCCCTTTTCATTATTTTATGTACATGGATCAGTCGTCCTGGTCCCTTTGCAGAGAAACAGCTGCAAAGCTTGATGTTCCCACACCCATGCATCACAGTAGGTATGGAGTTCTTTAGATGCAACTTCGCACTCTGTCTCCTCCAAACATGATGAGTTTTGCTTCTACAAAATGGTACTACTTTGGTTTCATCATACCTGTCATGAATCCCCAATGGCGAGGGATAGCACAGGACAAGCAAAGTATAACAAATATCGGACGAGCTCTAGGGTGATGGAACCTGGGCTGACCGCTGCCCTACGCCTGACAAACGCAACTAGAGATAGCCAGGGAGCGTGCCTACGTTGGTCCTAGACGCCACGCACCAGCCTAAGAGCTAACTAGTACTGCAGAGAAAACAAAGACCTCACTTGCCTCCAGAGGAATTAACCCCAAAGGTATAGTTGCCCCCCACATGTATTGACGGTGAAATGAGAGGAAGTCACACACATAGAGATGATGTATATAGCTTTAGCAAATAGAGGCCCGCTGAAAACTAGAAAGCAGAATGATACAAAAGGGGACTGAGCGGTCAGCAAAAAACCCTAATCAAAAAAACCATCCTGAGATTACAAGAACCCATGTGCCAACTCATGGCACATGGGGAGAACCTCAGTCCACTAGAGCAACCAGCTAGCATAGAGACATTCTAAGCAAGCTGGACCAAAAACCAAACAACTGAAAATCAGCACTTAGCTTATCCTGAAAGATCTAGGAGCAGGTAGGCAGGAACCAAACAGAGCACATCTGAACACATTGATAGCCGGCAAGGGAAATGACAGAAAGGCCAGGTAAAATAGGAAACACCCAGCCTCTGATGGACAGGTGGAAACCAAAGGCCGCAACCCACCAAAGTCACCCAGTACCAGCAGTAACCACCAGAGGGAGCCCACAAACAGAATCCACAACAGTACCCCCCCCTTGAGGAGGGGTCACCGAACCCTCACGAGAACCCCCAGGGCGATCAGGGTGAGCTCTATGGAAGGCGCGGACCAAATCAGTCGCATGAACATCGGAGGCGACCACCCAGGAATTATCCTCCTGACCATAACCCTTCCACTTAACCAAATACTGGAGTTTGCGTCTGGAAACACGAGAATCCAAGATCTTTTCAACAACATACTCCAATTCTCCCTCCACCAGCATCGGAGCAGGAGGCTCGACCGAAGGAACAACGGGCACCTCATACCTCCGCAACAACGACCGATGGAACACATTATGAATAGCAAACGATGCTGGGAGATCCAAACGAAAAGATACAGGGTTAAGAATCTCCGAGATCCTATAAGGACCGATGAACCGAGGCTTGAACTTAGGAGAAGAGACCTTCATAGGGACAAAACGAGAAGACAACCACACCAAGTCCCCAACAAGAAGTCGGGGACCCACGCGGCGACGGCGATTAGCAAACTGCTGAGTCTTCTCCTGAGATAACTTCAAATTGTCCACCACCTGATTCCAAATCTGATGTAGCCTGTCCACCACCACGTCCACTCCAGGACAATCCGAAGATTCCCCCTGACCAGAGGAAAAACGAGGATGATACCCCGAATTACAAAAAAAAGGAGAGACCAACGTGGCAGAACTAGCCCGATTATTAAGAGCAAATTCGGCCAGTGGCAAAAAAGCAACCCAGTCATCCTGATCAGCAGAAACAAAACACCTCAAATAAGTTTCCAAGGTCTGATTAGTTCGCTCCGTCTGGCCATTCGTCTGAGGATGGAATGCAGACGAGAAAGACAAATCAATGCCCATCTTGGCACAAAACGTCCGCCAAAATCTAGACACAAACTGGGATCCCCTGTCAGAAACGATATTCTCCGGAATCCCATGCAAACGAACCACGTTCTGAAAAAACAAAGGAACCAACTCAGAGGAGGAGGGCAACTTAGGCAAGGGCACCAAATGAACCATCTTAGAAAAGCGGTCACACACAACCCAGATAACGGACATTTTCTGTGAAACCGGGAGATCAGAAATAAAATCCATGGAAATGTGCGTCCAAGGCCTTTTCGGGATGGGCAATGATAACAACAACCCACTAGCCCGTGAACAGCAAGGCTTAGCTCGAGCACACACTTCACAAGACTGCACAAAGGTACGCACATCCCTAGACAAGGAAGGCCACCAAAAAGACCTGGCCACCAAGTCTCTTGTACCAAATATTCCAGGATGACCAGCCAACACAGAAGAATGGACCTCGGAGATGACTCTACTGGTCCAATCATCCGGAACAAACAGTCTTTCTGGTGGACATCGATCCGGTTTATCCACCTGAAACTCCTGCAATGCGCGTCGCAAGTCTGGGGATACGGCGGACAATATTACCCCATCCCTAAGGATACCAGCAGGCCCAGTGTCTCCAGGAGAGTCAGGCACAAAACTCCTGGAAAGAGCATCTGCCTTCACATTCTTTGAACCTGGCAGGTATGAAACCACGAAATTGAAACGAGAAAAAAATAACGACCAACGAGCCTGTCTAGGATTCAAACGCCTGGCAGACTCAAGGTAAATGAGATTCTTGTGATCAGTCAAGACCACCACGCGATGTTTAGCACCCTCAAGCCAATGACGCCACTCCTCAAATGCCCACTTCATGGCCAAAAGCTCCCGATTACCCACATCATAATTGCGCTCGGCGGGCGAGAATTTTCTAGAGAAGAAAGCACATGGCTTCATCACCGAGCCATTAGAACTTCTCTGTGACAAAACCGCCCCCGCTCCAATCTCGGAAGCATCAACCTCCACCTGAAAAGGAAGTGAAACATCTGGTTGACACAACACAGGAGCAGAAGAAAACCGGCGCTTAAGTTCCCGAAAGGCCTCCACGGCCGCAGGAGACCAATCAGCAACATCAGCACCCTTTTTAGTCAAATCAGTCAAAGGTTTAACAATACTGGAAAAATTAGCAATGAACCGACGATAAAAATTAGCAAACCCCAAGAACTTCTGAAGGCTCTTAACAGATGTAGGTTGTGTCCAGTCACAAATAGCCTGAACCTTAACGGGATCCATCTCAATAGTAGAAGGAGAAAAAATGTACCCCAAAAAAGAAATCTTCTGGACTCCGAAGAGACACTTTGAGCCCTTCACAAACAGAGAATTGGCCCGCAAAACCTGAAACACCTTCCTGACCTGTAGAACATGAGACTCCCAGTCATCAGAAAACACCAAAATATCATCCAAATACACAATCATAAACTTATCCAGATATTCACGGAAAATATTGTGCATAAAGGACTGAAAGACTGACGGAGCATTGGAGAGTCCAAAAGGCATTACCAAATACTCAAAATGGCCCTCAGGCGTATTAAATGTGGTTTTCCACTCATCACCATGTTTTATCCGCACCAGATTATACGCACCACGAAGATCTATTTTAGTGAACCACCTAGCCCCCTTAATGCGAGCAAACAAATCAGTAAATAAAGGCAATGGATACTGGTATTTGACCGTAATCTTATTCAGAAGGCGATAATCTATACAAGGCCTCAGGGAACCATCTTTCTTTGCCACGAAAAAAAACCTGCTCCCAGAGGGGACGAAGATGGACGAATATGTCCCTTTTCCAAGGACTCCTTAATATAATTCCGCATAGCAGTATGCTCTGGCAGTGACAGATTAAATAAACGACCCTTAGGGAACTTACTGCCAGGAATCAATTCTATAGCACAGTCACACTCTCTATGAGGAGGGAGCGAATTGAGCTTAGGCTCCTCAAAAACATCCCTATAATCCGACAAAAATGCAGGGATCTCCGAAGGAGTAGATGAAGCGATAGAAATCGAAGGTGCATCATCATGAACCCCCTGACATCCCCAGCTTAGCACAGACATTGTTTTCCAGTCCAGGACAGGATTATGAGTTTGTAACCATGGCAGACCAAGCACTAGTACATCATGTAAATTATACAGTACAAGGAAGCGAATCACCTCCTGATGAACGGGAGTCATGCGCATGGTCACTTGTGTCCAATACTGCGGTTTATTCATAGCCAATGGTGTAGAATCAATTCCCTTCAGAGGAATAGGAACTTCCAGAGGCTCTAGACTAAAACCGCAGCGTTTAGCAAATGACCAATCCATAAGACTCAGGGCAGCGCCTGAATCCACATAGGCATCGACGGAAATGGAAGACAGTGAAAAAATCAGAGTCACAGACAAAATGAACTTAGACTGCAGAGTATCAATGGCAAAAGATTTATCAACCCTTTTTGTGCGTTTAGAGCATGCTGATATAACATGAGCTGAATCACCACAATAAAAACACAAACCATTTTTCCGCCTATAATTTTGCCGTTCACTTCTGGACTGAATTCTATCACATTGCATAGTCTCAGGTGCCTGTTCAGAAGACACCGCCAACTGGTGCACGGGTTTGCGCTCCCGTAAACGCCGATCAATCTGAATGGCCATAGCCATAGACTCATTCAGACCTGTAGGCGCAGGGAACCCCACCATAATATCCTTAATGGCCTCAGAAAGACCATTTCTGAAGTTTGCAGCCAGGGTGCACTCATTCCACTGAGTAAGCACAGACCATTTCCGAAATTTCTGACAATATATTTCCGCTTCATCATGCCCCTGAGAGAGGGCTAATAAAGCCTTTTCAGCCTGAATCTCTAGGTTAGGTTCCTCATAGAGCAATCCCAATGCCAGAAAAAACGCATCCACACTGAGCAATGCAGGATCCCCTGGTGCCAATGCAAATGCCCAATTCTGAGGGTCGCCCCGTAGGAACGATATAACAATCTTGACCTGTTGAGCAGGGTCTCCAGAGGAGCGAGATTTCAAAGAGAGAAACAATTTACAATTGTTCCTGAAATTCAGGAAGGTAGATCTATCTCCAGAAAAAAACTCTGGAATAGGAATTCTAGGTTCAGACATGGGAGTGTGAACAACGAAATCCTGTATGTTTTGAACCTTTGCCGCGAGATTACTCAGGCTGGAAGCCAAACTCTGGACATCCATGATAAACAGCTAAGATCAGAGCCATTCAAGGGTTAAGAGGAGGTAAGAAGCAGCTAGACAGCAATTAAGGGCTAGGCAGCAAAACTCTGAAGGGAAAAAAAAAAAAAAAAATTTCCCTTGAACACTTCTTTTTCTCCTGCTTCAGCCCAAACAATTAACACTTTGTGGGCCGGCTATACTGTCATGAATCCCCAATGGCGAGGGATAGCACAGGACAAGCAAAGTATAACAAATATCGGACGAGCTCTAGGGTGATGGAACCTGGGCTGACCGCTGCCCTACGCCTGACAAACGCAACTAGAGATAGCCAGGGAGCGTGCCTACGTTGGTTCTAGACGCCACGCACCAGCCTAAGAGCTAACTAGTACTGCAGAGAAAACAAAGACCTCACTTGCCTCCAGAGGAATTAACCCCAAAGGTATAGTTGCCCCCCACATGTATTGACGGTGAAATGAGAGGAAGTCACACACATAGAGATGATGTATATAGCTTTAGCAAATGGAGGCCCGCTGAAAACTAGAAAGCAGAATGATACAAAAGGGGACTGAGCGGTCAGCAAAAAACCCTAATCAAAAAAACCATCCTGAGATTACAAGAACCCATGTGCCAACTCATGGCACATGGGGAGAACCTCAGTCCACTAGAGCAACCAGCTAGCATAGAGACATTCTAAGCAAGCTGGACCAAAAACCAAACAACTGAAAATCAGCACTTAGCTTATCCTGAAAGATCTAGGAGCAGGTAGGCAGGAACCAAACAGAGCACATCTGAACACATTGATAGCCGGCAAGGGAAATGACAGAAAGGCCAGGTAAAATAGGAAACACCCAGCCTCTGATGGACAGGTGGAAACCAAAGGCCGCAACCCACCAAAGTCACCCAGTACCAGCAGTAACCACCAGAGGGAGCCCACAAACAGAATCCACAACACATACCATATGAAAGAGGTGTCAAACTGCATTCCTCGAGGGCCGCCAACAGGTCATGTTTTCAGGATTTCCTTAGCATTCCACAAGGTGCTGGAATCATTCTGTGCAGGTGATTAAATTATCACCTGTGCAATACAAGGAAATCCTGAAAACATGACCTGTTGGCGGCCCTCGAGGAATGCAGTTTGACACCTCTGCCATATGACATTCTCCCAATACTCTTCAGGATAATCCAAATGCTGTCTAGCAAACTTCAGACAAGCCTGGACATGTACTGGCTTAAGCAGCGGGACACGTCTGGCACAGGGGGACACTGAGTCCCTGGCAGTGTAAGTGTGTTACTGATGATAGCCTTTGTTGTGGTGGTCCCGGCTCTATGCAGGTCATTCACAAGGTCCCCCCGTGTGGTTCTGGGATTTTTGCTCACCGTTCTTGTGATCATTTTGACCCCACGCGGTGAGATCTTGCATGGATCTCCAGATTGAGAGAGATTATCAGTGGTCTTGTATGTTTTCCATTTTCTTATTATTGCTCCCGCAGTTGATTTCATCACACCAAGCTGATTGCCTATTCCAGATTCAGTCTTTACAGCCTGGCACAGGGCTACAATTTTGTTTCTGGTGGCCTTGAAGAGCTCTTTAGTCTTCACCATAGTGGAGTTTGGCGTATGACTGTTGTGAATTTGCTTTTTGCTCCCTCTAGTGGTTACTAGTTTTTTGACTCTGGTTTTTCTGTCATTCCTTTTATCCGCACCTGGGTCGTTAGTTAGGGGTGTTGCTATATAAGCTCCCTGGACCTTCAGTTCTATGCCTGGCAACGTAGTTATCAGAGCTAGTCTGCTGTGCTCTTGTCTACTGATCCTGGTTCCAGTTATATCAGCTAAGTCTGCGTTTTGCTTTTTGCTATTTGTTTTGGTTTTGTATTTTTGTCCAGCTTGTTCCTAATCTATATCCTGACCTTTGCTGAAAGCTCTAGGGGGCTGGTGTTCTCCCCCCGGACCGTTAGACGGTTCGGGGGTTCTTGAATTTCCAGTGTGGATTTTGATAGGGTTTTTGTTGACCATATAAGTTACCTTTTCTTTATTCTGCTATCAGTAAGCGGGCCTCTCTGTGCTAAACCTGGTTTATTTCTGTGTTTGTCATTTCCTCTTACCTCACCGTCATTATTTGTGGGGGGCTTCTATCCAGCTTTGGGGTCCCCTTCTCTGGAGGCAAGAAAGGTCTTTGTTTTCCTCTACTAGGGGTAGCTAGATTCTCCGGCTGGCGCGTGTCATCTAGAATCAACGTAGGAATGATCCCCGGCTACTTCTAGTGTTGGCGTTAGGAGTAGATATATGGTCAACCCAGTTACCACTGCCCTATGAGCTGGATTTTTGTATTCTGCAGACTTCCACGTTCCTCTGAGACCCTCGCCATTGGGGTCATAACAGTTTGCCAGGCCAGTATTAAATGTTTAATGCATTGCAGAAGAGGGATTATAAGAAAGAAGATTCTGAGTTTTTTTTTTCTTCTTCCCCTTTACCTCAGAGTGGCTATGCTTGCTGCAGACATGAATGTCCAGACCTTGATTACAAGTGTGGACCAGCTGGCTACTCGTGTGCAGGGCATACAAGACTATGTTATCAGAAATCCTAGGTCAGAACCTAAAATACCGATTCCTGAACTGTTTTCCGGAGACAGGTTTAAGTTTAGGAATTTTATGAATAATTGTAAATTGTTTTTGTCCCTGAGACCCTGTTCATCTGGAGATTCTGCTCAGCAAGTAAAAATTGTTATTTCGTTCTTACGGGGCGATCCTCAGGATTGGGCTTTTTCGCTGGCGCCAGGAGATCCGGCATTGGCTGATCTTGATGAGTTTTTTCTGGCGCTCGGTTTACTTTATGAGGAACCCAATCTTGAGATTCAGGCAGAAAAGGCCTTGCTGGCTATGTCTCAGGGGCAGGACGAGGCTGAAGTGTATTGCCAAAAATTTCGGAAATGGTCCGTGCTGACACATTGGAACGAGTGTGCACTGGCCGCTAATTTTAGAAATGGCCTTTCTGAAGCCATTAAGAATGTTATGGTGGGTTTTCCCATTCCCACAGGTCTGAATGATACTATGGCACTGGCTATTCAAATTGACCGGCGGTTGCGGGAGCGCAAAACCGCAAATTCCCTCATGGTGTTGTCTGAACAGACACCTAATTCGGTGCAATGTGATAGAAAAACCGCAAATTCCCTCATGGTGTTGTCTGAACAGACACCTGATTTAATGCAATGTGATAGAATCCTGACTAGAAATGAGCGGAAGATTCATAGACGCCGGAATGGCTTGTGTTACTACTGTGGTGATTCTACACATGTTATCTCAGCATGCTCTAAACGTATAGCTAAGGTTGTTAGTCCTGTCACCGTTGGTAATTTGCAACCTAAATTTATTCTGTCTGTAACTTTGATTTGTTCACTGTCATCTTATCCTGTCATGGCGTTTGTAGATTCAGGTGCTGCCCTGAGTCTTATGGATCTCTCATTTGCTAAGCGCTGTGGTTTTACTCTTGAACCATTAGAAAATCCTATTCCTCTTAGGGGTATTGATGCTACACCATTGGCAGCAAATAAACCGCAGTATTGGACACAGGTTACCATGTGCATGACTCCTGAACACCGCGAGGTGATACGTTTCCTGGTTTTACATAAAATGCATGATTTGGTTGTTTTAGGGCTGCCATGGTTACAGACCCATAATCCAGTCCTGGACTGGAAGGCTATGTCAGTCTCAAGTTGGGGCTGTCGTGGTATTCATGGGGATTCCCTGCCTGTGTCTATTGCTTCTTCTACGCCTTCGGAAGTTCCGGAGTATTTGTCTGATTATCAGGATGTATTCAGTGAGTCTGAGTCCAGTGCACTGCCTCCTCATAGGGACTGTGACTGTGCTATAGATTTGATCCCAGGCAGTAAATTTCCTAAGGGAAGACTGTTTAATCTGTCGGTACCTGAACATACCGCTATGCGTTCATATATCAAGGAGTCTCTGGAGAAAGGACATATTCGTCCGTCTTCTTCCCCTCTTGGTGCGGGATTCTTTTTTGTGGCAAAAAAGGACGGATCTTTGAGACCTTGTATTGATTATCGGCTTTTAAATAAGATCACTGTCAAATTTCAGTATCCTTTACCGCTGTTGTCTGACTTGTTTGCCCGGATTAAGGGTGCCAAGTGGTTCACCAAGATAGACCTTCGTGGTGCGTACAACCTTGTGCGCATTAAGCAAGGTGATGAATGGAAAACCGCATTCAATACGCCCGAAGGTCATTTTGAGTACTTGGTGATGCCTTTTGGGCTCTCCAATGCGCCTTCAGTTTTTCAGTCCTTTATGCATGACATTTTCCGGAAGTATCTGGATAAATTTTTGATTGTTTATCTGGATGATATTTTGGTTTTTTCTGATAATTGGGATTCGCATGTGGAGCAGGTCAGGTTGGTCTTTAAAATTTTGCGTGAAAATTCTTTGTTTGTCAAGGGCTCAAAGTGTCTCTTTGGTGTACAGAAGGTTCCCTTTTTGGGGTTCATTTTTTCCCCTTCTGCTGTGGAGATGGACCCAGTCAAGGTCCGAGCTATTCTTGATTGGACTCAGCCCTCGTCAGTTAAGAGTCTTCAGAAGTTCTTGGGCTTCGCTAACTTCTACCGTCGTTTTATCGCTAATTTTTCTAGCATTGTGAAACCTTTGACGGATATGACCAAGAAGGGCTCCGATGTAGCTAACTGGGCTCCTGCTGCCGTGGAGGCTTTCCAGGAGTTGAAACGCCGGTTTACTTCGGCGCCTGTTTTGTGCCAGCCCGATGTCTCACTTCCCTTTCAGGTTGAGGTGGATGCTTCAGAGATTGGAGCAGGGGCCGTTTTGTCGCAGAGAGGCCCTGGTTGCTCTGTTATGAAACCTTGTGCCTTTTTCTCTAGGAAGTTTTCGCCTGCCGAGCGAAATTATGATGTGGGCAATCGGGAGTTGTTGGCCATGAAATGGGCATTTGAGGAGTGGCGTCATTGGCTCGAGGGTGCTAAGCATCGTGTGGTGGTCTTGACTGATCACAAAAATCTGATGTATCTCGAGTCTGCTAAACGCCTTAATCCGAGACAGGCCCGCTGGTCATTGTTTTTCTCCCGCTTTGATTTTGTTGTCTCGTATTTACCAGGTTCAAAGAATGTGAAGGCCGATGCTCTTTCTAGGAGCTTTGTGCCTGATGCTCCTGGAGTCGCTGATCCTGTTGGTATTCTTAAAGATGGAGTTATCTTGTCAGCTATTTCTCCGGATCTGCGACGTGTGTTGCAGAGATTTCAGGCTGATAGGCCTGAGTCTTGTCCACCTGACAGACTGTTTGTCCCGGATAAGTGGACCAGCAGAGTCATTTCCGAGGTTCATTCCTCGGTGTTGGCAGGTCACCCGGGAATTTTTGGCACCAGAGATCTGGTGGCCAGGTCCTTTTGGTGGCCTTCCTTGTCAAGGGATGTGCGGTCATTTGTGCAGTCCTGTGGGACTTGTGCTCGAGCTAAGCCTTGCTGTTCTCGTGCCAGCGGTTTGCTCTTGCCCTTGCCTGTCCCGAAGAGACCTTGGACACATATCTCCATGGATTTCATTTCTGATCTTCCGCTATCTCAGGGCATGTCCGTTATCTGGGTGATATGTGATCGCTTCTCCAAGATGGTCCATTTGGTTCCTTTGCCTAAGCTGCCTTCCTCTTCCGATCTGGTTCCTGTGTTTTTCCAGAACGTGGTTCGTTTGCACGGCATCCCTGAGAATATTGTGTCAGACAGAGGATCCCAGTTCGTTTCCAGGTTCTGGCGATCCTTTTGTAGTAGGATGGGCATTGATTTGTCGTTTTCGTCTGCTTTCCATCCTCAGACTAATGGACAGACGGAGCGAACCAATCAGACTTTGGAGGCTTATTTGAGGTGTTTTGTCTCTGCTGATCAGGACGATTGGGTGACATTCTTGCCGTTGGCTGAGTTTGCCCTTAATAATCGGGCTAGTTCCGCCACCTTGGTTTCGCCTTTTTTCTGCAACTCTGGTTTCCATCCTCGCTTTTCTTCGGGTCATGTGGAGCCTTCTGACTGTCCTGGGGTGGATTCTGTGGTGGATAGGTTGCAGCGGATCTGGAATCATGTGGTGGACAACTTGAAGTTGTCACAGGAGAAGGCTCAGCGCTTTGCCAACCGCCGCCGCGGTGTGGGTCCCCGACTACGCGTTGGGGATTTGGTATGGCTTTCTTCCCGCTTTGTTCCTATGAAGGTCTCCTCTCCCAAATTTAAACCTCGTTTTATTGGGCCTTACAAGATATTGGAAATCCTTAATCCTGTATCTTTTCGTCTGGATCTTCCTGTGTCGTTTGCTATTCACAATGTATTTCATAGGTCCTTGTTGCGGCGGTACATTGTGCCTGTAGTTCCTTCTGCTGAGCCTCCTGCTCCGGTGTTGGTTGAGGGCGAGTTGGAGTACGTGGTGGAGAAGATCTTGGATTCTCGCCTCTCCAGGCGGAGGCTTCAGTACATGGTCAAGTGGAAGGGCTATGGTCAGGAGGATAATTCCTGGGTGGTCGCCTCTGATGTTCATGCGGCCGATTTAGTTCGTGCCTTTCATGCCGCTCATCCTGATCGCCCTGGTGGTCGTGGTGAGGGTTCGGTGACCCCTCACTAAGGGGGGGTACTGTTGTGAATTTGCTTTTTGCTCCCTCTAGTGGTTACTAGTTTTTTGACTCTGGTTTTTCTGTCATTCCTTTTATCCGCACCTGGGTCGTTAGTTAGGGGTGTTGCTATATAAGCTCCCTGGACCTTCAGTTCTATGCCTGGCAACGTAGTTATCAGAGCTAGTCTGCTGTGCTCTTGTCTACTGATCCTGGTTCCAGTTATATCAGCTAAGTCTGCGTTTTGCTTTTTGCTATTTGTTTTGGTTTTGTATTTTTGTCCAGCTTGTTCCTAATCTATATCCTGACCTTTGCTGAAAGCTCTAGGGGGCTGGTGTTCTCCCCCCGGACCGTTAGACGGTTCGGGGGTTCTTGAATTTCCAGTGTGGATTTTGATAGGGTTTTTGTTGACCATATAAGTTACCTTTTCTTTATTCTGCTATCAGTAAGCGGGCCTCTCTGTGCTAAACCTGGTTCATTTCTGTGTTTGTCATTTCCTCTTACCTCACCGTCATTATTTGTGGGGGGCTTCTATCCAGCTTTGGGGTCCCCTTCTCTGGAGGCAAGAAAGGTCTTTGTTTTCCTCTACTAGGGGTAGCTAGATTCTCCGGCTGGCGCGTGTCATCTAGAATCAACGTAGGAATGATCCCCGGCTACTTCTAGTGTTGGCGTTAGGAGTAGATATATGGTCAACCCAGTTACCACTGCCCTATGAGCTGGATTTTTGTATTCTGCAGACTTCCACGTTCCTCTGAAACCCTCGCCATTGGGGTCATAACATATGACTATTTGAGGTTGAGGACAGATGTCTGTTATACTGATAACAAGTTCAAACAGGTGTCATTACTACAAGTAATGAGTGGAGGACAGAGGAGCCTCTTAAAGAAGAAGTTACAGGTCTGTGAGAGCCAGAAATCTTGCATGTTTTTAGGTGACCAAATACTTATTTTCCACCATAATATGCAAAATAAATCTTGCCAAATCAAACAAGATGACTTTCTGGATTTGTTTTCTCAATTTTGACTCTCATAGTTGTGGTTTCCCTATGATGTCAATTACAGGCCTATCTCATCTTTATGAGTGGGAGAACTTGCACAATTGGAGGCTGACTAAATACTTTTTTTCCCCACTGTAGATGAAGATGGAGTGGGATGAATTGAGCTTTCACTTGACCTTTCAGCCAAACATCCAAATTGACATATTTCAATATAATAAGTAAACAATGTGAAATTAACAAAGTATCTTTTTCATTCTTTGAACGGATCGAATGCTGCATTTGGTTCTTGTGATTGGCTGCCTCCTAATTTCACTACATAAGTTGGAAATGATTCATTAGCAATTTTTTTCAATTCTCTCTGCCTGCTTACTAATTAGCAGATGAATTTTGATTTTCTAATTGATATCCAAGCAAGAAGCAGCTGTGCACCCCAGCTGTCTGTGTGAAGGGAAGACCTATGCTTGGGAGACTGAGGGAGGGGGCACTAAAAGAAAAAGTCCTCTGACAAATTAATTTAACTAGAGTGCAGAGCCTTAGGGGAGTACACTGTCGGTGTGCTTGACTGCTTGCATTGTGGCCTTTCCTAGCATTCTTACAAAGCAAACCCAAAAGTCTCTGATGATAAATTCACCTTAACCATTTCCATGTTATTACTTATTACACTGAAAACCAAGACTACATGCTAAGGAACCATCTCCATTAAGCATTTTACTTACCATGCATAGTACATCATTGCTACATTTTATGAGTTAATCTTCTAACATGGTGTATAGCAGAGGACTCGTCATACAGGTATGTGGAGCATCCATATTGGTATAGTAGGAACAGTGACAGAGCTGTAATATATTGCATAGCCTGCATAGGAAATGAGAGTGGGGACGTTTTATGTTCTATCCAGCTCCTCATCTTTATTTATAAAGCTTTTAGTTTATTTTAGTTTTGCCCTACTTCTGGCCACATCTGATGGACAATATTTCTGAATACATTACCATCCAGTGAATATATATTGGAAGCAGAATCCTAAAGAAAAGCTCATATCTAATTAATGTAAGTCACAGGTCTGCAGGAGCAGGATGCAGCTCCCTCAGCTTCCATAATAACACAGGATAGCTGTGTGGATTAGCAGCAGGCGGCAAAACCAACACAAACATTTGCTGCTGATTCCAAGAAAGGCCCAAAATAGGAACATTTTTCAAACTAAGTAAGGAATCAGAGAGTGGTGGACATTATACATATTCATTTTACAATGATACTTTCCTCAGTTCATCGGATACTACAGTATGGTTTATAAATAGTAAAGGTCTAAAACCTTTGATTATCCCTGGTAAATAATTATGGGGTAAAATACTATAAGTTGGTGCTGACTATGTAAAGTATCATAATGATAGGGGCACAAATCCTATTCAGAAGGAATTCAAAGCTAATAATAATAATAAAAAATGCAGCCTGGAAGAAATAATTAACATATAACATTAAGGGTATGTGCACACGTCAGGATTTTATGCAGAAATTTCCTGAACAAAACCGGAGATTTTCTGCAGAAAATCCACATGCGTTTTTCTCGTGCTTTTCTCACTTTTTACTGCAGGTTTTTGCACGGATTTTTCATGTTTTTTTCCGGAGCTTCCCAATTCACACAGCTGTAACTTGCTCTAAAATTTCTAATTCTCTATTTAAAATATATAAAAAATGATTCATTGTTTCAGTGCTTTTTTGCTCAAATAAAACTAAACTAAATACAATATGTATAGTCTTTATATTATCAAATACAATAAACTGAATAGAACTAACTAGAAACTAAATGGCTAAACTCAATGGAAAACAACAACCTCCTGTGGTGCGGCAGTAATGGCCTTAATTACAGAACAAAAGACAGAGATTAGAGGATGTTAGCTAAAATCCTTCAGGTCATTCGACCCGTCTCTGGGTTCCAAAGGTAGAAATGTTAAATGACCCCTCTCTGGGACTTCTAGTGTTAAATAGCGGGAAATCCGCAATAAATCCGCAAAATTAATGAACATGCTGCGTATTTTCCGCTATACGTTTTTATCGCGGAAAAAAGCGCAACATGTGTGCAAAAATTGCGGAATACATTCAAAATGATGGGATGCTTAATGTATGTGTTTTTTAAGCGTTTTTGCAGCAGAAAACTGCCAAAAAAAGCGCAAAAAACGCGAAAAATCCGGAACATGTGCACATACCCTAAAACTGCTTTTTTCAACATCTACACCGCAGCAATGAGGCATACAGGTAAGACTAGTTCAACCATTCTATTACCTGGATGGCCATAGTAATATCTTAAATTCATCCAGTGGGTGAAAGGTTCCCTTTAACGGGCCAAGCAAAGTGGATGTGATTTCACGAAAACTGGGTCTCCTGTGCGACTAAAGAAAATGCTGAACTGTGAGATTTTGGTGCTTTTTTCTCATTTGTCTTCTATGTGGAGCCTAAAAAATGCATGTAAAACTGCAGATACATTTTTATTGCATATTCAAAGCTTTTCTGTACTTAAAAAATAACTTAATAACGAAGCTTCAAATATGCATAAGAAACATAAAATAACCAGAGAACATTGTTGTTGTGCAGTTTGGTGCAGTTTGATTCTGCAAAAGCGAGAAACACAGCATTTCTGCTAGGTGTGAACACAGGCTTAAAGACACCATTGGGATGTGGCCAGGAGCATTGGCAACATTTTCCACAGCGCGCTAAGGCTGTGTGCACACGTTGCTGATTTTGATGTGGATCTGCAGCGTTTTTGGACACGCTGGAATTGCATCAAATCAGCAGAGTAGTGCACAAGCAATGTTAGTCAATGGGAAATCCAGAATTGGTGTCCACATGCTGCGGAAAAATCTGTGTGGATTCGCTGCTTTTTATTTCCGCAGCATGTCAATTCTTTTTGCGGATCTGCAGCTTTTCTACACCCATTGACTTCCATTGAGTCAGTCAAATCCGCAGCAAAACCGCAGGTGTAAAAAGATCTGCAGATTTGCTGCGGAGTTAAGTGCGAAAAACACTGCAGATCATGAGGAGGAAGTGTGTAGGCGGAGACTGTGTGTGTGCGGAGAAGATGTGCGTGTCTGTGTGTGGGTGTCTGTGTGTGTGCACGGGGGTCTGCGGGTGTGTGCGCGGCTGTGTGTGTGTGTCTGTGTGTAGGCAGGCTACTAGACCCATCCGGCTATGCCTGCTACAGTGACAGCTAGCCGATGATGGGACAGTAGTAATCCCATCATCCAGCTACTGTGTTCAAGTGTAAAAAGCCCACATACACACATACAGCACATACAGTACAGTACATACATATTCACATGCAGTACACACATATACATATACAGGGCATACAGTACACACATATACACATACAGTACATACATATACACATACAGTACACACATATACACATACAGTACATACTCACCATACACCTAGTTCCCAACGCCCTCGATCGCCTGCAAAAAAATAAAATAATAAACCAACAGTATACTCCCTGTTCCGATGTAATCCATTTAATAAAGAGTGTCCCACGACAATCTCCCGTGTAGAGCTATCACATCGGAAGGTGATGCAATGACGGCAGGTATCCTCCCGCACTGTATCACTCCGCTGCCTAGAGGTTACTGGAGTTCATCCGGTCACTTGTGGCACTGCTGCATGAGAAAATTCCCACTCAGCGGTGCCGTAAAGTGAGAACACGAACTCTGATGATACACTGCTGGAGTATTATCTCCGTTCAGTGTGTCATCAGAGCCCCTGTAGAATGGTCACATATCCCGATGTGACTGTTCTACACGGGAGATCATTGCGGTACACTCGTTATTAAATGGATTACATCGGAGAAGGGAGTATTTGTGGGGTTTTTGGTTTCTTTTTGCAGGAAATGGAGGGCGTTGCATGGATTAGGAGTAACAATAAAATGGTCAAACTGTGTTGTGTTATATTTCATTAAAAGACTTTATTCTGGTTGAGTGTTTATTTAACCTAACTATAGGATTAGTAATGGATAGGTATCTTATAGACGCCTGTCCATTTCTAAGCTGGGCTTGATGTCACCTTACAATACAAAGGTGACATTAACCCCCACAACTATTACCCCATTTGCCACCACTACAGGGCAAGTGGGAAGAGGGAGGCTAAGTGCCGAAATTGGCACATCTTAGAGATTAACCTTTTCTGGGGGACCTGAGAGCTGGCATTTGTAGCCAGGGGGGCAGTATCCATGGCCCCTTCTTAGGCTATTAATATCAGCCTGCAGCTGTCTGCATAGCCTTTGCTGGTTATTAATTATGGGAGAACCTCATGTCATTTTTGGGGGGTCCCCTATTTTAATAGCCAGTAAAGGATAAATATACAGCTGTGAGCTGATATTAATAGCCTGGGAAGCTCCATGGGTATTAACCACTTCCCAGGCTGTAAACATTCACCCCAGTCGCTGGCTTTCCCCTGCTGGTTTTGAAAATTGAGCTGGAGCCCACACAAATTTTTTTTCCATTTTTTTTTTAATTAAAGAGATATTGCGTTTAAGACCGGGGTAATACTTGCAAGAAACTCGCACGAGTCTCGCACCTCAATACCCGGTACTGCCACCGACACTCGGGACCGGAGTGTGCAGCTTCATGTATTTCTATGCATCTGAACGCTCCAGTCAAGTGCCGGCGGCAGTTCCGGGTATTGATGCAAGAGACTCGTGCAAGTTTCTTGCAGGTGTGACCCCGGCCTTAGCGTATGTTTCCACGGTCAGGAAATGCTGCGGATTGGATGCTGAGTATAGCCGCAGCGTTCAATCTGCAGCATCCAGATGTTACAGCACCACATTGGATGGTATTTTATGAAATCCCATCAACACTATGCGTTCAAAGACGCAGGCGGCAGACCTGCATATACGCACATGCCGCTTGTCTTTCTAGACCGCAGCATGTCTATTTATTTTGCGGAGATGCTCTGTCTCCGCAAGATAAACTACACAGTCTATTTATAGGATGCAGTGATTCCGCATGGTTCAATGAACACATGCAGAATCACCGTGCGTACAAAAGGCGGCAGCGCTTTGGACGGAGCTGGTATCTGCTGCGTCCAAAGCGCTGCATATCCGGACTGTGGAAACATACCCTAACGCAGATTTTTTTGTGTGTGTATGTGTCTTTATTCAACTCTTCATGTACCATTTTATTATGTTTATTACTAAACATCGGGCTTGGTATTATCTATCTACAGTATCTATCTATTATCTATCTATCTATCTATCTATCTATCTATCTATCTGTGTGTGTAAACATTATTCTTCAATGGAGTATGTAAATGAAGAGGTTGGACAAGAAGTGACACCATAATCCGCATACAAATCTGCTTAAAATAACCACATGAAAATCTGCATAAAAATTGCATGAAAAATGTATAAAAACGCTTCAAATCCGAGCGGATTTTCTACTGCATTTTCTGCCAAGAGAGGAAGAATCTGCACACAAAATTCCACAGGCAAATCTGCAACGTGTGCACATACCCTAAGGGCACCACATAAGTTGTCCATCTTTATGTTCTTCAAAAGTTGGGAGGTATGTAGAAGATTCTGTTTCAGGTAAACTTTTAGTGAATGATTACAGTAATTTTTTTCAGGCACAAAAATTTCATGCGTTTTTCACTTTGAAATCATAAGAAATCCACATCAAAATTCATGCCTAACAGGTGCAAAAAAATCTGCAACATTAAAAACTCACCAAATACTCATTGTGGGAACGTAGCCTAAATGATTAGCTTCAGTTTAAGGTTTGATCAGAGTATGATCATAGTGTGATCTGATTTTCTTGGATGTGAGGCATGAAAGAAAAAACTCCAGCTGCCCCCTTCACTGTCTCTGTCAAAATCAGATCACGTTTGGATGTCATCCTAGTGTGGTCTTATGCTTTCAATGGACCCATTAACTTGCATGGCCAAGCATGTTTGGACATAGTTCATGCATCAGTGATTTTCTCCACAGTTCGACTCGGTTTGAGGAAAAAAATGAACATGAGCACAGCTCCATAGAATAACATGGGGACGAGTGGTATGCTTTACAATGAGAGATAGCACTTGTCTGATTAATATGATAATACGATAATGCGCTCAAGCCGTTAAATAAATGCATAATCTAGAATAGATCCCAAATAGAAAAATACAAAATTATCTATATTTTGCAAAATGACAAAAGAAGGTTGTGAAGGTTAGCATCAGAGAGATCAAGTAGAATCCAACCACTGCCACAAGTGGTGCACCCGCACCTCGCCACCCCACCTGACATCACTATTACGTCAGGCGGGTCATGTAATGCGATCTCCCCACTTTCACAAACATGACATTTCGCACCCCCTGGGGACAGGGGTCAGCTTGGTACATTAATGTGATTTCATCAGGCCAGAAACCAGCCTCAGTAGCATGGAATGTTAAACTGAGAAATGGACTTGGGGATCGAGATAAAAGAGCAGTCCAAGGTTAAATTATATATTTAATCGCGATAAGGGCACACCAGACAATACAATAAATATATAGTGGTTATACAGAAACAGTGGTCAGATATGCAAATACAATAGTGGTAGGACAAAAGATATAAGCAGAATATATGGGTCAATTAGCAGTAGATGAAAGGCTTGGTTTTCAAGGTGAGGAGCAGCCACATTGGAGGCTTGTGGTACCCTGAGTTCTTTGACTTCTCCTAATATGATATGTTGTCACGACCTCCCCAGAAAAAAAAGCAATAACCCATGCTTTACATGAGCATTTAACCCATTTAGTCACTCCCCTACTTCCCTCCGGGCTGAACCTAAAACCCCTCCTCTTGCCTCTAGCAGCTAAAAACTCCACAACCTAAAATGTGTCATAACTCATTAATGGACAGCCCTACAGAGGTGGTTTTGCTGCTATCAGATCCCCCAAGGCCCCTGCTATGCGTTAAGACCAAACTCAGCTTTGCTATATGTTTTCTACTATCTGTATCTCCATTCCCCTGGGTGCTAGAACAGGTCGAGACCCAGGCGGGTGTTCGCCGTGTTCTGGGGATCTTGAACATATGCATTATGCACAGCTAGGATGTATAGTGTCTCCATAATGCATTATGAAATTATGTTTCTGGAATGTTCTAGAAGCTGTCTGCAGCTTCAGCAGGACTCTATGTTGCAAGCAAGCCTTTGCAGTTATATCTGTAATATCAAATAGTTTAAAAAAATATTTATTTTGCTATGTTAAAATCTTTCAGACATAACAAGTGAGTTTCTGCTCTTGGTCTCTCCATGCAGAACACATGTAAGTCCTTATTCACAGGACAATGCACAATTTTGTAACTGCAAAAAATTGATCAACTGTATTAAAGCTGTGCGCAGATCACTGTGTTAGGGTACTGTCACACTATACGATTTACCAACGATCACGACCTGCGATACGACCTGGCCGTGATCGTTGGTAAGTGGTTGTGTGGTCGCTGGGGAGCTGTCACACAGTCAGCTCTCCAGCGACCAACGATGCCGAGGTCCCCGGGTAACCAGGGTAAACATCGGGTTACTAAGCGCAGGGCCGCGCTTAGTAACCCGATGTTTACCGTGGTTACCAGCGTAAAAGTAAAAAAAAAAAAACCGTACATACTTACATTCCGGTGTCTGTCCCCCGGCGTTCTGCTTCTCTCCACTGTGTCTGCGCCAGCCGGAAAGCACAGCGGTGACGTCACCGCGTCACCGCTGTGCTCGCCTTCCGGCCGGCCGGCGCTCACAGTGCAGAGACGCAGAACGCCGAGGGACAGACACCGGAATGTAAGTATGTACTGTTTGTTTTTTTTTACTTTTACGCTTGTAACCACGGTAAACATCGGGTTACTAAGCGCGGCCCTGCGCTTAGTAACCCGATGTTTACCATGGTTACAAGCGAACGCATCGCTGGATCGCTGTCACACACAACGATCCAGCGATGTCAGCGGGAGATCCAGTGAAGAAAGAAAGTTCCAAACGATCTGCTACGACGTACGATTCTCAGCAGGGTCCCTGATCGCTGCTGCGTGTCAGACACAGCGATATCGTATGGATATCGCTGGAACGTCACGGATCGTACCATCGTAGCGACAAAAGTGCCACTGTGTGACAGTACCCTTACAGTTACATCACAGCATGGTGCAGGTGAATGGAGTCACATTGAGACCCACAATGTGTCATCACTATCGTGTCTCCCCTTTTCCTCATAGTTTGTAAGCTTGCGAGCAGGGCCCTCATTCCTCCTGGTATCTATTTTGAACTGTGATTTCTGTTATGCTGTAATGTCTATAGTCTGTACAAGTCCCCTCTATAAGTTGTTAAGCGCTGCGGAATATGTTGGCGCTATATAAATAAAAATTATTATTATTATTATTATTATTATTTGAGTTTTTACTTACTTGTCATGGTCACAAAACCTCACTGTGCGCCTTACTATGCAGCGGCATGCAGCAATCTTTGTCTGTGCGACTAGTGTCACAGCCAAAATCGCCACGTACTTCCAGCCTAAATATGCATTGTACATAGAATTGTGCATTCTGTTTTTAAGAGAGCTCCATAAACATGAATTCCCGAGTCTCCGATCCATATAAACACTCCAGTATAGGACATGCACTGATTTTAATAGAATGAAGAGAGAGATTCGCTAAAAAACACTGTGTGAAAAACTCCATTGACTAAAATGGGTCATTATGTTGTTGTTTGTAGTTTAAAATGCATGGCACAAGGATAAGAAATGCCGTCATTTGTATGGGGGCTGATGGCCACTTCTACATATTTTGTCATTATTTTGCACTAGTGTTTCAGTCTGTCCACACGTTGAGTATTTGCAGCTGATTTTTCTGCACCAAATACTAGAGTGTTGACGAGTTAAAGGCTGCGTAAAATAAACACATTTTTTACTCATTTTTTAAGCATTTTTATGCAGATTTCTAATAACTTTGATCAGATCCGCAAGGAAAAAGTAAGCAGCATGTGCTTGAGATTTCAGAAATCTCATTCACTTTGGCAATACTGTAAAGTGTACTGTTTTGTCCCTAAAGAAGTGTGCAAAAAAAAAACTCTACTAAGACTTTGTTCACATCCCTATACAGCCTGCTGTGCAGGGAAAACCAGTGAAGATTTTTCAATGTAGAATCCTAACTACTTATAACGCGATGGCATATCCTAAAAAAGATAAGAATACAACATGAGAACACTCATTCAAAAGCCATTAGAGGACGGATTGTGTACAATAACAGATCATACAGATTAAAGGGATCTTGTCAGTCACTTCATGCTGCCTGGGCAGTATAAAATACAGGCTTTTTTATTAGGACCACTAGCTGGGCAGAGGGTTGGCAACCCAGGCAGAGGGATAAGAGTACACTAAGGGTCTGTTTACACTCACCGATTGGCAGCCCTAAACAACTGCCGATTGGTAAACCTTTACCAATCTGCAGTTGTTTAATAGTCTGCTTACACAGCAGACCAAAGTAACGATGCACGCTGATCAATCTGTGATAGATCACTCAGTGTCCATAGACTGCCACAGTTTTTGGCAGGGCTCTCTCACATGAGTGTATACCTCAGATGAGTGCTTTCGGATGTTTTATCTCATAGCACTCGGACCAATCTTATGCTAAGGGACAATGCAAATCTGTGTTTTTTTCTCATGCCAATGCAGCAAGAGAAAAAAATTGAAGCAAGCAGTGAGTGGCTCTGCAAATCGGAGCATGCACATCCATTCAATTCTATGGGTGCGTGTGAAATATTTGGCTTCATCCACTGTCATCCAACTGCAGTCTGATTATCGCTGACACAGACAATGGAGAAGATGGGGAAATTAAGTTCTCCCTCTTCTCGACACCTACTGTTTGCTGCGATTCTGTCATGCAAGAGTATCGGATCACAGTAAACTGACACTTGTCTAAAACTCTGGTCAGAGTTTGAGCCAAGTGTCATTAACATAATCAAGTTGATTCTTTTGCATGAGAGAATGAATGCTACTGTGACCCCAGCCACCGAATGAGTCCTGTTTACACCGGACGATACACCACCAAGAACAATTTTTTGCGTACGGTATTGCATGCGTTTTTGTACAGCAATTAATATTTTTTTAGGTAAATAAAGATATTTTAATAAAAAAAGTTTTGTGATGTAATTTCTTGGTTCAACACCTTTTTCATTCTGATGCAGTGGCATCTGGATAATGGGATTAGGGCTTGGTGTCAGCAGCTGTCCCAAACACCAAGCCCAAGGTTCAGTAATGAAGAGGTATCAGCCAGACACCCTCATTACTAAACCTGTAAGTAAAGAGTTAAATAAACACACACACACACACACACACACACACACACACAAACATTGTCACCAGCCTATGTAGGAGTGTTAACAGAATGAACCTACATAGTCTGGAATCAAGCAGCAACTGGAAGAAATCAGTGTGCACCAGAAATGGTGCATAAACACAGCTTTGGCAAAGATTAAGAGACCACCACATCAAAACCCTGTCATGGGCAGCCCAATCTTCGGACCTGACCCCCATTAAAAACCTCTGGAATGCAATCAAGAGGATGATGGATAGTCACAAGCCATCAAACAAAGAAGAACTGCTTAAATTTTTGTGCCAGAAGCAGTGTGAAAGACTGGTGGAAAGCATGCCAAGACATATGAAAGCTGTGATTAAAAATCATGGTTATTCCACAAAACATTGATTCCTGAACTCTTCTTAAGTTAAAACATTAGTATTGTTGTTTCTAAATGATTATGAACTTGTTTTCTTTGCATTATTTGAGGTCTGAAAGCACTGGGTTATTTTGACCATATTCCTTTGTCAGAAAAAAAATACAAAATTTATTGCTTGCAAATTCGGAGACATGTTGTCAGACGTTTGTAGAATTAAAGAACAATTTACATTTTACTCAAAAATATACCTATAAAGAGAAAAATCTGACAAACTGAACATTTTGCAGTGGTCTCTTAATTTTTGCCAGAGCTGTAAGATGTGACAATTCTGGCACTTAGCCTCACTCTTCCCACTTGCCCTGGTGCAGTGGCAAGTGAAGTGATAGTTGGGGGGGTGATGTCACCTTCGTATGTCATGTGACATCCAGCCCAGAGTAATGGAGTGGCATCTATAAGATGCCCTCATTACTAACCCCATAGTGATATAAAAACACACACAGAGAATAAAGTCCTTTATTTGAAATAATGACACAAACTCCTTTATTGAGTCTAAATTAAACCATATTCACGTCATCCCCCAGTCCACCGAAGCCAATGTCTCCTGTAAATTAATTAAAATAGTAAACTGCAATATTCCTCACCTGTCTGCCGAGAAGATAATTATAATCCATAATGCCGATGACGATCCTGATGATGATCCTGATGACTTTGAGAGCAGTCACTGATGTGACTTCTCTCAAGAATAGCCGCTACACACTGACACAGGAGCATGTAATCACTCCTGCAGTGTGTAGTAAACCGGAATTTATCAGCTGATGAGCCCCGGTGATCTTACAGCACCACCGCTGCCTGAGAAAGTGGTGCCATAAGTGAGATCACCAAAGCTCATCAGCTGATAAACTCGAGTGACCTCTCACACGGGAGTTCAGTGCTATATACTGCAGGAGAGATGACGCTCCTGTCAGAGTACAACTGTCAGCTGGTTAGAGCAGTCACATCTCCCAATGTGACTGTTATACTAGTGAGATCGCTATGGGATACTCTTGATAACGTGGACTACGGAGAACTGGCGAGTATTTTGTTGATTATTATTTTGATTGTTTACAGGTGACATGGGCATTGGAGATGGCGTTAGGTGAGTATAATGTGTTTTTATTTTTATATGAATATGTCTTTAAGTATTTTACATGTTTTTCTTTTTATTTATTTTTTTTACATTTAAGGCTACTTTCACACTTCCGTCTTATGGCGTATGTCGTTTTGAAAAAAAAACGCATCCTGCAGCGTTTTTTCTCCATAGACTTGCATTAGTGACGCATTGCGACGGATTGCCACACGTTGCATCCGTTGTGCGACAGATGCGTCGTGTTTTGGCAGACCGTCGGCACAAAAAAGTTCCATGTAACGTTTTTTCGTGAGTCGCGTCCGCTATTTTCGACCCCGCATGCGCGGCCGAAACTCCGCCCCCTCCTCCCTGGACTGCAGAAAGCACAGCGGATGCGTTGTAAAACTGCATCCGCTGCCCACGTCTTGCAGCTAATTCACAGCATCCATCGGTACGTCGGCCCGACGCATTGCGACAGGCCCGTACCGACGGAAGTGTGAAAGTAGCCTAAGCACAGGCACCAGCTGACGAGAAACTACTTCTCCCATCACCGGCATCTGCTATCTCTGTTATCAGTGACAGCAGACATAGCCTGATGGGAGTAGTAGTTTCTCATCAGCTGATGCCTGCTGACCTGCGATAAGCTTTTTACTGTGGGTTATATCTGCGGGGTCACCCTGACATGTGACAGCGTGACCCCACAGTAACAGTTACCGGTGGTAACATTGCCGCTGATTGGGCCACACCGATATGTTCCATGCTGTCAAACAGATGACGGCAAGGGACACACCATAGGAAGTGAGTAAAAACTCAGCAAATCCGCAAACACTTTTGTACCTGCGTTTTTGCTGTGAATTTGACTGACTCAATTGAAGTTAATGGGTGAAAAACGCTAAAAGTACACACAAAGAACTGACATGCTGCAGAAAAAAAACACACTGCAAATACTAAAAGGAAGATTACGTATCATGCGCACAACACTTCAGGATTCTCATTGAATTAAATGTCCAAAATTAAAGACCAAAAAAAGAAGATAATATGGTACACTTCCTAAAGTACGATAACTCAAAAAAGAGGAAAGTACAAGACCAAACGTAAAACTAAATAAAATGTATTCATAATTAACAAAATCAAATCATCAATATAAATAAGGGAAAAAAAAGGCAGAGTAAACACCAAACAACCACAAACAGTAATATTTAACAACCACAAAGAAATCTTGAGGACCAGTAACTCATAAATGAATATAAGTGTTCAGTGGTGTTAATAAACATAGGTACAGCAGCAGGTTATAAAAATGGTGGAACTTTCAAACGTAACAGTGTACAAATGCATAATCAGTAAACATGTCCAAATATTAGGATCTAGGGGGAATGAAGTCCCATAAAAAACAATAAATTAATATGGCCAGTGCCGTATTGCAAGTGCCCGATATTAGTTAATTAGCAATACCATACTATTGTTACCTGCAGTGTAAGGGTTGTGAGGAGAGACAGACCCCGACGCGTGTTTTGCTAGTCGGTTCTTCCTGGGGGATCGTAGTTCTCATTGAATTAGCTACCATAAGGATTCCCTTGCTTTTTTGACCCATTTCCTTGTGGAAAAAACGTCTCAAAAACGCACCATGTGTACACACCCTAACTTTCTTCAGCTTCAAAAAAATTAATGGACGCCTTAATATTTGTTTCTGGACGGGAAAACAGTGTCCTATTTTTATGGACTGTCCTGGGATTTCTGGACTGTTGGCAACCCTGGTAATCAAATTTGGCAGGTAGAAACTTGGGTGAGCCACCTAGAGAATTTTTCTCTCCCTGCCCGGACGTGGTGCCTTTCCCCCTGCCCAGTGAAGTTATTAAAGTTTGCTTTAAAAACGTTGTTAAAATTGTTACATAGCTTTTATGAGAGCATGTCTATACTTCATGTTGTCCATAGTTTAGACTGCATTAAATGGATCATTTTAACTACACATGTGATACCATGTAGCATGGTAAATTACATGAAGCATTTGAAAATACATGAAGCTTATATAAAGTTATGGAAAATGTAACGATGAAGATCTGAATGTTAGTAATTGTTCAGTACAACTTAATTTTATTTGGTCTAGAGACAGCTTCTGGCCTCAGTAATAGCAAATTACTGGTTTCATGTCAGAACTCTACAAGAGTTAATCTGAATTACTGGATTTGTCAAACATGACAAGCTTCAATGACTATGTAGCACAAATGGTACACCACTTGACTATTAAAGCAATTGGAGCATTGACGTTTCTCTGAAATGCTAGAGAATTACAGTAATAGAGCTGAGAAATGCAGAAAAAACTGCAAAGCATGAAATGATATCGGCAGCAAACCAGGGAAATCTATTCTGAATTTCCACCAACATAAACAGATTACACACACTGGTATTATCATTTAGCTTGATAACACAAACGAATCATAATACAGATGTGAATGCAATTGCCCCTGGGAAACTGAAAAATCTAAACTAGGTTCCTCTACAAGTAGTCACATAATGATGAATAATAAGGTTGTGCTTTAAAACAAGACTTACGTCTCTTGATGCTTTTTATGACCATTTTTGAGTTGGCCATACATTGCAAACATGCATGTGTACCACTACCTTTTATATAGAGGGGAGCTAAAATAATAAATCTGTATTATTCCACAGCAGTAAGCTCTTACACACAAAAGGTGTTTGTCACCCATCAGACATATGCCACACACATGCCAGTCACACATTAGACACATGCCACATACATGCCAGTCACCCATCAGACACATGCTACATACATGCCAGTTACCCATTAGACACATGCCACATACATGCCAGTCACACATCAGACACATGCTACATACACGCCAGTTACCCATTAGACACATGCCATATACACACCAGTCACACATTAGACACATGTCACATACCCACCAGTCACACATTTGGCACATGCCACATACACGCCAGTCACACATTTGGCACATGCCACATACACACCAGTTACCCATTAGACACATGCCACATACATGCCAGTTATCCATTAGACACATGCCACATACATGCCAGTCACACATTTGGCACATGCCACATACACGCCAGTCACCCATTGGACAAATGCTACATACACACCAGTTACCCATTAGACATATACAATATACACATTAGTCACCCATTGGACACATGCCACATACACACCTGTCACCTACTGGACACAAGCCACATTCACACCAGTCACACATCATCTCTTCATTTGCCATGGGCTTTGTTCTTAAGACAAATGTACATCTCAGTGATTGGATCCACATCTACCAAACATTTTCATTATATTCTGTAGACATGGGAATAATTCTTAGGACACAAACTTCACAAATTCTGTACGTACAGACTAACATACAGTACTGTATAAAACACATGGACACATAGTCATATATAGACACTCCCTACATACTACATATATCGGTCACATGTCACATATATGGCAGCATTGAAGATTTTGACATATTACAGAGAAAAAAAATGGCACAATATGCAACACTCATTTACCCATCAAATTGATGGACATCTTGTAAGAATCTGACAAACCCTGTTAAAAGTTAATAGGCCTGTTGCCTATCTGCCATGTGATGGTGGCAGAGTGCTATAAGTAGAGCAGTTGCACATGGAGCGCCCTCATAGGGCCGTGGGGTACTGGGTACCGGGCCCTTCGGTTCTCGGTGGGGATGTCACGGTGGCTGACCCGGTCCTTGGCCCTAGGGACGTCCGTTGAAAATGGGGGAAAGGTCTTTAAAGGGATAATGTTCATGACGCCACCTGTGGTATTTGGTCAGGGTGACCGACGCTGCTTAGAGGTCCGCTGGGGTGATGTAATGGCAGCTAGATGGTATACCTTCCCACAGATGAAGTGTATCCCCAGGGCTTCCCAGAGTGTAGATGGTGGATGGTGTGAGGAGCGGTGAAGAACAAGGACACAAGGTTGCATTTTTTTTTTTTCTGAAGGCTTCAGCATCCACAGTCTAGAGTACAGACCCCAAGGTAGGCAGAGTCTGGCCGGTCTGAAGGCATATCCAGAGTCCCCTTATTCAGGTGGAAATCAGTAGCCTTCCTCTAGCGCCTGGATGTTGTAGTATCTCCCTGCTGAGCTTCTCGGTTAGGTCCTCACAACTGATGTTGATGTTCTAGATGTTACTTCTCTTTCTCTCTGTCCCCCTGATGGAATGGATAGGACAAACTCATATGACTGGTGGCCTGAGGCTTTTTACAGGGACTCTATCACGCCCCGGCCCCCACAAGTTGCCACCGAGACTCCTGGGTATAAGGTCGGGTAACTAATATGGAACTAGCTGTCCTGCCGGTCTTTGGAGCTAGGCTTGGAGACGTTGACTCCCTCGGTGTCCAGCTACCAAGTTCTGTGCCTCAGAAAGGAGGCAGCCTTTTTGCAGGGCAGAACTCCTTCTGGTTTCCTCTCCTTTTTGCTATGACTTTGTTTCTCACCCTCCACAATACAATTCTCTTTCGTGTCCTTCCTTAGGATGCTTCCGCGTGTGGGGCAGGCGCAGCTCCGTGGCCTTCTGTCTAGGCCTCTGACAGGATCCCACCCCTGTCAGGCACCCCTCTGTCTGCAGCTCCTTGATGTTCCGCCTTCCCCTCTGTCTGCCTGACAGGGTGCTGCCTGGGTGAAGCCCAGTCAGCTTCTGCCTAACTTCCTATCCAGACCACCAGTTTTATATAATTGTGAGGAGTACCCTAGTAATAGGATCGTAGCTCACCCTGGTAGGCTGGAGTGTGTAATACCTGGTAAAGAGATCTCCTTTATTGCCTTCAGACGTAATATCACTCCCCCCTAGAGGAGAACGACATTACTGCAATGACCATGACTCTGGGGCGCTGCACACAGACTACTCAAACTAAGTGCATATTTCAATCAATCATACACTGGTTTGCTACCACTGCACACATATACAGTGGCGTGTAAAAGTTTGGTCACCCGGTGTCAATATTACTGCTATTGTGAATAGTTAAACAAGTTGAAGATGAAATGATCTTTAAAAGGGCTAAGATTAAAGATTACACATTTCTTGTGTATTTTAGGCAAAAAAAAATATTGTCATTTTTTTATATTTTAAAAATGTCAGACCTCAATTAGCCTGTTAGGGTTATGGCTTGTTGACCATCATCGTTAGGAAAAGCCAGGTAATGAAAATTCCCAGCTTTATAAAAATCCAGCCTTCTTTAAGCTTGTGCCAAAAAACAGCAGTCACGGGTTCTTCTATGCAGCTCTCTCTAGCACTCTGAAAATAAAAATCTTAGAAGCCCACAAAGTTGGAGAAGGCTACAAGAAGATAGCTAAGTGTTTTCAAGTTGCCCTATCCGCAGTTCAAAAAGTAATTAAGAAATGGCAGCTAACAGGAATAGTGAAGGTCAAGATAAGGTCTGGAAGACCACGTAAAATTTCAGTGAGAGCTGCTCGTATGATTGCTAGATAGGCAAATCAGAACCCCTGCTTGACTGCAAAACATCTTCAGAAAGATTTAGCAAACTTGGAAGTTGTGGTACATTGTTCTACTATTCAGAGCCACCTGCACAAATATGGCCTTCATGGAAAAAGTCATCAGACGAAAACCTCTCCTGTGTCCTCACCATAAAATTTAGAATCAGAAATGTGCAAAAGAACAAGCCTGATGCATTTTGGAAACAAGTCCTGTGGATCAACGAGGTTCAAATAGAACTCTTTGGCCACAATGATCAAAGATATGTGTGGAGAAAAAAGGGTACAGAATTTCAAGAAAAGAATATCTCGCCAATAGTGTTGAGCATTCCGATACCGCAAGTATCGGGTATCGGCCGATATTTGCTGTATCGGAATTCCGATACCGAGTTCCGATATTTTTGTGATATCAGAAATCGGAATCGGAAGTTCCCAGTGTATGGTTCCCAGGGTCTGGAGGAGAGGAGACTCTCCTTCAGGCCCTGGGATCCATATTCATGTAAATAATAAAGAATTAAAATAAAAAATATGGATATACTCACCCCTCCGGCGGCCCCTGGACCTTAGCGATGTAACCGGCAGCCTCCGTTCCTAAGAATGCAGTGAGTTTAGGACCTGCGATGATATCGCGGCTTGTGATTGGTCGCGTGAGCGGTCACATGAGCGGTCACGCGACCAATCACAAGCCGTGACGTCATCGAAGGTCCTTCACTCCTCATTCTTAGGAACGGAGGCTGCCGGTTACATCGCTAAGGTCCAGGGGCCGCCGGAGGGGGAGTATATCCATATTTTTTATTTTAATTCTTTATTTTTTACATGAATATGGATCCCAGGGCCTGAAGGAGAGTTTCCTCTCCTTCAGACCCTGGGAACCATCCAGGATAGCTTCCGATACTTGTGTCCCTTTGACTTGCATTGGTATCGGGTATCGGTATCGGCGAGATCCGATATTTTTTGGATATCGGCCGATCCCATCCGATACCGATACCTTTGAGCATCGGAAGGTATCGCTCAACACTACTCGCCAACCATACATACACCATCTGTAAAAAAGCTAAAGTTGAAAAGAAAATGGTTTCTACAAATGGATAATGATCCTAAACACATGTCAAAATCCATAATAAAATACCTCAAAAGGTTCAAGCTGAATATTTTAACCCCTTCATGACCTTGGGATTTTTTGTTTTTCTGTGTTCGTTTTTCACTCCCCTCATTCCCAGAGCCAGAACTTTTTTATTTTTCTGTCAATTTGGCCATGTGAGGGCTTATTTTTTGAGGGACAAGTTGCACTTTTGAACAACATCATTGGTTTTAGCACGTCATGTACTAGAAAAAGGGAAAAAAATTCCAAGTGCAGTGAAATTGCAAAAAAAGTGCAGTCCCACACTTGTTTTTTGTTTGGCTTTTTTGCTAGGTTCACTAAATGCTAAAACTGACCTGCCATTATGATTCTCCAGGTCACTACGAGTTCATAGACACCTAACCTGACTAGGTTATTTTTTACCTAAGTGGTGAAAAAAAATTCCAAACTTTGCTAAAAAAAAAAAAAAAAAATTGTGCCATTTTCCGATACTCGTAGCGTCTCCATTTTTCATGATCTGGGGTAGGTTGAGGGCTTATTTTTTGCGAGTCGAGCTGGCGTTTTTAATGATAGCATTTTGGTGCAGATACGTTTTTTTAATCGCCCGTTATTGCATTTTAATGCAATGTCGCGGTGACCAAAAAAACGTAATTCTGGCGTTTCAAATTTTTTTCTCGCTACGCTGTTTAGAGATCAGGTTAATGCTTTTTTTTATTGATAGATCGGGCAATTCTGAACGCGGCGATACCAAATATGTGTAGGTTTGATTTTTTTTTTATTGATTTATTTTGATTGGGGCGAAAGGGGGGTGATTTAAACTTTTATATTTTTTTATTTTTTTCACATTTTTTTTACTTTTTTTTTTAACTTTTGCCATGCTTCAATAGCCTCCATGGGAGGCTAAAAGCAGGCACAGCACAATCGGCTCTGCTACATAGCAGCGATCTGCTGTTCGCTGCTATGTAGCAGAAAATCAGGTATGCTGTGAGCGCCGACCACAGGGTGGCGCTCACAGCTGCCGGGGATCTGTAACCATAGAGGTCTCAAGGACCTCTATGGTTACAATACTGAAGCATCGCCAACCTCCAATCATGTGACGGGGGTCGGCGATGCCGTCATTTCCGGCCGCCCGGCCGGATGCGGTAGTTAAATGCCGCGGTCTGCGTTTGACAGCGGCATTTAACTAGTTAATAGGCACGGGCAGATAACGATTCTGGCCACGCCTATTGCGGGCACATGTCAGCTGTTCAAAACAGCTGACATGTCCCGGCTTTGATGCGGGCTCACTGCCGGAGCCCGCATCAAAGAGGGGCTTCTGACCTCGGACGTACTATCCCGTCCGAGGTCAGAAAGGGGTTAAAATGGCCCTCACAGTCCCCTGATCTGAATATCATTGAAAATCTGTGCCTATGTATATACTTTTGTGGTTTCCTGACGGAGTCATAGTACTCCAAAACGCGTTGAATAAAGCCACTTTTTCATCTGAATATCCATTTGGACTTCTATCTTTCAAGCAGCGTGGAGTTAATCCCTTTTTATCCCTTTTTTTTTTTTTACTCTGGCTGGTCACGAGGAGACCGGTGGATCTGCAACAGCTAATATTTCTATGAGCCTGTGTTTGGGCTCTATCTGATGAGTAAAATCTGATTAGAGGTATCTCTTAAAACCCAGATAAGACCCTATTGTGCTTTTACTTTCCTTCCAGCTTTTTATTGATTAAGCATTCATACTCATCCAATATTTCCATGATACTTTATGAGTCTTATTACAAAATTCTAATAAGATGGTACTATACCCCCTCCCGACTCTCTCACATTGACTCAGAAAACTCACCCTTTTGCTGGAGAGAGTGCGGCCTTCTTGGTAATATACTTCATATTTTTTGGAGCTGCCCAAAGATCAAAAACCTATGGAAACAGGTGTCATTATACATAGATACTCTACTTGATAGGCATTTCCCGATCACACCACAAGCAGCTCTTCTTTCAGTTGGCTTGGAAGAAATCGACCCTGCAGTACAATATGTAATTATTCATACCTTTTTAATGGTTAAAAATTCACTGGCATTGTATTGCAAAAATATCTGAATTACCTAAATTTTCAGATATTTTGGAAAAAATGCAATTACATAACTCCTTGGAATTTCGTTTTGCTATAATCAATAATGGCCTTATAAAATATTCCAAGAAATGGGATAAATAGAACTCGATATATGATAAAACTTGAACTTTTCTAGGGTAATTTTATAGGGTTCCTTAAATTTTGTCTCAGTTTTGTTTGATAGACGTTACTTGCTTGCTGTTTTGGTCAACTCATATTTCCTACTAATAGTATTAAAGTGTATAATATTTTGTTAAGACACATACTCTACCCATTCTTATGTTTATTGTTTTATATATATGTATCTACAGAGTTTTCTCATTTTTATTTCCCATTTCTTTGTTTTTTCCCAAGTTTATTTCCCCTCTTTTTTCCTTGTTTTCCCTCCTTTATCCCCATTTAAACTTTAAAATTTAATAAGAAATATTTGAAATAGAACATGTATATATTATATATTATGAGACTGTTCGGATGTGCCGTATTTTTTCCGAACCTAATATCGCTAAAAACAAATTGAGTATAAAAAAGGGAACAGTACAATACTTTACTTATCTTCGGGTGCAAGGCCCCCAGGTAATCCGTCCAATGATTACACCATATGAAGCCGAAACGTCGCCCAGACATGTGGGTTGATTAAATCTTCCACGTTCTTACTGAAGGAATGGAGTGCTGCCTCTTTTTTGAATCCTTAAAAACAAATTGAGATATGTCTGATTTTGATGCGATTCATGGATAAAATCTGGGTCCCTGACAAAATGGGATGGGACAGGGGTGTCATTCATGTGTTATCTGAGTGCTATACGGCAAAAGGTTGAAAACGCTTTTTTTAGATACCATTTTAGATGTGCCACACTCTTACCAAATACAGATGAGAACCAGATGTCACTCTGTGTGATTGGTCAAAGGCAATCTAGTGGTTCTTTACTCATTTTACAGTGGGCGCAGCAGTGTGTAAGATGATTTTTACCAGTTTTCTTTTTAATTTGTTTCAATAATTTGTTAGTTGGCAGATCTTCTGTAGAATGAGTGATTTCAATACTGCAACTAATGTGTTGTATTTTCAGTAATCAACTCCATGTAATGTTGATATTCAGCAATTTAAGAAAGATTTTACATGTAAAGAGACAATAATGAGCAAAGTGTATGTCTGGTGTGGCACCATGTCCAACACAACAATCAAGAGCAGAGGTTTATGAAGTGTTCATTTGCATGGAAGGACGAGGCACCGCAGCAGCGCTGACAAGTCATGTTATGTCTGAGAACAGAGGCGCATTATGGGCAATCAACACGCACTACAAAGCTTCCTTGTGTTCTTCTTATTCCCCATATAAATAGCAGACGTGGGACAATATCAAGCTCTGTTTCTCACAGATTATTATTCAACGGTTCTCAAATATGAAATGATTCCTTTATTTCAAAATATAATGGCCTTTGTGAAATAACCCTTATGTATAGGAAAAAGTGACCAGTTCAATTACGCAGCTGGATAGTTCATGAAATCAGTCTATTATATCAAAATGTAAAAATGGGAGGAATTCATTTTACATAATGAAATATAGTTATTAACTAGGCCCTTGTGTGCATCTCTTGTAAATGAGGCATCCCCTCTTCATAATATAAACAGTATTGGGAAAAGAAATACATGCTCATATTTCATGGCGTCATCATGAACATATATATATATATATATACACTGCTCAAAAAAATAAAGGGAACACTAAAATACCACATCCTAGATATCTCTGAATTAAATATTCTAGTTGCAAAATTTTATTCATTGCATAGTGGAATGTGTTCAGGACAATAAAACATAACAATTATCAATGTAAATCAAAATGAATATCGCATGGAGGTCTGGATTTGGAATGATACTCAAAATCAAAGAGGAAAATCAAATTACAGGCTGATCCAACTTCAGTGGAAATGCCTCATGACAAGGAAAAGATGCTCAGTATTGTGTGTGGCCTCCACGTGCTTGTATGACCCCCCTAGTGTACAACGCCTGGGCATGCTTTTGATGAGGCGGCGAATGGACTCCTGAGGGATATTCTCCCAGACCTTGACTAAAGCATTCGCCAACTCCTGGAAGTCTGTGGTGCAATGACGTTGGTAGATGGAGCGAGACATGATTTCCCAGATGTGTTCAATCGGATTCAGGTCTGGGGAATGGGCGGGCCAGTCCATAGCTTCAATGCCTTCATCTTGCAGGAAATGCTGATAAACTCCAGCCACATGAGGTCTGGCATTGTCCTGCATTAGGAGGAACCCAGGGCCAACCGCACCAGCATATGGTCTCACAAGGGGTCTGAGGATCTCATCTTGTTACCTAATGGCAGTCAGGCTACCTCTGGTGAGCACATGGAGGGCTGTGCGGCCCTCTAAAGAAATGCCACCCCACACCATTGCTGACCCACTGCCAAACCGGTCATGCTGAAGGATGTTGCAGGCAACAGATCGCTCTCCATGGCATCTCCTGACTCTGTCACGTCTGTCACATGTGCTCAGTGTGAACCTGCTTTCATCTGTGAAGAGCACAGGACACCAGTGGCAAATTTGCCAATCCTGGTGTTCTGTGGCAAATGCCAAGCATCCTGCATGGTGTTGGGCTGTGAGCGCAACCCCCATCTGTCGACATTGGGCACTCAGACCATCCTCATGGAGTCGGTTTCTAATCGTTGTGCAGACACATGCACATTTTTGTGTCCTGCTGGAGGTCATTTTGCAGGGCTCTGGCTATGCTCTCCCTGTTCCTCCTTGCACAAATACGGAGGTAGCAGTCCTGCTGCTGGGTTGGTGCCCTCCTATGGCCCCCTCCATGTTTCCTGGTGTACTGGCCTGTCTCCTGGTAGCACCTCCTGCCTCTGGACACTTCCCTGACAGACACAGCAAACCTTGCCACTGCTCGCATTGATGTGCCATCCTGGATGAGCTGCACTACCTGAGACACTTGTGTGGGTTGTAGAGTCTGTCTCATGCTACCACGAGTGTAAAAGCACCACCAATATTCTAAAGTGACCAAAACATCAGCCGGAAAGCATTGGTATTGAGATGTGGTCTGTGGTCCCCACCTGCAGAACCACTCCCTTATTGAGTGTGTCTTGATAATTGCCAATAATTTCCATCTGTTGTCTATTCCATTTACACAACAGCATGTGAAATTGATTGTCAATCAGTGTTGCTTCCTAAGTGGACAGCTTGATTTCACAGACGTTTGATTTACTTGGAGTTATATTCTGTTAAGTGTTCCCTTTATTTTTTTGAGCAGTGTATATATATATATATATATATATATATATATATATATATATATATATATACAGTATATATAGTAAGGCAGCAGATTTCACATCCATGAGGTAAATCAGGCTATGAACCAAGAAAGTTCAACTCAAATGTCTTTATTTGACAACTTGCGGAATTAAATCCAAGCTTTATAATTCGGTTCGAAGCCAGAACATCTGTATCAGTCCGTTGCAGTGGGTGACTGCTTGGTGGAGCAACTCATGAGTGCAGCAATGACTTTGCTCTAGTCTCTGGCTCTGGTTTGTATTCAGTCTCACACAGACATGCCTACACAGAATCTCCTGCTCTGATACTTGCAAACCAACACTTACACACTCAAGACCTTACCTGAATGTTTAAATGGGAATCATGGGCTGAGAGTTTTCTTGGGCGTCCCTCTCTTAGCAGGATTGTTGTTGTACCATGTTTTTTCTATTTAATGATAATGGGTTTGATGGTGCTCCGGGGGATAATGACAGATTGGGATATTTTTTATAACCCAACTCTGACTGGTACTTCTCAACAACTTTGTCCCTGGAGATCTCCTTGGTCTTCATGGTGCTGTTTGGTTAGTGGTGTCTTTTAATGGTCTTAATGGTGTTGTAGCCTCTGTGGCCTTTCAGAAAAGGTGTGTGTATATACTGAGCAGGTGACAATGAGATTGCACACAGGTGGACTTCCTTTCACTCAGCATGTGACTTATGAAGATAATTGCTTGCAGCAGAAATGTTTATGGGCTTCATAGCAAAAGGGATGAATACATATTCTCATGACAATTTTTAGTAATTTGATTCCATAAATTTAAGGTATGCTTATGTTTAAGTATATATAGTATAGTATGTACAGTATATATATATATATATATATATATATATATATATATATATATACAGTATAGTGACAAAGTCACTGGTAGAGGGCTACAGGGGAGTTATGTAGCATTGAGGTTATTAGCTTCAGTAATATAAACCCAGGAAACCTCATCCAGCACTCTAAGGCTAGGTTCACATTGCGTTAGTGGGTGATTGCTAACGGACAGCGTTGCACGGCGAAAATGTCGCAATTAACGCCGTGCAACGGGTCTGTTAGCGCACCCATTGACAGCAATGTAAATTTCGCCTGTAGCGCATCACTAGCGCGTGCCTTTTTCGGCTCGCGCTAGCGATGTGCCGTTCTTTTGTAGCGCGCCTCGGACGCTGCTTGCAGCGTCCGCGGCGCGCCCGAGGTCCGTTCCCCGCTCTCGCAGATCAGGGATCTGCGAGAGCGGGGACGTTAGCGCGACCCCTAAATGCGGCCCCTACAAAAACATTGCGTTAGCGCAATCCGCAAGCGCTAGCGCTAAACGGATTGCCCTAACGCAATGTGAACCTAGCCTATGTGATAAGAGGGGTTATTCAGCTATATTTAATGCTAGGATGCTTGAACAGCTGTAGTGGGAGTAGTCCAGAGGATAAATACCCAGCATTCTAGAGCACTTGAGTGTGGTTGGGTCTGGAGGTGCAAGCTCTGGAGATGTGCTTTTGTGTTAAAGAAAGCTAGATGTATGGAGATTGTAGATCTCCTGGATTGAATGTCATGGAATGTAAAGGACATGGAAGTTGGAATCTAAGCCATTTGGGCTAACCAGCACTATTGTATGGACTTGTTACTTTATGTTTTACCTTCTGCCGAACAAAGGCTCTATTTGCTTACACTTTCTGGTGAGGTAGTTTATGAGGATTAATAATAATAATAATAATAATAATAATAATAGTAATAATAATAAATAATAATAATAATAATCTTTATTGCAAAAAACAAGGCGGACTTTAAATAGAAATGGCTCCTGTGTCTAAATCTTTAAGAAGCCATGTGAGTCGATCTACCACTATATATATATATATATATATATATATATATATATATATGCATATGTGTGTGTATAAATCTTCCCTCTGATAAACTGATTCACATAAACTTACAACTTACCACACAAAAACGTTATCACACAGCTTCTTCGATGCAAAGGTGAGCAGCCTCAGAATATGGAGACACATTTTTTTTTTTAATTTGATGTCTCTTATTTTTCAAATGTAGTGATTTTAGATATATATATATATATATATATATATATATATATATATATATATATATATATATATACATACACTCACCGGCCACTTTATTAGGTACACCTGTCCAACTTCTTGTTAACACTTAATTTCTAATCAGCCAATCACATGGCGGCAACTCAGTGCATTTAGGCATGTAGACATGGTCAAGACAATCTCCTGCAGTTCAAACCGAGCATCAGTATGGGGAAGAAAGGTGATTTGAGTGCCTTTGAACGTGGCATGGTTGTTGGTGCCAGAAGGGCTGGTCTGAGTATTTCAGAAACTGCTGATCTACTGGGATTTTCACGCACAACCATCTCTAGGGTTTACAGAGAATGGTCCGAAAAAGAAAAAAAATCCAGTGAGCGGCAGTTCTGTGGGCGGAAATGCCTTGTTGATGCCAGAGGTCAGAGGAGAATGGGCAGACTGGTTCGAGCTGATAGAAAGGCAACAGTGACTCAAATCGCCACCCGTTACAACCAAGGTAGGCCTAAGAGCATCTCTGAACGCACAGTGCGTCGAACTTTGAGGCAGATGGGCTACAGCAGCAGAAGACCACACCGGGTACCACTCCTTTCAGCTAAGAACAGGAAACTGAGGCTACAATTTGTACAAGCTCATCGAAATTGGACAGTAGAAGATTGGAAAAACGTTGCTTGGTCTGATGAGTCTCGATTTCTGCTGCGACATTCGGATGGTAGGGTCAGAATTTGGCGTAAACAACATGAAAGCATGGATCCATCCTGCCTTGTATGGAGCATCTTTGGGATGTGCAGCCGACAAATCTGCGGCAACTGTGTGATGCCATCATGTCAATATGGACCAAAATCTCTGAGGAATGCTTCCAGCACCTTGTTGAATCTATGCCACGAAGAATTGAGGCAGTTCTGAAGGCAAAAGGGGGTCCAACCCGTTACTAGCATGGTGTACCTAATAAAGTGGCCGGTGAGTGTATATACACAGTTGTGCTTAAAAATGTACATACTCCGGCAGAATTGCCTGCTTTTTTTGCCATTTTTTCAGAGACTATGAATGATAACACCAAAGCTTTTTCTCAACTCAATATTAAGTGGTTGGGTGACGCCATTTATTGTCACGCTACTGTGTTTTCTCTTTTTAAATCATAATGACAACCCATATGATCAGGGTCATTCGGATGTTTTGGATTGTCATTATGATTTAAAAAGCACAACTATATATATATATATATATATATATATATCATAAAAAAATGATAGCTCTTGAAAAGCATTGATGAAAGTATAAATAATTAAAAACAGATGAAGAATATCCTAATAATCAAGAAGTTCATTTAGGCACCTTTATCATTACAGCTTTCCAATCCCTGGTATTTTTTTTTTTACCTCTCCTTAAAAATATGTTCCATTGTTAATTTAGGCCAGATGGCCAGCCTACCAGCTCCTATTGCCCGACATATAATCTCTTTAGCTAGGAAGGAAGTCCTGATCTCTTCTAGTGGCTGCTTGTAGCACAGCGATAGTTTATTTCTGCGGAACAGGAACAGCTGTCTCACAAAAATGCTTTTTAAAAACATTAATTTCATCACTCCATTTTGCACCACTTTAGGGAGCTTGAATATAACATCAAATTGGTTATGCAAAGAAACTTAATGGAAGGATTGGGACTTATGAGTGCTTGCATCTCAACACCATAGATATAATATCTGCCATGAGGCTTTCTTTTTTTGTCATGTTTATCCCTTTATCATATTAAACAAAAAGTATCATTAATTTTTCCAATAAAATTAATCACGTTAACGGCAACCAGTCAGACCTCATAGTAGTCAATGGGGCTCTTTGGGTTGTCCATGTTGATGGAACAGAGAAACGAAATAGCAAAATGCAGGTGTGAATCAAAGGTTTTCCCTATCTTTCTTTACATTGTCATTCCAATCATATCGCAAATAAGAGTTAACCTCAGCATCCCATGTATGTGTGTACATCATATACAACTCATTTATCCTCTCACTTCTAAACAGAATAAACTGCAGAAATAATATTGAGTGTGACTCAGTGACAAATAATGTCATTTCAAGGGGAGCATTATGAACACACATGGTACTGTAGAATAATCCTAAAGCCTGATTTTCCTGTAAGCTTTTAGGCTTTCCTTCTAATCAAGAAGGACACAACAAGAGGAGCGGCTGCAGGGAGAGTAATTAAACGATTCCATACCATCATGTAAACAGACTTCTAAACCACAGAAAGCCAAAGCTGAAAAAGCCACATTATGGATGAAAGAATACAGCTTGCTGTGGGTCATAAACATTTTAGGAGCTATTACTCATGTTTGACTGAAAAGAGATATAGCCTAGTCAAAGCAATGGCTACAGCACTGCGAAGGGATGCTGCTCTTCCCTACGGAGAATTATTTCAAAAGGCCAAGTGCAATAACAAACTAAGTGTGCATCTGAAATAGGTCATGCACATCTATAATAACCTTGCTATTTCCTTGTACAATTCACATGAACAAATGACTAGCATTTATTTTGAAAAATTAAGAACAATTAACATTTTTAAGGCATCAACATGAATAAAGTGATTATACAAATCCTCTAAGGGGGTCCCAGACCAGTCGGACCATACCATACTAGTGAGACTTTGGCCCTGATTCATCAAGCTCAGGGATTTTTTTCTCCGGTCTTGATGAGGCATGGTGGAGTTAGATGCTCCTGATTCATGGTGTACGGCTCTTCATGAATCTGGAGCTTCTCACGAGTGGCGTGTGCCTTTGTGCGCTACACTAAAATCTTACTCTAGTCCCACATTTTTAGCATATGAAACACCACAGCTTGTCAGGACTAGTGTTGAGCATTCCGATACTGCAAATATCAGGTATCGGCCGATATTCGCTGTATCGGAATTCCCATACCGAGTTCCGATATTTTTGCGATATCGGAAATCGGAATCGGAAGTTCCTATAGTGAAATTATTCAGTAAAATTAAATGTGGGCGGTGCGTGGGCGGAGACTGAGTGTGCGCGTGTGCGGGCAGTGTCTGTGCGTGACCGTGGGGCTCTCTGCGTGTGTGCCAGGGCTCTATGCAGCGTGTGGGGTGTCTCTGTGCGGCATGTCTCTGTGCGGTGTGCGGGGTCTCTGTGCGGCGTGCGGGGTGTCTCTGTGCGGCGTGCGGGGTGTCTCTGTGCAGCGTGCGGGTGTCTCTATGCGGCGTGCGGGGTCTCTGCGGCATGCGGGGTCTCTGTGCGGCATGCAGGGTATCTATGCAGCATGGGGGGTCTCTGTGCGGCGTGCGGGGTGTCTCTGTGCAGCGTGTGGGTGTCTCTGTGCGGCGTGCGGGTGTCTCTGTGCAGTGTGCGGGGTCTCTGCGGCGTGCGGGGTCTCTGTGCGCCGTGGGGGGGCTCTGTGCAGCGTGCGGGGTATCTCTGCAGCGTGGGGGGTCTCTGTGCGGCGTGCGGGGTGTCTCTGCGGTGTGCGGGGTGTCTCTGTGCGGGCATCGTCCGATGGGACTACAAGTCCCATCGGACGATGCCTGCTACACTGAGAGTGATTGACACATTAGCCAATGATGGGACAGTAGTAGTCCCATCATCCGGCTAATGTGTTGAATGAAAAAAAAAAAATACTCCATACATACATACATGCTACATACATGCTACATACATGCTACATGCATGCTACATACTACATACATACATACATACATACTGCATACATACTACATAAATGCTACATACAAACATACTACATAAATGCTACATACATACATGCTACATACATGCTACATACATGCTACATACATACTACATACATACTGCATACATACTACATACATGCTACATACATGCTACATACAAACATGCTACATACAAGCATGCTACATACATACTACATACATGCTACATATATGATACATACATACTAACTACATACATACATACTACATACATACTACATACATGCTACATACATGCTACATACATGCTACATACATGCTACATACATACTACATACATATATACATACATACTACATACAATACATTCATACATTACATACATGACATACATATAGACATACAGTACATTAAACATAGATTACATACTCACCATTACTTGTCACTTTGTTCCCCGAAGCCAGTGTCATCTGTAAAAAATATGAAAAAAACAAACAACCAATATACTCCCTGTCTGCAGAAATCCACGAGTGTCCCATGCAACAGCTGTTGCAGCCGCTCTCTAGGGGCTCCAGAAACACAATGACGGAGGAAGGTATTCCTCCCCCGCTGTAAAAAAAAAAGTCCCTAGTCTCACTTTATGGCATTGCTGTATGAGAAATTTTCCCAGGCAGCAATTGTCATAAAGTGAGATTTGTCCTAATGTAACCTTAGTGATGCACTGCAGGAGCCATTGTCTCCTGTCAGTGTGTCACTGAGGGTCCTATAGAGCAGTGACATCACCCGATGTCACTGTTCTATAGGGGAGATCATCGTGGGACACTCATTAATTGGACTACAGCAGACAGGTAGTATACGGTTTATTAAAACCGCGCAATTTTCTGCCCCAGAGGGGGAAAGCCGACGGCCGAGGGCCAATATTTGTAGCCTGCTATGAATATCAGCCCACAGCTGTCTGCGTAGCCTTTACTGGCTATTAAAATAGGGGGACCCCCCAAAAAAATGACGTGGGGTCCCCCTATATTTTATAGCCAGAAAGGCTACGCAGACAGCTGCGGGCTGATATTCATAGCCTAGAGAGGGGCCATGGATATTGGTCCCCTGGCTACAAATACCAGTCCGCAGCCGCCCCAGAAATGGCGCATCTGTAAGATGCGCCAATTCCGGCACTTAGCCCCTCTCTTCCCACTCCCGTGTAGCGGTGGGATATGGGGTAATAAGGGGTTAATGTCACCTTGCTATTGTAAGGTGACATTAAGCCGGGTTAATAACGGAGAGGCGACAATAAGACGCCTATCTGTTATTAATCCAATAGTAAGAAAGGGTTAATAAAACATACAAATATTCTTCATTTCACCATACTTACCATACTTCAGCGCCTGCAAAAAACGTAAAATAATAAACCGTATACTACCTGTCTGCCGTAGTCCAATTAATAAGGAGTGTCCCACGACGATCTCCCCTATAGAACAGTGACATCGGGTGATGTCACTGCGCTATAGGACCCTCAGTGACAGACTAACAGGAGACAAGTTAGACAGGAGCTCCTGCAGTGCATCACTGAGGTTACCTTAGGACAAATCTCACTTTATGACAATTGCTGCCTGGGAAAATTTCTCATACAGCAATGCCATAAAGTGAGACTAGGGACTTTTTTTTACAGCGGCGGAGGAATACCTTCCTCCGTCATTGTGTTTCTGGAGCCCCTAGAGAGCGGTTGCAACAGCTGTTGCTGCTGTTCTCTATGGGAGATCGTCGTGGGACACTCGTGGATTTCTGCGGACAGGGAGTATATTGGTTGTTTGTTTTTTTCATATTTTTTACAGGTTGACACTGGCTTCGGGGAACAAAGTGACAAGTAATGGTGAGTATGTAATCTATGTTTAATGTACTGTATGTCTATATGTATGTCATGTATGTAATGTATGACTGTATTGTATGTAGTATGTATGTATGTATGTAGTATGTATGCAGTATGTATGTATGTAGCATGTATGTAGTATGTATGTAGCATGTATGTAGCATGTATGTAGTATGTATGCAGTATGTATGTAGTATGTATGTAGTATGTATGTATGCAGTATGTATGTAGCATGTATGTAGCATGTATGTAGCATGTATGTATGTAGTACGTATGTATGTATGTAGTATGTATGTAGCATGTATGTAGCATGTATGTAGTATGTATGTAGCATGTATGTAGTATGTATGTAGTATGTATGTGGCATGTATGTATGTAGCATGTATGTAACATGTATGTATGTAGTATGTATGTAGCATGTATGTAGCATGTATGTAGCATGTATGTATGTAGTATGTATGTAGCATGTAGGGAGTATTTTTATTTATTTTTTAATTCAACACATTAGCCGGATGATGGGACTAATACTGTCCCATCATTGGCTAATGTGTCAATCACTGTCAGTGTAGCAGGCATCGTCCGATGGGACTTGTAGTCCCACCGGACGATGCCTGCACACACGCACAGAGCCCTGGCACGCCGTACAGAGACCCCCCCACGCCGCACAGAGACCCCCCCACGCCACACAGAGACCCCCCAAGCCGCAGAGACCCCCCATGCCACACAGAGACGACCCCCCCAAGCTGCACAGAGACCCCCCCACGCCGCATAAAGCCCGGGCAGCCCACATACAGCCCTGGCACACCGCATACAGCCCCGGAAGGCACATACACATCCCTGGCAGGCCCGCACAGACCCCGCCCGCACACACAGACACTCAGTGTCCGCCCACGCACCGCCCACACTCTTCCCCCCTCCGGAACAGCATATAGAAGGACAAAAAGGGCTTAATTAGGTTCTGATATTTGTGTCCCATTGACTTGCATTGGTATCGGGTATCGGTATCGGCGATATCTGATATTTTTTGGATATCGGCCGATCCAATCCGATACCGATACTTTTGAATATCAGAAGGTATCGCTCAACACTCAGGAGGTGACAACACGCCCCTGACCTGCCCCAGCTCTGTCGGTTTTGAGGTAGGTGGGAGAACCTGGCATGTAAATTTTCCGAATTTTGGCACAACTCTAAGGTGCCCCCAAGTGTTGCCCACTTTTCAAAGCTTTTATGTCACTTTTTCAGAATAAAAACTTTAATGAATCAGGGCCTTAGTGTCACAATTCCACCCATCAGTGTGTCTGGGATGCAGTTACTGATGGCTCATCCATCCATCTGGTACAGGTGCATGTTGAAGCTGTCAGTAGTTTGATTTGACAGCTCAGTCTTCCAGTCTGGTGCAGGGGAGTGCTGAGCTATTGGTGTTTTGATTGACAGCTTAACCATTCAGTCTGAGACAGGGACGTGCTGGCTGTCTCCAGGTGTTCACTGTCCTAGGTGATTGCCAGGCTTCTTAACTGAGCTGTTAGTCCCTGACCTCTGCCAGACATACATTCATCTTTTGTGTGGTTTGTTTCTATGTGCTTTCTGTACTGTTTGTGGATCTTTCATTGCTTGACCTTGGACCTCATTCTGAGTATCCATCTGTTTTACCCCTTTGCTCTAATCCGCTATCCTCCTGGTATTTTGACCTCAGACACCTTGACTATCCCGACTCATGACTTGTCCGTAAAAAGTAACTCAGTGTCACATTTTGTCTGGCCTATACATTTTTCTTTTTCACCAGTATGGATCCTGTTCACCTAGTGATCAGGTGGAAAATTTGACACAAATTACTCAGGTGTGGCAAAGGAATGCTAGAGTCTGGAGTTATCACAATATTAGTTGAAAGGTCAGATAATTAATTTATGAATACCTCCTATAGCCCTCCACTGCAAGCAGTGGCTGTGATGTCAGCACCCTTTGATGTACAGCTTGTTTCTCCGGAACCTGCAAATGGTCCTCCCTGATAAATTTTTGAGAGAGTAAATCCAGTTTAGATTATTCAGAGAAAGCTGTAGGTTATTTTACTTTGTGACCCTGGTCGTTAGGGGATGAGTTTCTGCAAGGGGGTCCGCAGACCTCAGCATTATTGTCCCCACAAGCCCCAGAACAGTCTTCTGTTGATACCTTTTTGAAAGTTTAGGTCTGATAGATCTACGATGGACCCAAAAGGACTCAGGTTGCTGAGGCTATCATAAACCTGGCAAAGGGGAGTGGCATAGCTGAGGTCTACTGTACTGAGTTTCGGCAATGGTCCTTTGAAGTTCTGTGGAACAATGCAATTCTCAGGTGCTAGTTCCACAAAGTTCTTTCAAAAACTCTGAGGCTATGTGCACACGTTATTTTCCGTGCAGAAACGCTGCAGATCGGCAAGTGATTTACAGTACAATGTAAATCAATGGGGAAAAATGCTATGCTAATGGTGCAGAAAATTCTGCACTGAAAATGCAGCAAATTCAAAAAAAGGACCATGTCAATTATTTTTGCGTATCTGCAGCGTTTCTGCCCTAATTGACTTCCATTGATTCAGTCAAATCTGCAGCAAACCGCAGGCTCGTCCGATGGGCCTACTAGTCCCATCCAGCAATGCCTACTACAGTGACAGGTAGCTAGATGATTGTACAGTATAGTCCCATCATCCGGCTACTGTATTCAAGTGTAAAAAAAAGCAAAACACATACACACATATGCATACAGTACATACATATAGACATACAGAACATACCACATACAACATACTCACCAATCACCTAGTACCCAAAGCCATCGATCACCTCTAAGAAATATAAAAATAATAAACCAACAATATACTCCCTGATCCGCAGTAATCCATGTAATAACGAGTGTCCCATGACGATCTCCGTGGAGAGCTGTCACACCAGCAGATGCGACCACTCTTCAGGGGTTCTGGGATACAATGACGGAAAGTATCCTTCCGCACTGTATCCCTCTACCACTGTGAGTACAGTATAGTTCACACTGTCACTTGCAGCACAGCTGTGTGGGAAAATTCCCACGCAGCATTGCCATAAAGCGAGACAATGAACTAAAGTAACCTCTTCAGTGATGCACTGCAGGAGTCATTGTCTCCTGTCAGTGTATCACTGGAGGCCTATAGAGCTGTCACATCTCCTGATGTGACAGCTCTATAGGGGAGATCATCATGGGATACTCGTTATTAATTGGACTGAGTCGGACAGGGAGTATACGGTTGGGTTATTATTTTTTTATTTTTTGCAGGCGATCGATGGCTTTTGGGAATTAGGCGTGGTTGTAATTATGGTGAAATTAAGAATATTAAAATACTTTTTTCTGGTTGTGCCATTTTTTTACTCTTTCACTTCTATAGGATTAGAAATGGATAGGTGTCTTATTGACGCCTCTCCATTACTAACCGGGCTTGATGTCACCTTACAATACAAAGGTGACATTAACCCCTTATTACCCCATACACCACCGCTACAGGGCAGTGGGAAGAGAGAGGCTAAGTGCCAGAAATGGTCGTGTTTTTCAGACCTACAGTACACACCCATAAAGGCAGCTTTGAAAGGTTGATCCTACTGACAGATTATAGGACTTTTTGTTACAGACTTGGCAATGCCAAATAGGTGTTTAAACGACACTTATTTTGTCGATTGGGCATTTATTTTATTAAAAGACTTGATTTTCCAATTGTTAGGCCTTCAGTTGCCATAATAATAACCCATTGGGTTAAATAAGAGGGGTTAAAATGCTAGGATTGGGAAGAACACCAATCTTACAAGTCACAGCAGCAGTCTGGCAGTGTATATCAGTCAGGCTTCTGGAGCAGATTGCTCCAGTAAAGAGGCTGAACTGTGCGATCACTGTGACATTCATACCCATCATGGAGCACAAGGGGATGTACTCATGATGGACATTTACATTATAAAGTGCTATTACGACTAAGGGTCAGTTATTTAAAACTCATATTTGGAACAATACTGCAATTGAGTAATCTGAAATGAATAGGCCACCTCTGCAACTTCAGCAATTTTTTTGCATAAGGACCTTGACAATTATGTTGCCAGATCATTTTCACTGCACAAATAATGTCGCAAAGTAAAACCTGAAAATAAATTATGGAATTTCATTTTCTTCACAATTTGACCCCATTTGGAATTTGTTTCCAGTTTTTCAGTACATGCTCTGTTAAAATGAATGGTTTCTTTCAAAACTTCAACTTGACCCACAAAACACAAGCCCTCGTATAGCTATATCCATGAAAAATAAGAAAGTTATGGCTCTTAGAGGAAGGGGAGGTAAAAACTAAACCACAAAAATAAAAATCTGTGAGTCTAGTCTAAATTTATACTATTTGTTTGCTCATTTAGATCCTATAATTTGTCCCAAATTGTAGACCATGCCCCCTTTCTCAACAAACTACACAACTTTTCCAATACTTGAAGTGAGTCTCAATTTTTGTCTTAAATTAAAGGGAACCTGTCACCCCCAAAATCGAGGGTGAGCTAAGCCCACCGGCATCAGGGTCTTTTCTACAGCATTCTGTAATGTTGTAGATAAACCCCCGATGTATCTTGAAAGATGAGAAAAAGAGGTTATATTATACTCACCCAGGGGCGGTCTCGCTGCGGTCTGGTCCGATGGGCGTCGCGGTCCGGTCCAGCGTCTCCCATCTTCTTACGATGATGTCCTCTTCTTGAACTCACGCTGTGGCTCTGGAGCAGGAGTACTTTGTCTGCCCTGTTGAGGTGTCGGGAAAGTGGCCCGGCGCCTGCGCACTGCAGTACTTTGCTCTGCCCTCAACAGGGCAGACAAAGTCCGCCTGCGCCGGAGCAGCAGTGTGAAGACAAGAAGAGGAAGTCATCCTAAGAAGATGGTAGGCCCCTGACCGGACCGCGATGCCCATGGGATCAAACTGCCTGCCCAGGTGAGTATAATCTAACCTCTTTTTCTCATCTTTCACGATACATTGGGGGCTTATCTACAGCATTACAGAATGCTATAGATAAGCCCCTGATGCTGGTGGGCTTAGCTCACCTTCGATTTTGGGGGTGACAGGTTCCCTTTAACGCAGAGTCTTCCTTATAAATGTTCTATTAATCTTGTTCCTAATGCTAAATTACCTAAAGCAAACCTTTACAATTTGTCTTGGCCTGAACAGACCGCCATAAAAGAATATGTTAATGAAATTTTACAGAAGAGTCATATCCATCCTTTCTCCTCTCCTGTAGCTGCCGGATTTTCCTTTGTAAAAAAGAAAGTTGCGTGTCTCTCTCCTTGCCTTGAATTCCGAGGACAAAACAAATTCATGGTTAAAAATACTTAATCACTACCACTCATTTGTTGAAGAAGTTGGTCCAAAATGTATTAGTCCATATGAGATCTTAGAGGTGGCGAATCCGATGGCATTCATATTAAAGCTTCCTTCATCCTTTTGCATCCCTAATGTGTTCCATAAATCCCTATGAAAGGAGTTTGTCCTTTTCGACAGGGTCTCACTCATTTCCACCTCCTCTGGTTTCAGTCGACGGTGGCTTGGAGTATGAGGTTCAGAGGGTTGTGGATTCTTGTGGGGTCCAAAATTCCTTCCAGCTGTCTAATCCAATACATTGGCATGCTAAACCTGTCAGTACTTTGACAGTTTGATGGTGTTCATTGTCCCACGTGATTGCCAAGCTACTTAACTGGGCTGTTAGTCCCAGACCTCGGCCAGATGTACATTCATCTTTTTTGTGGTTTGTCTCTCCATGCCTTGTGTTCTGTTGAACTTTTGTTGCCTGGCCTTGGACTTCTTTCTGACCATCCATCTGTTTAACCCCCTTCAATCCGCTATCCTCCTGATATTTTGACCCCAGACCGTTACCTGACTATGCCTTTGTATCTTCCTTCTGATTATGAGGAAACCTCCTGGCTTTTGAACTTAGACCCCTTCACTATCCCGACTCACGGCTTGTCCGTGACACATCGTCACACTTTTTGTCTAGGAATGAAATATATTAACAATAAGGACACATTTTTACAATTGACAAAATGTAACGTGCTATGTACAATGTTGGTGTATAATAATAGTAAGCATTAAATACAATGAAAACAAACAATGAGGGACACGTTCTCCTTATCTGTCACCAGATCTCACAATACAAATTTCAGGTGTTTTGAAAATGGAACTTGTTTCAGCAAAAAAATGTTAATTACCTTTAGCTACTGTGGTAGTGTGCAGGTAAATAGTAAGATCAAAATCATAAGTCCAGATTATAAAATAGGCATTAGGCACTTCAAAAATTCATATGAAAAACTAAAGACAAGTGATGATGAGTACAGTACATTCACCTGACAAGAAGAGATTTCCAACATTTAAGAATAAAATAATATATTTTTACTGATACATAATATTAAAATCATTTAAAACATTGGGGGATAGGGAATGTGACCTCCAAAAAAAGGAGGGAAACTACCATAAGTCAAAAGAGCATGATAATAAAGGGAGGTAAGGACTGAGAAACTAGAGGAAAAAGGGGGAGGGTTGTAAAATGAGGCTGTATATTAGGTAACAGCCATTATGATATGCTGATTATATACCAAGCAGTCCTTTGTAAGGCTCTGATGGATGTAGAAAAACCTGGCACTTTATTTGTTACCACAAAAAGCACCTATAAATGAGATGTGCATACTATCACTTCCCTTATTAGTACATAGAAAAAATGTATAGACATGGAATTGGTAATTATTACCTCCACAGAGATGGTAGTACTAGTCAGGATGGCGTGCTGTGTTCCCTTCACAACCGACGGGCGCCGTTTCGCTATTGCTTCTTCCAGCGTTGTACTATATTGCCTGTTACTTGATATAAAGCCTCATTTTACAATTCCCCCTCCCCTTTTCCTCTGCTTTCTCAGTGTTTACCTCCCTTGATTATCAGGCTCTTTTGGCTTATGGTAGTTTCCCTCCCTTTTTGGGAGGTCACATTCCCTTTTTACCCCCTGTCATGATATGTACTTTTGCCCTGTCCTGTATTTGAATAATATGCCATTTGATGTATGTAACTGTTCTCTGGTTTCTATTAGCTGTAATATATGTATTTTCTAGTGCTGGGAGTTCACCTGTAACAATGTCTCCTTCCCCCAATACTTGCAGCCCTAAGCTATAATGTAATTAAGCTTTGTCAACTAGTGAAGGAATAGCCATTGTTCCTCACAGCAGGTGGCTAGTCAAATGTACATACTAGCTAGACTAAGCGGAGCCCACTAGTCTAGAATCTTCTGATGGACCCAACCATTGAATAGAAGGTGTGACCCCTACCCCCCTTCATGGGCGGATCCCAGGAGCTCAGACATCCATTCTTATTTTGAGATCAGATGTGAGTTGATCTTTGAAGGAGAAGGAGTGGGGATTCTTAGCTGAGGCAAGACCCCACGCCCATCTGGGACTGCGGAAGCGAACGGGGCGAGACTTGAACTGAGGACATATCTTGTCGTTCGTGAGATTGTTTTGGGATCCCTTGGACTCGTGTGGACTATTGCTTTGTTAGCTGGCACAAGGATTATCGGGAGGTGCCCCTGAACCTGTTCCGTTGGACTAATTGTCGACTCTGTAGATCTACCTGCATGTGTTGTTCCAGCGTTCTTGATAATAAATCTGTGGAATCATCCCTTGGCCTGTTGTCCCTTCTTGCTCTGCCGTACACCCCGTCACAAACTGGTGGCAGCAGTGGGATCAGAGCAGAAGGAATGGAGGACAATGGCCCAACATCGGGAACCAGCACCGCAGAGTACAAGAACTGGACTTTGGGGAGCCTACAATCAAAGGCCCGTGAAGTAGGAGTCCGTTTTAAAGGACTCTCCAAGCAGCAGCTAATTGAGGCTTTGGAAGGAGTTCGCCTGCAAGATGACGCTGAGGAAGGATCCTCACAGCAAATGGAGGAAAGACTGCAGCCGGAGGTAAATACCCAAAAAAGTCAGTGGGTTGTGTGGTATGAGGAGGAGATGGCAGTGCTGGGAGAGAAGGCCACCATAGACGATAAGAGAGAGGCCATTCACAGAGCTCAGGAGAGGGAGAGGGAGGCCATTCACAGAGCCGAGGAGAGGGAGAGGGAGGTCATTCACAGAGCCGAGGAGAGGGAGAGGGAGGCCATTCACAGAGCCGAGGAGAGGGAGAAGGAGGCCATTCACAGAGCCGAGGACAGAGCTCAGGAGATGGCATTGCTGGAGAGGCAGATCGCTTTGGAAGCAGCTAGAAGCTCCAGACAGACTGTAACCCCAGCACCCACCATGAGGGAACTCCCCAGAGTGTCCCACAAAGACTTCAAGCCATTTAATGAGGCTGCAGGTGACATTGAGGGCTTCTTCCAGGACTTTGAGCATCAGTGTCGATTAATGGAAGTCCCGGAAAGGGAGCGAGTCAGACATCTTGTGGGGCTCTTAGAGGGTGGAGCTGCTGAAGCCTATAGAGCTATGGACCCTCAGGGGAACTGTGAGTATGCGGAGATTAAACAAACTATTCTCGAACATTATGCTGTGACGCCAGCCACTTACAGGACTCAGTTCCGTACTTTAGCCTGTGATGGGGAAGTGTCTTTTAAGATATATGCTCATAGACTCAAACAAATATGTCATCGCTGGCTGGAGGCAGAGGAGGCCTTAACCTGGAACACCTTTCTCCAGGTTATCCTAAAAGAACAATTCTTTGCCCAGTGCCCCGTTGAGATCAGGGAATGGGTGCGTGAGAGGAGACCAGCGACAGTGGAAGAAGCTGCATCTCTCGCTGATGAGGCTCTCACCATCAAGCCTCAGTGGAGGGTTCTGTTAGAGGATCGAGAGAGGCCTACCAGCTCCACAACACCGGTGGCCCCCAGTTCTTCTGTCCCCATTGTTCCCCGTTCCTCTAAGCCACCACCTCATGCTGATACCCGTGTAAATGTGCCTCCAGTTGCTTCTACTGCGTTTTCTGGAATACGATGAGGAGAGGAAGTAGCAGAGCGCAGGTGTTATGGTTGTGGGCATCCGGGGCATCTGCAGGCCTCATGCCCAGCCAGCTCATGGAGGAGTCGTCCTCAAACCCCTCCAGCACCTTCAGGTGGGAGCTGGCCTCCAGGTTCCCTTACCCCTCACCCAAGAGGACGCCTTGGATGGAGTGAGACCCAGCACAGATGCTATCGATGTGGGCAGCCGGGGCATCTGCAAGCCTCCTGCCCAGCTGTTCAAATGAGGATTGATCCTGTACCCAGTCGTATTATTAATTATGTACAGCCAAGTGCCATGAAGGAATACGTGTCACCACTACGTGAGGACTGGCCTAGTGCCTCACCCACCCATGTTGCACCACTAGGAGTTTATGGTGTGCGACCTGCAGCTATGACGACTTCTGCTCATCGAGGTAAGCACTTGCAGGAGGTCGTGCTGGATGGACAGAGACTTATTGGATTTTGTGACTCAGGGGCTTTCCTCACACTGGCTGATCCCTGAGTGGTTCGGCCTGAGGCAATCCATAGAGGACCTGGGATTGTCATTGAACTGGCTGGTGGACAATGGAGGACTATTCCCACAGCCACTGTGGATCTGAACTTTGGTTTTGGGGTCTGGCGATGTGTGGTTGGGGTGATGGGTGGTCTGCCTGCAGATGTTCTCCTGGGCAATGATGTGGGAGAGCTACGATGCCAATTCGTGGCTGCATGAAGCCACATGTAAGTTACGCTCTGCCTGTGTGTACTTAACCAGTGACCTGTAGAGGTCCCTAGTACGTACACAAATTGGGAGGGGAAGGGATTGTCATGATATGTACTTTTGCCCTGTCCTGTATTTGAATAATATGCCATTTGATGTATGTAACTGTTCTCTGGTTTCTATTAGCTGTAATATATGTATTTTCTAGTGCTGGGAGTTCACCTGTAACAATGTCTCCTTCCCCCAATACTTGCAGCCCTAAGCTATAATGTAATTAAGGTTTGTCAACTAGTGAAGGAATAGCCATTGTTCCTCACAGCAGGTGGCTAGTCAAATGTACATACTAGCTAGACTAAGCGGAGCCCACTTGTCTAGAATCTTCTGATGGACCCAACCATTAAATAGAAGGTGTGACCCCTACCCCCCTTCATGGGCGGATCCCAGGAGCTCAGACAATCCATTCTTATTTTGAGATCAGATGTGAGTTGATCTTTGAAGGAGAAGGAGTGGGGATTCTTAGCTGAGGCAAGACCCCACGCCCATCTGGGACTGTGGAAGCGAACGGGGCGAGACTTGAACTGAGGACATATCTCGTCGTTCGTGAGATTGTTTTGGGATCCCTTGGACTCGTGTAGACTATTGCTTTGTTAACTGGCACAAGGATTATTGGGAGGTGCCCCCGAACCTGTTCCGTTGGACTAATTAGTTAGTCCAACATGTTAGGGCATGTTAGGTTAGGCTATGGGTTGAACTAGATGGACTTACAGTCTTCCTTCAACCTTAATAACTATGTAACTATGTAACTATGTATGTAATTGTCGACTCTGTAGATCTACCTGCATGTGTTGTTCCAGCGTTCTTGATAATAAATCTGTGGAATCATCCCTTGGCCTGTTGTCCCTTCTTGCTCTGCCGTACACCCCGTCACACCCCCCACCCCTGTTTAAATGATTTTAATATTCTGTATCAATAAAAAAGTATTATTTTATTCTTAAATGTTGGGAATCTGTTCTTGTCATGCGAATGTACTCATCACTTGTCTTTAGTTTTTCAGGTAAATAGCAAGGTACACTTGTAGTAGTGATTAGTGTGGCTGCAGTCATTGGGGCTGCTCTACAGTAATCGTGAGGATATCACTCTCTTTACTCCTGTTTACTGTCTAGGCACGCCTCTATGACTGGAAGTCACTGAAGGGAGAATGTCACTTCATTTTCTCCCTGCAGCCATATTTACTATAAATTAGACTGCTGCAAATATAAAACAATGTTTACTTTCAGAATGCCACCATGCAGTTAAATTCTGTTGTTTTTTTGCTGACTGGTTTCCTTTGAATAGATCTCCTAGACCAGATTAGGCTGGTGAATAGACTTTGAAAATTTATGTACATTAGCATGGAAAAGTTTGAGCAGCCATGGTCAAAATTACTGTTATTATGAACAGTAATTAAATACGAAGGAAATGTATCATCTTTAACTTTAGGCCTTTTAAATATCATTTAATCTTCAACTTGTTTTGATTAAGAGTGCCTAAACTTTTGACCAATGTTGCCCAAACTTTTACATGCCATTGTAAGAATACTCACTGTTATATTCAGATTTTGCAGCCACTCTGTTATGGATTATCTAAGTATCCAGCCTCATCAGGTCTAACAGTTCTGTTTAATGATCTATGCAGTTTGATCTATGAAACCTGGTAAGTTGTTATCTTTAAGTTAAAGGTCTATAGACCTTCTGGAGTGTAATGCAATTTGTGCAGTGTATGGCTTCCCATCAAATGCAGACGTTTGCATTTAGGATCCTTCTCCAGCATTTAGACCAGTATGCAGATGGAAGCAGCCACAAGCTCTTAATTTTAACAATATTATGTATAGAGTGAATACAGGAAAGTAGCAGAGCAAGAAGTCAATAACGGCAGCCAATAACAGTGATGTCAGGAATAGGAGCGCAGATCAGATGATTTCTGCTAGGCAGTCCAGTATAGACCATTAGTAGTTTTTAATATCACAAATGTAAAGATAATGTGTCATCAGAAAAATATATTGTGTTTAAATCTGTTTTTTGTGTGTTAATTATATTTTTTACACATTTTGTGGGGTTTTTTGTACACAAATGGTATAAAAAAAATGAAAAAAGAAATCTAGCAAAGTTCACACTGGCAACTAGAGCTTTTTTTAAAAACTTTAATTTCCTCTTGTTTTAGGAAACATCATATGTGCACAGCCACAATGGCCAGAATCCAGACCCAATATTTTGTAATGAAGTGTCAAATGAGCGTGAAAGGGTCATTGTGACGGGAGGAGGAGCATGGTGCTGTGATGTCACCTGTTATGATTGATGGATCCTTTGTTGTCAGCTGCATACAGGGGTGTTATCAGTCATTGAAATCTTGCTTCTGATAATATGGAATGTACAGATTGTAATATAAATAAAAATATTGACAAAGTTTTAAAAAATGATGTAACACAAAAATCTGATTTAAACACAAGGTAATTTTCTGATGATACACTCAGTTTAAGATTTGCAGTTTGTAGAGAATATCAGAAACTTGCATTTGTGTGATTGGTGTGGAAGAATCACTGGTATATTCAGTTACCCAAGCAGATTTACAGAATAATATAAAAATGATCCTTAACAGTGAATGACATTGTTGGAATGGCCCATCGTGTATCTCAGATGACTTCTATGGAAAGAAGTGATCAACATATACAAGTGTTATGCGGTACAGCCAAGAAATGGTGCCACTCCATTAAAGTGCACAAATGCATTTCTGTAAATTATTTATTGCACCATTTCCATCTTTGTAAGTTCTTTGGTATGTAAAGAATAAGCTACAAAAATTTTCGCCTAACTGAAATTTGATCTTGTTGTAACAACTGTAGCTGTTTTCCAGTGAGTTAGGTTTTTTATTGCAATTATTTGGACCACCTCACCCCACAAATGGTGGAAATAGTCCAAAATGTCTCATGCAAAAAGAAGATAACCAGGGGAGCTTTCCTCTGATAATGTACCTATTCGTTTGTGCTCAAATGTTAAACTTCAGCAGAATCTGTCTTTTTTTTTCACATAGTAAATGTATATCTATAATAACAAATGCAAAAGCTGAAAATAATTGATGTCACTGAGCATCAAAGAAGTTAAGGATTTCCAAAGGTATTTCAGACATTTTATGATCAGACGAATAGTTCTAGGGAACTATTGCCACTGTAGCAAATGCTGGACGTGATAAAATGGGCTTGTGTGTGTGGGCAAACAACAAGGAATGATGGGCACTTCATTGTGTAAATGGTCTTTTTGTATTTCAATAATTTAAGTTTACATTGTATCATTGCAATCAAATTTAGAAAACTTAACACGTCAGTGGCCTAATTATGGCAGCACTGAAGAAGGGCCGCAAGTCAAGGACCAGGTACATGCTTGCATACAAGCACGGACGTGCACAAAATTGTGTCTGCGTGTGAGGTCTCATTGAGATGTCCGTATAGCACATACGTGTTGTATCCGTTTTCTTTCGTAGATAGAACATGTACCTATTATAATCTATTGAACAAATAGTCCCCAAAACATTGTTATCGAAAGGTTTTACCATGCATATAATTGCATGCCAATGCTAAATTGCATTATCAAACACAAGGCAAAAAAGCGACTCATAACTGTAGCTACAAGACCGGAGAAACTAGAGTCAAAATGCCAAAAGTTGCAAAAATATAGAAACTTTATTAAATCACCTATATAAACAATAAAATCAATATTGTGCACAACATGTGCACAAATGCCGTGAGCAATTAGTAAATAGTATGGCACAATGGAGTAAGTGATATAACATTCCAAGAAACGTGAGTAACGATGCGCCTTGTCAATGCATGTGGGTCATGGTATACACATAGCTTACTGTTGTCGCCCCCTGAAGAAGGTGATCCCGCACCGAAACGTGCGTTGGGGAAAGAGTCCGGTGACACCCGTCTCTGCATGAATATGGGTAATGTCATGTTCCAATGGCAGGGAATTAAACACATAACACGGGCAAAAACAGGACGAGCTCTAGGGTGATGGAACCTGAGCTGACCGCGATCCTGAACCTCAACACTCAACTAACAGCAGCCGGGGAACGTTCCTGGGGGGACTCTAGACGTCGCGCGCCAGCCAGAGATCTAGCTACCCCTATCAGAAGAATCACAGACCTATCTTGCCTCCAGAGAAATATTCCCACAGAAATAGCAGCCCCCCACATATAATGACGGTGAAATGAGAGGAAGGCACAAATGTAGTTATGAAAACAGATTCAGCAAAATGAGGCCCGCTTAAGCTAGATAGCAGAGGATACAAAATGTGAACTGCGCGGTCAGCTTAAAACCCTTCAAAATACCATCCTGAAATTACTTGAACTCATGTGCCAACTCATGGTACATGAGTGGTAATTTCAGCCCACTAGAGCAACCAGCAGCAGAGAATTACATATCTGCAAGCTGGACTAAAAACATGAAAGCAAACATGAAACAGGGAAATCCAGACTTAGCTTGTCTTGAAGGCCTAGGAGCAGGTAGCAAAGGTAACAGAGACACACTGATACATTGATAGCCGGCAAGGGAATGACAGGAAAGCCAGGTTAAATAGGAAACACCCAGCCTCTGATGGACAGGTGGAAACCAGAGACCGCAACCCACCAAAGTCACCCAGTACCAGCTGTAACCACCAGAGGGAGCCCAAAAACAGAATCCACAACAGGGTAAATACTATCTTTAGGCTTTTTTGTGCCTCTTGTTGCTTATATGTTTAACATCAAGGGGCTGATTCAGTATGCTGCTATGGGCTGGTTGTAATCCTGGGACCATGCTTAGTAGTCTTTTGCCGGTACAGGTGTTAGGCATCCATTAGGAGTTGCTTATTTAGACACTTTCCACTAGTTGTAGCTTGTCCCAACACTAAAGCACTTGCCACCCCATTGCAGTTACCCATACGTATATGATGTTGAATATCAGAGTTACCTATGCAACAGTAAGCTATGTGTATACCATGACCCACATGCATTGACAAGGCGCATCGTTACTCACGTTTCTTGGAATGTTATATCACTTACTCCATTGTGCCATACTATTTACTAATTGCTCACGGCATTTGTGCACATGTTGTGCACAATATTGATTTTATTGTTTATATAGGTGATTTAATAAAGTTTCTATATTTTTGCAACTTTTGGCATTTTGACTCTAGTTTCTCCGGTCTTGTAGCTATTATAATCTATGCTGCTGTTCACATGGTTGTGTTTTTCATGACCTACAGTACACACCCATAAAGGCAGCTTTGAAAGGCTGATCCTACTGACAGATTATAGGACTTTTTGTTACAGACTTGGCAATGCCAAATATGTGTTTAAACTACATTTATTTTGTCGATTGAGCATTTTTTATTAAAGGACTTGATTTTCCAATTGTTAGGCCTTCAGTTGCCATAATAATAACCCATTGGGTTAAATAAGAGGGGTTAAAATGCTAGGATTGGGAAGAACACCAATCTTACAAGTCACAGCAGCAGTCTGGCAGTGTATATCAGTCAGGCTTCCGGAGCAGATTGCTCCAGTAAAGAGGCTGAACTGTGCGATCACTGTGACATTCATACCGATCATGGAGCACAAGGGGATGTACTCATGATGGACATTTACATTATAAAGTGCTATACGACTAAGGGTCAATTATTTAAAACTCATATTTGGGACGATACTGCAATTGAGTAATCTGAAATGAATAGGCCACCTCTGCAACTTCAGCAATTTTTTTGCATAAGGACCTTGACAATTTTGTTGCCAGATCATTTTCACTGCACAAATAATGTCGCAAAGTAAAACCTGAAAATAAATTATGGAATTTCATTTTCTTCCCAATTTGACCCCATTTGGAATTTGTTTCCAGTTTTTCAGTACATGCTCTGTTAAAATGAATGGTTTCTTTCAAAACTTCAACTTGACCCACAAAACACAAGCCCTCGTATAGCTATATCCATGAAAAATAAGAAAGTTATGGCTCTTAGAGGAAGGGGAGGTAAAAACTAAACCACAAAAATAAAAATCTGTGAGTCTAGTCTAAATTTATACTATTTGTTTGCTCATTTAGATCCTATAATTTGTCCCAAATTGTAGACCATGCCCCCTTTCTCAACAAACTACACAACTTTTCCAATACTTGAAGTGAGTCTCAATTTTTGTCTTAAATTAAAGGGAACCTGTCACCCCCAAAATCGAGGGTGAGCTAAGCCCACCGGCATCAGGGGCTTATCTACAGCATTACAGAATGCTGTAGATAAACCCCTGATGCCGGTGGGCTTACCTCACCTTCACATAAAATACATAGATATATAGATGTCAGTGACACACATATGTATTTATTATAATACATAGATTGAAGAAAAGCCGGCAATTCAACAGCCGCGTAGTGTAAAATCACTGTAGGAGCCGACAGGATAGAAGAGATGGATAACATACAGGAAATACATATAAAATACGTAGATATATAGATGTCAGTGACAAATACAATTAGTACAGTGTATGTGCAGCTTACTGCACATCTATTTAATTAATAAAAGATTATTTTTCAGAAAAAAATGGCGTGTGCTTCTGCACAATTTTCGTAACCAGCAGAGAGAAAGCCGACGGGTTGAGGCAGATGTTTATAGCCTGGGAAGGGAGTAATACCCATGGAGCTTCTCAGGTTATTAATATCAGCTCACAATTGTATACTTAGACTTTACTGGCTTAAGATGCACCAATTCTGGCACTTAGCCTCGCTCTTCTCACTTGCTCTGTAGTGGTGGCAAGTGGGGTGATAGTTGGGGGGGTTGATGTCACCTTTGTATTGTCAGGTGACATCAAGCCCCGAGGTTAGTAATGGAGAGGCATCAATAAGATGCCCCCATTACTAACCTCATAGTCATATTGTAAGAAAACACAAACGCCCAGAAAACAGTCCTTTAATTGAAAGAATGACAGACTACTTTAATATTCTTAATTAAACCATACTTACAACCTCGGCAATTCCCCCATCATCTGCAAAAGAAAACAACAATATTCTTCCCCTTTCAGCAGAGATGCTTTTAATCCATTTTTCCCACGACGGGTCCAGCTCTGCTACATCTAGATGGCTGGCTGCATGGTGCAACCACGCAGCCTGTCATCCAGCAAAGAAACTGAGCACCATCTGCTCAGTGTCTCTCTGTGGATGAGGGCACCGCGAGTGTGAGAAAGTTCTCCTGCTCGTGGTGCTGTCTGACAGGTCCTGCGAGTTCACGGCCAATGAACTCACTTCACCTATGTGACGCCAGCACAACGTCATACTGTCTTATTTTGAACAGGGCAAAAGGGGGGTGATTTTAACTTTTATATATTTTTTATTTTTTTAATCATTTTGAAAACATTTATTTTACTTTTTGCATGCTTCAAAAATCTGAATGGGAGATTAGAAGCTGCCATAACCCGATCACCTCCACTACACACAGGCATTGATCAGATCATCTGTGTGTAGCAAAAATGGTCACTTGCTATGAGGTCCGACCACGGGGTGATGCTCATAGCAATCTGGCAATGACAACCATGGAGGTCTGCTTCAGACCTCTGGTTGTCATGCCGACCCATTGGTGACCCGCGATCATGTGACGGGGTCACCAAGGGGTGGGATTTTCGAAGCGCTTCCGGTAAGCAAGAGTTAAATTCTGCTATCAGAAATTGACAGCGGCATTTAACTAGTTGTCAGCCGCGGGTTGATCTCAATTCCACCCATGGCTGTTGCGGGCACATATCAGCTGTATAGGTCAGCTGTCGTGTGCCCGGAAAGGTGCGGGCTCCTGCACTGGAGCAGGGGGAGTCCGACAGAGTATAGGGTGTGTATCCGGTGGTGCGATGTACCCGATTGTTATACACCCACACTAGTTCAGCTACATAGTCCGGCCAACTGGCCTTACAATCCTCTTCTAGGGTTCTCAACATTTGTAAGAGGGTTTGATTGAACCGTTCACATGCTCCATTGCCCTGAGGATGATAAGGGGTCATCCGAGATTTCTTAATTCATACAATTGATGTAGTTCTTCCATTACTCTCCCTAAGAAGCAAGCACCTTGGTCTGAGTGAATTCTCTTTGGGCAGCCATACACTTGAATAAAGTTTTTACAGATGCCGTAAGCTGCGGTCTCAGCAGTTTGGTCCGGGTCGGGGTCACCACCGTGAACTTAGTAAAGTGGGCGGCCATTGCTAAACAATGTTCATACCTTTGATGGGTTAGACCTATTGTTAAATAATCGATCATTAATACTTCCAATGGAATGGAGGTTACGATGGTTTGTGTGGGGGCCCTCTGCTCCGGAGATTTGATCAGCTCACGGTTCCTACAGAGTCGGCAGACTTCTTTCACCTTTATTTTTAACAGTGGATGATACACTAGTCTTTGCAGCCAATGAAAGGTCTTTTCTGGACCGAAATGAGTAATAGATTTTCAGGAATCACCACTTGCTAGGTGCCAGAGAGGGCCCGTTGTAACTGTACTTTTCTCTTCAACAATCCTTTTAGGTGGAACCTCTCCCATTGCTGGAGAATCTGTTTCATTCCAGGGGACAGGTTCTCTCTCTTCTCCCGTGTAGGCAGTTGTTTGAGGGCCACCCATTGCAGAAGTTGGGTGACCTCTTCATCTTCTTGCTGAATCCGTACCCACTCATCATGAGGCTGCTCCAACACTCCCCCGGAATTTCTGCCCATTCTGGTTCCCTGGTAGCTGCCAACATCCTGGCAGATCCGTGGAACTTCGGTACTTGATCAGCCTCCAACTCTTCATCCCGGTTAGGGCCGGGTTGCCCATAGGGGACAATGCATCTGCATGGATATTTTCAGCCCCCCGTTTGTAGGCTATTCTGTGCCCGTATTTGGCCATTCGAGCAACCCAGCGTTGTTCCAAGGCCCTTATTTTTGCGCTTTCTAATTGGGCCAGAGGGTTGTTATCTGTTTGAACCTGTACTTCTGATCCGGATAGGTACTTTTTTCTGTCATAGCCCAGACTAGTGCTAACGGTTCTAGTTTGAATGAGCTGTAATTGTCTGGGTTCCGTTCAGAGTCTTGAAGGGAGTATCTTGCATATTCAATCACCCTCCCTTTTCCATCTTGGATCTGCAAAAGCACTGCTCTAAGCCCATGTAAACTTCCATCTGTATGAAAAATGAAGGGTTGAGAGAAATTGGCCTAGGCCAGGATCTGTCAGAGCCATTTTCAAGGTTTGGCACTCTTTCTCCTGGCGCTCTCCCCACTGAATCTTACGATTTTTCACTTCTGTTGGTACTCCTTTCAACAGTTCTAATAACAGATTCGCAATCTGGGTGAAGTTTTTCACGAACCGTCGCTAATACCTAGACAGTCCTAAGAAGGCTCAGATATCTTTTACAGCTCTCGGGGTTGGCCAGTCTCGCATTGCTGCAATCTTTTCATGAGACGGACATAAACCTTCTGCAGAGACCACATGCCCCAGCTTCTCATTCTAGGTGCGGAACAGGTGACATTTAGATGGTTTCACTCAAAGCCCATGCTTCTGTACTTGCTCCAGACGCTGTAAGTGTTCTTCGAAAGTGGGGTCAAATACAATTATGTCATCCAGATAGATGAGGGTGGCTTCAAAGTTCAGATCCCCCAAACACCTCTCCATGAGTTGCTGAAAAGTACCGGGAGCATTAGCCAATCCAAATGGCATTCTGTTGAACTTGTACAGGCCCATGAGTAGTTTAAAGGCTGTCTTTGCTCGGTCTTGTTCTGACATTGGCACTTGCCAGTACCCACTAGCCAGGTCTAGAGTGGAGAAGTATTTTGTGTTCCCCAGAGGGGACAACAATTCTTCAATCTGGGTCAATGGGTACGAATCTCGCACCATACAGTCGTTTAACTTGCGATAGCCCACACAAACCGTAGGGTGCCATCTTTTTTACGTATGAGGACAATGGGCTCAGCCCACAGGCTCTCTCTCGGATGACTCCATTATGTAACATTTGTGCTAACATGACTTTTACCTCCTGGTACATTTGCAGGAGAATCTGTCTAGAACGTTCTCTCACAGGTGCAGCGTTACCTGTTGGGATCTCATGGGTGATAGCAGTCGCACAACCGAAGTTATCCTTGTGTCTTCTTGATAACGTCACAACACAGTCTCCACTTGTTTCACCTGTTGTCGTGTGAACTCTGTCAACTCAGCCCGGGTATTTCTAGGATGTGACACGCCTTTTTTTGTAATTGAGGTTCAAACACAGGGGTTGTCTCTACAGCTACAGTCCAAGGATCTTCCTTGTTTGCCTTTAATTGAACAGCCTGTGGGGGTATAAGTTCTCCTGGCATGCCTAAAATTTTTCTGATTTAGCTTCTGGGGGTAAGTATCAGAGTGTCTTATCTTAGGTTTACACACCACACCGGTATCTTTCCATCTAGCTAGCTAGCTAATGTCCTGGCTATTAAGAGCCCCGATGGTAAACTTTCCACAGTTGCTTGCTCCAATTGAACTTCAACCCCTTCCAACGACGTGCATGCTCAAACAGGTAGTGAAAACACACTTTGAACCTAAGGTAAGTCAGGATTAGAGGTGGCCGGTAGGGTTGAGCGACTTTCATTTTTTTAAGATCGAGTAGGGTTTTGGGAAACCCGATTTTGTCCAGAGTCGAGTCGAGTGCAGTCGGCCGATTATCGCTAAAAATCGGGGATCGACCGAAACACGAAACCCAATGCAAGTCAATGGGGAAGCATAGTCGGCAGTGAGTGGAGGCCAGGAAAACACCTACAGTGCCCATTTTAATGCCAAAAACATCCATTCTTGTTTCTGAAGCTTGCCAATCTTAATTAACTGTATAATAATAGTTGGGCATAGGGAATTGGGGGAAAGTTGTGGGGGGAGTAGGGCTGGCTCAAGTTTTTCGTGGGCCCAGGAAATGCGGACTACGTCACGGCGGTGTTGCAGGGAAAGGTAAGTATTTAAAAGTTGCAAGTGCTGTGATCCTGAGCAAGCAGGGGGGGCCCACTCGTTCGCATTGCCACTGGCACAGGGCCCCTCAAAGTACGGCGGTGTGTTTGCATGGCGGGGGCGCCTCCCACCAGCAGCGACACTTTTGCGTACTCTGAGGGGCCCTGTGCCAGTGACGTCGCCAACGAGTATGCCCCCCCACCTGATGAAGGAACCTGCACTTTCATCTGCACCTTCCTCTTTGTCCCTGTGTAAGGTGGTATAACATGCGGGAAGGGGAACCTTACTTTCAGCAGGGACAGATTCTGGCTGTGTAGAGTACAAGGGGAATGTAGTGGTCTAGGTCAATGTACCAGCAGACTCATTTAGCAGTGGCTGGGCAATGGGCAGGATGAGGAGGAAACAGATATAGGGCCAAAGAATAAAGTAGGCTACATGCAGTTCAAAATTGGTAACAGGACTAAACAGGCGGCATTGCTTTGTTCAGTGGAGTAGCAAACCCAAGAGCAGCAGACACTGTTTCAAGGGCCTAACCACACTAGTAGGCCAAATGCAGTTTAATATCTGATAGTATAGGGCGAAAGCCAGAATGTGGAAGCTCAGCTTTGTTCAGTTGAGGACAACACCAGGGAGGGGCAGACACCTTTAGTAGGCCGGAAAAGCCTATTGCATTTTTTAAAATGGTAATTTGGAGCAGAAGGTTGAAGCTCAGCTTTATTTAGTTGAGGGCAACACCAGGGAGGGGCAGAAGCCGTTAGTAGGCCCTAACCACCATTTTTTTTTTTTTTAAAACCACTTAATGAGAGCCGGAAGGTTGAAGCTCAGCTTTATTTAGTTGAGGACAACACCAGGGAGGGGCAGAAGCCGTTAGTAGGCCCTAACCACCATTTTTTTTTTAAAACCACTTAATGAGAGCCGGAAGGTTGAAGCTCAGCTTTATTTAGTTGAGGACAACACCAGGGAGGGGCAGAAGCCGTTAGTAGGCCCTAACCACCATTTTTTTTTTTTTTAAAACCACTTAATGAGAGCCGGAAGGTTGAAGCTCAGCTTTATTTAGTTGAGGACAACACCAGGGAGGGGCAGAAGCCGTTAGTAGGCCCTAACCACCATTTTTTTTTTAAAACCACTTAATGAGAGCCGGAAGGTTGAAGCTCAGCTTTATTTAGTTGAGGACAACACCAGGGAGGGGCAGAAGCCGTTAGTAGGCCCTAACCACCATTTTTTTTTTTTAAACCACATAATGAGAGCCGGAAGGTTGAAGCTCAGCTTTATTTAGTTGAGGACAACACCAGGGAGGGGCAGAAGCCGTTAGTAGGCCCTAACCACCATTTTTTTTTTAAAACCACTTAATGAGAGCCGGAAGGTTGAAGCTCAGCTTTATTTAGTTGAGGACAACACCAGGGAGGGGCAGAAGCCGTTAGTAGGCCCTAACCACCATTTTTTTTTTTTTTAAAACCACTTAATGAGAGCCGGAAGGTTGAAGCTCAGCTTTATTTAGTTGAGGACAACACCAGGGAGGGGCAGAAGCCGTTAGTAGGCCCTAACCACCATTTTTTTTTTAAAACCACTTAATGAGAGCCGGAAGGTTGAAGCTCAGCTTTATTTAGTTGAGGACAACACCAGGGAGGGGCAGAAGCCGTTAGTAGGCCCTAACCACCATTTTTTTTTTTTAAACCACATAATGAGAGCCGGAAGGTTGAAGCTCAGCTTTATTTAGTTGAGGACAACACCAGGGAGGGGCAGAAGCCGTTAGTAGGCCCTAACCACCATTTTTTTTTTTTTTAAAACCACTTAATGAGAGCCGGAAGGTTGAAGCTCAGCTTTATTTAGTTGAGGACAACACCAGGGAGGGGCAGAAGCCGTTAGTAGGCCCTAACCACCATTTTTTTTTTTTTTAAAACCACTTAATGAGAGCCGGAAGGTTGAAGCTCAGCTTTATTTAGTTGAGGACAACACCAGGGAGGGGCAGAAGCCGTTAGTAGGCCCTAACCACCATTTTTTTTTTAAAACCACTTAATGAGAGCCGGAAGGTTGAAGCTCAGCTTTATTTAGTTGAGGACAACACCAGGGAGGGGCAGAAGCCGTTAGTAGGCCCTAACCACCATTTTTTTTTTTTTTAAAACCACTTAATGAGAGCCGGAAGGTTGAAGCTCAGCTTTATTTAGTTGAGGACAACACCAGGGAGGGGCAGAAGCCGTTAGTAGGCCCTAACCACCATTTTTTTTTTAAAACCACTTAATGAGAGCCGGAAGGTTGAAGCTCAGCTTTATTTAGTTGAGGACAACACCAGGGAGGGGCAGAAGCCGTTAGTAGGCCCTAACCACCATTTTTTTTTTTTAAACCACATAATGAGAGCCGGAAGGTTGAAGCTCAGCTTTATTTAGTTGAGGACAACACCAGGGAGGGGCAGAAGCCGTTAGTAGGCCCTAACCACCATTTTTTTTTTTTTTAAAACCACTTAATGAGAGCCGGAAGGTTGAAGCTCAGCTTTATTTAGTTGAGGACAACACCAGGGAGGGGCAGAAGCCGTTAGTAGGCCCTAACCACCATTTTTTTTTTTTTTAAAACCACTTAATGAGAGCCGGAAGGTTGAAGCTCAGCTTTATTTAGTTGAGGACAACACCAGGGAGGGGCAGAAGCCGTTAGTAGGCCCTAACCACCATTTTTTTTTTAAAACCACTTAATGAGAGCCGGAAGGTTGAAGCTCAGCTTTATTTAGTTGAGGACAACACCAGGGAGGGGCAGAAGCCGTTAGTAGGCCCTAACCACCATTTTTTTTTTTTTTAAAACCACTTAATGAGAGCCGGAAGGTTGAAGCTCAGCTTTATTTAGTTGAGGACAACACCAGGGAGGGGCAGAAGCCGTTAGTAGGCCCTAACCACCATTTTTTTTTTAAAACCACTTAATGAGAGCCGGAAGGTTGAAGCTCAGCTTTATTTAGTTGAGGACAACACCAGGGAGGGGCAGAAGCCGTTAGTAGGCCCTAACCACCATTTTTTTTTTTTAAACCACATAATGAGAGCCGGAAGGTTGAAGCTCAGCTTTATTTAGTTGAGGACAACACCAGGGAGGGGCAGAAGCCGTTAGTAGGCCCTAACCACCATTTTTTTTTTTTTTAAAACCACTTAATGAGAGCCGGAAGGTTGAAGCTCAGCTTTATTTAGTTGAGGACAACACCAGGGAGGGGCAGAAGCCGTTAGTAGGCCCTAACCACCATTTTTTTTTTTTTTAAAACCACTTAATGAGAGCCGGAAGGTTGAAGCTCAGCTTTATTTAGTTGAGGACAACACCAGGGAGGGGCAGAAGCCGTTAGTAGGCCCTAACCACCATTTTTTTTTTAAAACCACTTAATGAGAGCCGGAAGGTTGAAGCTCAGCTTTATTTAGTTGAGGACAACACCAGGGAGGGGCAGAAGCCGTTAGTAGGCCCTAACCACCATTTTTTTTTTTAAAACCACATAATGAGAGCCGGAAGGTTGAAGCTCAGCTTTATTTAGTTGAGGACAACACCAGGGAGGGGCAGAAGCCGTTAGTAGGCCCTAACCAAAGTTGAAGGCCAAATGCAGTTTAATTTCTGATACTATAGGCCGAAAGCCAGAAGGTGGAAGTTCCGATTTAGACAGTGGAGGACAATTTGAATTAGGGACTGCAGACAGACTTAGTAGGCTGTCCCCTGTGGACCATGCATCCACCACATTAACCCATTGCGCCGTAATGGACACGTAATCTTCCGTGGCCATGCCTACAGGTCCATGCGTCTGTTGTCAGGTGCACCTTTGTACTCACAGATTGCCAGAGTGCATGGACAATGCGGTCTTCTACATGCTGGTGGAGGGTTGGGATGGCTTTTCTCGCAAAAGAAGTGTCGACTGGTTAGCTTGTAGCGTGGTACAGCGTAGTCCATCATGGCCTTATTAATAGTAAATAAAATATATAACTAGGCTCTATGAACTTTTAAATAGGTTCCAGGGGTACACGGGCAGCATTGGTGTGGTCAGTGGAGGAGTATTGCAAGTAGGGGCTGCAGACAGGCTATCAAAGGCCTAAAATAACAAACAGTAGGCAGTCATGGCAGTTTTACATCGGTTACATGGATACACAGGCAGGCACTCCAGGCAGCATTGTGGTCAGTGGAGGAGTATTGCAAGTAGGGGCCGCAGACAGGCTATCAAAGGCCTAAAATAACAAACAATAGGCTCATGGCAGTTTCACAGCGGTTACATGGATACACGGGCAGGCAGCTTGGTGGTGGTGAGTGGAGGAGTATTTAAAGTAGGGACCGCAGACAGGCTTCAAAGGCCTAACATAAGAAAATGGGCTGGCTGTAGGCACTTTATAATTGGTTCCAGGGGTACACGGGCAGCAGTGGTCTGGTCAGTGGAGGAGTATTTAAAGTAGGGACCGCAGACAGGCTATCAAAGGCCTAACATAACAAACAATAGGCTCATGGCAGTTTCACAGCGGTTACATGGATACACGGGCAGGCAGCTTGGTGGTCAGTGGAGGAGTATTTAAAGTAGGGACCGCAGACAGGCTATCAAAGGCCTAAAATAACAAACAATAGGCTCATGGCAGTTTTACAGCGGTTACATGGATACACGGGCAGGCAGCTTGGTGGTCAGTGGAGGAGTATTGCAAGTTGGGGCCGCAGACAGGCTATCAAAGGCCTAAAATAACAAACAATAGGCTCATGGCAGTTTTACAGCGGTTACATGGATACACGGGCAGGCAGCTTGGTGGTCAGTGGAGGAGTATTTAAAGTAGGGACCGCAGACAGGCTATCAAAGGCCTAACATAACAAACAATAGGCTCATGGCAGTTTTACAGCGGTTACATGGATACACGGGCAGGCAGCTTGGTGGTGAGTGGAGGAGTATTTAAAGTATGGACCGCAGACAGGCTTCGAAGGCCTAACACAATAAAATGGGCTGGCTGTAGGCACTTTAAAATTGGTTCCAGGGGTACACGGGCAGCAGTGGTCTGGTCAGTGGAGGCCTAGTGGAAGGAGGGACCGCAGACAGGCTTCGAAGGCCTAACACAATAAAATGGGCTGGCTGTAGGCACTCTTTAAAATTGGTTCCAGGGGTACACGGGCAGCAGTGGTCTGGTCAGTGGAGGCCTAGTGGAAGTATGGACCGCAGACAGGCTTCGAAGGCCTAACACAATAAAATGGGCTGGCTGTAGGCACTTTAAAATTGGTTCCAGGGGTACACGGGCAGCAGTGGTCTGGTCAGTGGAGGCCTAGTGGAAGTATGGACCGCAGACAGGCTTCGAAGGCCTAACACAATAAAATGGGCTGGCTGTAGGCACTTTAAAATTGGTTCCAGGGGTACACGGGCAGCAGTGGTCTGGTCAGTGGAGGACTAGTGGAAGGAGGGAGCGCAGAAAGGCTTCAAAGGCCTAAAATAACAAACAATAGGCTCATGGCAGTTTTACAGCGGTTACATGGATACACGGGCAGGCAGCTTGGTGGTGGTGAGTGGAGGAGTATTTAAAGTAGGGACCGCAGACAGGCTATCAAAGGCCTAACATAAAAAAACAATAGGCTCATGGCAGTTTCACAGCGGTTACATGGATACACGGGCAGGCAGCTTGGTGGTGGTGAGTGGAGGAGTATTTAAAGTAGGGACCGCAGACAGGCTATCAAAGGCCTAACATAACAAACAATAGGCTCATGGCAGTTTTACAGCGGTTACATGGATACACGGGCAGGCAGCTTGGTGGTGAGTGGAGGAGTATTTAAAGTATGGACCGCAGACAGGCTTCGAAGGCCTAACACAATAAAATGGGCTGGCTGTAGGCACTTTAAAATTGGTTCCAGGGGTACACGGGCAGCAGTGGTCTGGTCAGTGGAGGACTAGTGGAAGTATGGACCGCAGACAGGCTTCGAAGGCCTAACACAATAAAATGGGCTGGCTGTAGGCACTTTAAAATTGGTTCCAGGGGTACACGGGCAGCAGTGGTCTGGTCAGTGGAGGACTAGTGGAAGGAGGGAGCGCAGAAAGGCTTCAAAGGCCTAAAATAACAAACAATAGGCTCATGGCAGTTTTACAGCGGTTACATGGATACACGGGCAGGCAGCTTGGTGGTCAGTGGAGGAGTAGGGACCGCAGACAGGCTATCAAAGGCCTAAAATAACAAACAATAGGCTCATGGCAGTTTTACAGCGGTTACATGGATACACGGGCAGGCAGCTTGGTGCTGAGTGGAGGAGTAGTGCAAGGAGTGTCTGTCCCAGTACTCCCAAAATATAAATAGATGTTAATGTCTCGCAAAACAACCAAAACAAAAAAAAAGATGGCATACTTAGGTACAGGGGTGGGCTCATCTGCTGTGTTTCTGACATAGTAATTTGGCAGTAACTATTTAATGGTGCCAATATAGGACACAGACACAGACTACTTTAAGTTGCATCATAGATGTCTACAAATTTGTATTGTCAGTGCCAGACATTGAATGATGTCAGCGAATAGACTAAAGATTGGTGGAGCTGTGCGACATAATTTTGCACGTAGTAGAGCCCAGTTTGAGCTGGGGTAGGGGGGAACTCTCTTGAGGCCGGCGGGACCGCCCCAGGGCCACTCATGTTACAACGGTGTGTCTGACGTTGGGTGCGCACCACCACCGCCAGAGACACTACATTGTACTATGAGGGACCCAGTAGCAATGCCGTCAACCAAAAGCGAGCACACCCACCTCTTCAGACAAACAGCAGTCTCACGGGTGCTTGCGCCAAGTCGCGATACCACGGCCCCGTGTGGGGAGTTTGGCCATTTAGGGAGGTGTAAACATGTCGTATGCTGTACAATCTGCAGCAGCAAATTAGACATTAGAAAAGTAATTCACAGGCAAGAGCTTTTCATAGGAAAGCTAGGTGTCGGCCGGGCAAGGTGGGGCAAAAGATTTTGAAATCCAGTTGTGGTTCATTTTAATGAATGTTAGATCGTCAACATTTTGGGTAGCCAGACGAGTCCTTTTTTCGGTTAATATTGACCCTGCAGCACTGAATACTCTTTCTGATAGGACACTTGCTGCCGGGCAAGCAAGCTCCTGCAATGCATATTCTGCCAATTCTGGCCAGGTGTCTAATTTGGAGGCCCAGTAATCAAATGGGAATGACGGTTGAGGGAGAACATCGATAAGGGATGAAAAATAGTTAGTAACCATACTGGACAAATGTTGTCTCCTGTCACTTTCAATTGATGCAGCAGTACCTGTCCTGTCTGCGGTCATAGCAAAATCACTCCACAACCTGGTCAGAAAACCCCTCTGTCCAACGCCACTTCTGATGTGTGCACCCCTAACACTCCTAGTCTGCTGCCCCCTGGAGCTCGTGTGAGAACGATCACGTGCGCTGTGTGCTGGGAATGCCTGAAGCAAACGGTCAACAAGAGTTGATTGTTTGGTTGCTAATATTAGTTCCAAGTTCTCATGTGGCATAATATTTTGCAATTTGCCTTTATAGCGTGGATCAAGGAGGCAGGCCAACCAGTAATCGTCATCGTTCATCATTTTCGTAATGCGTGTGTCCCTTTTTAGGATACGTAAGGCATAATCCGCCATGTGGGCCAAAGTTCCAGTTGTCAAATCTCCGGTTGTGATTGGTTGAGGGGCAGTTGCAGGCAAATCTACGTCACTTGTGTCCCTCAAAAAACCAGAACCCGGCCGTGACACGCAACCAATTTCCTGTGCCCCCGTGAAAGTTTCCGCATTAAAAATATACTCATCCCCATCATCCTCCTCGTCCTCCACCTCCTCTTCGCCCGCTACCTCGTCCTGTACACTGCCCTGACCAGACAATGGCTGACTGTCATCAAGGCTTCCCTCTTCCTCTGGTGCAGACGCCTGCTCCTTTATGTGCGTCAAACTTTGCATCAGCAGACGCATTAGGGGGATGCTCATGCTTATTACGGCGTTGTCTGCACTAACCAGCCGTGTGCATTCCTCAAAACACTGAAGGACTTGACACATGTCTTGTATCTTCGACCACTGCACACCTGACAACTCCATGTCTGCCATCCTACTGCCTGCCCGTGTATCCTCCCACAAATAAATAACAGCACGCCTCTGTTCGCACAGTCTCTGAAGCATGTGCAGTGTTGAGTTCCACCTTGTTGCAACGTCTATGATTAGGCGATGCTGGGGAAGGTTCAAAGACCGCTGATAGGTTTGCATACGGCTGGCGTGTACAGGCGAACGTCGGATATGTGAGCAAAGTGCACGCACTTTGAGGAGCAGGTCGGAGAACCCAGGATAAGTTTTCAATAAGCACTGCACCACCAGGTTTAAGGTGTGAGCCAGGCAAGGAATGTGTTTCAGTTGGGAAAGGGAGATGGCAGCCATGAAATTCCTTCCGTTATCACTCACTACCTTGCCTGCCTCAAGATCTACTGTGCCCAGCCACGACTGCGTTTCTTGTTGCAAGAACTCGGACAGAACTTCCGCGGTGTGTCTGTTGTCGCCCAAACACTTCATAGCCAATACAGCCTGCTGACGCTTGGCAGTAGCTGGCCCATAATGGGACAACTGGTGTGCAACAGTGTCATCTGCCGATGGAGTGGTTGGCCGACTGCGTTCTGTGGAAGAGCTGTAGCTTCTGCAGGAGGACGAGGAGGAGGAGGAGGGGGTGCGAACGCCTACAGCCAACTGTTTCCTAGACCGTGGGCTAGGCACAACTGTCCCTAAATTGATGTCGCCTGTGGACCCTGCATCCACCACATTCACCCAGTGTGCCGTGATGGACACATAACGTCCCTGGCCATGCCTACTGGTCCATGCATCTGTAGTCAGGTGCACCTTTGTACTCACAGATTGCCTGAGTGCATGGACGATGCGCTGTTTAACATGCTGGTGCAGGGCTGGGATGGCTTTTCTGGAAAAAAAGTGTCGACTGGGTAGCTCGTATCGTGGTTCAGCGTACTCCATCAGGGCTTTGAAAGCTTCGCTTTCAACTAACCGGTAGGGCATCATCTCTAACGAGATTAGTCTAGCTATGTGGGCGTTAAAACCCTGTGTACGCGGATGCGAGGATAAGTACTTCCTTTTTCTAACCAGAGTCTCATGTAGGGTGAGCTGGACTGGAGAGCTGTAGATCGTGGAACTTTCGGGTGTGCCGGTGGACATGGCAGACTGAGAGACGGTTGGAGACGGTATTGTTTCCGCCGGTGCCCTACATGCAATATTTCCTCCTACAAAACTGGTGATTCCCTGACCCTGACTGCTTTTGGCTGGCAAAGAAACCTGCACAGATACTGCCGGTGGTGCGGAAAATGGTGGCCTTACAGTGACGGAAGGGATGTTGCGTTGCTGACTAGCTTCATTGGCCGAGGGTGCTACAACCTTGAGGGACGTTTGGTAGTTAGTCCAGGCTTGAGAATGCATGGTGGTTAAGTGTCTATGCATGCAACTAGTATTTAGACTTTTCAGATTCTGACCTCTGCTTAAGCTAGTTGAACATTTTTGACAGATGACTTTGCGCTGATCAGTTGGATGTTGTTTAAAAAAATGCCAGACTGCACTCTTCCTAGACTCTGATCCCTTTTCAGGGATTGCAGACTGAGCTTTAACCGGATGGCAACGCTGTGCTCCAACAGGTTTTGGCTTTGACACGCGTTTTGGTCCAGATACGGGCCCGGCAGATGGAACCTGTTGCGATGTTGATGCCTGCTGCGGCCCCTCCTCCACCTCCGCTTCTGAACTACTGCCGCCTGCACCCTGTTCCCCCAATGGCTGCCAATCGGGGTCAATAACTGGGTCATCTATTACCTCCTCTTCGAGCTCGTGTGCAACTTCGTCTGTGTCACTGTGTCGGTCGGTGGTATAGCGTTCGTGGCGGGGCAACATAGTCTCATCAGGGTCTGATTGTGGATCTGTACCCTGAGAGGGCAATGTGGTGGTCTGAGTCAAAGGAGCAGCATAGTACTCTGGCTGTGGCTGTGCATCAGTGCACTCCATGTCAGAATATACTTGTAATGGGCATGGCCTGTTAAATGTTTCACTTTCTAAGCCAGGGACGGTATGTGTAAAGAGCTCCATGGAGTGACCCGTTGTGTCGCCTGCTGCATCCTTCTCTCTTGTTGTAGTTTTTGCTGAGGAGGACAAGGAAGCGACTTGTCCCTGACCGTGAACATCCACAAGCGACGCGCTGCTTTTACATTTACCAGTTTCGGAAGAGGAGGCAAAAGAGCTAGAGGCTGAGTCTGCAATGTAAGCCAAAACTTGCTGTTGCTGCTCCGCCTTTAAAAGCGGTTTTCCTACTCCCAGAAAAGAGAGCGTTCGAGGCCTTGTGTAGCCTGACGACGAAACTGGCTCCACAGCTCCAGACTTAGGTGGAATATTTTTATCCCCACGACCACCTGATGCTCCACTACCACTACCATCATTACCAGCTGACAATGAACGCCCACGACGACCTCTTGCACCAGACTTCCTCATTGTTTTAAAATCTTAACCAAAGTAACTTTATTTGTTGCTATCAAACAACTTACACGGTGAGCTATAACTTCAGTATGATTTCAATATCCCTTAACAGGTTGGTGAGACCACAAGGAAAATCAGGCACAATGTTACACACTCTGTTTTCTGTGGCACAAAATCACAGAGATGACACACACGCAGGACTGTCACTCAAGCACTAATGTCAATATTAATCTCCCACCTAATTTATTTATTTTTTTTTCTCAGGGAGACTTTAGAAACCAAATAATATTAAAAAAAAAAAAAAAAAAGGCTTTCTATGGCCCACAATTAGAGAGAGAGAGGTGGCACAACCAGGAGTCAAGACTGGCGCACAAGCTGAAAGGGCAATATTACTCTCCCACTGTTTTTTATGTTTTTTTTGTTTTTTTCAGGGAGACTTTAGAAACCAAATAATATTAAAAAAACCAAAAAAAAAAAAGGCTTTCTATGGCCCACTGAATGAGAGGGAGAGAGGTGGCACACCCAGGAGTCAAGACTGGCACACAAGCTGAAAGGGCAATATTACTCTCCCACTGTTTTTTTAGGTTTTTTTTTTTTTTTCAGGGAGAATTAGAAACCAAATAATATTAAAAAAAAAAAAAATAGGCTTTCTATGGCCCACTGAATGAAAGGGAGAGAGGTGGCACACCCAGGAGTCAAGACTGGCACACAAGCTGAAAGGGCAATATTACTCTCCCACTGTTTTTTTATGTTTTTTTTGTTTTTTTCAGGGAGACTTTAGAAACCAAATAATATTAAAAAAACCAAAAAAAAAAAAGGCTTTCTATGGCCCACTGAATGAGAGGGAGAGAGGTGGCACACCCAGGAGTCAAGACTGGCACACAAGCTGAAAGGGCAATATTACTCTCCCACTGTTTTTTTAGGTTTTTTTTTTTTTTTCAGGGAGAATTAGAAACCAAATAATATTAAAAAAAAAAAAAATAGGCTTTCTATGGCCCACTGAATGAAAGGGAGAGAGGTGGCACACCCAGGAGTCAAGACTGGCACACAAGCTGAAAGGGCAATATTACTCTCCCACTGTTTTTTTATGTATTTTTTGTTTTTTCAGGGAGACTTTAGAAACCCAATAATATTTAAAAAAAAAAATAAATAGGCTTTCTATGGCCCACTGAATGAGAGGGAGAGAGGTGGCACACCCAGGAGTCAAGACTGGCACACAAGCTGAAAGGGCAATATTACTCTCCCACTGTTTTTTTAGGTTTTTTTTTTTTTTTCAGGGAGAATTAGAAACCAAATAATATTAAAAAAAAAAAAAATAGGCTTTCTATGGCCCACTGAATGAAAGGGAGAGAGGTGGCACACCCAGGAGTCAAGACTGGCACACAAGCTGAAAGGGCAATATTACTCTCCCACTGTTTTTTTATGTATTTTTTGTTTTTTCAGGGAGACTTTAGAAACCCAATAATATTTAAAAAAAAAAATAAATAGGCTTTCTATGGCCCACTGAATGAGAGGGAGAGAGGTGGCACACCCAGGAGTCAAGACTGGCACACAAGCTGAAAGGGCAATATTACTCTCCCACTGTTTTTTTAGGTTTTTTTTTTTTTTTCAGGGAGAATTAGAAACCAAATAATATTAAAAAAAAAAAAAATAGGCTTTCTATGGCCCACTGAATGAAAGGGAGAGAGGTGGCACACCCAGGAGTCAAGACTGGCACACAAGCTGAAAGGGCAATATTACTCTCCCACTGTTTTTTTATGTATTTTTTGTTTTTTCAGGGAGACTTTAGAAACCCAATAATATTTAAAAAAAAAAATAAATAGGCTTTCTATGGCCCACTGAATGAGAGGGAGAGAGGTGGCACACCCAGGAGTCAAGACTGGCACACAAGCTGAAAGGGCAATATTACTCTCCCACTGTTTTTTTAGGTTTTTTTTTTTTTTTCAGGGAGAATTAGAAACCAAATAATATTAAAAAAAAAAAAAAATAGGCTTTCTATGGCCCACTGAATGAAAGGGAGAGAGGTGGCACACCCAGGAGTCAAGACTGGCACACAAGCTGAAAGGGCAATATTACTCTCCCACTGTTTTTTTATGTATTTTTTGTTTTTTCAGGGAGACTTTAGAAACCCAATAATATTTAAAAAAAAAAATAAATAGGCTTTCTATGGCCCACTGAATGAGAGGGAGAGAGGTGGCACACCCAGGAGTCAAGACTGGCACACAAGCTGAAAGGGCAATATTACTCTCCCACTGTTTTTTTAGGTTTTTTTTTTTTTTCAGGGAGACTTTAGAAACCAAATAATATTAAAAAAAAAAAAAAAAAAAAAAAAATAGGCTTGCTATAGCCCACTGAATGAGAGATAGCACACACAGCAGTGGCACACAAGCCCTGACTGAGGCCAATATTTTTCTCCCACTGATTGATGTAGTGTTTTTGTGTTGAGGTAGAATTTAGAACACAAATCACGGAAAAAATAAATAGGCTTTCTATGGCCCACTGAATGAAAGGGAGAGAGGTGGCACACCCAGGAGTCAAGACTGGCACACAAGCTGAAAGGGCAATATTACTCTCCCACTGTTTTTTTATGTATTTTTTGTTTTTTTCAGGGAGACTTTAGAAACCCAATAATATTTAAAAAAAAAAATAAATAGGCTTTCTATGGCCCACTGAATGAGAGGGAGAGAGGTGGCACACCCAGGAGTCAAGACTGGCACACAAGCTGAAAGGGCAATATTACTCTCCCACTGTTTTTTTAGGTTTTTTTTTTTTTTCAGGGAGACTTTTGAAACCAAATAATATTAAAAAAAAAAAAAAAAAAAAAATATAGGCTTGCTATAGCCCACTGAATGAGAGATAGCGCACACACAGCAGTGGCACACAAGCCCTGACTGAGGCCAATATTTTTCTCCCACTGATTGATGTAGTGTTTCTGTGTTGAGGTAGATTTTAGAACACAAATCACGGAAAAAATAAATAGGCTTTCTATGGCCCACTCAGTGAGAGATGGCACACACAGGGATGGCACTGTAGCAGAAATGCCAATCTTAATCTCCCACAAAAAAAAAACAAAAAAAAAAAAAAAACTGTCCTACAATTACTATCTCCCTGCAGTAATGTAAGCCAGGTATGGCAGGCAGCAATAGGAGTGGACTGATGCACAAATTAAATAAAAAGTGTGGACAAACAAAAAAGATAGCTGTGCAGAAAGGAAGGAACAAGAGGATATGTGCTTTGAAAAAAGCAGTTGGTTTCCACAGTGGCGTACACACAGCAATACAGCTATCACGGAGCCTTCTAGGGCAGCCCAATGAGCTACAGCGCTGAGGGGAAAAAAAAAAAAAAATAGCTTCCACTGTTCCTGCACACCGAAGGTGGTGTTGGACAGTGGAAATCGCTGCAGCACAAGCGGTTTGGTGGTTAGTGGACCCTGCCTAACGCTCTCCCTGCTTCTGATGAAGCGGCAGCAACCTGTCCCTAAGCTCAGATCAGCAGCAGTAAGATGGCGGTCGGCGGGAACGCCCCTTTATAGCCCCTGTGACGCCGCAGACAGCAAGCCAATCACTGCAATGCCCTTCTCTAAGATGGTGGGGACCAGGATCTATGTCATCACGCTGCCCACACTCTGCGTTCACCTTCATTGGCTGAGAAATGGCGCTTTTCGCGTCATTGAAACGCGACTTTGGCGCGAAAGTCGCGTACCGCATGGCCGACAAGCACAGGGGTCGGATCGGGTTTCATGAGACGCCGACTTAGCCAAAAGTCGGCGACTTTTGAAAATGATCGACCCGTTTCGCTCAACCCTAGTGGCCGGTATAATCACCTTCACTAACACCTTTCCTTCACAGGAGACCTCTTGTGCCTGAGCCTTCCGGATCAATTGCTGGAACACCTTCCTTTGTGGGGTATGCGGATTCCATCATTTCAAGATTGTGCTCAGAGATTTGCTAATCAGAAGACTTCCAAACTCTCTGAGTACATTAATTCCAAGCATAGCAGTATGTCCCTGCACGGGGTCGTCTATGGTCAACAACACTCCCTTACGGCCCAGGTCTTTGCCGTAGTGTTGTGAATTTGGATTCTGGGCTCCCCCGGTGGCCGCTTGTGGAATTGGACTTGTCATCCTCTTTCCTGTTTCACCTGGTTCCATCAGTAGTGGGTGTCGCTATTTAAGCTCATTTCTCTGGTGGTTTCTTGCCGGTCAACAATGTTATCTGATGCCTCTCAGTGCTTGTTCCTGCTTCTAGACTACTACTAGATAAGTTGGACTTTTGTCCATGTTTTGTTTTGCCTATTTGTTCCAGTTCACAGCTGAAGTTTTGTTACTGTGTCTGGAAAGCTCTCGTTGATCAGGGATTGCTACTCTGGCGTTATGAGTTAATGCCAGAGTTTAAGGTAATCTCTGGATGGTGTTTTGTTAGTGTTTTTCTGCTGACCATGAAAGTATACTATCTGTCTTCTGCTATCTAGTAAGCGGACCTCAAATTTGCTAAGACTATTTTCCTGCTGCGTTTGTTGTTTCATCTGAACTCACCGTCATTATATGTGGGGGGCTACTGTCTTCTTTGGAATATTTCTCTAGAGGTGAGCCAGGTCTTATATTTCCCTCTGCTAGCTATTTAGGTCTTAGGCCAGAGCTGGGCATCTAGCGATAAATAGGAAATGCTACCTGGCTATTTCTAGTTGCGCGGCAGGCTTAGTTCATGGTCAGTATAGTTCCATCTTCCGAGAGCTTGTCCCTCTATAGGCTTGCTATGATCTCTGCCTGCAGAGATCATGACAGTTTGACCGGCCATAAAGTGTTAAAGACCCAGGTTGAGAAAGGAGAGTTATAAGAAGTCTGCTGGAATTTTTTTTTTTTTTTTTTTTTTTTTTCCTCCTCCAGTCTGCCTTGCTGCAGTCTTTTTTCTCTCTCTCCTCCTAATCTCTGTATGGCTCTGTGTGCACCTGACAATAATGGATCTCCAGAGTGTAACTGCGGGTTTGAATAATCTCATCACGAAAGTACAAAATTTACAAGATTTTGTGGTACATGCTCCGGTATCTGAGCCGAGAATTCCTTTGCCGGAGTTCTTCACAGGGAATAGAGCTAGCTTCCAGAATTTCCGAAATAATTGTAAGCTTTATTTGTCCCTGAAGTCTCGTTCAGCTGGAGACCCTGCTCAGCAGGTTAGGATTGTGATTTCCTTGCTCAGGGGTGACCCTCAAGATTGGGCCTTCTCATTGCCAGCAGGGGATCCTGCGTTACGCGATGTGGATGCGTTTTTTCTGGCCTTGGGCTTGCTTTATGAGGAACCTCATTTGGAACTTCAGGCAGAAAAAACTTTGATGGCACTATCTCAGGGGCAAGACGAAGCTGAAGTTTTCTGCCAAAAATTCCGTAAATGGTCTGTGCTTACTCAGTGGAATGAGTGCGCCTTGGCGGCAACTTTCAGAGAAGGTCTCTCTGATGCCGTTAAGGATGTTATGGTGGGGTTCCCTGTGCCTGCAGGTCTGAATGAGTCCATGACAATGGCTATTCAGATTGATAGGCGTCTGCGGGAGCGCAAACCGGTGCACCATCTGGCGGTGTCTATGGAAAAGACGCCAGAAAGTATGCAGTGTGATAGAATTCTGTCCAGGAGCGAGCGACAGAATTTTAGACGGAAGAATGGATTGTGTTTCTATTGTGGGGATTCTACTCATGTTATATCAGCATGCTCTAGGCGTACAAAGAAGCTTGATAAGTCTGTTTCCATTGGCACCATTCAGTCTAAGTTTATTTTGTCTGTAACCCTGATTTGCTCTTTGTCATCCATTGCCACGGACGCCTATGTTGACTCTGGCGCCGCTCTGAGTCTAATGGATTGGTCCTTTGCCAATCGTTGTGGTTTTGATTTAGAGCCTTTGGAGACTCTTATTCCTCTGAAGGGGATTGACTCCACCCCATTGGCTAATAATAAACCACAATACTGGACACAAGTAACCATGCGTATCAATCCGGATCACCAGGAGATTATTCGTTTCCTGGTGCTGTATAATTTACATGACGATTTGGTACTGGGATTGCCATGGTTGCAGTCTCACAACCCAGTCTTGGACTGGAGAGCTATGTCTGTGTTGAGCTGGGGATGTAAGGGTATTCATGGGGACTTACCTTTGGTTTCTATTTCGTCGTCCATTCCCTCTGAAGTCCCTGAGTTCCTCTCTGATTATCAAGATGTCTTTGACGAACCCAAGCTTGGGTCGTTACCTCCGCACCGTGAGTGCGATTGTGCCATAGATTTGATACCGGGTTGTAAATATCCCAAGGGTCGTTTGTTTAATTTGTCTGTGCCGGAACATGCTGCTATGCGGGAATATATAAAGGAGTCTTTGGAAAAGGGACATATTCGTCCATCTTCTTCTCCCTTGGGAGCTGGGTTTTTCTTTGTCTCAAAAAAAGACGGCTCTTTGAGACCATGTATTGATTATCGGCTTCTGAATAAGATCACTGTTAAGTATCAATACCCATTGCCATTGCTTACTGATTTGTTTGCTCGTATAGAGGGTGCTAAGTGGTTCTCTAAAATTGATCTTCGTGGGGCGTATAATTTGGTGCGGATCAGGCAGGGGGATGAGTGGAAGACCGCATTTAATACGCCCGAGGGCCACTTTGAGTATTTGGTCATGCCTTTTGGTCTTTCTAATGCCCCTTCAGTTTTCCAGTCTTTTATGCATGATATTTTCCGCGATTTTCTGGATAAATTTATGATAATATATCTGGATGATATTCTGATTTTTTCTGATGACTGGGACTCTCATGTCCAGCAGGTCAGGAGAGTTTTTCAGGTTCTGCGGTCTAATTCTTTATGTGTGAAGGGGTCTAAGTGCGTTTTTGGGGTCCAGAAAATTTCCTTTTTGGGGTATATTTTTTCTCCCTCTTCCATTGAGATGGATCCCGTCAAGGTGCAAGCTATTTGTGACTGGACTCAGCCCTCCTCTCTTAAGGGTCTTCAGAGATTTTTGGGCTTTGCCAACTTTTACCGCCGATTTATTGCTGGTTTTTCGGATGTCGTTAAACCACTGACTGATTTGACCAGACAAGGCGCTGATGTTGCTAATTGGTCCCCTCATGCTGTAGAGGCCTTTCAGGAGCTTAAGCGCCGTTTTGCCTCTGCCCCTGTGTTGCGTCAGCCTGATGTGAATCTGCCTTTTCAGGTTGAGGTTGACGCTTCGGAGATCGGAGCTGGGGCAGTGTTGTCGCAGAAAGGTTCCGACTGCTCCGTCATTAGGCCTTGTGCCTTCTTTTCTCGCAAATTTTCGCCCGCAGAGCGGAATTATGATGTTGGGAATCGGGAGCTTTTGGCCATGAAGTGGGCGTTTGAGGAGTGGCGCCATTGGCTCGAGGGGGCTAGGCATCAGGTGGTGGTATTGACTGACCACAAAAATTTGATTTATCTTGAGACTGCCAGACGCCTGAATCCTAGACAGGCGCGCTGGTCTTTATTTTTTTCTCGCTTTAATTTTGTGGTGTCATACCTACCGGGTTCTAAGAATGTTAAGGCAGATGCCCTTTCTAGGAGTTTTGACCCGGACTCTCCTGGTAATTCTGAACCCACAGGTATCCTTAGGGAGGGAGTAATTTTGTCGGCCGTTTCTCCTGATCTGCGGCGGTCCTTGCAAGAGTTTCAGGCGGATAGACCGGATCGTTGTCCGCCTGATAGACTGTTTGTTCCGGATGATTGGACCAGCAGAGTCATCTCTGAGGTACATTCTTCTGCATTGGCAGGTCATCCCGGAATTTTTGGTACCAGGGATTTGGTGGCAAGATCCTTCTGGTGGCCTTCCCTGTCACGAGATGTGCGAGTCTTTGTGCAGTCATGTGACGTTTGTGCTCGGGCCAAGTCTTGTAGTTCTCGGGCTAGCGGACTGCTGTTGCCCTTGCCTATTCCTAAGAGGCCTTGGACACACATCTCGATGGATTTTATTTCAGATCTGCCTGTTTCCCAGAAGATGTCTGTCATCTGGGTGGTCTGTGACCGTTTCTCTAAAATGGTCCATTTGGTTCCTCTGCCCAAGTTGCCTTCTTCTTCTGAGTTGGTTCCTCTGTTTTTTCAGAATGTTGTCCGATTGCACGGTATTCCTGAGAATATTGTTTCTGACAGAGGTACCCAATTTGTGTCTAGATTTTGGCGGGCATTCTGTGCTAGGATGGGCATAGATTTGTCTTTTTCATCTGCTTTTCACCCTCAGACTAATGGCCAGACCGAGCGGACTAATCAGACCCTGGAGACATATCTGAGGTGTTTTGTCTCTGCTGACCAGGATGATTGGGTTGCTTTTTTGCCATTGGCAGAGTTCGCCCTCAATAATCGGGCCAGCTCTTCCACCTTGGTGTCCCCGTTTTTCTGTAATTCGGGGTTTCACCCTCGATTTTCCTCCGGTCAGGTGGAATCCTCGGATTGTCCTGGAGTGGATGCGGTGGTGGAGAGATTGCATCACATCTGGGGGCAGGTTATGGACAATTTGAAGTTGTCCCAGGAGAAGACTCAGCGTTTTGCCAACCGTCATCGTCGTGTTGGTTCTCGGCTTTGTGTTGGAGATTTGGTGTGGTTGTCTTCTCGTTTTGTCCCTATGAGGGTCTCTTCTCCTAAGTTTAAACCTCGGTTCATCGGCCCTTATAGAATATTGGAGATTCTTAATCCTGTTTCTTTCCGTTTGGACCTCCCTGCGTCCTTTTCCATTCATAACGTTTTTCATCGGTCGTTATTGCGCAGGTATGAGGTACCTGTGGTACCTTCAGTTGAGCCTCCTGCTCCGGTGTTGGTTGAGGGTGAGTTGGAGTACGTTGTGGAGAAAATTTTGGACTCTCGTGTTTCCAGACGGAGACTCCAGTATCTGGTCAACTGGAAGGGTTACGGCCAGGAGGATAATTCTTGGGTCAATGCATCAGATGTTCATGCTTCTGATCTTGTTCGTGCCTTCCATAGGGCTCATCCTGGTCGCCCTGGTGGATCTGGTGAGGGTTCGGTGCCCCCTCCTTGAGGGGGGGGTACTGTTGTGAATTTGGATTCTGGGCTCCCCCGGTGGCCGCTTGTGGAATTGGACTTGTCATCCTCTTTCCTGTTTCACCTGGTTCCATCAGTAGTGGGTGTCGCTATTTAAGCTCATTTCTCTGGTGGTTTCTTGCCGGTCAACAATGTTATCTGATGCCTCTCAGTGCTTGTTCCTGCTTCTAGACTACTACTAGATAAGTTGGACTTTTGTCCATGTTTTGTTTTGCCTATTTGTTCCAGTTCACAGCTGAAGTTTTGTTACTGTGTCTGGAAAGCTCTCGTTGATCAGGGATTGCTACTCTGGCGTTATGAGTTAATGCCAGAGTTTAAGGTAATCTCTGGATGGTGTTTTGTTAGTGTTTTTCTGCTGACCATGAAAGTATACTATCTGTCTTCTGCTATCTAGTAAGCGGACCTCAAATTTGCTAAGACTATTTTCCTGCTGCGTTTGTTGTTTCATCTGAACTCACCGTCATTATATGTGGGGGGCTACTGTCTTCTTTGGAATATTTCTCTAGAGGTGAGCCAGGTCTTATATTTCCCTCTGCTAGCTATTTAGGTCTTAGGCCAGAGCTGGGCATCTAGCGATAAATAGGAAATGCTACCTGGCTATTTCTAGTTGCGCGGCAGGCTTAGTTCATGGTCAGTATAGTTCCATCTTCCGAGAGCTTGTCCCTCTATAGGCTTGCTATGATCTCTGCCTGCAGAGATCATGACACCGTAGACTTAAATCTGCATCCACGCCACTCCTGCGCCCGGGATGGGGAGTAGATTAGTGGCTGTCAACTTGATCACTGGCTCCCACTCTGGCTTCATGGCTTCTGGGAAGTGTCCCTTAAAATATGTCTCAGGCATCGGGGTTACTTGAAAGCCTGTATCTACAAGGCAACGTATGGCGCATCCATCTATTTTGACCCATACCAAAGGACTCACTGACACTAAACTTTTTGGACTATTGTTATTCCTTTCAGGCTTTTCTGGCTCCGGGTGACGTCCCCCAGCCTCGGGGCCCTTTAGTTTAATGGGAGATGTCTTGGAGGCTGTCCACGTTGTGGGCAGACCTGGGCCATATGTCCTAATTGTCCACAGAGATAACACGTTAGGGGTTCTCTCTGATGAGACCCTCTTTCTTCCCAATGTGGTACTGAGAGGGTTTTGCTTCCGGGTGTACTTATCGAAGTCACTTTTCTTTTAGTCACGGTCAGTTCCTCCCTCATCCATTGGATCTCTTTTTGAAAATCTTCCACCCATCCTGGTTCAGCAGTTGCCTTCACGGTCGCCTCCCCGCTCTGGATCTTCGCCGCCGTGACTGTCACCCCCTGTTCCTGTTCACGTGTGCGTACCTTGCTTCCCACTTCTGCAAAGGTCATATGTGGGATCACGTGCAAGCGCTCTCGCAGTGCCTGCTTAAGCAATGGATCTCTTATCCCAGTCACTAATTGGTCGCGTAACACCATATCAGTCGGCCCTATTCCCAAGCCATCTTTTCTGACTATGGCCGTATGAATCTCTTGCAATACATTCATATACTGGGTCACTGTCTCCCCCTCTCTTTGACCCCGACGGAACAGCTGCATGCGTAATTCCCCTATGTCTGTGGGGTCCCCATCGGTCTCCTCAAGTATCTGTAATACTTTGTTAAGGGTGTCTCATTCACGGGGGGGGGGCTGCTACATAACTGAATCTCTCACCTCCCCGTTTAAGGCCATTACAGCATCCTCTGTCTGCAAGGCAGGAATCATAGGGTACATTCTCATCATCCCCTTTATAAGCTCAGTCCAGCTCCACAACATGGCGTTGTTCCCATTAAACTTTGGGAGGTTATTTAACATTGCCCCCAGAGAGATACTAGATCTAGGGCCCTCCCCAGATGCTTGGTCTGCCATGTCCGTATGCGTAGACTGCATCCTGCCGACTATGCCAAGTATAAGCAGGTGACGGGATGCAGTACGGACAAAAGGCAGATCAAGGGTCAACAAGAGGATTTATTTAACAAACAGCAATTCCTTGCAGATATATACTGTATATATATATATATATATATATATATATATATATATATATATAAACAAGAGTATGAAGTAATTTCCTTACACAGATTATGCTAAAAAGGAAAAATGTAAACTATGCACTTAACTCTTTGGGTTCCTGTCACGGATGTGCTCCGGTCCGTGACTGGGACCGTTAGATTATGCCCAAAGGGGATTTATCACAGTTCCGAGGAGAATGGGAGAAAACTTCTCTGGCGTTTACAGTGTCCTCCAGTGGTCCTGATGATGTCGGTGCTCTCTGGTGGTCCTGACAATGGCAATGTCCTGTTGTGGTCCCTTCGATGGCGGCGTTAGTCTGTGGCTCCAGCACAGGCACTGGCCTCAACAGATGAAGGAAGGGGAATAATCTGTTCTCTCAGCGGTGAGAGTTTTTACATTAACGGGGCCTATGATGCTGTCCCAACACTGTTTATAATGGCCAGCTTGACCTGCTGCTCTGTACTGTTCAGAGCCTGTATCCCGTACACGAACCTTGCCTTTCACGATCAGTGCTGCTGGCCTGGATGGATTTCTTAATGCAGTCGGCCGCATCAGCAGTTTCATAAATGTTCGTGATGTAAGCGGGGACAGAGGTGTTAGCGTGGACAGTGGTATCTCCGGTGTGTCAGTGGGACCCCGTGTGTCAGCTCCTCTCAGCGTGTCCTCTCATCCCCGGCTCCAGTCAGCGCTGGCCCACAGCTGATCTATTCTGACAGGACTCCCGCACGGCGCCGTTCCCGCCTGAACTGTTTGAATTTCTGCACGCACTAACTGTCTGCTTAGCCTTGCCCCTTCTCTTGAGTACAGGGAACACTCTGACACCCCAAGTTCTCCCCCCTGTGTCCTAGGTGACAGACCAGACAGTTCCGGACCCGTTATGAATGAGGTAAACCTGGTTAGTTTCTCCCCCTTACAACTTTATGTGGTAATAACTCTTGAAAGCTTCATTTATATGACGTAGTCACTATTGACAGCAGCATCTAAGGGGTTAAACAGATTTAGATGGTGCAAACACTGATCATGGCAAATGCAGCAAATTGTCAGCTATAGTGTACAGCTTACAACTGCTGGATTGTCACCTGTATGGGAAGGCTAGTCTCTTATATCTCAGGTCAGTTAAAAGACGTATTGGCGGTCAATAAGGGGTTAAGATGTACTTTGTTTTCTTAGAGGCGTGTATCTACAAATGAAAGATCTAATAGACCCATTTATGGCAATACATCCAGAGGCAAAACATGTGTGAGTCTCATGCTCTTAGGTAAATTCATTACATTCTGTTGGAAATGTAACCCGTTGTTGGAAAATCATTACATTTTCTTCAAAGCAAAGCTTCTTACATCTAAACTTTGCCTAAGGGTCATAATTCCATGCCCCACTCTGAAATCATAAACTTTCATGGAAAGATTTCTAACCATTCACAAAGAGCAGTCAGCATTTGACAGCCTTATTTTGGAAGTTTTTTTTAGATTTAGACTTACAGTCTTGGCTGAAAGTGTTGGCATCCTTGAACTTGTTCAAGAAAATTAAGTATTTCACCCTGAAAATGATTGCAGTTACACATGTTTTGTTATACACATGTTTATTTCCTTTGGAGCAACACAATAAAACAGAGAAAAAAAAAGCAAATTGAACATAATTTCACACAAAACCTCAAATATGCGCTGGACAAAATTTTTGGCACCCTCAACTTAATATTTGGTTCCATACTCTTTGGAATATATAACTGCAATCAATCGCTTCCTATAACCAGCAACAAGCTTCTTACAACTCTCAACTAGAATTTTGCTTCAGGTCTCTCATATTTGAATAGTGCCTTCTACCTACAGCAATTTCAAAGAAAGACCCACAAACTAGGAATCAAATACAGCTTTCTGACACAGGGCGCTACATTGCATCCAAAAATCCATGGTAAATCATGAGGCAGCAAAACAACCCTAAAACATCTTTGAGCTTCCACCATATTTGACTTTAGGTACTGTGTTCTTTTCTTTGGAGGCTTTATTCTGTTTTGGGTAAACAGTAGAATGATGTGCTTTACCACAAACTCTATCTTAGTCTCATCTGTCCACAAGAAGCTTTCCCAGAAGAATTTAGTTTAATTTTATTCAAGTACATTTTGGCAAACTGCAGTCTAGCTTTTTTATTTCTCTGTGTAAGCAATAGGGTCCTCCTGGGTCTCCTGCCATAGCATTTCATTTCTTTCAAATGTTGATGGATAGTTTACGCTGGCACTGATGCACTCTGCAAATTCCAGATAGCTTGAATTTCTTTAGAACTTGATTGGGACTGCTTATCCACTATCTGGACTATCCTGTATTGCAACCTTTCATCAATTTTTATCTGCTCTTTTCATCAAGGGAGATTAGCTACAATGTAATGGGTTGCAAACTCATTGATTACATTAGGGGTAAGGTGACCATGATCCAGGAGGGACTCTTAAGGTACCTTCACACTAAACGACTTTGCAACGATAACTATAGCGATCCGTGACGTTGCAGCGTCCTGGATAGCGATATCGTTGTGTTTGACACGCAGCAGCGATCTGGATCCTGCTGTGATATCGCTGGTCGTTGCTGAAAGTCCAGAACTTTATTTGGTCGTTAGATCGGCGTGTATCGTCATGTTTGACAGCAAAAGCAACGATGCCAGCAATGTTTTACAATGGTAACCAGGGTAAATATCGGGTTACTAAGCGCAGGGCCGTGCTTAGTAACCCGATATTTACCCTGGTTACCATTGTAAATGTAAAAAAAAAACAGTACATACTCAGCTTCTGATGTCCGTCAGGTCCCTGGCCGTCTGCTTCCCGCACAAATATAAAGTGATTTTACAAATAGTGCATCTATATAAATACTTAGTTAATCACTATATACCGCTGTGCAAATAGTCCAAAAAAAATGTAATTAAACGGGATAATTACCCATAAGTGTAAAGGTACCGTCACATTAAGCGACGCTGCAGCGATATCGACAACGATGCCGATCGCTGCAGCGTCACTGTGTGGTCGCTGGAGAGCTGTCACACAGACAGCTCTCCAGCAACCAACGATGCCGGTCCCCAGGTAACCAGGGAAAAACATCGGGTTACTAAGCGCAGGGCCGCGCTTAGTAACCCGATGTTTACCCTGGTTACCATTGTAAATGTAAAAAAAAAACAGTACATACTCACCTTCTGATGTCCGTCAGGTCCCTGGCCGTCTGCTTCCCGCACTGACTGTGAGCGCCGGCCGTAAAGTAAAAGCAGAGCACAGCGGTGACGTCACCGCTGTGCTGTGCTTTACGGCCGGCCGGCGCTCACAGTCAGTGCGGGAAGCAGATGGCCAGGGACCTGACGGACCTGACAGCCCCCGCACTTTCAATAGTCACCTGCTCCTCGTTCCGGGCGCCGATCTGTCTCCAGCACTGACGTTCAGCAGAGGGCGCGCACTGACCACGTCACCGCGCCCTCTGACCTCAGCGTCAGTTCTGGAGACAGATTGGCGCCCGGAACGAGGAGCAGGTGACTATCGCGCAGCGCTCCCCTCCCCGTATACTCACCTGGTCCTGCCGCTGTGTAGATCCCGCTTCCCCGACGCCGCAGCGCTTCATCCTGTACTCAGCGGTCACATGGTTCCGCTGATTACAGTAATTACTATGCGGCTCCACCCCTATGGGAGGTGGAGCCGAATATTCATTTACTGTAATGAGCGGGACCATGTGACCGCTCAGTGCAGGAAGACGCTGAAGCTGCTGCTGCCGGCGCCGGGGAAGACAGGGACCTGCAGGGACCGCGCCTGGACTAGGTGAGTATTTTTAGACAGCCCCCGCTCCCACTCCCCTACCGACCCCCGGGTATGACTCGAGTATAAGCCGAGAGGGGCAATTTCAGCCCAAAAAAGTGGGCTGAAAATCTCGGCTTATGCTCGAGTATATATGGTACTTCATTTTTGTAATACTATGAATTTTCTATGTGGAATCTAGTGATTGATCTGTCAATAAATATTGTTATTTTGTAATTTATTGGCAATTTTTGGACTCTTTAGTCTCTCCTGTAACAGTATTGTTTTTGAGTCGCCATTGATATATGTATATGGTAATTTATGACTGGTATTTTTCTTGTTTATATTTTCCTTGATTACATTGTGCACACGTGGACAAAGGAACATCAAGATCTCTAAGGATGGACTTGTAACCTTGAGAATGCTGTTATTTTTTAACAATTTTAGTTCTCAAGTCTTCAGACAGCTATCTTCTCTTTCTGTTTTCCATACTTAGTGGACACACAATTTAAATATTGAGTTACGGTAACTTCTCTTTTTATCTGGTTTAAAGTGTTATTTCTATATTGCTCTCACCTGTTACTTGCTACATGTGAGTTTGAACATTACATGCAAAAGAGTGCCAACACGTTTGGCTATGACTGTAGCTGAAAGTTAAGGTCAAGTTTTTTGTTATCTAGTCCACTGTTTTTGTGATTATTTGTGTAGAGTTCTAGGAGCAATTCATGTATTGTATTCTATGCATTTTATTAAGGTTGTACTTTTGTCAAGTTTGGGTCAAAACCCTAAAGGAAATCCAGTGGATCACTGCATATCTGCAAGTGATCAAAAGTAACGCAGTGCACTCTAGGAGAGAAAAAGCACAAATAGGGTCTTATCCGATGATAGTTTAAAAATAAAAATCAGTTTGCACACACCTAGTCTTCCATATTATAAAAGCCCATAGGACTCATCAGAGCCAGCAGCTGCCGCAGATCCACAGGTCAAACCATTTGACCAATTCACAATAGCAGATAGAAGGAAACGTGGATATTGACTGCATCTCCTGAGGAAGAAGTTATGTGAACTTCGAAACACGTTGAGAGAATAGTGAATAGAATACCAATTTCTTTATCCATATACTGGGATTGTGATTTCTACAGCAGCGCGGTCAATATTCACGTTTCCTTCTAACTGCTATAGTGATCAAAAGTATTGTGATGATCAAACCTGTGAGATGTAAGCTGGCAATACACACTAGATCAAAGCTATCAAACCTCTGATTGATATATTGGCTGATGAGCTTATATATGATGACTTCCAGACAGTCCCTTGATGACAGACGTCAAGGAAAAATTAGGATTTAGCATGTCAGTTTTCAGCATGCTTGATCCATGCTAGATTCCACCTGCTCAGAGCAATATAGCCTCATGTGGGTATTGTATACATATAGCTATTTTATTGTCTGGACAGTTTAAAGGGTTTGGCCACTATTCCTTCTTAACGGCTAAAGTGTCCCAGTCAAAATATAAAAAACACAAAAACACATACCGCCCAGTCTAGCACCAGTCTGGTGCTATGTCTCTCAGATGTAATGTGTCATTTTTATGTCTTTAGCTATTTTCCAACTCCTTCACACATAGGAACATTTGGCTGAGTGTTTCTGTACTTTATATGAGCGTGCCATATAACATATGTACTGCTCTAACAGCGGCTTATAGGCACTCAGAACAAAAGGATCAGCTGCTGTAATTCCAACATGACAATCCTTCTCTCCTATGACATCATGCGTCGGGACAGTTAGGAGGCCCTTATGGACATTAAACAATTGGCTCATGCTACTGATATCGTGGGGTTCTATTAACTTTAGTCTTATTTGTCTTAGATTTTTTAGATAAAATAAGCTAATGCACAATCATTCTGCTCTCTTAGAAATGGGGAAAAGGAGCAAGGCTAATCAAAGGTCTTGCATTCATTACAAAATTATATTGCGCTTACATTCCACTTTATCTCAAAAACAAATGCTGGCAATATTCGTAATAATTATTGTTAGATGTAATAGTTTGGAACAGTAGCTTGTTGTTTCGAGGAAATCACATTTAACCAGTGAATCTTGAACAGGCCATTTACCCTCCTTCATGACAAGACACATTTTCAGGTTTTATTACACAAACTCCTTTAACAGCAGTATAATTTTTTTCTCATGCGGACATTCAAATCTTCTTTCGCCTCATTTTTTCGCAACACATGGACTTCATTTGTTCTGCCATTTTTTTTTTGCTGATGTCACAGGAATTTGTAAAGAAAAATAAGAACTATGTGTCTATTTCTCACTTTTTAATTTATTTTTGTAAAAACACAAAGGACAGCTTAAAGATTTTAAATTGCTTTTCCTTTCCTGTTGAAATTATTTTAATGGAGTGGGGCTACAAACAGCAATTTAAACTGGCAGTGCCTCTTTTTTATGCTTTTATATATTTTATTTTTACTATTTTTATTTATTTTTTTTTTAATTTTGCCCCCCATAAGATCTTAAAAGATCTTTGAGGAGGGGGACATTTTAACATATAAATACATTCTCTTTTTTTATTGATTCCATTTTATTTGAGGCTTGTATATAAGCTCCATCCACATGGGAATTTCAGCCTCCTGCCTGTATAACAAAGCTTTCGGGATTTCATAGGACCCAGCAGTTCCTGTTCCCTCCCTACACCAAATGATTACATGTTCACTGGGTCCGGAAGAGGAAGCACAGTCAGTGCCACTGTTTCCTAACCTATATACACAGCTCTGATTCAGTGCTGTGTATGCAGAGATGGAGAAGGTATGTATGGTAATAAACCATGTTTATCTTCTCTCTCTTTTGATAATGACTGAACAATTCTGGCAGGGAAAGAAGCAGATTCCTCTGATAAGATATATTACAAATTTGCTTATTTTTATGTGCACTATTGATTTATGAAATAGAAATTAAAACGACAGTTACCTTATAAATATAAAGGTCAAATTTTTATTTAACCCCTGCTGTCATGGGTACTTTTTTTGTGAAAGGCAAACAAATGAAAGAATTATTAAAACCTTAATCCCCATAAGGGATTATAAATCTCATTCCTATAAATTTGAGACTGGCAGGTCTTTGTTCTTAGAGAGAATCGCAGCTATAGATATAAATGTGCTGTGACATTGCTCAAATTCAGCAAGTTCTTGATTCCTTTGTTGCAAATAGTGTTCTGCACTAAACTGAAATATCCATTGAGCCACGGGCAAGAGCTGCTCTGTGTATAAAAAGCAGGCTAAATGTGAAGGTGACATGTCATAAGCCAAAGTAATTAATATTGTAATGTTGATGTCAACAAGCTTCCATTTTAACCCAAAATCTGTATTTTTGTTTAACCCCTTGCAGCTATGTGTTGTGATGTCAAGGCTATTGATAACCACTTTGACATAATCACACTGATGAAAAAACATATAAAGTCTTTGATTGTATCCATAGTAGTTTTTCCATGCAGCACGCCACAAGCTCTGTGTGTACTTGAAACAAATTTCCACTAAGTTTTGAGCAAATCCAGAGAATAAAATATTGACAATGCACAGTCGTAGTCAGAGTCATAGTTAGGGTTTTGGTCCAGGGGGGGCAAAACTTCTGAGTGGGCCCCTAACCAGGTAACCTTGATTACAACACGGTGACGCACCCTAATAGTGGAGGAGAACCTCAGCAGATGACAGCGCTGTTACTGAAGATAATCTCTATATAAAGACCAACATTAATATTACCGCCATATGGTCAGTGGTAGATACCAGTCCTACAGAACGCTTATGAGATTACTGCACAGTTATAGATGGTGACTTACAGCTGACGTTCTTTCTGATGGAATCGTTCACTTTTCCAGTCATCTCCATCTGGCCCAGACCGACATGACAACTTCTCCAGCCAGGACTCTGCTGCAGCGATTACAACAAAAACACATTTCACTTCTCATATTTTCAGCACCATCACCATCTATTCCCAGCCTGCACAAACTCCTTATCCTGCTGATACCCCAATGCTGAGCCTCTGCTGCCATATGTGTCCCTATTACTGCACTTGCTCTGTGGAACAGTGTGCCTTTAGATAGTAAAACAAACCTCTAGGATATAGTAATGCCATGTACAAGTGCCCTAGAAAAAAGTTCCCACATTTTGCCCCCTAGAAACCTAGAAAATAATAATGCCCTGTGTTCCCTTTTGATAGTCACAGCAACCTGAGTTCCCCTATAACAATAAGTGCCCACTTTACATTTAATGATGTCTTGAGTCTCCCCCTGTACAGTTCCCCTATACACAGTTATGACCCCTCCATGTACATTACCACTCACACAGTATACTGACCGCTTAGTAGCCCCCAAACTGTTTGATGGCTCCAACACTGTATGATGGCCCCATCACTGTAATCTCCACACTTTATGATGGCCCCCAAGATAGCCTCCATATAGTAAACTGCGCCAGCTAGTTCTCAATATAGTGCACTCCCAACAAGCAAACTCTATATAGTATAATGCACCCCCATAGGCAGATTCTATATAGTATTATGCACTCCCAATAAGTAGACTTTATATTGCATAATGCACTTCCCATAGGTAGACTCTATATAGTGTAATGCATTTCCTGTAGGCAGACTATATATAGTATAATGCACCCCCATAGGCAGACTCTATATAGTATAATGCACTACACACAGACAGACACTATATAGCATAATGCATTCTACCTAGGCATACTCTATTTAGTATAATGTATTCACCATAGGCCTCCATATAATATAATGAACTCCTCATAGGACTCTATAGTATAATGCATTCTCCATGGGCATACTCTATTTACTCTATTTAGTATAATGAACTAATACAGTTCAGTATGTATATATACTGTATATACACTCACCGGCCACTTTATTAGGTACACCATGCTAGTAACGGGTTGGACCCCCTTTTGCCTTCAGAACTGCCTCAATTCTTCGTGGCATAGATTCAACAAGGTGCTGGAAGCATTCCTCAGAGATTTTGGTCCATATCGACATGATGGCATCACACAGTTGCCGCAGATTTGTCAGCTGCACATCCCAAAGATGCTCCATACAAGGCAGGATGGATCCATGCTTTCATGTTGTTTACGCCAAATTCTGACCCTACCATCCGAATGTCGCAGCAGAAATCGAGACTCATCAGACCAAGCAACGTTTTTCCAATCTTCTACTGTCCAATTTCGATGAGCTTGTACAAATTGTAGCCTCAGTTTCCTGTTCTTAGCTGAAAGGAGTGGTACCCGGTGTGGTCTTCTGCTGCTGTAGCCCATCTGCCTCAAAGTTCGACGCACTGTGCGTTCAGAGATGCTCTTAGGCCTACCTTGGTTGTAACGGGTGGCGATTTGAGTCACTGTTGCCTTTCTATCAGCTCGAACCAGTCTGCCCATTCTCCTCTGACCTCTGGCATCAACAAGGCATTTCCGCCCACAGAACTGCCGCTCACTGGATTTTTTTTCTTTTTCGGACCATTCTCTGTAAACCCTAGAGATGGTTGTGCGTGAAAATCCCAGTAGATCAGCAGTTTCTGAAATACTCAGACCAGCCCTTCTGGCACCAACAACCATGCCACGTTCAAAGGCACTCAAATCACCTTTCTTCCCCATACTGATGCTCGGTTTGAACTGCAAGTGATTGTCTTGACCATGTCTACATGCCTAAATGCACTGAGTTGCCGCCATGTGATTGGCTGATTAGAAATTAAGTGTTAACAAGAAGTTGGACAGGTGTACCTAATAAAGTGGCCGGTGAGTGTATATGTGTATTTAATTTTTCGTGAAAACTTTACCTCGATTCCTTGTCCTAGTGCATGACCTTATATTTATCTATGACAGTGATAAACTTAAATTGTTATTTCCTGGCCCATGCGTCCAGCTATCCTAAATCTGTCCTCTGTGCTGTTTACATGACAGAGCCTAATATCGTCTGAAAATATTTAAATTTTATTCTGTATACTCTCAACAAGATCATTATTAAGTATATTAAAAAGAAGAGGGCCCAATACTGAAACTCTGTTATACTGAACTATTAGCTACTACCCAATCTGAGGATATTTCATTAATATTCATCCTCTAAAACTAATTCTCGTTTCCTTTCACTGGACCAATCACATATAGACAAAGTTTGATCCTAGTCCCATCATTTATATTTTATTTACCAAAATTTTCTTGGTGAAAATGCCAAAAAATAATTGTTGGTGTTGGTCATAAGAATAGTATATTTACAAGAGTATTTTGTGGATATACCATAAATGCTTGAAATAACTCTTCAGGATTAATGTAATTTTAAATGAATCTCCATTATTTGCACAAGGCGTTCTTTTTTTTCCTTGTAATCCATAGGAATGACAAAAGATGGACAAGATATAGTGAGCCATTCATATGAGTTCCTCAAGCCTGTGTGGAATTTTTGGGTTGGATGTATTTTTATAGTGTTTCAAAAATCTGTAATCAAACAAAAAAAATCTTCGATTGTATGTACTGTAAAGTATTTTAAGTGCATTGAAAATCTGGATCTTTTTTAGTCAAGTGTTTTTAATGTTGGATTTTCACCTGAACTCTTCTCAGAAATGCCAGTGTCCTTGTACTAATTACACACTGTACAGTGAATATTCATCTGTGTTCTATTTAAATGTCACTGATGCAAAAAAGTTATAGACACTTCTGCATTGTGTCAGTTATTTAGATCTAATGTATTGTAGCATAATTTTCACAAAGTATTTTCATCTCAGTGCAAAATAATTTCTATAATATGGAGCTGGACCTAAAGCCCTGGAACCACAATTTGTGGACTAATAAAAACAATTCTGGATCATTGAATTGAAAGAGATGGCATTGTTAAGTCATACGTTCTGACTATCAATGAAAGAAAAATAAGTATTTCCTTTGCTGTCTTCAAGGAGATGACACCTTCCTTTTAAGTAGCATCCATCTTATAATCATGCTCTAATGCCCCTGTCCCTGCTGTGTGTGTGCTTCTGAATATCCTGTGCTATATTTCCTTTGAATATCATTAACAAAGCATACACTTTTCTATTTTGAAAGAATTGAAACATAAAGGGACCGTGTTGGAATGCTGAGCTACATTTACTATATTTGCCAAGAATCATTTAAGCAGCAGATAGGTGTTGGTGAAGGGTTAAATATGCTGAACTTAGATGTATTTGTTTCCACTACAAAATTTCATGTTTCAGTGTAGAACTGGAAACAGGATTTAAGAGCATAAAATGGCTGATTCTACATCCATTAAAATAATCTGAAGCTCCTCATTTCAAGTGACATGATGGGTCGAGACGCGGAGCATTTACATACTGTATATTACTACCGTCCTTCTCAGCTGGGAGCCATTTATGCAGGACATTAGACTGCTTCTTGTACTTGTCATATTGCTTCATTGACTTTGTTTGTCCCTGCAGGTTAAATAAGAAAGAAGAAAGCAGTCTGTTGCCCGGTCTGTCCAAAAGAAGTGACCCGAAATGAACACCAACGATTCAAATGCTCCAGAAGGGGGTCTTAATGTCACATTGACCATACGTTTATTAATGCATGGAAAGGTAAGATCAAAACATGGCACTCCTAGAATAGGACTTTTTATCAAACATTCTGCTGCATTTGATTCATTTCCAATGTAAATGCATTTACCTGTCCTGCTTTTATAAGTTCTAAATAGTTAGACTTAGTCCACTTGATGGATTATGTCTGCTTTGTATTCATGGCCATACATTACTGTTTCGTTTTTCTTTACTATTTCTGTTAGCATTTTATGTTCTACCTCTGTTTAGTTGCCGTAGCTATCTATCGGAGATATATGTTGGGTCAATAGAATCAGCCAGCAATCAGTCAAGTGGGGATTGGTATGAGGACTACAGTTGATTGAGCTTTCTAGAATAATACAAATTACCAGAGCTGGGCAAAACATTTTGAAGACCACTGGAACTAAAGGGGTGGTCCGAAACACAAATTAATTTTTATTCTAAATGCCAGTCTATTTAATGCCATAATCTAATTTATTTTGTAATAAAAATTCTCTACAATTCCCTCACTACACTATCTGCTTTATTTTTTTACTACTTCCTTTTTTGATGATGCTTTTGTTTGAGGATCTCTGTGGTATTGAAGCGAAGCATCCTCAGAAGGCAGGGGCTGCAGTCACTGCCACAGCCTCTCCCCCTCCCTTAATTGAAGAGTGGCGCCCGTTACAGGGGCTGGGCCAGTCCCTGCTCTACTAAGTATTTGTCGGTTGTCAATTCCAATGGAGGCTCAGTATATGTATATCACTATGCGGTGTACACAATGACGATGTGCTTTCTTGACGGCTCTTCTCACGAGTGTAATAAGGGAATGGTAGGACATTTTTAAAGTATAGTAGATTGTTGGTTGTTGTTTAATCTGTATTTGTAGTTTTCAGTTAATGATATGCTCGTGATTAGAGTTGAGCGACTTTTACCTTTTTCGGATCGAGTCGGGTTTCGTGAAACCCGACTTTGTCAAAAGTCGGGTCGGGTGAAATCGGCCGATTATTGCGAAAAGTCGGGGGCCGACTGAAGCACGAAACCCAATGCAAGTCAATGGGGAATCAAAGTCGGCAGTGAGTGGAGGACAGGAAAACACCTACAGTGCCCATTTTAATGCCAAAAACATCATTTCTTCTTACTGAAGCTTATCAATCTTAATTTACTTTATAATAATAGTTAGGCATTGAAAACTGGGGGTCATTTGGCTAAAGTTGTGGGGGGTAGGGCTGGCTCAAGATTTTTGTGGGCCCAGGAAACGCGGAATACGTCACGGCGGTGGAGCAGGGAGAGGTAAATATTTCAACTTTGCAAGTGCTGTGATCCTGAGCAAGCAGGGGGGCCCACTCGTTGGCATTGGCACTTGCAGAGGACCCCTCATAGTACGGCGGTGTGTTTGACGGCGGGTCGCGCCTCCCACCGGCAAAGACACTTTTGCGTACTATGAGGGGCCCTGTGCCAGTGACGTCGCCAATGAGTATGCCCCCCACCTGATGAAGGAACCTGCACTTTCATCTGCACCTTCCTCTTTGTCCCCGTGTAAGGTGGTATAGTATGCGGGAAGGGGGGAACCTGACTTTCAGCAGGGTCAGATTCTGGCTGTGTAGAGTGCAAGGGGAATGTAGTGGTCTGGGTCAATGTACTAGCAGACTCATCTAGCAGTGGCTGGGCAATGGGCAGGATGAGGAGGAAACACAGATATAGGCCCAAATAATAAAGTAGCCTAAATACAGTTCAAAATTGGTAACAGGACTAAACAGGCGGCATTGCTTTGTTCAGCGGAGGACAACTGTAATGAGTGGCAGACACAGTTAGTAGGCCCAAATAATAAAGTAGGCTAAATGAAGCTCAAAATTGGTAACAGGACTAAACAGGCGGCATTGCTTTGATCAGCGGAGGACGACTGTAATGAGTGGCAGACACAGTTAGTAGGCCCAAATAATAAAGTGGGCTAAATGCAGTTCAAAATTGGTAACAGGACTAAACAGGTGGCATTGCTTTGTTCAGCGAAGGACAACTGTAATGAGTGGCAGACACAGTTAGTAGGCCCAAATAATAAAGTGGGCTAAATGCAGTTCAAAATTGTTAACAGGACTAAACAGGCGGCATTGCTTTGTTCAACGGAGGACAACTGTAATGAGTGCCAGACACAGTTAGTAGGCCCAAATAATAAAGTAGGCTAAATGCAGTTTAAAATTGGTAACAGGACTAAACAGGCAGCATTGCTTTGTTCAGCGGAGGACAACTGTAATGAGTGGCAGACACAGTTAGTAGGCCCAAATAATAATGTAGGCTAAATGCAGTTCAAAATTGGTAACAGGACTAAACAGGCGGCATTGCTTTGTTCAGAACAGGACAACTGTAATGAGTGCCAGACACAGTTAGTAGGCCAAAATAATAAAGTGGGCTGAATGCAGTTCAAAATTGGTAACAGGAATAAACAGGCGGCATTGCTTTGTTCAGCGGAGGACAACTGTAATGAGTGGCAGACATAGTTAGTAGGCCCAAATAATAAAGTGGGCTAAATGCAGTTCAAAATTGTTAACAGGACTAAACAGGCGGCATTGCTTTGTTCAACGGAGGACAACTGTAATGAGTGCCAGACACAGTTAGTAGGCCCAAATAATAAAGTAGGCTAAATGCAGTTCAAAATTGGTAACAGGACTAAACAGGCGGCATTGCTTTGTTCAGAACAGGACAACTGTAATGAGTGCCAGACACAGTTAGTAGGCCAAAATAATAAAGTGGGCTGAATGCAGTTCAAAATTGGTAACAGGACTAAACAGGCGGCATTGCTTTGTTCAGCGGAGGACAACTGTAATGAGTGGCAGACATAGTTAGTAGGCCCAAATAATAAAGTGGGCTAAATGCAGTTCAAAATTGTTAACAGGACTAAACAGGCGGCATTGCTTTGTTCAACGGAGGACAACTGTAATGAGTGCCAGACACAGTTAGTAGGCCCAAATAATAAAGTAGGCTAAAAGCAGTTTAAAATTGGTAACAGGACTAAACAGGCAGCATTGCTTTGTTCAGCGGAGGACAACTGTAATGAGTGGCAGACACAGTTAGTAGGCCCAAATAATAAAGTGGGCTAAATGCAGTTCAAAATTGGTAACAGGACTAAACAGGCGGCATTGCTTTGTACAGTGGAGGACAACTGTAAGCAGTGGCAGACACAGTTAGTAGGCCCAAATAATAAAGTGGGCTAAATGTCTGCCAAAAAATTGTTCATAAATAAACATGTGGCATAGCTAGGTACAGGGGTGGGCTCCTCTGCTGAGTAGCAGACAGTGGTAGTAGGTGCAAAGTATTAACTGGTCTAAATGGAGGCCAGGGCCCCTGTATATTTTAACTATCATCTATCATTTCAACAAATTTGTATTGGCAGTGCCGTTGAAGGATTTAACAGCACAGACTACACAGTGGTGGAGCAGGGAGAGGTAAGTACTGCAAGTGGTAGAGCACTGTTCAAGCTAGGGGGAACTCTCTCGTGTGCGGCGGTACTGGCACAGGGCCCCTCATATTACGATGGTGTGTCTGATGTTGGTTGTGCACCACCACCGTCAGAGACACTTCATTGTACTATGAGGGACCCTGTGAAGTGCCGTCGCCCAAGAGTGAGCACACCCACCTGTGCAGGCAAACGGCACTCGCAGGGGTGCTTGCGCCAGGTGGTGACCACGGCCCTGTGGGATGAGTCAGCCCATTTAGGGAGGTATAAAAATGGCCTATGGTGGACATTCAGCAGCTGCAAATGGAGGAATTGGAGAAGTCAGTAAGAGGAGGCCAAAAGCAATACATTTTTCAGGCACGCTACGTGTCAGCAGGGGAACGTGGGGCCAAATAATTTGAAATCCATGATTGTTTCATTTTAATGAAGGTTAGGTCATCAACATTTTGGGCAGCCAGACGTGTCCTTTTTTCGGTCAGTATTGAACCAGCAGCACTGAAGACTCATTCTGATAGCACACTAGCAGCAGGGCAAGTGAGCTCCTGTAATGCATATTCTGCCAATTCAGGCCAGGTGTCTATTTTAGATGCCCAGTAATCAAAGGGGAATGACCTGTGAGGGAGAACATTGATAAGGGAGGAAAAGTAGTTCATAACCATACTGGACAAATGCTGCCTCCTGTCACTTTGAATCGATGCAGCAGTACCTGTCGTGTCAGTGGTCATTGCGAAATCACTCCACAACCTGGTCATAAAACCCCTCTGTCCAATGCCACTTAGGATTTGTGCACCTCTAATACCTCTGCCATGTTGCCCCCTACGGCTCGTGTGAGAACCGTCACCGCCGCTGTATCCTTTTTAGGATACGTAAGGCATACTCAGCCATGTGGGCCAATGTTCCAGGTGTCAATTCACTGCTTGTGCTGGATTGAGGAGCAGTTTCTTGCAAATCAACATCACTTGTGTCCTGCAAAAACCCTGTACCTGACCTTGCAATGCCACCAGTTTCTATTGCTCCCTGAGAAGCATCCCCCTCCCATAAGTATTCATCCCCATCATCCTCCTCCTCCTCCTCTTCGTCCGCCACCTCGTCCAGGAGAGTTCCCTGAGCAGACAATGACTGACTGCCATCAAGGGTTCCCTCCTTCTCGGCTGCAGACGCCTGCTCCTTAATATGCGTCAAACTTTGCATCAGCAGACGCATTAGTGGGATGCTCATGCTTATGATGGCATCGTCTGCACTTACCAGCCATGTACATTCCTCAAAACACTCAAGGACTTGACAGAGGTCTTGTAGCTTCGACCACTGCACACCAGACAACTCCATGTCTGCCATCCAACTGCCTGCCCGTGTATGTATATCCTCCCACAAATTAATTACAGCACGCCTCTATTCGCACAGCCTCTGAACCATGTGCAGTGTGGAGTTCCACCTTGTTGCAAAGTCAATTACTAGGTGGTGCTGGGGAAGATTCAGCGATCGCTGATGGTTCAGCATACGGCTGGAGTGTACGGGCGACCGGGGGATGTGCGAGCAAAGTCTTCTCACTTTCAGGAGCAGGGCTGTTAACCCCGGATAATTTTTCAGGAAGCACTGCACCACCAGGTTCAAGGTGTGAGCCAGGCAAGGTATGTGTTTCAGTTCTGAAAGGGCTATGGCAGCCATAAAATTCCTTGCGTCATCACTGACTACCTTGCCTGCCTCAAGATGTACACTGCCCAGCCATGACTGAGTTTGTTGCTGCAAGTACTCGGCCAGTATTTCCGTGGTGTGTCTGTTGTCACCCAAACACTTCATTTGTAACACAGCCTGCTGACGCTTACCACTAGCTGTTCGATAATGGGACACCTCGTGTGCAACACTGGCAGCTGCGGATGGAGTGGTTGTGCGACTGCGCTGTGAATGAGCTTTCAATTCTGGAGAAGGAGGAGGAGGGGTGGCGAACGCCTACAGCCAACCGTTTCCTAGACCGTGGGCATGGCAGAACTGCCCCACTATGGCTGTCACCTGTGGACCCTGCATCCACCACATTAACCCAGCACACCGTGATGGACACGTAACGTCCCTGGCCATGCCTACTGGTCCATGCATCTGTGCTGACTGGGTAGGTCATAGCGTGGTACTGTGTAGGCCATCAGGTCTTTGAAAGCTTTGCTTTCAACCAACCGGTAGGGCATCATCTCTAATGAGATTAGTATAGCAATGTGGGCATTCAAACCCTGTGTACGCGGATGAGAGGACGAGTACTTTCTTTTCCTAACGAGAGTCTCTTGTAGGGAGAGCTGGACTGGAGAGCTGCATATGGTGGTACTAGCGGTGGTGGTGGTGGTGGATATGGCGGATTGAGAGAGGGTTGGTGTTGGTATTCTTGATGTTGGCCTACATACAGTGTTTCCTACCAATAACCTTGTGATTCCCTGACTGCTTTGGCCTTGCGACGATACCTCCACATTTGCTGCTGGTGGTGTCCTAACCGGTGGGCTTACAGTGAGGGAAGCAATGTAGCGTTGCTGACTACCTTCATTCTGAGCAGGTGCACCAACGGTACGGGACATTTGGTAGTTAGTCCAGGCTTGCAAGTGCATGCTGGTTAAATGACTAAGCATGCAAATTGTATTTAAATTTTTGCTAAAGTTCTTTGAGCATTTCTTACAGATAACTTTGCACTGATCATTCGGATCTTGGTTAAAAAATTGCCACACTACACTCTTCCTACTATGGAATACCTTTTCAGGCATTGCACGCTGTGCTACTTTCACCGGATGGCCACGCTGTCCTAAAACTGTTGTTGTTTTTGACAAACGTTTTTGGCCTGATACGGGCATGCCAGATGATAGCTGTTGAGATGTAGATGGCTGCTGCAGATCATCCTCCTCCCCTTCTGAGCTACTGGCAGCGGCACCCTCTTCCCCCAATGGCTGCCAATCTGGGTCAACAACTGGGTCATCTATCACCTCCTGTTCAATGTCATGTGCACCTTCCTCTGTGTCACCGTGTAAGGTGCTATAGTGTTCGGGACGGGGCACCATAGTCTCATCAGGGTCAGATTCTGGCTCAGTACACTGCGAGGGCAATGTAGTGATCTGAGTCAATGGAACAGCATAATAATCTAGCTGTGGCTGTGCATCAGTGCACTCCATGTCCGATTCATCTTGTAATGGGCAGTTAACAATTTCCCTTTCTAACCCAGGCACGATATGTGTAAAAAGCTCCATGGAGTAACCTGTAGTGTTACCTGATGCATCCTTCACTTTTGGTTTGGGTGAAGGACACAAGGAAACATCTTGTTCCTGACCGGGAGCATCCACTGACGACTCGCTGCTTTTATATTTTGAACTTTCTGAAGAGGAGGCGAAAGAGCTAGAGGCTGAGTCAGCAAAGAAAGCCAAAACTTTTTCCTGCTGCTCCGGCTTTAAAAGCTGTTTTCCTACTCCCAGATAAGGGAGCCTTCGAGGCCTTGTGTAGCAAGACGATGAGGCTGGCTCAACACCTCCAGCCTTAGGTGCTATTGGGCTTTTGCCACTACCACCAGATGCACCACCACCACCACCACCATCAGTACCAGCTGGCAACCTACGCCCACGGGCTCTTCCCCCAGACTTCCTCATTTTTTGGAAAATCTAACCAAAATAACAACCATTATATTGTACTGTAAAACAAGGTAGAAGGTGTATATAAACTTGTTGAGAATTTAAATCTCCCTTTTTTTGGGGAGACTGAACCAAAACTCAGGCCCAGTGTATAAAACAACGCAATGTGAGTGGCAGCAAGTGGCTGGCTGATATAAGACAAACTAACAGGACTGAAATATATCCACTTTGTGAGAATTTGAATCTCCCTTTTTTGGGGGGGAGACTGAACCAAAACTCAGGCCCAGTGTATAAAACAAGCAATGTGAGTGGCAGCAAGTGGCTGGCTGATATACGACAAACTAACAGGACTGAAATATATCCACTTTGTGAGAATTTGAGTCTCCCTTTTTTGGGGGGAGATTGAACCAAAACTCAGGCCCAGTGTATAAAACAACGCAATGTGAGTGGCAGCAAGTGGCTGGCTGATATACGACAAACTAACAGGACTGAAATATATCCACTTTGTGAGAATTTGAATCTCCCTTTTTTGGGGGGGAGACTGAACCAAAACTCAGGCCCAGTGTATAAAACAACGCAATGTGAGTGGCAGCAAGTGGCTGGCTGATATACGACAAACTAAAAGGCCTGAAATATATCCACTTTGTGAGAATTTGAATCTCCCTTTTTGGGGGGGAGACTGAACCAAAACTCAGGCCCAGTGTATAAAACAACACAATGTAAGTGGCAGCAAGTGGCTGGCTGATATACGACAAACTAACAGGACTGAAATATATCCACTTTGTGAGAATTTGAATCTCCCTTTTTTGGGGGGGAGACTGAACCAAAGCTCAGGCCTAGTGTATAAAACAACGCAATGTAAGTGGCAGCAAGTGGCTGGCTGATATACGACAAACTAACAGGACTGATATATATCCACTTTGTGAGAATTTGAATCTCCCTTTTTTTGGAGGAGACTGAACCAAAACTCAGGCCCAGTGTAAAAAACAACGCAATGTAAGTGGCAGCAAGTGGCTGGAAGATATATAAAAAAATACAAGGACTGTAGTACAATTTCAATCTCCCTACAATGTTCTCAGGACAAGTATGGCAGCAATAAAAAGGACTGCTGCACACAAAAGTGTGGACAAATAAACAAGATAACTGTGCAGAAAGGAGCAACAGGATTTTTGCTTTTAAAAAAGCAGTTGGTTTGCACAGCAGCGTACAAACAGCAATGCAGCTATCAGGGAGCCTTATAAGCAGCCTAATAAGCTACAGAGCTGATGCACAAAAATATAGCCTCCACTGTCCCTGCAAAAAAAGGTGGTGTTGGACAGTGGAAATTGCTACAGCACAAGCATAGTAAATATAGAAAAACTGACTGAACAGCCATCTAGTCTGAACTGGTGCATAACCAAAAAGTCTTATATAGCAAATAGATAATGGCTGCACTCAATCTTATTGTGCTAAGGCAAGGAAATGTGCAATACATGAAATGTGAACAGCATAATGGCTTGTGAAATTTATGAAAAAACACATGAGATTCTTAGCACAAGATTTGGCCTAAAGTTGTGAGCTCATCCACCAAACGTCAAGGTAATCTCAGATCGGATGGGTACCTGACCTCTCTGTCTAGTGTGAACACTTACCTATGGCTAATAACATGGTAAAGCCTGCATTTATAGGAAGATTAGAACCAACTGTGTTTGGATGTAATTAAAATCACAGCATGGTGAAGGGCGGGGCGTTCAAGTCAGAAAAAGCAATACATAGTAAATATAGAAAAACTGACTGAACAGTTCCTCCTTCCTTGGCTGAAAAATGGTGCTGAAAGTGTCATACGAAACGCGACTTTGGCGCGCTGATTGCCGACCGCATGGCCGATCCCACTTTAGGATCGGGTCGGGTTTCATGAAACCCGACTTTGCCGAAAGTCAGCGATTTTTGAATTTGTCCGATCTGTTTCACTCAACCCTACTCGTGATTCTTGGCAGCCTGTGGGGGGTCTTCATGTGGTGCTCTGCTTACATATTCAGGTGTATGGCTTATGACAGGTCACTGGTCCCTCAGTGACCTGCCCCCAATGCAGGTGCAAGCGCTGTACTATGATTAGATCTATAATTTCCATATATTCTTTTTATTTAGTGATATAAATTTCTTCAGAAAAAAAAAATTCTTTCTCAAAATGGTGCAGGCCTTGCACCATTGGAACGCTATAGATGCTACTGCCCAGGTGCTACTGCCGGCGCCATTTTGCTAGAGGAAAAAAAAATTGTCTCCACCAAGATGGCGCTGGCACACCAACTATGAGGCAGTACCACACCCAGTTTAACCCCTTAGTGACGGAGCCAAATTTTTGAAATCTGACCAGTGTCACTTTATGTGGTAATAACTCTGGAATACTTCAACAAATCCCAGTGATTTTGAGACTGTTTTTTCGTGATACATTATACTTTATGATAATGGTAAATTTAGGTCTATATGTTTTGTGTTTATTTACAAAAAATATCAGTAATTTGAGAAAAATGTTAAAATATTAGCAATTTTCAAACTTTGAATGATTAGCCCTTTAATCCAGATAGTCATACCACAGCAAAACATTAATAAACTAGATGGGTATTTCCTGAAGGAACTACAGATAGTGCTTTGGAATGGTGCCCGGGCTGCCCCTGCAAGACTTTCACACTTGGGTGCCCCTCAGGCGCTGGTTTGGTAGTTGAGGATTTGGTGGGCGGGGCCACTCTGGGTCCGATTTGGTGGCCCGGGTCACTCTGGGTCCGATTTGGTGGCCCGGGTCACTCTGGGTCCGATTTGGTGGCCCGGGTCACTCTGGGTCCGATTTGGTGGCCCGGGTCACTCTGGGTCCGATTTGGTGGCCCGGGTCACTCTGGGTCCGATTTGGTGGCCCGGGTCACTCTGGGTCCGATTTGACGGGCGGCGCCACTCTGGGTCCGATTTGACGGGCGGCGCCACTCTGGGTCCGACTTGGCGGGCGGCGCCACTCTGGGTCCGACTTGGCGGGCGGCGCCACTCTGGGTCCGACTTGGCGGGCGGCGCCACTCTGGGTCCGACTTGGCGGGCGGCGCCACTCTGGGTCCGACTTGGCGTGCGGCGCCACTCTGGGTCCGACTTGGCGGGCGGCGCCACTCTGGGTCCGACTTGGCGGGCGGCGCCACTCTGGGTCCGACTTGGCGGGTGGCGCCACTCTGGGTCCGACTTGGCGGGCGGCGCCACTCTGGGTCCGACTTGGCGGGCGGCGCCACTCTGGGTCCGACTTGGCGGGCGGCGCCACTCTGGGTCCGACTTGGCGGGCGGCGCCACTCTGGGTCCGATTTGGTGGGCCGGGTCACTCTGGGTCCGATTTGGTGGGCCGGGTCACTCTGGGTCCGATTTGGCGGGCCGGGTCACTCTGGGTCCGATTTGGCGGGCCGGGTCACTCTGGGTCCGATTTGGCGGGCCGGGTCACTCTGGGTCCGATTTGGCGGGCCGGGTCACTCTGGGTCCGATTTGGCGGGCCGGGTCACTCTGGGTCCGATTTGGCGGGCCGGGTCACTCTGGGTCCGATTTGGCGGGCCGGGTCACTCTGGGTCCGATTTGGCGGGCGGCGCCACTCTGGGTCCGATTTGGCGGGCGGCGCCACTCTGGGTCCGATTTGGCGGGCCGGGTCTTTCTGGGTCCGATTTGGCGGGCCGGGTCACTCTGGGTCCGATTTGGCGGGCGGCGCCACTCTGGGTCCGATTTGGCGGGCGGCGCCACTCTGGGTCCGATTTGGCGGGCGGCGCCACTCTGGGTCCGATTTGGCGGGCGGCGCCACTCTGGGTCCGATTTGGCGGGCGGCGCCACTCTGGGTCCGATTTGGCGGGCGGCGCCACTCTGGGTCCGATTTGGCGGGCGGCGCCACTCTGGGTCCGATTTGGCGGGCGGCGCCACTCTGGGTCCGATTTGGCGGGCGGCGCCACTCTGGGTCCGATTTGGCGGGCGGCGCCACTCTGGGTCTGACTTGGCGTGCGGCGCCACTCTGGGTCTGACTTGGCGGGCGGCGCCACTCTGGGTCCGACTTGGCGGGCGGCGCCACTCTGGGTCCGACTTGGCGGGCGGCGCCACTCTGGGTCCGACTTGGCGGGCGGCGCCACTCTGGGTCCGACTTGGCGGGCGGCGCCACTCTGGGTCCGACTTGGCGGGCGGCGCCACTCTGGGTCCGACTTGGCGGGCGGCGCCACTCTGGGTCCGATTTGGTGGGCCGGGTCACTCTGGGTCCGATTTGGCGGGCCGGGTCACTCTGGGTCCGATTTGGCGGGCCGGGTCACTCTGGGTCCGATTTGGCGGGCCGGGTCACTCTGGGTCCGATTTGGCGGGCCGGGTCACTCTGGGTCCGATTTGGCGGGCCGGGTCACTCTGGGTCCGATTTGGCGGGCCGGGTCACTCTGGGTCCGATTTGGCGGGCCGGGTCACTCTGGGTCCGATTTGGCGGGCCGGGTCACTCTGGGTCCGATTTGGCGGGCGGCGCCACTCTGGGTCCGATTTGGCGGGCGGCGCCACTCTGGGTCCGATTTGGCGGGCCGGGTCACTCTGGGTCCGATTTGGCGGGCCGGGTCACTCTGGGTCCGATTTGGCGGGCGGCGCCACTCTGGGTCCGATTTGGCGGGCGGCGCCACTCTGGGTCCGATTTGGCGGGCGGCGCCACTCTGGGTCCGATTTGGCGGGCGGCGCCACTCTGGGTCCGATTTGGCGGGCGGCGCCACTCTGGGTCCGATTTGGCGGGCGGCGCCACTCTGGGTCCGATTTGGCGGGCGGCGCCACTCTGGGTCCGATTTGGCGGGCGGCGCCACTCTGGGTCCGATTTGGCGGGCGGCGCCACTCTGGGTCCGATTTGGCGGGCGGCGCCACTCTGGGTCCGATTTGGCGGGCGGCGCCACTCTGGGTCCAATTTGGCGGGCGGCGCCACTCTGGGTCCGATTTGGCGGCCCGGGTCACTCTGGGTCCGATTTGGCGGCCCGGGTCACTCTGGGTCCGATTTGGCGGCCCGGGTCACTCTGGGTCCGATTTGGCGGGCGGCGCCACTCTGGGTCCGATTTGGCGGGCGGCGCCACTCTGGGTCCGACTTGGCGGGCGGCGCCACTCTGGGTCCGACTTGGCGGGCGGCGCCACTCTGGGTCCGACTTGGCGGGCGGCGCCACTCTGGGTCCGACTTGGCGGGCGGCGCCACTCTGGGTCCGACTTGGCGTGCGGCGCCACTCTGGGTCCGACTTGGCGGGCGGCGCCACTCTGGGTCCGACTTGGCGGGCGGCGCCACTCTGGGTCCGACTTGGCGGGCGGCGCCTCTCTGGGTCCGACTTGGCGGGCGGCGCCACTCTGGGTCCGACTTGGCGGGCGGCGCCACTCTGGGTCCGATTTGGTGGGCCGGGTCACTCTGGGTCCGATTTGGCGGGCCGGGTCACTCTGGGTCCGATTTGGCGGGCCGGGTCACTCTGGGTCCGATTTGGCGGGCCGGGTCACTCTGGGTCCGATTTGGCGGGCCGGGTCACTCTGGGTCCGATTTGGCGGGCCGGGTCACTCTGGGTCCGATTTGGCGGGCCGGGTCACTCTGGGCCGATTTGGCGGGCCGGGTCACTCTGGGTCCGATTTGGCGGGCCGGGTCACTCTGGGTCCGATTTGGCGGGCGGCGCCACTCTGGGTCCGATTTGGCGGGCGGCGCCACTCTGGGTCCGATTTGGCGGGCCGGGTCACTCTGGGTCCGATTTGGCGGGCCGGGTCACTCTGGGTCCGATTTGGCGTGCGGCGCCACTCTGGGTCCGATTTGGCGGGCGGCGCCACTCTGGGTCCGATTTGGCGGGCGGCGCCACTCTGGGTCCGATTTGGCGGGCGGCGCCACTCTGGGTCCGATTTGGCGGGCGGCGCCACTCTGGGTCCGATTTGGCGGGCGGCGCCACTCTGGGTCCGATTTGGCGGGCGGCGCCACTCTGGGTCCGATTTGGCGGGCGGCGCCACTCTGGGTCCGATTTGGCGGGCGGCGCCACTCTGGGTCCAATTTGGCGGGCGGCGCCACTCTGGGTCCGATTTGGCGGCCCGGGTCACTCTGGGTCCGATTTGGCGGCCCGGGTCACTCTGGGTCCGATTTGGCGGGCGGCGCCACTCTGGGTCCGATTTGGCGGGCGGCGCCTCTCTGGGTCCGATTTGGCGGGCGGCGCAACTCTGGGTCCGATTTGGCGGGCGGCGCCACTCTGGGTCCGATTTGGCGGGCGGCGCCACTCTGGGTCCGATTTGGCGGGCGGCGCCACTCTGGGTCCGATTTGGTGGCCCGGGTCACTCTGGGTCCGATTTGGCGGGCGGCGCCACTCTGGGTCCGATTTGGCGGGCGGCGCCACTCTGGGTCCGATTTGGCGGGCGGCGCCACTCTGGGTCCGATTTGGCGGGCGGCGCCACTCTGGGTCCGATTTGGCGGGCGGCGCCACTCTGGGTCCGATTTGGCGGGCGGCGCCACTCTGGGTCCGATTTGGCGGGCGGCGCCACTCTGGGTCCGATTTGGCGGGCGGCGCCACTCTAGGTCCGATTTGGCGGGCGGCGCCACTCTGGGTCCGACTTGACGGGCGGCGCCACTCTGGGTCCGATTTGGCGGGCGGGGGCACTCTGGGTCCGATTTGGCAAGGGTGGGCACTCTGGTCCGATTTGGTGGGCTGGGTCCGATTTGGTGAGCGGGGCAATAATGATAAGACTACAGATAGTGCTTTGTAATTGTGCTGTACTGTCACTTTAAGAGCTGATATTATCTGACAAAACTTGTGACCTGGTGGGCTGGTAGAGTTTATAGGCGTTGGCATAGTAACTGGGTCTCACTGCACATATCAATGAGGTAATCAGCCAGGTGGCAGTTATTTTTAGAAATTGCCTCAGAAATCAGGCCCATTATAAACGTATTGGAAAATTTCCCTATTGAAATGCATTGAGACACTTTTTTCAAACGCAAATTGCGCCAAAACTACAAATCCGATCGACACGAAAAATACTTAGCACACCTCTCAGGAACGCTGGCTTCGAAATGACACCTCACTGGAGTCTGTGAGTTTAGCGGTTCGGGCCGCATTACGTGCGGACTGAATAATAATAATAAGAACTAGATGGGTATTTCCTGAAGGAACTACAGATAGTGCTTTGGAATGGTGCCCGGGCTGCCCCTGCAAGACTTTCACACTTGGGTGCCCCTCAGGCGCTGGTTTGGTAGTTGTAGCCCCTCAGGGTTGAGGCCACTCTGGGTCCGATTTGGTGGCCCGGGTCACTCTGGGTCCGATTTGGTGGCCCGGGTCACTCTGGGTCCGATTTGGTGGCCCGGGTCACTCTGGGTCCGATTTGGTGGCCCGGGTCACTCTGGGTCCGATTTGGTGGCCCGGGTCACTCTGGGTCCGATTTGGTGGCCCGGGTCACTCTGGGTCCGATTTGGTGGCCCGGGTCACTCTGGGTCCGATTTGGTGGCCCGGGTCACTCTGGGTCCGATATGGTGGCCCGGGTCACTCTGGGTCCGATTTGGTGGCCCGGGTCACTCTGGGTCCGATTTGGTGGCCCGGGTCACTCTGGGTCCGATTTGGTGGCCCGGGTCACTCTGGGTCCGATTTGGTGGGCCGGGTCACTCTGGGTCCGATTTGGTGGGCCGGGTCACTCTGGGTCCGATTTGGTGGGCCGGGTCACTCTGGGTCCGATTTGGTGGCCCGGGTCACTCTGGGTCCGATTTGGTGGCCCGGGTCACTCTGGGTCCGATTTGGTGGCCCGGGTCACTCTGGGTCCGAGTTGGTGGCCCGGGTCACTCTGGGTCCGATTTGGCGGGCGGCGCCACTCTGGGTCCGATTTGGCGGGCGGCGCCACTCTGGGTCCGATTTGGCGGGCGGCGCCACTCTGGGTCCGATTTGGCGGGCGGCGCCACTCTGGGTCCGATTTGGCGGGCGGCGCCACTCTGGGTCCGATTTGGCGGGCGGCGCCACTCTGGGTCCGATTTGGCGGGCGGCGCCACTCTGGGTCCGATTTGGCGGGCGGGGGCTCTCTGGGTCCGATTTGGCAAGCGGGGGCACTCTGGTCCGATTTGGTGGCTGGGTCCGATTTGGTGAGCGGGGCAATAATGATAAGACTACAGATAGTGCTTTGTAATTGTGCTGTACTGTCACTTTAAGAGCTGATATAAGGCTACGTTCACATTTGCGGTCCTCGCCGCAGCGTCGGGCGCCGCAGCGGCGCCGCATGCGTCATGTGCCCCTATATTTAACATGGGGGCGCATGGACATGCGGCGCACTTGCGTTTTGCGCCGCATGCGTCGCTGCGGCGCCCGCGTCGGGGCGCAGAGGACGCAGCAAGTTGCATTTTTGCTGCGTCCAAATTCAATGAAAAAAACGACGCATGCGGCGCAAAACGCAGCGTTGTGCATGCGTTTTGCTGCGTTTTTATTTGCGTTGTGCGTTGCTGCGGCGCACAACGCAAATGTGAACGTAGTCTTATGTGACAAAACTTGTGACCTGGTGGGCTGGTAGAGTTTATAGGCGTTGGCATAGTAACTGGGTCTCACTGCGCATATCAATGAGGTAATCAGCCAGGTGGCAGTTATTTTTAGAAATTGCCTCAGAAATCAGGCCCATTATAAACGTATTGGAAAATTTCCCTATTGAAATGCATTGAGACACTTTTTTCAAACGCAAATTGCGCCAAAACTACAAATCCGATCGACACGAAAAATACTTAGCACACCTCTCAGGAACGCTGGCTTCGAAATGACACCTCACTGGAGTCTGTGAGTTTAGCGGTTCGGGCCGCATTACGTGCGGACTGAATAATAATAATAAGAACTAGATGGGTATTTCCTGAAGGAACTACAGATAGTGCTTTGGAATGGTGCCCGGGCTGCCCCTGCAAGACTTTCACACTTGGGTGCCCCTCAGGCGGTCCGATTTGGTGGGTTGGGTCAATCTGGGTCTGATTTTGTGGGCGGGGTAAATCTAGGTCCGATTCGGTGGGCGGGGTCACTTTTGGTCCGATTCTGTGGGCGCGGCCACTCTGGGTCCGATTCGGTGGGCGGAGCCACTCTGGGTCCGATTTGGTGGGCGGGGCACCTTAGGGACCAATTTGGTGGGTGGGGTCACTCGGTCCGATTTGGTGGGCTGGGCACCTCAGGGTCTGATTTGGTGGGCTGGGCACCTCAGGGTCCGATTTGGTGGGTGGGGTCACTCTGGGTCCGATTTGGTGGGCGGGGTCACTCTGGGTCCGATTTGGTGGAAGGGGTCACTCTGGGTCTGATTTGGTGGAAGGGGTCACTCTGGGTCTGATTTGGTGGAAGGGGTCACTCTGGGTCCGATTTGGTGGGCGGAGCCACTCTGGGTCCGATTTGGTGGGCGGGGTCACTCTGGGTCCGATTTGGTGGGCGGGGTCACTCTGGGTCCGATTTGGTGGGCCGGGCCCCTCAGGGTCCGATTTGGTGGGCCGGGCCCCTCGGGTTCCGAATTGGTGAGCGGGGTAATCTACTATATAATTGTCTAAGGGCACTTCCGTCTTTCTGTCTCACAACACCGCTACGTCATCATCTCGTGAGACCGCAATGCACTCTTGGGACCGGAGCGCGCAACAAGCATCGGGTACCGGCCACTCCAGGTGCAACAAGCATCGTGTACCGGCCGCTCTAGGAGGTGCAACAACCATCAGATACCGGCCGCTCCAGGAGGTGAGTATGTAACTTTTTTATTTTAATTCTTTTTTTTTTTTTTAACAGGGATATGCAGTATACTATGTGACTGGACAATTTACTACGTGACTGGGCAGTATAACTACGTGGCTCTGCGCTGTATACTGCGTGGCTCTGCGCTGTATACTGCGTGGCTCTGCGCTGTATACTACGCGGCTCTGCGCTGTATACTACGCGGCTCTGCGCTGTATACTGCGCGTTCTGCGCTGTATACTGCGCGGCTCTGCGCTGTATACTGCGCGGCTCTGCGCTTTGTACTGTGCGGCTCTGCGCTATATACTGCGTGGCTCTTCGCTGTATACTACGCGGCTCTGCGCTGTGTACTGCGCGGCTCTGCGCTGTGTAATGCGCGTGTGCGTGCTGTGTACTGCGCGTGTCTGCGCTGTATACTGCGCGGCTCTGTGCTGTGTACTGCACGGCTCTGCACTGTGTACTGCGTGGCTCTGTGCGGTATACTGCGCGGCTCTGCTCTTTATACTGTGCGGCTCTGCGCTCTGTACTGCGCGGCTCTGCGCTGTGTACTGCCCGGCTCTGCGCTGTGTACTGCGCGGCTCTGCGCTGTGTACTGCGCGGCTCTGCGCGGTATACTGCGCGGCTCTGCGCTGTGTACTGCACGGCTCTGCGCTTTATACTGCGCGGCTCTGCGCTGTGTACTGCGCGGCTCTGCGCTGTGTACTGCGTGGCTCTGCGCTGTGTACTGCGCGGCTCTGCGCTGTGTACTGCGTGGCTCTGCGCTTTGCCCTGTGCCGCTCTGCGCTGTGTACTGCGCGGCTCTGCGCTGTGTACTGCGCGGCTCTGCACTGTGTACTGCGCGGCTCTGCGCGGTATACTGCGCGGCTCTGCTCTTTATACTGTGCGGCTCTGCGCTGTGTACTGCGCGGCTCTGCGCTGTGTACTGTGCGGCTCTGCGCTGTGTACTGCGCGGCTCTGCGCTGTGTACTGCGCGGCTCTGCGCTTTGCACTGCGCCGCTCTGCGCTGTGTACTGCGCGGCTCTGCGCTGTATACTGCGCGGCTCTGCGCTTTGCACTGCGCCGCTCTGCGCTGTGTACTGCGCGGCTCTGCGCTGTGTACTGCACGGCTCTGCGCTGTGTACTGCGCGGCTCTGCACTGTGTACTGCGCGGCTCTGCGCGGTATACTGCGCGGCTCTGCTCTTTATACTGTGCGGCTCTGCGCTCTGTACTGCGCGGCTCTGCGCTGTGTACTGCCCGGCTCTGCGCTGTGTACTGCGCGGCTCTGCGCTGTGTACTGCGCGGCTCTGCGCGGTATACTGCGCGGCTCTGCGCTGTGTACTGCACGGCTCTGCGCTTTATACTGCGTGGCTCTGCGCTGTGTACTGCGCGGCTCTGCGCTGTGTACTGCGCGGCTCTGCGCTGTGTACTGCACGGCTCTGCGCTGTGTACTGCGCGGCTCTGCGCTGTGTACTGCACGGCTCTGCGCTGTGTACTGCGCGGCTCTGCGCTGTGTACTGCGCGGCTCTGCGCGGTATACTGCGCCGCTCTGCGCTGTGTACTGCACGGCTCTGCGCTTTATACTGCGCGGCTCTGCGCTGTGTACTGCGCGGCTCTGCGCTGTGTACTGCGTGGCTCTGCGCTGTGTACTGCGCGGCTCTGCGCTGTGTACTGCGTGGCTCTGCGCTTTGCCCTGTGCCGCTCTGCGCTGTGTACTGCGCGGCTCTGCGCTGTGTACTGCGCGGCTCTGCACTGTGTACTGCGCGGCTCTGCGCGGTATACTGCGCGGCTCTGCTCTTTATACTGTGCGGCTCTGCGCTGTGTACTGCGCGGCTCTGCGCTGTGTACTGTGCGGCTCTGCGCTGTGTACTGCGCGGCTCTGCGCTGTGTACTGCGCGGCTCTGCGCTTTGCACTGCGCCGCTCTGCGCTGTGTACTGCGCGGCTCTGCGCTGTATACTGCGCGGCTCTGCGCTTTGCACTGCGCCGCTCTGCGCTGTGTACTGCGCGGCTCTGCGCTGTGTACTGCACGGCTCTGCGCTGTGTACTGCGCGGCTCTGCACTGTGTACTGCGCGGCTCTGCGCGGTATACTGCGCGGCTCTGCTCTTTATACTGTGCGGCTCTGCGCTCTGTACTGCGCGGCTCTGCGCTGTGTACTGCCCGGCTCTGCGCTGTGTACTGCGCGGCTCTGCGCTGTGTACTGCGCGGCTCTGCGCGGTATACTGCGCGGCTCTGCGCTGTGTACTGCACGGCTCTGCGCTTTATACTGCGTGGCTCTGCGCTGTGTACTGCGCGGCTCTGCGCTGTGTACTGCGCGGCTCTGCGCTGTGTACTGCACGGCTCTGCGCTGTGTACTGCGCGGCTCTGCGCTGTGTACTGCACGGCTCTGCGCTGTGTACTGCGCGGCTCTGCGCTGTGTACTGCGCGGCTCTGCGCGGTATACTGCGCCGCTCTGCGCTGTGTACTGCACGGCTCTGCGCTTTATACTGCGCGGCTCTGCGCTGTGTACTGCGCGGCTCTGCGCTGTGTACTGCGCGGCTCTGCGCTGTGTACTGCGCGGCTCTGCGCTGTGTACTGCGCAGCTCTGCGCTGTGTACTGCACGGCTCTGCGCTGTGTACTGCGCGGCTCTGCGCGGTATACTGCGCGGCTCTGCGCTGTGTACTGCACGGCTCTGCGCTTTATACTGTGCGGCTCTGCGCTCTGTACTGCGCGGCTCTGCGCTGTGTACTGCGCGGCTCTGCGCTTTATACTGCGCGGCTCTGCGCTGTGTACTGCGCGGCTCTGCGCTGTGTACTGTGCGGCTCTGCACTGTATACTGCGTGGCTGGGCAATATACTACGTGGACATGCATATTCTAGAATACCCGATGAGTTAGAATCGGGCCACAGTCTAATAATCATAAGACTACGGATAGTGGTTTGGAATTGTGCTGTACTGTCACTTTAAGAGCTGATATTATCTGACAAAACTTGTGACCTGGTGAGCTGATGTAGAGTTTATAGGCGTTGGCATAGTAACTGTGTCTGACTGCGCATATCAATGAGCTAATCGGCCAGGTGGCAGTTATTTTTAGAAATTGCCTCAGAAATCAGGCCCATTATAAACGTATTGGAAAATTTCTCTATTGAAATGCATTGAAACACTTTTTTCAAACACAAATTGCGCAAAAACTACAAATCCGATCGGCACGAAAAATACTTAGCACACCTCTCAGGAACGCTGGCTTCGAAATGACACCTCACTGGAGTCTGTGAGTGAAGCGGTTCGGGCCGCATTACGTGCGGACTGAATAATAAGAATAACTAGATGGGTATTTCCTGAAGGAACTACAGATAGTGCTTTGGAATGGTGCCCGGGCTGCCCCTGCAAGACTTTCACACTTGGGTGCCCCTCAGGCGGTCCGATTTGGTGGGTTGGGTCAATCTGGGTCTGATTTTGTGGGCGGGGTAAATCTAGGTCCGATTCGGTGGGCGGGGTCACTTTTGGTCCGATTCTGTGGGCGCGGCCACTCTGGGTCCGATTCGGTGGGCGGAGCCACTCTGGGTCCGATTTGGTGGGCGGGGCACCTTAGGGACCAATTTGGTGGGTGGGGTCACTCGGTCCGATTTGGTGGGCTGGGCACCTCAGGGTCTGATTTGGTGGACTGGGCACCTCAGGGTCCGATTTGGTGGGTGGGGTCACTCTGGGTCCGATTTGGTGGGCGGGGTCACTCTGGGTCCGATTTGGTGGGCGGGGTCACTCTGGGTCCGATTTGGTGGGCGGGGTCACTCTGGGCCCGATTTGGTGGAAGGGGTCACTCTGGGTCCGATTTGGTGGAAGGGGTCACTCTGGGTCTGATTTGGTGGAAGGGGTCACTCTGGGTCCGATTTGGTGGGCGGAGCCACTCTGGGTCCGATTTGGTGGGCGGGGTCACTCTGGGTCTGATTTAGGGGGCGGGGTCACTCTGGGTCCGATTTGGTGGGCCGGGCCCCTCGGGGTCCGATTTGGTGGGCCGGGCCTCTCGGGTTCCGAATTGGTGAGCGGGGTAATCTACTATCTAATTATCTAAGGGCACTTCCGTCTTTCTGTCTCACAACACCGCTACGTCATCATCTCGTGAGACCGCAATGCACTCTTGGGACCGGAGCGCGCAACAAGCATCGGGTACCGGCCACTCCAGGTGCAACAAGCATCGTGTACCGGCCGCTCTAGGAGGTGCAACAACCATCAGATACCGGCCGCTCCAGGAGGTGAGTATGTAACTTTTTTATTTTAATTCTTTTTTTTTTTAACAGGGATATGCAGTATACTATGTGACTGGACAATATACTACGTGACTGGGCAGTATAACTACGTGGCTCTGCGCTGTATACTGCGTGGCTCTGTGCTGTATACTGCGTGGCTCTGCGCTGTATACTACGCGGCTCTGCGCTGTATACTACGCGGCTCTGCGCTGTATACTGCGTGGCTCTGCGCTGTGTACTGCGCGGCTCTGCGCTGTGTACTGCACGGCTCTGCGCTGTGTACTGCGCGGCTCTGCACTGTGTACTGCGCGTTCTGCGCTGTATACTGCGCGGCTCTGCGCTGTATACTGCGCAGCTCTGCGCAGCTCTGCGCTTTGTACTGCGCGGCTCTGCGCTATATACTGCGTGGCTCTTCGCTGTATACTACGCGGCTCTGCGCTGTGTACTGCGCGGCTCTGCGCTGTGTACTGCGCGTGTCCGTGCTGTGTACTGCGCGTGTCTGCGCTGTATACTGCGGGGCTCTGCACTGTATACTGCGGGGCTCTGCGCTGTATACTACGCGGCTCAGCGCTGTATACTGCGCGGCTCTGCGCTGCATACTGCGTGGCTCTACGCTGCGTACTGCGCGGCTCTGCGCTGTATACTGGGTGGCTCTGCGCTGTGTACTGCGCGGCTCTGTGCTGTGTACTGTGCGGCTCTGCACTGTGTACTGCGCGGCTCTGCGCTGTGTACTGCGCGGCTCTGCGCTGTGTACTGCGCGGCTCTGCGCTTTATACTGTGCGGCTCTGCGCTCTGTACTGCGCGGCTCTGCGCTGTGTACTGCGCAGCTCTGTGCTGTGTACTGTGCGGCTCTGCACTGTGTACTGCGCGGCTCTGCGCTGTGTACTGCGCGGCTCTGCGCTGTGTACTGCGCGGCTCTGCGCTTTATACTGTGCGGCTCTGCGCTCTGTACTGCGCGGCTCTGCGCTGTGTACTGCGCAGCTCTGCGCTGTATACTGCGCGGCTCTGCGCTGTGTACTGCGCGGCTCTGCGCTGTGTACTGCGCGGCTCTGCGCTGTGTACTGCTCGGCTCTGCGCTGTGTACTGCTCGGCTCTGCGCTGTGTACTGCGCGGCTCTGCGCTGTGTACTGCGTGGCTCTGCGCTGTGTACTGCGCGGCTCTGCGCTGTCTACTGCGCGGCTCTGCGCTGTGTACTGCATGGCTCTGCGCTGTGTACTGCGCGGCTCTGCGCTGTGTACTGCACGGCTCTGCGCTGTGTACTGCACGGCTCTGCGCTTTATACTGCGCGGCTCTGCGCTGTGTACTGCACGGCTCTGCGCTGTGTACTGCGCGGCTCTGCGCTGTGTACTGCACGGCTCTGCGCTTTATACTGCGCGGCTCTGCGCTGTGTACTGCACGGCTCTGCGCTGTGTACTGCGCGGCTCTGCGCTGTGTACTGCGCGGCTCTGCGCTTTATACTGCGCGGCTCTGCGCTTTATACTGCGCGGCTCTGCGCTGTGTACTGCGCGGCTCTGCGCTGTGTACTGCGCGGCTCTGCGCTGTGTACTGCACGGCTCTGCGCTTTATACTGCGCGGCTCTGCGCTGTGTACTGCACGGCTCTGCGCTGTGTACTGCGCGGCTCTGCGCTGTGTACTGCACGGCTCTGCGCTTTAAACTGCGCGGCTCTGCGCTGTGTACTGCACGGCTCTGCGCTGTGTACTGCGCGGCTCTGCGCTGTGTACTGCGCGGCTCTGCGCTTTATACTGCGCAGCTCTGCGCTGTGTACTGCGCGGCTCTGCGCTGTGTAATGCGCGGCTCTGCGCTGTGTACTGCACGGCTCTGCGCTTTATACTGCGCGGCTCTGCGCTGTGTACTGCACGGCTCTGCGCTGTGTACTGCGCGGCTCTGCGCTGTGTACTGCACGGCTCTGCGCTTTATACTGCGCGGCTCTGCGCTGTGTACTGCACGGCTCTGCGCTGTGTACTGCGCGGCTCTGCGCTGTGTACTGCGCGGCTCTGCGCTTTATACTGCGCGGCTCTGCGCTGTGTACTGCGCGGCTCTGCGCTGTGTACTGCGCGGCTCTGCGCTGTGTACTGCACGGCTCTGCACTGTATACTGCGTGGCTCTGCGCTGTGTACTGCGTGGCTCTGCGCTGTGTACTGCGCGGCTCTGCGCTTTATACTGCGCGGCTCTGCGCTGTGTACTGCACGGCTCTGCGCTTTATACTGCGCGGCTCTGCGCTGTGTACTGCACGGCTCTGTGCTGTGTACTGCGCGGCTCTGCGCTGTGTACTGCGCGGCTCTGCGCTTTATACTGCGCGGCTCTGCGCTGTGTACTGCGCGGCTCTGCGCTGTGTACTGCGCGGCTCTGCGCTGTGTACTGCACGGCTCTGCACTGTATACTGCGTGGCTGTGCAATATACTACGTGGACATGCATATTCTAGAATACCCGATGAGTTAGAATCGGGCCACAGTCTAATAATCATAAGACTACGGATAGTGGTTTGGAATTGTGCTGTACTGTCACTTTAAGAGCTGATATTATCTGACAAAACTTGTGACCTGGTGAGCTGATGTAGATTTCATAGGAGTTGGCATAGTAACTGTGTCTGACTGCGCATATCAATGAGCTAATCAGCCAGGTGGCAGTTATTTTTAGAAATTGCCTCAGAAACCAGCCCATTATAAACGTATAGGAAAATTTCTCCATTGAAACGCATTGAAAGACTTTTTTCAAACACAAATTGCGCAAAAACTACAAATCCGATCGACACGAAAAATACTTAGCACACCTCTCAGGAACGCTGGCTTCGAAATGACACCTCACTGGAGTCTGTGAGTTTAGCGGTTCGGGCCGCATTACGTGCGGACTGAATAATAAGAATAAGAAGAAGTTTACCACGGTGGAATAACAGTATAGTGCTTTGTTCCAAAGCACTATAACTAGATGGGTATTTCCTGAAGGAACTACAGATAGTGCTTTGGAATGGTGCCCGGGCTGCCCCTGCAAGACTTTGACACTTGGGTGCCCCTCAGGCGGTCCGATTTGGTGGGTTGGGTCAATCTGGGTCTGATTTTGTGGGCGGGGTAAATCTAGGTCCGATTCGGTGGGCGGGGTCACTTTTGGTCCGATTCTGTGGGCGCGGCCACTCTGGGTCCGATTCGGTGGGCGGAGCCACTCTGGGTCCGATTTGGTGGGCGGGGCACCTTAGGGACCAATTTGGTGGGTGGGGTCACTCGGTCCGATTTGGTGGGCTGGACACCTCAGGGTCTGATTTGGTGGGCTGGGCACCTCAGGGTCCGATTTGGTGGGTGGGGTCACTCTGGGTCCGATTTGGTGGGCGGGGTCACTCTGGGCCTGATTTGGTGGAAGGGGTCACTCTGGGTCCGATTTGGTGGAAGGGGTCACTCTGGGTCTGATTTGGTGGAAGGGGTCACTCTGGGTCCGATTTGGTGGGCGGAGCCACTCTGGGTCCGATTTGGTGGGCGGGGTCACTCTGGGACTGATTTAGGGGGCGGGGTCACTCTGGGTCTGATTTGGTGAGCCGGGCCCCTCGGGGTCCGATTTGGTGAGCGGGGTAATCTACTATATAATTGTCTAAGGGCACTTCCGTCTTTCTGTCTCACAACACCGCTACGTCATCATCTCGTGAGACCGCAATGCACTCTTGGGACCGGAGCGCGCAACAAGCATCGGGTACCGGCCACTCCAGGTGCAACAAGCATCGTGTACCGGCCGCTCTAGGAGGTGCAACAACCATCAGATACCGGCCGCTCCAGGAGGTGAGTATGTAACTTTTTTATTTTAATTCTTTTTTTTTTTTTAACAGGGATATGCAGTATACTATGTGACTGGACAATATACTACGTGACTGGGCAGTATAACTACGTGGCTCTGTGCTGTATACTGCGTGGCTCTGCGCTGTATACTGCGTGGCTCTGCGCTGTATACTACGCGGCTCTGCGCTGTATACTACGCGGCTCTGCGCTGTATACTGCGTGGCTCTGCGCTGTGTACTGCGTGGCTCTGCGCTGTGTACTGCACGGCTCTGCGCTGTGTACTGCGCGGCTCTGCGCTGTGTACTGCGCGTTCTGCGCTGTATACTGCGCGGCTCTGCGCTGTATACTGCGTGGCTCTGCGCTTTGTACTGCGCGGCTCTGCGCTGTATACTGCGGGGCTCTGCACTGTATACTGCGCGGCTCTGCGCTGCATACTGCGTGGCTCTACGCTGTGTACTGCGCGGCTCTGCGCTGTTTACTGCGGGGCTCTGCACAGTATACTACGCGGCTCTGCGCTGTATACTGCGTGGCTCTGCGCTGCATACTGCGTGGCTCTACGCTGCGTACTGCGCGGCTCTGCGCTGTATACTGTGCGGCTCTGCGCTGTATACTGGGTGGCTCTGCGCTGTGTACTGCGCGGCTCTGTGCTGTGTACTGCGCGGCTCTGCACTGTGTACTGCGCGGCTCTGCGCTGTGTACTGCGCGGCTCTGCGCTGTGTACTGCGCGGCTCTGCGCTGTGTACTGCGCGGCTCTCCGCTGTGTACTGCGCGGCTCTGCGCTGTGTACTGCGCGGCTCTGTGCTGTGTACTGCGCGGCTCTCCGCTGTGTACTGCGCGGCTCTGCGCTGTGTACTGCGCGGCTCTGCGCTGTGTACTGCGCGGCTCTGCGCTGTGTACTGCTCGGCTCTGCGCTGTGTACTGCGCGGCTCTCCGCTGTGTACTGCGCGGCTCTGCGCTGTGTACTGCGCGGCTCTGTGCTGTGTACTGCGCGGCTCTGCGCTGTGTACTGCTCGGCTCTGCGCTGTGTACTGCGTGGCTCTCCGCTTTATACTGCGCGGCTCTGCGCTGTGTACTGCGCGGCTCTGCGCTGTGTACTGCGCGGCTCTGCGCTGTGTACTGCGCGGCTCTGCGCTGTGTACTGCGCGGCTCTGCGCTGTGTACTGCGCGGCTCTGCGCTGTGTACTGCGCGGCTCTGCGCTGTGTATTGCGCAGCTCTGCGCTGTGTACTGCTCGGCTCTGCACTGTGTACTGCGCGGCTCTCCGCTTTATACTGCGTGGCTCTGCGCTGTGTACTGCGCGGCTCTGCGCTGTGTACTGCGTGGCTCTGTGCTGTGTACTGCGCGGTTCTGCGCTGTGTACTGCTCGGCTCTGCGCTGTGTACTACGCGGCTCTGTGCTGTGTACTGCGCGGCTCTGCGCTGTGTACTGCGCGGCTCTGCGCTGTGTACTGCTCGGCTCTGCGCTGTGTACTACGCGGCTCTGTGCTGTGTACTGCGCGGCTCTGCGCTGTGTACTGCGCGGCTCTGCGCTGTGTACTGCTCGGCTCTGCGCTGTGTACTGCGTGGCTCTGCGCTGTGTACTGCGCGGCTCTGTGCTGTGTACTGCGCGGCTCTGCGCTGTGTACTACGCGGCTCTCCGCTTTATACTGCGCGGCTCTGCGCTGTGTACTGCGCGGCTCTGCGCTGTGTACTGCGCGGCTCTGCGCTTTATACTGCGCGGCTTTGCGCTATGTACTGCATGGCTCTGCGCTGTGTACTGCGCGGCTCTGCGCTGTGTACTGCACGGCTCTGCGCTTTATACTGCACGGCTCTGCGCTTTATACTGCGCGGCTCTGCGCTTTATACTGCGCGGCTCTGCGCTGTGTACTGCGCGGCTCTGCGCTGTGTACTGCACGGCTCTGCGCTTTATACTGCACGGCTCTGCGCTGTGTACTGCACGGCTCTGCGCTGTGTACTGCGCGGCTCTGCGCTGTGTACTGCACGGCTCTGCGCTTTATACTGCACGGCTCTGCGCTTTATACTGCGCGGCTCTGCGCTTTATACTGCGCGGCTCTGCGCTGTGTACTGCGCGGCTCTGCGCTATGTACTGCGTGGCTCTGCGCTGTGTACTGCGTGGCTCTGCGCTTTGTACTGTGTGGCTGTGCAATATACTACGTGGACATACATATTCTAGAATACCCGATGAGTTAGAATCGGGCCACAGTCTAATAACTAGATGGGTATTTCCTGAAGGAACTACAGATAGTGCTTTGGAATGGTGCCCGGGCTGCCCCTGCAAGACTTTCACACTTGGGTGCCCCTCAGGCGGTCCGATTTGGTGGGTTGGGTCAATCTGGGTCTGATTTTGTGGGCGGGGTAAATCTAGGTCCGATTCGGTGGGCGGGGTCACTTTTGGTCCGATTCTGTGGGCGCGGCCACTCTGGGTCCGATTCGGTGGGCGGAGCCACTCTGGGTCCGATTTGGTGGGCGGGGCACCTTAGGGACCAATTTGGTGGGTGGGGTCACTCGGTCCGATTTGGTGGGCTGGGCACCTCAGGGTCTGATTTGGTGGACTGGGCACCTCAGGGTCCGATTTGGTGGGTGGGGTCACTCTGGGTCCGATTTGGTGGGCGGGGTCACTCTGGGTCCGATTTGGTGGGCGGGGTCACTCTGGGTCCGATTTGGTGGGCGGGGTCACTCTGGGCCCGATTTGGTGGAAGGGGTCACTCTGGGTCCGATTTGGTGGAAGGGGTCACTCTGGGTCTGATTTGGTGGAAGGGGTCACTCTGGGTCCGATTTGGTGGGCGGAGCCACTCTGGGTCCGATTTGGTGGGCGGGGTCACTCTGGGTCTGATTTAGGGGGCGGGGTCACTCTGGGTCCGATTTGGTGGGCCGGGCCCCTCGGGGTCCGATTTGGTGGGCCGGGCCTCTCGGGTTCCGAATTGGTGAGCGGGGTAATCTACTATCTAATTATCTAAGGGCACTTCCGTCTTTCTGTCTCACAACACCGCTACGTCATCATCTCGTGAGACCGCAATGCACTCTTGGGACCGGAGCGCGCAACAAGCATCGGGTACCGGCCACTCCAGGTGCAACAAGCATCGTGTACCGGCCGCTCTAGGAGGTGCAACAACCATCAGATACCGGCCGCTCCAGGAGGTGAGTATGTAACTTTTTTATTTTAATTCTTTTTTTTTTTAACAGGGATATGCAGTATACTATGTGACTGGACAATATACTACGTGACTGGGCAGTATAACTACGTGGCTCTGCGCTGTATACTGCGTGGCTCTGTGCTGTATACTGCGTGGCTCTGCGCTGTATACTACGCGGCTCTGCGCTGTATACTACGCGGCTCTGCGCTGTATACTGCGTGGCTCTGCGCTGTGTACTGCGCGGCTCTGCGCTGTGTACTGCACGGCTCTGCGCTGTGTACTGCGCGGCTCTGCACTGTGTACTGCGCGTTCTGCGCTGTATACTGCGCGGCTCTGCGCTGTATACTGCGCAGCTCTGCGCAGCTCTGCGCTTTGTACTGCGCGGCTCTGCGCTATATACTGCGTGGCTCTTCGCTGTATACTACGCGGCTCTGCGCTGTGTACTGCGCGGCTCTGCGCTGTGTACTGCGCGTGTCCGTGCTGTGTACTGCGCGTGTCTGCGCTGTATACTGCGGGGCTCTGCACTGTATACTGCGGGGCTCTGCGCTGTATACTACGCGGCTCAGCGCTGTATACTGCGCGGCTCTGCGCTGCATACTGCGTGGCTCTACGCTGCGTACTGCGCGGCTCTGCGCTGTATACTGGGTGGCTCTGCGCTGTGTACTGCGCGGCTCTGTGCTGTGTACTGTGCGGCTCTGCACTGTGTACTGCGCGGCTCTGCGCTGTGTACTGCGCGGCTCTGCGCTGTGTACTGCGCGGCTCTGCGCTTTATACTGTGCGGCTCTGCGCTCTGTACTGCGCGGCTCTGCGCTGTGTACTGCGCAGCTCTGTGCTGTGTACTGTGCGGCTCTGCACTGTGTACTGCGCGGCTCTGCGCTGTGTACTGCGCGGCTCTGCGCTGTGTACTGCGCGGCTCTGCGCTTTATACTGTGCGGCTCTGCGCTCTGTACTGCGCGGCTCTGCGCTGTGTACTGCGCAGCTCTGCGCTGTATACTGCGCGGCTCTGCGCTGTGTACTGCGCGGCTCTGCGCTGTGTACTGCGCGGCTCTGCGCTGTGTACTGCTCGGCTCTGCGCTGTGTACTGCTCGGCTCTGCGCTGTGTACTGCGCGGCTCTGCGCTGTGTACTGCGTGGCTCTGCGCTGTGTACTGCGCGGCTCTGCGCTGTCTACTGCGCGGCTCTGCGCTGTGTACTGCATGGCTCTGCGCTGTGTACTGCGCGGCTCTGCGCTGTGTACTGCACGGCTCTGCGCTGTGTACTGCACGGCTCTGCGCTTTATACTGCGCGGCTCTGCGCTGTGTACTGCACGGCTCTGCGCTGTGTACTGCGCGGCTCTGCGCTGTGTACTGCACGGCTCTGCGCTTTATACTGCGCGGCTCTGCGCTGTGTACTGCACGGCTCTGCGCTGTGTACTGCGCGGCTCTGCGCTGTGTACTGCGCGGCTCTGCGCTTTATACTGCGCGGCTCTGCGCTTTATACTGCGCGGCTCTGCGCTGTGTACTGCGCGGCTCTGCGCTGTGTACTGCGCGGCTCTGCGCTGTGTACTGCACGGCTCTGCGCTTTATACTGCGCGGCTCTGCGCTGTGTACTGCACGGCTCTGCGCTGTGTACTGCGCGGCTCTGCGCTGTGTACTGCACGGCTCTGCGCTTTAAACTGCGCGGCTCTGCGCTGTGTACTGCACGGCTCTGCGCTGTGTACTGCGCGGCTCTGCGCTGTGTACTGCGCGGCTCTGCGCTTTATACTGCGCAGCTCTGCGCTGTGTACTGCGCGGCTCTGCGCTGTGTAATGCGCGGCTCTGCGCTGTGTACTGCACGGCTCTGCGCTTTATACTGCGCGGCTCTGCGCTGTGTACTGCACGGCTCTGCGCTGTGTACTGCGCGGCTCTGCGCTGTGTACTGCACGGCTCTGCGCTTTATACTGCGCGGCTCTGCGCTGTGTACTGCACGGCTCTGCGCTGTGTACTGCGCGGCTCTGCGCTGTGTACTGCGCGGCTCTGCGCTTTATACTGCGCGGCTCTGCGCTGTGTACTGCGCGGCTCTGCGCTGTGTACTGCGCGGCTCTGCGCTGTGTACTGCACGGCTCTGCACTGTATACTGCGTGGCTCTGCGCTGTGTACTGCGTGGCTCTGCGCTGTGTACTGCGCGGCTCTGCGCTTTATACTGCGCGGCTCTGCGCTGTGTACTGCACGGCTCTGCGCTTTATACTGCGCGGCTCTGCGCTGTGTACTGCACGGCTCTGTGCTGTGTACTGCGCGGCTCTGCGCTGTGTACTGCGCGGCTCTGCGCTTTATACTGCGCGGCTCTGCGCTGTGTACTGCGCGGCTCTGCGCTGTGTACTGCGCGGCTCTGCGCTGTGTACTGCACGGCTCTGCACTGTATACTGCGTGGCTGTGCAATATACTACGTGGACATGCATATTCTAGAATACCCGATGAGTTAGAATCGGGCCACAGTCTAATAATCATAAGACTACGGATAGTGGTTTGGAATTGTGCTGTACTGTCACTTTAAGAGCTGATATTATCTGACAAAACTTGTGACCTGGTGAGCTGATGTAGATTTCATAGGAGTTGGCATAGTAACTGTGTCTGACTGCGCATATCAATGAGCTAATCAGCCAGGTGGCAGTTATTTTTAGAAATTGCCTCAGAAACCAGCCCATTATAAACGTATAGGAAAATTTCTCCATTGAAACGCATTGAAAGACTTTTTTCAAACACAAATTGCGCAAAAACTACAAATCCGATCGACACGAAAAATACTTAGCACACCTCTCAGGAACGCTGGCTTCGAAATGACACCTCACTGGAGTCTGTGAGTTTAGCGGTTCGGGCCGCATTACGTGCGGACTGAATAATAAGAATAAGAAGAAGTTTACCACGGTGGAATAACAGTATAGTGCTTTGTTCCAAAGCACTATAACTAGATGGGTATTTCCTGAAGGAACTACAGATAGTGCTTTGGAATGGTGCCTAGGTTGCCCCAGCAAGACTTTCACACTTGGGTGCCCCTCAGGCGCTGTTTTGGTAGTTGTAGCCACTCTGGGTCCGATTTGGCGGGCGGCGCCACTCTGGGTCCGATTTGGCAGGCGGCGCCACTCCGGGTCCGATTTGGCGGGCGGCGCCACTCCGGGTCCGATTTGGTGAGCGGCGCCACTCCGGGTCCGATTTTGCGGGCGGCGCCACTCCGGGTCCGATTTGGCGGGCGGCGCCACTCCGGGTCCGATTTGGCGGGCGGCGCCACTCCGGGTCCGATTTGGCGGGCGGCGCCACTCCGGGTCCGATTTGGCGGGCGGCGCCACTCTGGGTCCGATTTGGCGGGCGGCGCCACTCTGGGTTCGATTTGGCGGGCGGCGCCACTCTGGGTCCGATTTGGCGGGCGGCGCCACTCTGGGTCCGATTTGGCCGAACGGCGCCACTCTGGGTCCGATTTGGCGGGCGGCGCCACTCTGGGTCCGATTTGGCGGGCGGCGCCACTCTGGGTCCGATTTGGCGGGCGGCGCCACTCTGGGTCCGATTTGGCGGGCGGCGCCACTCTGGGTCCGATTTGGCGGGCGGCGCCACTCTGGGTCCGATTTGGCGGGCTGGGTCCGATTTGGTGAGCGGGGCAATAATTATAATAAGACTATAGATAGTGCTTTGAAATTGTGCTGTGCTATCACTTTAAGAGCTGATATTATCTGCCAAAACTGTCCTGCTAGGGTCATGTACAGTTCGCAGGCGTTGGCATAGTAACTGGGCCTGACTGCACATATCAATGAGCTAATCAGCCAGGTGGCAGGTACATTTCAAATTGCCTCAGAAACCCGGCCATTATAACCTATGTGAAAATTTCCCTATTGAAAAGCATTACAATGAGGGGAAATAACATTTTCAAACGCAAATTGCGCCAAAACTACAAATCCGATCGACACGAAAAATACTTAGCACACCTCTTGGGGACGCTGGCTTCGAAATGACACCTCACTGGAGTCTGTGAGTGAAGCGGTTCGGGCCGCATTACGTGCGGACTGAATAATAAGAATAAGAAGAAGTTTACCACGGTGGAATAACAGTATAGTGCTTTGTTCCAAAGCACTATAATAACATTTCTCTCATGTCTGCTTTACATTATCAGCGTTTGTAAAATGTTATTTTGTTTTGTTAGCATTTTAGGAGGTTTAAAAATGTAGCAGTAATTTTTCATTTTTTCAAGGAAATTTAAAAAAATTATTTTTTAGGGACCTATCCATGTTTAAAGTGCGTTTAGTGGTCCCATATATTGTTAAACCCCCAAAAGTGATACCATTTTAAAAACAGCACCCCCTGACATATTGAAAACTGCAGTCAGGTAGTTTATTAACCACTCAGGTGCTTTTCAGGAATGAATGCAAAGTGGCATGACAGAAATGAAAATGTGTATTTTTACCACCTACGAGAATGCCTCTAACTTCTGAACAGGTTACAACAGCCATCAGACTGTAAGGCTGCTTTTTGGTCATGAATTGCCATGGCAAACATCAGGACCATACAATGATGATCTCAGGGTACCGATGGGGATAAAGAGGAAGCCCCCACACTCTGTTAACCATTTATAATGATGTAGTCACTATTGACAGCAGCATCTAAGGGGTTAAACAGATTTGGACGGTGCAAACTCTGATCGTGGCTGATGCAGAAAGTTATCAGCTATAGTGTACAGCCGACAGCTGCTGGATTGTCACCTGTATGGGGATGCCATTCTCTTATATCTCAGGTCAGTTAAAGGACGTATTGGCGGTCACCCTCAGCAGTTATACAGTAAGGGTACTGGATTGTGTTGTCTCCTGTTAAGCCAAGCTTCCTGACTAGCTTGTTGAATCTGTTGCTGAACCTGAACTGACCGTTAAACCGTTGTTTGCCTGACTTTTCTACTTTAAGATCATGGTACCTCTAGAATTGTATAACGTCTGACTGTAAAAGCCTTATTAAGAGCTGCTTCTAGGTTTCCACAAACAGTTTGCCCTTACAAAGTCCAGATTTGTCAATTTTATAGCTTATGTGTAAGATAAGCCATCAAAATAGATTGGGATCTGACTCAGCTATGTGAATGCATTGCAGAGCTTGACTGAGAGCTTCTGTCTCTTCATTGCTACCATTGGCTAACAGGAGGACACATGGTACCTGCGCCATTGTTATTTTAGCAGCAGTGCAAAGTAGTGCAGCGTTTTTGTCATAGCAGATTCCTCTGCTAGTAATGTCAGATGCTTGTTAAATAGAGTAATATATTAGAATGTTAGCTCTCAAGTCCAATAAAAAATCAGACATACAGTAGGAGTAGCATGTTGAATCTAAATTATATTTGTGCATTCAGTTGCTTTCCAAATGCAAAAACCTGGATAATAATGTGTTCTGGGCTTATCTGGTGCTGAATATGCTGCATGACAAATACTACATCAGTTCATGCTAATAACAATTGGGAATATACAATCTTTTTTTATTCTAAGCTATAAAACAATGAAAGAGAACATTTACCCTATATAGATTTCAACAGAAAGTGTCAGAACAGTCTGCAACATTTACATTAAACATGTGATTGGTTGCATTTTTATGAATTCTTTGTTAAACATCGAGTCTGTAGGCCTCATGCAGGAGCTGTATATCACACTATTACACAATGCTTCTAGGGGAGAATGGCTCCACAATATTGCATTCTTTGTAGCTTTCTTTTATTCAAAATCATTTGAAATACAACAGAAAAAAAGCAAGTCCTTTCCCAGAAATTTTGAAGGTAATATACTTATTTATCTGTGACATTTTTAAACCACCTTCAGCCATTTATGATGTATACCAAGGAATATACACTTGTATATAGTGCTAGGGTCAGCACCACCATTATCCTGCATATGTATTTCCTGTGATGATATGCAATCACCACTGATTATCTCAAATTTCATTAACTCATGGGGAAATCAGATTAGACATATAATTCCAGAGGGACGGTAACAATCATATATTAGAGAGTGGGGTTATTTTGCTGTTTTGGGTTACTATTCTTGGTAATCTCTTGTATTATTACTCACAAATGAAAGCTAATAACCTTTAGATTATGGAGATATATTTGTTCTTGCAACATAAAACAGCATATTTCACTTATTTGGAGAGTACTTCCAAGATGGTGCCTTTGGAAGTTTTTTTCTTTGTTGCAGCATACTATACTATGCAATTTTTAAAAGGTTCTGTCCACTGGAGAATATTTTTACCTTATTACACAGTGCCCGCTCTTGTTATGTACAGCACCGTCCCTTACATATCAGTCTTTATTACATACCGTCCTGTCTTGTTAGCTGTGTAATGCAATGACAGCTGAGGGAGAACGGGGGAAAGCTTAATTTCCAGGTGACCTGACCTGGTTGTCAGGTCAGGTCACCGACTGCTTCATCAGCAGTCATTATATATCTGACAAAAGAGGGGACTATGTAATAAAAGAGGGCTTTGTGAATAGCAAAAATAACAAGAATACACTATGTAAGAGACAGTACTGTATATACCAACAGAGGAAGCTTTATAATAAGGTACGGCACCATATACAGGTGCTACTTTTGGAAGTGGACAGGTGCCAAGTCCTGCTCTAAAATTTCCTGGTAGACAGCTGCGCTGACTTTGGCCTTGATAAACACAGTGGACCTACACAAGCAGATGATATGGCTCCCCCAAACCATCACATATTGGAAACTTTAAATTAGACATCAAGCAGCTTGTGTTGTGTGCCTCTCCCCTGTTCCTCCAGAGTCTGGGACCTTGATTTCCAGATGAAATGCAAAATTTACTTTCATCTGAAAACAACACCTTGGATCACTGAGCAAAAGTCCAGGTCTTTTTCTCTTTGGCCAAGGTGGTCTTTGCCTATTGTTCGTGAGAGGCTTGACACAAGGAATGCGACACCTGTAGCCCATGTCCTGGATGCATCTGTGTGTGGTGGCTCTTAAAGAAATGGCTCCAGCAGCAGTCCACTCCTTGTGAATCTCCCCCAAATTTTTGAATGGCCTTTTCTAAACAATCCTTTCAAGGCTGCGGTTATCCTGGTTGCTTGAACACCTTTTTCTGCCACACTGTTTCCTTTCAGTCAACTTACCATTAATATGCTTGGATGCAGCACATGTGAACAGCCAGTTTCTTTAGCAACGACCTTTTGTGGCTGTGGCTTACCCTCCTTGTGGAGTGTGTCAATGACTGCCTTTTGGACATCTGTCAAATCAACACGCCTCCCTATGATTGTGAAGCCTACTGAAACAGACTAAGGGATCTTTTTAAATGCTTAGGAAGTCTTTGCAGGTGTTTTTTGTTAATTATTCTAATTTACTAAGATAATGACTTTTGGGTTTTCATTAGTAGTAAGCCATAATCATCAGCATTAACAGAAATAAACACTTAAAATAGATCACTCTGTTTGTAATGACTCTATATAATACCGTATATGAGTTTCACCTTTTGCATTCAAGAACTGAAATAAATTAATATTTTGATGACATTCAAATTTTGTGAGACGCACCTGTATACAGATGTGCTCAAAGGTTTACATACCCCAGCAGAATTTTTGCTTTCTTGACCTTTATTCAGAGAATATAAATGATAACACCAAAACTTTTTCTCCACTTATTGTTAGTGGTTGGGCGAAGCCATTTATTGGCAAACTACTGTGTTTTCTCTTTTTAAATCATAATGACAACCCAAAACATCCAAATGACCCTGATCGAAAGTTTACATACCCTGGTGATTTTGGCCTGTTAACATGCACAGAAGTTGACACAAATGGATTTGAATGGCTACTAAAGATACCATCCTAACCTATGACCTGTTTGCTTATAATCAGTGTGTGTGCATAAAAGCTGAGCAAGTTTCTGGGATCCAGACAGACTCTTGAATCTTTCATGCAGCCACTGACATTTCTGGATTGTAAATCATGGGGAAAGCAAAATAATTGTCAACTGATCTATGGGAAAAGGTAGTTGAACTGTATAAAACAAGAAAGGGATACAGAAAGATATCCAAGGAATTGATAATGCCAGTCAGCAGCATTCAAACTGTGATTAACAAATGGAAAATCAGGGGCTCTGTAAAAACAAAACCACGGTCAGGCAGACCAACAAAAATGTCATCCACAACTGCCAGGAAAATTGTTCGGGATGCAAAAAAAACCCATAAATGACATCAGCTAAAATACAAGACTTTCTGAAAACTAGCGGTGTGGCTGTTTCAAGATGCGCAATAAGGAGGCACTTGAAGAAAAATGGGCTACATGGTCGAGTCGCCAAAAGAAAGCCATTACTGCGCAAATGCCACAAAGTATCTTGCCTATAATACACAAAACAGCACAGAGACAAGCCTCAAAACTTCTGACTCAAGGTAGTTTGGAGTGATGAGAGCAAAATTTAACTTTTTGGCCACAACCATAAAGATTATACTCAACAAGGCCTATGATGAAAGGAACACCATTCCTACTGTAAAGCACGGAGCTGGAACGCTGATGTTTAGGGGATGTGTGAGCTCCAAAGGCACAGGAAACTTGGTCGACATTGAAGGAAAAAAGAATGTAGCATGTTATCAGCAAATACTGGAGGCAAATTTGTATTCATCAGACCGGAAGCTGCACATGGAACGTACTTAGAAGTACCAACATGACAATGATCCAAAACACATGGCCAGGTCGACCTGTCATTGGCTGCGGCAGAACAAAATGAATGTTCTGTAGCGGCCATCTCAGTCTCCTGAACTCAATACCATTGAGCCACATTGAGGAGATCTCAAGCATGCAGTTCTTGCTAGACAGCCCAGGAATTTACAAGAACTAGAGGCTTTTTGCCACGAAGAGTGGACAGCTTCACCATCTGAAAAAATAAAGAACCTCATCCACAACTACCACGAATGACTTCAAGCTGTCATTGATGTTAGAGGGGGAAATACACAGTATTAAGAAATGGGGTATGTAAACTTTTGATCAGGGTCATTTGGATGTTTTGGGTTTTCATTATTATTTAAAAAGGGAAAACACACTAGTTTGACAATAATTGGCATAACCCAACCACCATGAGTGTAGAAAAAGTTTTGGTATCATCATTCATATTCTCTGAAAAAAAGGCAGAGAAAGCAAAAATTCTGCAGGGGTATGTAAACTTTTGAGCACAACTGTAACTAGAGAGGATGGTACTTAATAAGGGCTGGTGTTATATATAACAAAAGAAGAAACTATGTAGCTAAGGGTGGCGCTATACATAAGTGAGTACATTATATACTAAGGGACTGTACTATACATAATAAATGAGTACACTATATACTAAGGGACTGTGCTATACATAATTGAATGCACTATATAATAAGAGACTGTGCTGTACATAATAAGTGAGTACACTGTATACTAAGGGACAGTACTATACATAATAAGGCTACATTCCTGTATCCATGTGCAGTGTCGGTATGCTGACCGCTTTTACAGATGCATTGAGCATGTCCTATGCTGATCTTCAAAATCGAATCAGAACAGGACATTCTCTGACCCTCACGGATCTCATTCTCAGATCTGTGATTTTAATGTATGCGTGAATGGACCTGTAAAACTCTGAGTCCATGTGCAATCCAATAAAAAAACCTGGAAGCACTCAGACATTTCACTCAAATGTGAGAATGTAGAATAAGGGATTTTAGAAAAAAAATTATCACTCCACGTCACACAGTGCAGATACAGAATAATATTTACATCCAAGCACTTACCGCTGACGTCTCGTCTGATTAGCGCCTCTTTCTCCTGTTATTTCTCCATCTGGTCAGACCTTCCTGTTGACATCTCACAACCACGACTCGTCTTGTCACGATGATGGTCGCAGCCCTGAAAATAACAACGTCACATACATTGTATACATGCATGTGTCTCCCTCTTGGATACAGATATGTACCCCACCATTAATATGCTATTAGCCATGCACCATTAAAAATATAAAGTGATAAGCAGCACTGTGCCCCCCATTAACTATAATCTCTGACTCCCAATAATATAAATCATTCAGTCTGTGACTCTCCCCAAGGCTATGTGCACACGGAATATATGCAAGGTTTTACAGTACAGGAAAAGTGAATGAGATCCTTGAAGTCTCATGCACACGTTGCTTATTTGTACTTGTCAGATTTGCAGCAGATTAAAATCTGCATAATGTCAATTCTTGCAGCATATTTCACCCATTTTAATGGGAGAATATATATACGTAACAAAAGCATGGCAAAATTTGGACAAAAAAATTAATTTATTTTCCGCATCTTTTATCCTGCCAATACATTAGGATATGCAGCAGAATTTTATCCTGCAAATCCTGAATGTGTGCACATAGCCTGAGTCCCTGTCCTGTGTCCTAATCATTCACTATAAGTACTTGATAGCATCAAAATTAACTTGAAAGTGGGAGAAGACGCTATCAGGTACTAAGTATCCTCTGCTACCTCCCAATTAATTAAAAGTCCCTGACAGCGTCTTCTCCCACCTGTTAGTTCATTTTAAAGGGTCCTCTGCACTTTACCGCCTCCTCTCCCAATCCCTAATAAATTTTAAGACCCCAATTGCATCACAATGAATTGTGAGATGAGGGAGGAAGCTATCAGGGGCTTAGCACCCTCCTCCACTACCCAGTTCATTTTGCATCCATATCTAGCGTCTTCCTCCACCACCCCCTGTTCGTAAGTCCATTATAAGTGTCCCATCCTCCCATCCCAATTCCCCACATCCCTCATTGTCCTTCTCCCCCCGCATCCCATCATTGCCCTCTCCACTACCTCCATCATTGCCCTCTGCACCACCCCTATCAATGGGCTTTCCACTACCCCAATCATTGCCCTCCCCATCACCTCCATCATTGTCCTCTCCACCACCTCCATCATTGCCTTTTCCCCACCCCATCATTGCCCTTTACACCGCCTCCATCATTGCCTTCTCCTCCATCACCCCATCATTGCCCTTTCCGCCACCTCTCTCATTCCTCTCCCCCACCCACCCGATCATTGCCCATTCCACCACCTCCATCATTGCATTCTCTCCCACCACCTTCATAATTGCCTTCTCCATCACCCCATCATTGCCTTCTCCCCCGTCACCCCCATCATTGCCCTCTCCACCACCTACACACTCAGCACCACTCACTTCTATGAACTGTCCCCCGCAGCCACACACACACAGCCACACACATACACAGCCACAGCACCACTCACCTCTCCGCACATTCCCCGCAGCATCTTCGTTGCCGGCAACTTTTTCTCAGACACAGATGTGCGCTGAATGCTGACATCATCCAGCTGCGCTGCTTTGTCAGACGGGAAGCAGAACCAGGAAGCAGAGGACGATCCCTGCAGCTCCGCTCCGCTGACATTTTTTCATGTAGGCAGCGAAGCTGCAGGGATCGCTCCATGCTCGAGGCACATGAAGGCAATCTGGCCAGCGGCCCCCAGGGCCTCGGGGCCAGAGAAACAGGCCAGATTGACCTCAGTTTTAGCCATCCTGCAGGGGCCCCCCCTACACCTCTGGGCCCCAATGCAGCTGCACCAGCTGCACATGCGGTATGTCCGCCCCTGCAGGAAGGCGTCATCTACATTGCAGTATTATGTCTCTGTGCGTAACGGTTCTATCATACTACAATCATTGAATTCTGTGGACTCATATAATAACTCTCTAAATTTCGAAGAATATTTTCACAGATTATTTGTTGCATGAATTTCTATAATGGAAAATCTGTATTAGGCCGGAATCACACTTGCAAGTTCAATGCGAGAAACTTGCGTAAGTCTCTCGCATCAGTACCCAGCACTGCAGCCGGCACTCGGGACTGGAGTGTTTGGCTGCATAGAAATACATGCAGCTGCACGCTCCGGTCCGAGTGCCGGAGGCAGTGCCGGGTATTGATGCTAGAGACTCGCCCGAGTTTCTCGCATTGAACTCACAAGTGTGACCCCGGCCTTATGCACCAGATTTGGGTTATTTCTGAAGCTTGTACATGGATGTCTACAATCCCCAGATGGCTGGGACAGTTCAGAAAATTCCACAACAGATTTACCACATATGATCATATTGTATTTGTGATTTTTTTTTTATCGTATTAATATAGGCCATGTTATAAATTTATTTTCCTAGGTGAAAATAAGGAATGTGCCTATTTTTAGAACAATTACCCATATTTTTCTGACTATATGATACACATTTTAGCCCCAAAAGTGGGGATAACATTTCAGTGCATCATACAGGGTGAAGGAAAACATTCCATGGCTGTTCATGTATTACAAGGATAACTATCCTCTGTTTCTGCCAAGGGTGATTGCTGATGGAAAGAAGGATCAAGAAGAGTTGTTTCATGCTCTTCCTCTTCAGTTTCTGCTGACACTATGATGGCTTAGATGGTGGGTAGGGAAAAGAGGTGTGTCAGGGCAGTAGCATCTATTCTCTCATCTAGCATCTGACAATAGCCTACAGTCCGCACTATCATCTATGTACTGTACTACACAAAGTGTTAGAGTCTCAAGGATGGGCTCTGATCTCTGCCACTAAAACGTCAATCAATTCACATATGTTCTGTGCAATATATTGTCAAACATCTGTGTCATCGACTCTAAATGGTGCAATTTACCCACATAGTCCTGCATCAGCTTCAGATAGCCCAATTACAGTGCATTAGTCACCGATACTCAAGTAATAGTGCATCAGCTATACATACTTCATCAGTCTAAGATACTCTAATAGTAGGGTGTTTGCCATAGATCACGCCATTACAGTGGTGAGTCCCTAGACTGTGTTTGTAACAAATGTCCCTATAATGGCAAACAGACTGCCAATGTTGAAATATGATCAATCTATTCTATTAAACATTTAGCACACCACTTGGTTTGAAATGTTTGTTTTCTTTTTTTTCAATCCATAACTTAGATGCATCTTATACTCCACTGCAGACGTGTTAATTAGTGATGAGCGAGTATACTCGTTACTTGAGATTTCCCGAGCACGTTCGGGTGCTCTCCGAGTATTTCGGTGTGCTCATAGATTTAGTTTTCATCGCCTCAGGTGCATGATTTACGGCTGATAGACATCTTGAATACATGTGGGGATTTCCTGTTTGTTAGGAAATCCCCACATGTATTCAAGCTGTCTAGCAGCAGCAAATCTTGCAGCTGCCTCGACATAAACTAAATCTGTGAGAATGCCGAAATACTCGGAGACTACCCGAGTATGCTCGGAGAAACTTGAGTAACAAGTATACTCACTCATCACTAGTGTTAATGATTAGAGATGAGCGCAAGCGCTCATTACTCAATTTTTGCCTAGGGTGCTCGGGTATGTATAGAGTATCGTGGGTGCTCGAGTGACATGTTCAAGTCCCCGCTGATAAACACCCACAAAACGTGGAGATTGCCTGTGTATGTTAGGGCAGCGATCACTTGCGCTCATCATTATTAATGATATGTGTATGTTAAGCGTACTTTTTTATTGTAACTAATTAGTCTTTGAAAATTTAGCAGAAATCATTCTTGATTTGGTAATTATCCCGTGACATACTCCCAATAATCACAATTGTCCTATAGTAAAATTTGAAAATTTGATTACGTCATATGTCGTGTCCTTGCATTTGATGCCGGCCGGCGTTCATAGGAGACTGTGATTACTGCTGTTATGTATAGCACAGATGATCGGACGATGGTAGCTTCAAGTCTCCTAAGGGGACTATTAAATAAATTAAAAGTGGAGAAAAAACGTTTTTAAAAATATGAAAAAAAAATTAAAAAAAACACAATTTCAAATCACCCCCCTTTTCCCTCACAGAAAATAAAGCAATTTAAAAAAATGCACGTGTTTGATATTGCTGCATTCAGAAATGTCTGATCTATCAAATATAACATTAATGAGATCGAAAAAAGACATAACGGGAAAAAAATCAAAACACCAGAATTACGGGGTTTTTTTGGCTGTTGCAACAAATCAATACAATGTAATAACATGCGATCAAAACATCATATCTACCCCAAAATGGTATCAATAAAAATGTCAGCTTAGAATTTAAAAAAATAAGCCCTCACCCACACCCTGATCACCAAAAATGGAAATGCTAAGGGTCTCGTAAAATGGCAACAACTTATTTTCATACAAATTTCAGAATTTTTTTTCACCACTTAAATAACTTCATGTTTGGTATCTGTGTATTCATACTGACTTGGGGAATCATATTGCACTTTTTTTTGCAATGTCACCGTACTTAGAATTTTTTTCCCAGTTTTTCAGTACACTATATGGTAAAATCAGTGGTGCCATTCGAAAGTAAAACTCGTCCCCCAAAAAAACAAGCCCTCATATGGCTATATTGACGGAAAAAATAAAATAGTTAATGCTCTTGGAAGAAGGGATGAAAAAAATGAAAATGGCCATGGTATGAAGGGAGATTCCAGTATCCCACACTTCCGTATTAGGAAGTGAGCCATGCCGGTGATGTCCTACAGATACCTGTTGGGATTAATGCATGATTGGCAGGTATTGTGCATCCATCCTATTTATTATGCTAATTCACTATTTGGTACATTTTGCATTAAAATAAGAAAAGTCCCCCATTATTTCTATATTTGCATTAGACAGACAGATGGTAAGTAGTTGCCTGGTTCATAGTTGGACTGTTTGTTGTCCTGGATCCCTCACTTCTTTCCGACAATATAGAAATGTGATGGCGTCACGATGTGATTATTACTGGCCTCATCCTTTCCACTCTAATCCATCAATCAGTTTAGACTTAAACATAATGAGCATCTGCCATTAAGTGTTAATTGACACTGGCTTAAGTCTTTCAATCTTTACTTATCGCCAGGAACGGTAATCCAACATAACATTTTTGAGAAGGAAACGTGCAGCACATATACCAACCGTATAGCATGACGAACGAATACCCTGTTAATGTTACAGGTTGTAAAATGTATTAGTTCCGTCCTTTCTATAGTTTCACATCTTGAGCTTCTTTTGCAAAGTTCATTAGGGTGTTTTAATCTTGTTGTTTTGTTTATTCTGAGAATGAAAAGCATGCAAATGTAATAAAATGCAAGGCTTCATCCTTTAGTTGTACTGCTTCACTTCCAACTAATGTGAAAGGCTCCACTTCTGAAGGTCTCTGGAGACATGCTTCAGTTAAGCTCATGTTTTACCAACATAGAGATGCTGTCCTAGGGAAGATTTAATTGAGCATCTGGCAGAAATATATTAAATGTCTTTAAACTAGGTGATTAATGGATTAGGGTTATGGTCGCATATAGCAGCCGGTGAGCATCCAAGAAGTAGCAGAGGTGCAGCCATGAAGAGATTATCTATCATCAACTCAGCATCCCTTGCCCTACAGTATCTTTACATTAACACTCCAGCCTTTATTTTACTAGAGAAAGTAAGCTACCATAGACCAATGATGACTAGCAGTATTTCCAACACCTATCTGAGTGTGACGGGGGAGGGGATCGGATATTGAGGTCCTTCAGTACAGGCACACAGGAGGGTTTTTTTTTGCTAAGTTTAGAGGAATTAAGAGAAACACTTTTCCATATCCAGTTGACTTTTCTAGTATAGTATGTAGTGTAGAATAGACACAACTGCCTAAATTCACTGACTGTTCTGGAGATGTCAGCACACAATCCCTGTGAAATAGAGTCTTATTTTAATTAATTGTATCAATCATCAACATTTTCTTATGTTTCTTTCAGGAGGTGGGAAGCATCATTGGGAAGGTCAGTACCTAATCATTTTATTTTGCCATTGTTCAGTCCAATTCCAAGCTCCGCTCGCCATAAACGTTTCTCTTTTGTGATTTTGTTTTCATAACAGAAAGGTGAAACAGTTAAGAAGATGAGAGAGGAGGTAAGAATCTGAAATGTCAGAGTATCCTTCTCAATTTCTGTCAGAAAAGAATATTTACGTTCCATCAAAATATTTCATGCTGCTCTAGGAAAGAGTAATAGTGTCACTCAGCGGTTGAAAGTATTTTTTCAGCTGAGATCTCTCACCCTTGTACTGACATCTACATCCTTTCATGTGCAGTTATGTGTTGTCAGATCAGCTAGTCATTTCATTTCCAAGGAGATGATTGATTGGGGCATTTATTCTCTATTCAACTGAAACATTATTTATACACAACATTTATCTAATATATAAAGCTGAATGTGTGTGTATGTGTGTGTATGTCCGGGATTGGCATCTGCACCGTCGCAGCTACAGCCACAAAATTTTGCACAGTCACACGTCTGGACCCCGAGAGCGTCATAGGCTATGTTGTGAGGCGAAATTTTAACCCCGCGTGTTCCAATTCACCAAACAATTTTGCCCCTATCTACATAATGGGGAAAAAGTGAAAGGAAAAGTGTTGGAGGCAAATTGACAGCTGCCAGATGTGAACAAGGGGGACTTAAAGAGTGAAAGCGATGGCGCCAAAGAGTATATACCGTACAGTTGCTAAGGTGGGGCCCCGACATGGGATACTCACCACACACGGGGATATGAACACACACACAAAATGCGCCACACACTACCACGTGCTTGAACACATATCACCCTCAGCACACATTTCACCACACATACACCAACCTCACTACATAAAAGTCGAAACACAAAAGTCGTCGCTCAAAACTCGCCACGCGCAAAACTCGCCACATGCAAAACTAGGCTCACGCAAAACTCGCCACACGTGCAAAACTCACCTCATGGAAAACTCGCCACACGCAAAACTTGCACACGTGGAAAAATTGCCACATGCACAAAAGTTGCAACACATGCAAAAGTTGCCTCACACAAAACTTGCACATACTCAAAACGCACCACACATAAAACTCGCCACGCGCAAAACTCGCCATGTGCAAAACTTGCTGCACACAACTTGCTACACTAACCTGTCACATGCAACTCGACACACAAAAAGTTGCTACACGCATGTCGCCACACAAAACTCATCTCACAAAAGTCGCTACATGCATGTCGCCACACGCAACTCAACACACACAACTTGACACATGAAACTCGCCCTAAAACACACCCAAGTCTGGTATTATCCTTCAAAAATAAGAATCAGATTACTAAGCAGACAAACTACAAGAGCAACAACTGTACCATATAGGAAATACGGCAGCTGTCAGTCACATTACCTGTCTATTATGTGTTTGTGTGAGCTAATATATACTGCCAGGGGGGAGGGCTTCCTGTTGGCTGGGGATTTATCAGGCTGCCAATTTAGCTTACAAATACTGAGGTAAAAATACTGAGCAAATAACGTGTGAACGAGGTTTAATACAGGAGGAGATGACACAGATATACACTATATACAGGAGGAGATGACACACAGGTATATACTATAGACAGGGGAGATGACACACACATATATACTATATACAGGGGAGATGACACACAGCTATATACTATATACAGGAGGAGATGACATACAGGTATATACTATATACAGGAGGAGATGACACATAGGTATATACAATATACAGGAGGAGATGACATACAGCAGGTATATACTATATACAGGGGAGATGACATACAGGTATATACTATATATAGGAGGAGATGACATACAGGTATATAGTATATACAGAAGAGATGACATACAGGTATATACTATATACAGGAGGAGATGACACATAGGTATATACAATATACAGGAGGAGATGACATACAGCAGGTATATACTATTTACAGGGAAGATGACATACAGGTATATACTATATACAGGAGATGACATACAGGTGTATACTATATATAAGGGAGATGACAAACATGTATATACTGAGGGGAAAATGAGAGGTGTGAGGTGAAAATGAGGGGTGTGAGATGAAAAGGAAAAGGTGTCAGTGCAAAATGAGAGGAGTGAGGGAAAATAGTGGAGTGATCGGAAAATGACAGATGTGAGGTCGAAATGTCAAGTGTTAGGGGGGAATGAGAGGAATGAGGGGGGAATGAGAGGAGTGAGGGGGAAAATAAGAGGAGTGAGGGGGAAAATGACAGGTGTGAGGGGGAAAATGAGGCATGGTGGGAAAATAAGAGAAGTGAGGTGCTATAACTAACCACAGATATTTACTATGCCCAGGCAACGCCGGTCTCTTCAGCTAGTTATCTATAAATGTATACAATAATAAAATATATATTCGTCAACAATCAACTTACATCACCAAGAAGGAAAAGTCATGAAATTAAGGAAATCACAGAATCTTGATGTGCAAATAATGAAGAAATGGAAACACAATTTCCAAAGCAACTCAATTTATTCAGTTGCAGGTCTGAATGCCATGATCAGAATTACTCGCACTCACACCTTGTCATGTTAGACTGTGGAGACCCGTGTGTCGTAAACTGTGCCTTCCCCCTCCCACCAATCCCGTAATGAAGCACTGACAGGCTTAGATGGGTTGAACAGGTCGGTCACAGTTTTGTTATGGTTCTCAATGGCAAGAGAACATAGCCCAGCAAACATGAGAACTAGCTCTTGGAAGGATGGAAACTAAACTGACCATGAACTAAACCTGCCGCACAACTAACAGTAGCCGGGTAGCGTTGCCTGCGTTTTATCCCTAGACGCCCAGCGCCGGCCGGAGGACTAACTAATCCTGGCAGAGGAAAATATAGTCCTGGCTCACCTCTAGAGAAATTTCCCCGAAAGGCAGACAGAGGCCCCCACATATATTGGCGGTGATTTTAGATGAAATGACAAACGTAGTATGAAAATAGGTTTAGCAAAATTGAGGTCCACTTACTAGATAGCAGGAAGACAGAAAGGGCACTTTCATGGTCAGCTGAAAACCCTATCAAAACACCATCCTGAAATTACTTTAAGACTCTAGTATTAACTCATAACATCAGAGTGGCAATTTCAGATCACAAGAGCTTTCCAGACACAGAAACGAAACTACAGCTGTGAACTGGAACAAAATGCAAAAACAAACGAGGACTAAAGTCCAACTTAGCTGGGAGTTGTCTAGCAGCAGGAACATGCACAGAAAGGCTTCTGATTACAATGTTGACCGGCATGGAAGTGACAGAGGAGCAAGGCTAAATAGCGACTCCCACATCCTGATGGAAACAGGTGAACAGAGGGGATGATGCACACCAGTTCAATTCCACCAGTGGCCACCGGGGGAGCCCAAAATCCAATTTCACAACAGTACCCCCCCCCTCAAGGAGGGGGCACCGAACCCTCACCAGAACCACCAGGGCGATCAGGATGAGCCCTATGAAAGGCACGGACCAGATCGGAGGCATGAACATCAGAGGCAGTCACCCAAGAATTATCCTCCTGACTTTATCCCTTCCATTTGACCAGATACTGGAGTTTCCGTCTGGAAACACGGGAGTCCAAGATTTTTTCCACAACGTACTCCAACTCGCCCTCAACCAACACCGGAGCAGGAGGCTCAACGGAAGGCACAACCGGTACCTCATACCTGCGCAATAATGACCGATGAAAAACATTATGAATAGAAAAAGATGCAGGGAGGTCCAAACGAAAGGACACAGGGTTAAGAATCTCCAATATCTTGTACGGGCCGATGAACCGAGGCTTAAACTTGGGAGAAGAAACCCTCATAGGGACAAAACGAGAAGACAACCACACCAAGTCCCCAACACAAAGCCGAGGACCAACCCGACGCCGGCGGTTGGCAAAAAGCTGAGTCTTCTCCTGGGACAACTTCAAATTGTCCACCACCTGCCCCCAAATCTGATGCAACCTCTCCACCACAGCATCCACTCCAGGACAATCCGAAGATTCCACCTGACCAGAAGAAAATCGAGGATGAAACCCCGAATTACAGAAAAAGGGGGACACCAAGGTGGCAGAGCTGGCCCGATTATTGAGGGCAAACTCCGCTAAAGGCAAAAAAGCAACCCAATCATCCTGATCTGCAGACACAAAACACCTCAAATATGTCTCCAAGGTCTGATTCGTCCGCTCGGTCTGGCCATTAGTCTGAGGATGGAAAGCAGACGAGAAAGACAAATCTATGCCCATCCTAGCACAGAATGCTCGCCAAAATCTAGACACGAACTGGGTACCTCTGTCAGAAACGATATTCTCCGGAATACCATGCAAACGGACCACATTTTGAAAAAACAGAGGAACCAACTCGGAAGAAGAAGAAAACTTAGGCAGGGGAACCAAATGGACCATCTTAGAGAAACGATCACACACCACCCAGATGACAGACATCTTCTGAGAAACAGGAAGATCCGAAATAAAATCCATCGAGATGTGCGTCCAAGGCCTCTTCGGGATAGGCAAGGGCAACAACAATCCACTAGCCCGAGAACAACAAGGCTTGGCCCGAGCACAAACGTCACAAGACTGCACAAAGCCTCGCACATCTCGAGACAGGGAAGGCCACCAGAAGGACCTTGCCACCAAATCCCTGGTACCAAAGATTCCAGGATGACCTGCCAACGCAGAAGAATGAACCTCAGAAATGACTTTACTGGTCCAATCATCAGGAACAAACAGTCTACCAGGTGGGCAACGATCAGGTCTATCCACCTGAAACTCCTGCAAGGCCCGCCGCAGGTCTGGAGAAACGGCAGACAATATCACTCCATCCTTAAGGATACCTGTAGGTTCAGAATTACCAGGGGAGTCAGGCTCAAAACTCCTAGAAAGGGCATCCGCCTTAACATTCTTAGAACCCGGCAGGTAGGACACCACAAAATTAAACCGAGAGAAAAACAACGACCAGCGCGCCTGTCTAGGATTCAGGCGTCTGGCGGACTCAAGATAAATTAGATTTTTGTGGTCAGTCAATACCACCACCTGATGTCTGGCCCCCTCAAGCCAATGACGCCACTCCTCAAAAGCCCACTTCATGGCCAAAAGCTCCCGATTCCCAACATCATAATTCCGCTCGGCGGGCGAAAATTTACGCGAGAAAAAAGCACAAGGTCTCATCACGGAGCAATCGGAACTTCTCTGCGACAAAACCGCCCCAGCTCCGATTTCAGAAGCGTCGACCTCAACCTGAAAAGGAAGAGCAACATCAGGCTGACGCAACACAGGGGCGGAAGAAAAGCGGCGCTTAAGCTCCCGAAAGGCCTCCACAGCAGCAGGGGACCAATCAGCAACATCAGCACCCTTCTTAGTCAAATCAGTCAATGGTTTAACAACATCAGAAAAACCAGCAATAAATCGACGATAAAAGTTAGCAAAGCCCAAAAATTTCTGAAGACTCTTAAGAGAAGAGGGTTGCGTCCAATCACAAATAGCCTGAACCTTGACAGGATCCATCTCGATGGAAGAGGGGGAAAAAATATATCCCAAAAAGGAAATCTTTTGAACCCCAAAAACGCACTTAGAACCCTTCACACACAAGGAATTAGACCGCAAAACCTGAAAAACCCTCCTGACCTGCTGGACATGAGAGTCCCAGTCATCCGAAAAAATCAAAATATCATCCAGATACACAATCATAAATTTATCCAAATAATCACGGAAAATGTCATGCATAAAGGACTGAAAGACTGAAGGGGCATTTGAAAGACCAAAAGGCATCACCAAATACTCAAAGTGGCCCTCGGGCGTATTAAATGCGGTTTTCCACTCATCCCCCTGCTTAATTCGCACCAAATTATACGCCCCACGGAGATCTATCTTAGAGAACCACTTGGCCCCCTTTATGCGAGCAAACAAATCAGTCAGCAATGGCAACGGATATTGATATTTAACCGTGATTTTATTCAAAAGCCGATAATCAATACACGGCCTCAAAGAGCCATCTTTCTTAGCCACAAAGAAAAAACCGGCTCCCAAGGGAGATGACGAAGGACGAATATGTCCCTTTTCCAAGGACTCCTTTATATATTCTCGCATAGCAGCATGTTCAGGCACAGACAGATTAAATAAACGACCCTTAGGGTACTTACTACCCGGAATCAAATCTATGGCACAATCGCACTCCCGGTGCGGAGGTAATGAACCAAGCTTAGGTTCTTCAAAAACGTCACGATATTCAGTCAAGAATTCAGGAATCTCAGAGGGAATAGATGATGAAATGGAAACCACAGGTACGTCCCCATGCGTCCCCTTACATCCCCAGCTTAACACAGACATAGCTTTCCAGTCAAGGACTGGGTTATGAGATTGCAGCCATGGCAATCCAAGCACCAACACATCATGTAGGTTATACAGCACAAGAAAGCGAATAATCTCCTGGTGATCCGGATTAATCCGCATAGTTACTTGTGTCCAGTATTGTGGTTTATTGCTAGTCAATGGGGTGGAGTCAATCCCCTTCAGGGGTATAGGAGTTTCAAGAGGCTCCAAATCATATCCACAGCGTTTGGCAAAGGACCAATCCATAAGACTCAAAGCGGCGCCAGAGTCGACATAGGCATCCGCGGTAATAGATGATAAAGAACAAATCAGGGTCACAGATAGAATAAACTTAGATTGTAAAGTGCCAATAGAAACAGACTTATCAAGCTTCTTAGTACGCTTAGAGCATGCTGATATAACATGAGTTGAATCACCGCAATAGAAGCACAACCCATTTTTTCGTCTAAAATTCTGCCGTTCACTTCTGGACAGAATTCTATCACATTGCATTTTCTCTGGCGTCTTCTCAGTAGACACCGCCAAATGGTGCACAGGTTTGCGCTCCCGCAGACGCCTATCGATCTGGATAGCCATTGTCATGGACTCATTCAGACCCGCAGGCACAGGGAACCCCACCATAACATCCTTAATGGCATCAGAGAGACCCTCTCTGAAATTCGCCGCCAGGGCGCACTCATTCCACTGAGTAAGCACAGCCCATTTACGGAATTTCTGGCAGTATATTTCAGCTTCGTCTTGCCCCTGAGATAGGGACATCAAGGCCTTTTCCGCCTGAAGTTCTAACTGAGGTTCCTCATAAAGCAACCCCAAGGCCAGAAAAAACGCATCCACATTGAGCAACGCAGGATCCCCTGGAGCCAATGCAAAAGCCCAATCCTGAGGGTCGCCCCGGAGCAAGGAAATCACAATCCTGACCTGCTGAGCAGGATCTCCAGCAGAGCGAGATTTCAGGGACAAAAACAACTTGCAATTATTTTTGAAATTTTGAAAGCAAGATCTATTCCCCGAGAAAAATTCAGGCAAAGGAATTCTAGGTTCAGACATAGGAACCTGAACAACAAAATCCTGTAAATTTTGAACTTTCGTGGTGAGATTATTCAAACCTGCAGCTAAACTCTGAATATCCATTTTAAACAGGTGAACACAGAGCCATTCCAGGATTAGAAGGAGAGAGAGAGAGAAAGGCTGCAATATAGGCAGACTTGCAAGAGATTCAATTACAAGCACACTCAGAACTGAAGGGAAAAAAAAAAAAAATCTTCAGCAGACTTCTCTTTTCTCTCCTTTCTCTGTCAATTAATTTAACCCTTTTTTGGCCGGTCAAACTGTTATGGTTCTCAATGGCAAGAGAACATAGCCCAGCAAACATGAGAACTAGCTCTTGGAAGGATGGAAACTAAACTGACCATGAACTAAACCTGCCGCACAACTAACAGTAGCCGGGTAGCGTTGCCTGCGTTTTATCCCTAGACGCCCAGCGCCGGCCGGAGGACTAACTAATCCTGGCAGAGGAAAATATAGTCCTGGCTCACCTCTAGAGAAATTTCCCCGAAAGGCAGACAGAGGCCCCCACATATATTGGCGGTGATTTTAGATGAAATGACAAACGTAGTATGAAAATAGGTTTAGCAAAATTGAGGTCCACTTACTAGATAGCAGGAAGACAGAAAGGGCACTTTCATGGTCAGCTGAAAACCCTATCAAAACACCATCCTGAAATTACTTTAAGACTCTAGTATTAACTCATAACATCAGAGTGGCAATTTCAGATCACAAGAGCTTTCCAGACACAGAAACGAAACTACAGCTGTGAACTGGAACAAAATGCAAAAACAAACGAGGACTAAAGTCCAACTTAGCTGGGAGTTGTCTAGCAGCAGGAACATGCACAGAAAGGCTTCTGATTACAATGTTGACCGGCATGGAAGTGACAGAGGAGCAAGGCTAAATAGCGACTCCCACATCCTGATGGAAACAGGTGAACAGAGGGGATGATGCACACCAGTTCAATTCCACCAGTGGCCACCGGGGGAGCCCAAAATCCAATTTCAAAACACAGTTTATTAATTAAATACGCAGAGAAAGGCAATTACATTTCGTAATGGGCTCATAGCCGAAGGCCCTGTCTGCGACCGACAGGCGAGCAGGCCAATGAGGGTTACGAACCTTTGCCCATGTCTACATTTCTGCTATGACTTAAAATAGAATTTTTTATTTTTTTAATATATCTACATTTTTTCTGGCAGTGCAAAGCATCCATGATTATATAAGGGTAGGAGGGTGGGACAACAACTGCTTCCAGGGGTCAGCCGGAGGAAAGAGGAAGGCACTGACCCCTGACATCAGAATTTAACCCATGTGGATGTGTCCGGACATCCCTTCCCCTTTAACCCATTGGTCAGTTGGGCATCCCAATTAGTGCATCACCTGGGGGAGTAGTGGGAGGGGGATTGGGCACGACACTGTATCTCTTCTAGTTATATTTATAGGGGCTCTGCAGTCAGAGGCACGTTCCTTAGTCAGTACCGTGCCTGCCATCAGTGAGGTTATCAGTGGTTATTGGAGGAGTATTCTGTTTCACTAAATGCACTTGTGATTGCAAATTATTAAGATTTGCTGCTGGTGGCTCCCTGTGCAATTGCCAACTAATGACGTCCCAGATGTGCTCAATGGGAGACAAGTCAGGAGACACTGCAGGCCAAGGCAGATAGTTTAGGGCAGCAGGTTGCTTACAGTAACACAAGCGACTTGTGTCCTGGTATTGTCGTGTTGAAAAATGGCTCCTGAGACACTTTGGAGAAATGGCCATACCAATGGTTTCACATTTGATCCATTATGTATATATACAGTATATATGAATTATTGTGCAAATGTTTTAAGAAAAGTGTTAGAATGCATTCAAGTATCGAAAAAAATAACTAACAAACTGTAAAGTCAATGACTTAAAGAGAAAACTACATCAAATCAAAATTTGATGTGGCCACCTTTTGCCTTCAAAACAGCATTACTTCCAAGTACTCTAGATAAGCTTGCACTGATTTAGAAGGAATTTGGTAGGGAGGTTGTTGCAAACATCTTGAAGAAATAACCACAGATCCACTGTGGATATAGGCTTGTGGAGATCCTTCAGTTTTTTCATGTAACACCACACAGCTTCAATTTATTTATTTCCTATTTAATTATTACCCACTATTTATTTTATTTTTCATGTATATGACACATTGTTCTCCCCATAAGGTCATAAAATACCTTTGAAGTGATTTAATACTTAATGCGGGGGAGTGGCGCTTTAAAGTTAAGCCCCCTGCCCTTGTTCTTATACTCACCTTCTGACGGCTTCACCTTTAATCGACGCCACTCCGCTTCCCGCAGTGCCATCTTGTGTCAGAAGTTACATCACAAGAGCTCGGTGCAAGTCTATGAGAGCAAGAACAATGCTCTCACAGTGAAGTATTGAAAAGTGACCTCCGGCTCTCTCCATGAAACACTAGAGCTGCCAGCAGCTCACTTTTCGTCAGACCGATGGGAGCAATGCTGGAAAAGGATGAAGCGGGCAACAGACTAGTATGAGACAGGTGGCAGGGAAATTACATTTAAAGCACCACTCCATCGGTGCAATGAAAACAAAAGCTGGAGTGGTGCTTTAAATATTCTTATTTTCATCTTATTTCCCTTGTAACTGGGGATGGCATATTACCCCAAATTACAAGGGAAATGCTGCTTTCTGGCTCTGTAGCAGAGCTGTCTGCGTCTCCTATAACCCAACATCTCCTCCCTATACACAATGATCACATGACCGCTGTGTATGAAAGAGGGAGCTCCATCAGCACTTGGTATTAATGCATATATGAAGAAAGCCAAAAATGATGATAACAAAGCAGGTCTCAAATTGTAGAAATATCAGCTAAAAAACCACCCTCCTATTATTCACAAAAACTTTATTAATTAGATAAAAACGGGGACTCACTGTCTTTATCAGGGATGCTACAGATGGGGCAAGCGTAGTCACCCTGATAAGGATCTAAACCTTACCCTGTCTCGCAGAGGAGGTTGGCTGTTGTGAATTCTGTTCTTGGGCTCCCTCCGGTGGTTATAAGTGGTAGCGCTGCTGTCTGTCCTTCACAGCAGTTATCAGGTGTGTCCACTCTGGACTGGGCTATTTAGTCTGGTTTCACCCTGTAGTCAGTGCCAGTTGTCCATTGTTTCTGGAGGATTCACATCCCTTCATGGTTTCTCCTGCTTCCTGGTCTTTTCACCAAGATAAGTCCTGCTTGTTTTGCAGTCCACATTTTGTGGGCCTCATTGTTCAGTGCATTTCATGTTTTTTCTTGTCCAGCTTAATCTGTGTAAGGATTTATGCAGTCATGCTGGAATCTCTGGAGAGGCAGATATACCCTCCATGTCTTTAGTTAGATGTGGAGTTTTTGTATTTTCTGTGGTGGATATTTCCTAGTATTTTTATACTGACCGCATAGTTCTCTGTCCTATCTTTCCTATTTAGCTAGATTGGCCTCCTTTGCTAAATCCTGTTTTCAGCCTGTGTATGTTTTTTTCCTCTCCTCTCACAGTCAATATTTGTGGGGGGCTGCCTATCCTTTGGGAATTTTCTCTGAGGCGAGATAGTTTTCCCTTTTCTATCTATAGGGTTAATTAGTCCTCCGGCTGTGTCGAGGTGTCTAGGATCAGTAGGTACATCCCACGGCTACTTCTAGTTGCGGTGTTAAGTTCAGGGTCCGCAGTCAGTACAGATACCACCTTCTCCAGATTACGTCTTATGCTGCTCCTAGGCCACCAGTTCATAACAGTTGGCACCCTAAATGCGCGATGTGGCACCCCGCTCACCATAGACTCACCATTTATGACCCTATAGTAATCTATCACATAAACATCAGAATTTTCTCATGGTGCTCGCAGTGATCTCCTTGAGGTCAATGAAGTTCATCGGGCTGCTCACAGTGAAGTGTGTGAATGCAGCTTCAATGACTGACAGTGAACTCTATGATGCCACTGCCCATCACCGAAGCTGTGCTTGCAGCACCTCATTTTACCATAGTATTCATCCTGGATTGTCACATCATGCCACCTTCCAGGTTGTTAGCCACATATCGCAGAAATGGATTATGTAGGACAGTATGGCTTATCATAACATCAGACAGGTGAGGGATATGGTTGGTTTTTATTTTTTACAGGTGACAATGGCTTCAATGGATTGGGTGTAAGGTGAGAATAACTCAACCCCACAAATATTACCCCACTTGACACCACCACAGGGCAAGTGGGAAGAGAGAGACTAAGTGCCAGATTTGGCGTATTATGGATGTGCCATTCCTGAGGCGGCTGAGGGATGATGTTGGTAGCCTGTGGGGGCAATATCTCTGACACCTTCCCAGGCTACTAATATCAAAACACAGCTGTCTGGCTAGCCTTTGCTAGTTTAAATTTATAGGGGGGCCCTATGTAATTTTTTTTCTGGGGTCCCCCTGTAAATTCACCAGGAAAGGTTAAGCTAACAGCTGTGAGCTGTTACTAATTGACTGGGAACTTTATGGGGTATTGTCCCTTGTCCCAGGTTATCAAAATCAGTCATGAGTAAGACTGCTTAGTGTTGTCGAAACGCACCGACGGGGTCATGTCGACTGTTATGACCCCAATGGCAGAGGGTCTCTGCAATAAATACCAAGTCTGCAAACACAAAAAAACAGCTCATAGGGCAGTGGTAACTGGGCTGACCGTATAGCTAATCCTAGCACCACAAATAGCAGCAGCCGGGGAACGTGCCTACGTTGGTTCTAGACGTCTCGCGCCAGCCGGAGAACTAACTAACCCTAGAAGGGAAAAGATAGACCTTTCTTGCCTCCAGAGAAAAGACCCCAAAAGTTGGATACAAGCCCCCAACAAATAATAACGGTGAGGTAAGAAGAAAAGACAAACGTAAGAATGAACTAGGTATTTAGCAAAGAGAGGCCCACTGACTAATAGCAGAATATAGTAAGATAACTTATACGGTCAGCAAAAACCCTATCAAAAATATCCACGCTGGATATTCAAGAACCCCCGAACCGTCTAACGGCCCGGGGGGAGAATACCAGCCCCCTAGAGCTTCCAGCAAAATCAGGAATCACATTTAGTACAAGCTGGACAAAAAATAAGAGCAATACAAATAACCAAAAAACAAGGAAGCAGGACTTAGCTTAATTTTGCATGAACAAGGACCAGCAGACAGGAGCAAACAGAAAGGACTGATTACAACGATGCCAGGCACCAGACTAAGAATTCAGGAAGTTCATATAGCAACACCCCTGGACTAACGACCCAGGTGGGTGCCAAACTAGGGAAAGACAATCTCAGAGTCATACCACTAGTGACCACAAGAGGGAGCCAAAAAAGTCTAATTCACAACAGTCAACCATGTAAATTTTTCTTTTTTATGCACCATATTTTCTTTTGAAAAAGAAAAGGAAAATCCAGTCCTGTTGAGCCGGACTCCAATATTTTCTTTTATCCTTAATGTGAGGCCAGGGTGAGGCCAATGTCTGAGCCCCAGGTGGATGAGCATAGAGCAACTGGGTGAGCTGGAATCAAGTTTCTATAATTATCAAAATCAGCCCCCAGCTGTGGGCTTTCCCCCTGCTGGTTATGAAAATTGTGCAGGAGCCCAAAACACAACTCTCATCATTGTCTCCTGGTTGCGCTGATCTCAAAGCGAGCAGGAAACAAAGATGAGTGCTGTCTTCATCAGCCGGTGCCAGAGAACAGCACAAACTGTACCACTTCTTCCCAGGCACCGGCACTGATGACACAAAAAAAGGACTTGTAGAAGACCTCACACAGTATGTATGTTTAAGGAGAAAGGCTTTTGTTGAGCATCAATAGCCTTGGGCACTTGCAACTTATTATCCTAAGCCCAAAATATTGACTGCTATGGAAAAATTGTACCGCTTCTTATTTGCTCTCTCACACAGTCTGAAATTATAGGCTCCCAAGGAGAAAATGCAATGAAGTGCATTTTTTTCAACCAAATACTATTACATTATCTTATAATGCATGCATTATAGAAGTAAAATGGTTGGTGTCCCATGTTTGTCAGGACGTCTATTTCCCAAGGTGCCAATAATGGCCTGTGCCTAATAATGGGATAATCAAAAAGTGTAAAACGTATTACACAAGTTACTTTATATTTAATCAAATTCTACACAATTAAAGTTTAAACGAAAGAGGCAAACTCTTAGTTTCAATTATAAAGACTTCAGAAAGTATATCAAGTGTAATGGTCTAAAGAGCTCCATGAGGGTAATTAGATTGTTTAACAGAATAATTCTGAAAAAAGTCACCAGTTCTTCTAGAACTTTCTTATACAGTAATGCAAGTGGGGGCCAGATGATCTATGTGTTCGAGGATATAGGACAAATGGGTGCCACATGAAAAGTTTACTTTTTCAAACATATCCAAGTGCATATTTAAAATAACAAGATAAAGATGTTTTTCTCATGTGACTAGATATTGTTAACAGAAAAGCAATCATGTTGTATTGCTGCTACTACTACTGTGTCATGTTCTGTAAATGCCTTCATGCTAGCTTTATATGAACACAATTACACACACTACCAAAGGCACTCCTACCCCAAAAATATGACAGGTTATCCACCCTATCCCATAGTATGAAGAGCTTAAACAAGGCCACAGTACCGCTACGTTACAAACACTGTGAGACGCCATCAACCAGGGTACCTCTATATGGTAACAAGCGGCCCTGTTCTCATGCTTCGCTCAATGTGAGTTGGTTGATTGCCGGGCTGAGCTGTAGCATTACTGATATCACCACTCAGCAATGAAACCAGATGTTGCAGAGTTGGGGATCATCGTGGGACATCAATATTATGGATTATTGGCGGACAGGTGAGTATAACTTTGATTTTTTCATTTTTATTTTCAGATTAATAAATGGGTAAAATAGGGTAATTGTCAGGGAGTGTTTTGTTCAACTAAAGGACTTTTTTTCTGTGTGTTTCTTTCTTACTTTGGATTATTGAGTTAGTAATGGGGGTTTCTTATTGATGCCTCTCCAATACTAACCCCTGGGTTTGATGTCAGCTGACATTACAATGCTGGCATCAACCCCAAAACCATTATCCCACTTGCCAAAATACGAGCGCAAGCGGGAAGAGACAAGGGTAAGCGCAAGGAATTGCACATATAATGGATGTGCCATTTCTGGGGTGGTTGAAGGCTGGTGTTTTTAGTCTGGGAAGGGGTCAATATCCATGGTCCCCTCACAGCCTAGTAATATCAGTCAACAGCTGTCTGTTTAGCCTTTTCTGGTTATTAAATATAGAGGGACCCCACATCATTTTTTGTGGTCTCCATATTTTAATAAACAGTAAAGACTATGCCACAGCTGTGTGCTATTATTAATAGGCTGGGAAACTTTATGGATGTTGGCCCCTTACCAGAATAATAACACCAGTCTCCAGCTGTCTGCTTTCCCTCAGATGGTTAGTGAAAATAAGGGGACCCAACACTATTTTTTTCTTTTATTTATTAGCTAAATACAGTAAAGTATACACGCACTGCACTAATTATCTCACTGACATATTTATTACTATGCACAGGCGCCGGCTGGTGAATACTCTCATCAGCGTACACCTGCTCTCACTGTTATCAGGCATGGAGGGCAATGAATATTAATTTCTCTTTCGCATCTTGGACTGGGTGTCCCCTCCCATCCACTACACCTGAAAGTAATATTTTCCTTTTGCACTTTCCGTACGCTTCTAATATAATTCTGTTTTCACAATCAGATATTTTCCAATGCAGATTTAACTATAAACTTTGAAAGGGAGGATTAGAAAATTTGCACAATGCTTATATGGTCTTGCTAAGCAACTGCCACTGGCCTTAAACAGGCGTCCATGCTGCTTTAGAAACGGCTGCTCTCTTTTTTTTGTCATTTGCACACACCGCAGAGTCCAGTGTACAGAGATCCTATACCCTGTGTCTGTCTCTGTCTCGCTGCAGCAGCTTTGCTTCTCCTCCGCCTCCATTCTTCATAGACTTCTAAGGCCAGGGTCACACTAGCGTGTTTTATGAGAGGCGCAGAAAATACGCATTGCACAAGGTACAATGATTCTCTATAACCCAGCTCCTATCTGGCGTATTTTACGCATACGTATTTTACGGTCTTGTACGGCCGTAGACAATCGCAGCATGCTGCGGTTGTCAGCGTATTGCGCAAAAAATCTGCCAATGAAAGTCTATGGGGCGAGAAAAATACGGATTACACACGGACCAGCAGTGTGACTTGCGAGAAATGCGCACCGGTGTTCTATCGAAAAGCCAGCAATTCAGTGCGGTGTACAGTAAAATCATACTGACAGGTTAGAATAGAATAGCTAAAATAAATGTCTACACATAGTATAGGGAGATATATATATATATATATATGTCAGTGAGACACATATATATATGTATATTTCATACAGCGCTAGATAGCAGAAAAGCCGGTAATTCAATTGCTGGCTTTTGCTATCTCCTTTTGCTTTCTCCGGAGAAAATTGCGCGGGAGCCCACTCCAGTTTTTTCCGCGATTTAACCATTTATTTTAACAGCTAGAGCCCCCAAAGTTTGCACACATACACTTCTAACATTAGTAGTGAGGAATATGCCAAAAAAAAGGGATATGAAATGGTTTACTGTATGTAAACCATGTCTCATATCATGTCGGGTTTGGGAAGGAGATAGCAAAAGCCGGCAATTGAATTACCGGCTTTTAAGCTATCCAGTGCTGTATGAAAAATAAATATATATATATATATATACATATATGTGTCTCACTGACATATATATATATATATATATATATATATATATATATATATATATATATATATACTGTATATATGTTTTCATGAATATTTGAGCCCATGGATCCATTGTATGTCCGTTTTGCAAGCCGGTGAGAAAATCTCGCTGTACGGATGCCATACGGATTACATACAGAGGATGACATGTGCAAAATACGCTGCCACACCCTGCCTACAGATGACATACGGATCACTGTTTTGGGAACATTTCTGCGTATTACGCATGTAAAATACGGACCGTATTGTCATGATCTGTACTTTTGCCCTGTCCTGTATTTGAATAATATGCCATTTGATGTATGTAACTGTTCTCTGGTTTCTATTAGCTGTAATATATGTATTTTCTTGTGCTTTGAGTTAATCTGTAACAAAATGTCTCCTTCCCCAATACTTGCAGCCCTAAGCTATAATGTAATTAAGCTTTGTCAACATCACTAGGAAGGAATAGCCATTCTTCCTCACAGCAGGTGGCTAGTCAAATGTACATACTATGGAGCCGACTAGTCTGGAATCTTCTGGTGGACTCAGCCATTGAATAGAAGGTGTGACCCCTACCCCCTTCATGGGCGGATCCCAGGAGCTCAGACAAACCATTCTTATTTTGAGATCAGATGTGAGTTGACTTTGGAAGGAGAAGGAGTGGGGATTCTTAGCTGAGGCAAGACCCCACGTACATCTGTGACTGTGGAAGCGAACGGGGCGAGACTTGAGCTGAGGACATATCTCGTCGTTCGAGGGATTGTTTTGTGATCGTTTGGACTCGTGTGGACTATTGTTTTGTTAGCTGGCACAAGGATTATCGGGAGGTGCCCCCGAACCTGTTCCGTTGGACTAATTGTGGACTCTGTAGATCTACCTGCATGTGTTGTTCCAGCGTTCTTGATAATAAATCTGTGGAATCATCCCTTGGCCTGTTGTCCCTTCTTGCTCTGCCGTACACCCCGTCACACGTATTTCCCTACGCTGAGTGTGACGCCGGCCTAAGGGCCTAAATGTGATCTCTCAATGAACAAGCGACTTAGGCTGCTTTCACACTAGTGTCGGCACGTGCCGATGCGCATTGTGAAAATAATGCCCTACATGGGCAGCGGAAGCAGTCTTACGATGCTTCCGCTGCCCCATTGTAAGGTCCGGGGAGGAGGGGGCGGAGTTTTGGCCGTGCATGCACGGTCGAAAATGGCGGACACGAAGCGCAAAAAAACGTTACATGCGTCGCTAATGTAAATCTATGGGAAAAAAAACGCATCCTGCGGACAACTTTGCAGGATGCGTTTTTTCTCCTAAACGACGCATTGCGACGTACAGCAAAAAACGCTAGTGTGAAAGTAGCCTTATGTGTACAGATTTTTTTGTATTTTCAGAGAATGGTCAGAACAGAAGGCAGGGGGAGAATTGGTGGAGCATTAGTGGAGAAAGTGGCATGGTTTGGAAATAAGATGTATTACGAGGTGGTTTCCTTGCTTGTGCAATTGATTTATGAAAATATATTAAAACTAAATGGATTGCCTAGTACTTTAATATTGGTGGCCTATCCTTAGGATAGGTCATCAAACTGATATCAGTGGGGTGCAACACCCAGCACTTTCACCAATCAACTTGTTCCTAGTGCCGCCATCGGCCAGATGTGATCAGTTACGAAGGGGAGCAGCACAGCCCTGTCAACTGCATTGTGGCTGATGGGAGGTACTGCACATTGACCACTTTTTGTGTGAATAGGGACCAATATGCAGTACCACGCCACGGCCACTATACAAGTGATGGAGTTGTGTGTGCAGCTCTGCATGTGATCACTATGCAATTGGTGGAGTTGTGTGTGCAGCTGTGCAACTGATCACATGAGGACACCGTCGCCAAACTTACCTAAAGATAAGCCATCAATATTAAAGTACCAGACAACACCTTTAAGTTACACTGTAACTATGTGGGGAAAAAAATTGAGAGTTCCATTTTAGGTCATATTGCCTACCTTGTTAACAGTGTCGAGGAAATTAAACAAAGTATATATAGATAAGCACAGAACTTTGCATTTAGATTTTAACCTAAAATTGTAAAACCCCTAATTTAAACATATTAAAAGGGTCGGGATTAATGCTGTCCCCTGAGGTGTCCTAATTGTAACTATCACCCAATCTGATTTTGCTATATGATCTTTGGTAATCTATTTATCTGATTGCTTTTTAATGTCCAAAATTGTTATTAACTCACACATGAATAAGCACAATAATGACATAGACGGAGAGACAGATAGCTACATATTTAGGCAGACAGACACATATTCTATATGCATACTGATTTCGTTTTTTACTTTACAGAGTGGAGCCCGAATCAACATATCAGAAGGCTCTTGCCCAGAAAGAATTGTAACAATCACAGGACCAACAGATGCAATTTTTAAAGCATTTTCAATGATTGCACTAAAATTTGAAGAGGTAAGTAAGCAGAGCAATATGTTGAAAAAAATCCTAATATCTTTATTAAAATATGTGACAACCTTTAAAAAATAAAACCAACAATAAAAAAAACCTGTATGTTTATTCACAACATATGCAGATTTCTGCTTTCAAGACATTTTTTCATTACAGACCCTTTACTATGAGGTTTAGGCAGCTTAGATGTCTGCTCAATTCATCTGTTTGGAAGTTACAGTTGAATCTTCTACAGGAATGATATATTGTTACAAGGGGGTCATACAGATACTTGGCAGCCACGTGATACTCTGCTCCATGATGACCATATTAAATGGTTATCCCTGTAAAGCTGTTTGGTGAACTGGTAGGTTCCTGCGCAATGAAAGATATTGGAGAGCTTATTGTATGAATCTGAACCCCAGGCTTCTTTCACAATTATCACATAATGTCATTATATTTATAGTCACTAATATACAAGTTGCCACTTCAGAGAGGAAGATGACCAGAAATCTATAGTGCCACCTATTGGAAGTAGCAATCCTAAAAGTCAATGTCGACCCTGTCATGAGCTTTATCACATGACTTAGGATAAAAGCCAGACCAGAATCTCCATTTGCAGACATGGTGTTTTGAGGTGTTGCCCCTCGTCAGTGCAAAATGTGAGTTCTAGTTTGGCTGTGTGAAAGGCTTCAAACTGGGATCCAAGGGGTAGCATTTCTCTTTGAGGAGTGACATGTCAAGACTAGCATGCCAATGCGAGGAAGCCTTTAAGGCTGGCTTCACATTTGCGGACAAGGGCTTTGCGGAGGGCCACGTAGTTCCTCTGTGAAGCCCCGCCTCTTCCTTCAGCGCCGCCTGCGTCGGCATGGGTCCTGCATACCCCATCTTTAACATTGGGAATGTAGGCCATGCGGATGTATGCAATGCTTCAGCATGCGTCGTTTTGACTCTTTGCCGACCTGCGACGAACGCAACATGTTGCATTTTGTTGCAGTCGGCGCATCCGTATACGCATACATCCGCATGGCCTGTGTACCCAATGTTAAAGATAGGGTACGCAGGATGCATGCCGACGTAGGCGAAGCTGAAGGAAGAGGTGCGGCAGTGGACGGGGCTTCACGGAGGAATTATGCAACGCAGCCCTCCGCAAAGCCCTCGTCCGCAAATGTGAAACCATCCTAAACCTTACAATGCTCCTCTGGGAAATATGCAAATTACCTCTTTAGAGAGGAATAGGACTAGAAATAGCAATCGTACAACTCAATATCGACCCTTTAATGAGCCTTGAAATATGACTTAGGATAAAAGCCCAAACCAGAATCTCAATTCTCTCCGTCGTTCCTAATACAAATCCGGACTTGCCAGTGTAATTCAGGCACCAATCTTGTGACATTAGAAAGATGTCTCCTGGCTCTTCCTGCAATACAGGATGCATCTTGGTTAGAAGTCCATCCACAAGCAGAAATCACTCATGGAGGTTTGGTGCACTTTTTTTGAGCCAATGCCATGGGCTGATTTAAAAGAAATGGACAACTTTGAGGACTTTCTTTTAATATCCCTGGATCAATTTCCAGATCCATGCATTGACATTTTCACTTCTAAGGGTACGAGTCCACGTTCAGGATGGCCGGCGGTATCGCCGGAGCGGCGAAGCCGCTTGGCGCTAAGCCCCGCCCCCTTTCTGGGACGCGATGATGCCGGATGTGTTAACTGTACACATCCGGGATCATTGCACCCTCGCATAGCGCCCTGTGTTATTACTTGCGGCGACGCTGCGGCGACGCAGGTAGCACGGACATGCTGCGATCTGAAAAGACGTGCAGCATGTCCGGAGTCGCAGGGCCAACGCGTGCGTGTTTCCACGCATAGTGGACATGGGATTTCAAAAAATCCCCTCCACTATGATGGAACATCTGGACCCTGCGTGTTTGACGCTGCAGCTCTGCGCAGCGTCAAACAAGCAGCGTTTACTGACCGTGGACACATACCCTAACTGTATCGGCTATACATGTGTGAATGCAGCCTTATGCGGGAGTAGACTGCAGGTCCGTCCACCATTCCCTGCATTGTGGCCAGTCTGCACATCAGGCATTTCATGTTACCAGGGCATTTCATCTGTGCGCAATGAGAAAGAATATGTTTAAACTCTTGGAATTTAGTCGCTGGTTTTAAAAACAGAAACTGACAAAGTCTGACTCATTTTTGTGAATTTTTCTGGTGTTTGTTTTAGCACCAATTACCTTATCCGCTTAATGGCAAAAAAACAGATTCATTCATTTAAAACACTTTTAGCTGTAACAGTGCCAGGACACGAATAATGGGTCAATTTGCAAGATGTTTGATCCTTTTTTTTTCCTTTGCGTAGGCTTTAGGGAGAAGCAATTGCTTCCAGTAATGCACATTAATGGCAAAGAAAAATAGAAAAGCCCTTACAGTCTGGTTCCAAAGCGGATGGAAATTGATAGAATAATTGCACACTTTCAACTGTGCAGTTGTGTGATTCAATTATGTATTGATGTCAATGTGTTGCACTTCTGAGGGGATACATGTCATTCACCTAAAGGATAGACTTTTTTCATTTTAGGTAAATCTGGAAATTCCAGGTTAAATATTTGCACAGTAATGATGCCATATAATATTTGTATTATGCATCGACAGTATGTGGTTGTTTCATTACTTGTAATGTTTGGCCTTCATAGACTTTAACGCCATCATTTTCCCTATTAATAGGGGTAATGCTGCATGAAACTGTAATAAACTAATCAGCAATTTGAAGGGACCCTGTTAACAGGTTTTTGATACCCTATTGGAGAGCAGCATGATATAGGTGCAAAGACCATGATTCCAGTGATGTATTATTTTCTGCTCTGCTAGAGGCAATTTTGATTAAAAAAAAAACACTGTTTTATCTGCTGCATATGTACCAGTGCTCTGAATATTTAGATCTCTATAACCTGCCCACACCAATGATTGGCAGCTTTCTATGTACACTGTGCATAGGCAGAAAGTTACTAATAAGTGTGGGTGTAGTGTGGGAGTTATACAAAGCTTATGAATATGGAGGACTACATGGCAGCAGATTGATTTGTCCTCTAGTGACAATCTCCTGCTGATTAATCAGTGATTTTATCAAAACAGCCCAGTAAGTGACATATCACTGTAATCAGGGTCCCTGTCTCTACATTATGCTGCTCTCATATTAGCAGCAAACACCTGGTTCCTCATGACTCCATCACAGGTTTCAAAGTTAGTTATCTAAAAATGAATGTGATATTCTGTGCATCAGTTTAGGAAATTAAAGGTTCTGTCCAGACTGAAATAAAAAGGCCAAGGAAACGTAGAAAAAACCACCATAGAAGACCAGAACAAAAGGATCATATAAAATTGAGGTCACATACTCTGGATGATATGAAAATCACATAACATTAGGGAGTCATATTATCATAATAATAATGCCAATAATTGCAAGTAACCATACATGATTTTACATAAATAATATATTATATTGCAGCGCCCCAGAGTCCTGGTCGTTGCAGTACCGTTGCTCCGCCACTAAGGGGGGCTATGGTACGTCTGATGGCACTGAAGGAGTTCACCTGACCAGGTATCACAGACACCAATACACTTCATAGTCTGGCCTCCAGGGGGAGCTAAGGGTGCTATGTATTAGGCCACTCCTCACAATCTGGTAAAACTGGGGGTTAGATAGGAAGTTAGGGAGAAAGCTGACTGGGTTGGAACCAGGCAACATCCTGTGGCAGAGGGTGTTGCAGGGGAAGATTCAGGGGGGTCCCTGTCAGGGGTGGGATCCTGACAGAGGCCTAGCGAACAGAAAGAACGTTACGGGACCGCGCCTGCACTTCATTGCGGCAGTACCCCAAGAAAAGACAAGAAGCGAGGTTTATTGTGAAGAGTGAGAAACGAGATCAACGCAACAAGGAGAAAACACCAGTAGGAGTCGTGCTGTAAGATCGAGGCAACATCCTACTGAGGCGCGTAGCCGGTGGCCGGAAACGCCAAGGAAGTACTGGCTCCAAGCCTTACTTCAAACCAATGGCAGGACAGTCAGTTATAGGCGGGCTGTCTCACCTAAATCACCTAAGCAGACATAGGGGGCAACAGTTGGAGAGGGGCGACACTATGGTCCCGGAAGAACTCCAGGCCTACCCGTCATACGTGTGCGTCCTAGCCATATCATCTGGGGGATGGAGAAGAACATCAGAAACAGACACAACAGTTGTGAGGACTATCCCGTGGTGCTCAGCAGGGAAGGACTACAACACACAAGCGCTAGAAGGAAGGCACAGATTTCAACCTGCAAAGGGAACTCTGGAGGTGCCATCGGACCGGCCGGTCTCAGCCAGCCCTGTTAACCATACTCTGGATTGAGGATCCTGAAGCCTTCAGTAAAGAGGTAAAGAGACTGCAACCCTGTGTCCTCGTTATTCATCGCACCCTGCACCACACATTATCACTCTCAACTTTCATTGGACGCCCCTTAGCAGGGTCACGGACCGGGTCTAGCCACCGTGACAATCCCAGAACCGAGACAGAGAGGCCCGGTACTGGGTACCCCTCGGCCCTGCGACGGTGGGGGCGCTCCAATATCTTACATTGAGTCATATATGGCAAAAATGTTAGCAGTGCCCTATGTAAAGTGCTGGTGCAAAAATCAAGGGTAATAACGCGCATCGGGTAGACAGTGACACCACTCAGGAGTAAGAGTCTCCAACTATTGTGGCATTAAGCAGTAAGTAGAGCCCTTATACTATTATACTTGATTTTTTTTCACACGCACTTTACATAGAGCACTACTGCACTCTAACAACTTTGCTTACTATGCTGTAAGATATTATTCATGTAATATCGTATATGGTTGTTTACCATTGCACTATTGATTTGAATAGGAGGTCACTATCAGAAGACAGAGCAGCTTCGCAATTGAGCACTTCCGACCAGCAGCCACTGCTGCTAACACCGAAAAGATCGTCGGCGGGGGGTGCCAAGTGTTGCACCACAACGGATCAGATATTGATGAGCTATCCTAAGGATAGGTCATCATCAATGAAAAAGTAGTGGAAAACCTATTTCATTATTTTAATCTTTCTGCATAACTAACATTATCACATGATTAACTTTCTTATATGAAAAGTGTGGTCAAAAGCTGATTCATGTGAAACCCCTGCAAAAGGCATGCGGACACTCCCCTCCCACCAACCACATCTGGAGAAAGCAAGGTTTTCTTATCATGAGAACTATGAGGGTACGTGCACACGTTAAGTATTTGGTGCAGAAATTTCTGCATCTGTTGGCATCAAAAGCGCACGTTTATGCTGAAAGAATTGACATGCTGCAATCTAAATCTGCACCAAATCTGCAAGTCACAAACAAGCAATGTGTGCATGAGACTTCAGGAGTCTCTTTCACTTTGCTGGCATCAGCAAACCATTCAGGGTTTGTGACAAATCTGCACTGAAAAAACACATCAAAACAGCAGTAAAAACGCAACGTGTACACACAGCCTTAATCTGTGGAACAGTCTACATCAGGACCCGGTCACAGCAGGAATCGTCAGTTTCAAAAAGGACTTGGATGCTTTTTTAGAAAAAAAAAACTAAAATATTTGTAAATCTTATAAGAAATGTAAATATATAACATTCTTGCTTTGAATGTTGATCCACTGGTCATAGTTCAGAGAAGGAAAATGTCCCGACACATTTCCCTCGGAATTACTAATTTGCTGGCAGAGTTTTTCCTCCCATTCATGAGAAGGTGACTCTTATTAGGGTATTTGCTGCTAGTTAGGTAGTAGAAGGAACGTAAGATAGCCGATTGTTTTACTTCTGCCAATATTATCATCACTCCACACTTTGATTCGTCAAAGAGTTACAAGAGTAAAGTATGAGTGGCGGCTGCTCCACAATGTAAGCCATGTCATATAAGCGGAGAAGCTTCAGTTACATAGATGCCTCACAGAGGAATGTCGGACATCTGAGTCATCTGTGTAGGGTGACAAGTTTTCTTTGTGTTAAGATGAATCCTTACACATTGCCTATAAAATGATATCTATACCCCGTGATTTCCCTGATTTTCCTTTTAGGCTCTTTCCATTATGTTTAACCTATGGAACTGTAGGAAGCACAGTCCTATTTTCATGATATGATCTTTTTCCTAAAGAGGTTGTCTCAGGGAATGTATGCTATGGAAGAATGAAAACTGCAATGTGATTGGTTACAATGGGCTGCAAGGCTAATTTTCCTATCTGATAAATGTTATTCAAGCTTGTGTACTAACGGTGCAGCGGTTGCTATTTGGTAGATACAGTTGGCCGGTATGAACACTGTCTAGAAACATCTCCAGACAGGAATGGATATGCCAGGATTGTTGGAAATTAGCACTTTTCATTGGCTGAAACCAATATTTGTGTCCTGCCCACAAGGTGGCATGAATTAGGGCCTCTATTGCAGACTCTCTTGTTTTTATCAGAACAAATAGCATTAGGTGTTTTGTGTGATGGAAGCTTGACAGACCCTCATATAAGTTACTATACCCTGTGAAAGCATCAGTGTCTGTCGTAATTAATCCATCCCTTCCATGAATCATGTTTTTTCTATTCTTATTTTTGGCCCTGAAATACTGACAAAATGCAATTTCTCCATTGTTAATTTGGTTTTGTTTTTACTGCATTCAGTGGGTGGTAAAAATGAGCTGGTAATATTCATCTTAGAGAAAACCTTTTGATTTGTGTCACCATTTTGTGAGATACTTATGTTTTTTTAGTCTTCTGTCAATGGAGCTGTTTCAGGAGCTTGTTTTTTGCGTGAGAATGTATTTGTTTTCACTTCTATCATTGTGGGATACAGAACATGTTTTGAACGCTTTTCATTGCATACTTTTGTGGAGGTACAGGGCCCGAAAAACCATATACAGTATAGTAAATAATTTTATACTTTTAGATCAGACTTCTGCGAATGTGCTAATTCTAAATAAGTTTATTTTTTAGTTTTAAATTAATTCTAAGTTTTTATTTTGGGACAAGGAGTTTGTTTCAAACATAATGCTTTTTGTTTATTTTTATAACTGTAAACAAATTTTAATTACTTTTTTCTGTCCTCGTATGAGACTTTTATTCACTTGATTGAATATATTGGTTGTTCCTATTATATGCCTCAGTATGGCGGTATATAGTGAAATTTACAATCTCCCATTGGAGTGCAGAGAAGGTGGCTACGGTGTACTCGAGCTGCCATGACAATCCATTAGGACCCCTTGATTACTTAAGTGACAAAGCACCAGTGATTGGATCTAGCTCCAGACGCTGCTATCAGAGGCAGGCACGATCTATTAAACACAGCCTACACCTGCCGTGGCCGTGTATGTAGTGGTCTCAGCTCATGAGTTTGCTCCATAAACCTGCAAATGACTTGCATCAAACATGTATGGAGGGTATTGAGACAGGGTTAAAAAAAAAACAATAATATGCATTTACCTTTTGGAATGACAATTACTTGAAATGTGAACAAGAGCATCCTGCTGCCTTAATAATGAACTAGCCCCAGTTTTAGTGTTGTTATCAAGTTAATAACTCTAACAATACTATCATAAGCAGAGAACCTATCTAGATAGCAACATGTTCCCATAAAGAAAATATGTCACCGGTGCTAGTGTCTGCAAAACAGCATATATCTTTGTAATGGTGATCATGCAGCTAATCAATGCACTCCTTACATCAGCAGCGGTAAAAAAAACAAGCCCTAATACCTTTATGTCAATGGAAAAATTAAGAAGTTATGGCACTTGAAAGGAGTGGAGAAATGCCTTTACTGTGCAGAAGTAGTAAAACATAACGGTTCTACTGTTTAGGCACACCAGGGTCTCTCTGCGATATGTTCCATCAAATTTTGCAATAAAAAAGTCAAATGGTGCTCCTTTTCTTCTGAGCCCTGCCGTGTGCCCAAACAGTAGTTTTCCCCCACATATGGGGTATCAGTGTATTCAAGAGAAAATGCACAACAAATTGTATTGTGCTTTTTCTCTTGTTACCCTTGTGAAAATAAAAAAATTGAGGCTAGAAAACATTTTTGTGGGATAAAATTTGTTTTTATTTTCACAGCTCTACATTATAAACTTCTGTGAAGTACCTGTGGGTTCAAGGTGTTTAACGCAAATCTATATACGGTTCCTCAAGGAATCTAGTTTACAAAATGGGGTCATTTGTAGGCGTTGTCTTCTGTTTAGGCACATCAGGGGCCCTGCAAACGTAATATGTCATCCGCTCTCTATTCCTGCCATTTTTGTGTCAAACGATGCTCCTTCCCTTCCAAGCCCTGCTGTGTGTCCAAACAGTAGTTTTATCCCACATATAGGGTATTGGTGTGCTCAGGAGAAATTGCACAGAAAAGATTGGGGTCCACTTGCTCCTGTTACCCTTGTAAAAATAAAAAAAATTGCTTCTAAATAAAATTGTTGTGAAAAAATATTAAATGTTAATTTATTCCTTCCACATGGCTTCAGTTTCTGTGAAGAAGCTAAAGTGTTAAAAAAAACTTCTTGAATGTGGTTTTGAGCACCTTGAGGGGTGCAGTTTTTGAAATGGTCTCAGAATCAGTGGGATCCGTTGAAGCATTCCAGAGTTATTGCTGCATAAATTTACAATGGTCAGAAATGTAAAAATTGGCCTGGTCATGAAGGTGGGGGGTGAAGGGGTTAAACTACTTTCACTGCTAAAAGAAGCAGAGGCTCAAGCATATAGACTTGCACTCTGCATTCATACACTTTTGCACTAAAATTCTTCATGCTGAAGTGCTCAGTCTTGTTCATTTTGGTTCTGTCACAGCATGTTAATCTCTCTAACAAAACAGTTGAAGAAACCTCCTCTCTTCTTATGCTGTAAGTGCATAATAGAAATGTGCGGGAACAGAAGCTCAAGGAAGTAAGTCCCCTAAGTCCAAAGTGTAAAGCTCACACAAATTTAGGCCTCAATGAGTCAAGACTTGTGTGTTGTAAGCCAGCCTTAATGAAGCGAGTACTGAAGTAAAATTTAGACTGTTAATGAATTTGGTACATCTTTCAATTGCTATGCGCCACCTCTAGAAATGTTCATAACCCATGGGCTGTCATAAATTTATGTCACATTTGTTTTCAGTGACAGCAGGTATAGGCTGATGGGAGTAGTACTCTCTCATCAGTTGATGCGTGTGACCGGAGGTAACTTTTTTACCGCCAGTCACAGCTGGTGAGGATATAGGAAAGGGAGGGCACCACACGATAAGAGGGATACACCTGAGGCCTGTGAAACATCAAAAACTGAAAAAAAAAGACAAAAAGAGCTTCAGACCATGTATACAGGGATCACCAAATATTTTATTTCGTACAAAAGAAAACTGAAAAAACACATAAAAACATTTAAAAAGTCATAAAATTACATAAATGGTATACAAAAAATGCTCAGAATAAAGCTGCAGCCCTCAATCAAGTGACACGACAGATATCAAGTGAGCAAAAAAAAAGCCTTTTCCAAAATGCATTGATGTTAATAGGCATCTATATGGTCAGCACACCAAAACAGGACCCGACAAAAAAGTTAATAAATATTTATAGATAATGTGGGGATACGCTGATGCAAAAAAACAAACAGGGGGACACAGAGAGACACATCACAATGAAATAAGTCTGCAGACAAGATTGTAACCCAATAAGACTGTCTATATCCTAGAATTGTTGACATTTGTCATAATAAAGCACCGATGGTGCAAGATGATCAGACGTAATGAAAATGGTAAACCAAATCAAGGTAATGTGAACCACACTGTGTGCACACACTAAAGTAGTGTTTTGCAGACAAATGAAAGAAAATGCAGGTGTGGTACACAAGATGCAAAAGGGAATAAATATTCCAGACAAATAGGAAGGATACATCTAGTCTAGTCTAGTATTTGATACAATAAAAAAAATAGAACTTAACCCCTCTCTGACCTCGAACGGGATAGTACCTCCAAGATCAGATCCCCTGCTTTGATGCGGGCTCCGGTGGTTTTGAACAGCTGACATGTGCCTGCAATAGCATAGCGTGGAATCGTTGTTCACCCGCTGCTATTAACTAGTTAAATGCCTCTGTCAAACGCTGACAGCGGCATTTAACTACAACTTCTGGCCATCTGGCCGGAAATGAGCGCATCGCTGACCCCACAACCAGAGGTTTCCTTGAGATCTCTATGATTGTTGATGCCGGATTTCTATGAGCGCCACCCTGTGGACGGCGCTCATAGCAATGCAGAAATTCAGCTACATAGGAGCAATCTGAGCTTCGCTTCTATGTAGCAGAGCCGATCGTGTTGTGCCAGCTTCTAGCCTCCCATGGAGGCTATTGAAGCATGTAAAAAGTAAAAAAAGTTTTATTTTTTTTATTTTTTCATATTTTTTAAAAGTTAAAATCACCCTCCTTTCGCCCCATTCAAAATAAAACAATAACAAAAATCAAATATACACATATTTGGTATTGCTGAATTCAGAATCACCCAATCTATCAACAAAAAAAAGGGTTAACCTGATCGCTAAACGGCGTAACGAGAAAAAAAATCAAAACGCCAGAATTACTTTTTTTGGTCGCCGTGACATTGAATTAAAATGCAATAACGGACGATCAAGAGAATGTATCTGCACCAACATGTTATAATTAAAAACGTCAGCTTGGCGCACAAAAAATAAGCCCTTACCCGACCCCAGATCACGAAAAATGTAGACGCTACGGGTATCGGAAAATGGAGCTTTTTTTTTTTAAGCAAAGTTTGGAATTTTTTTTCACCACTTAGATAAAAAATTACCTAGGCATGTTTGATGTCTATGAACTCGTAATGACCTGGAAAATCAAAATGGCAGGTCAGTTGCAGGCAGATCAGCATTTAGTGTACCTAGCAAAAGAGCCAAACAAAAACCAAGTGTTGGATTGCACTTTTTTTGCAATTTCACCGGACTTGGAATTTTTTCCCGTTTTCTAGTACATGACATGGTAAAACCAATGATGCTGTTCAAAAGTACAGCTTGTCCCGCAAAAAGTAAGCCCTCACATGGCCATATTGATGGAAAAGTAAAAAAAGTTATGGCTCTGGGACGGAGGGGAGCGAAAACCAAAAACTAAAAAACAAAAATACCCCAGGTCATGAAGGGGTTAATATTTGGTACAGAAACCTTTGTTTGCAATAACAGAGGTCAGACATTTCCTGTAGTTCTTGACCAAGTTTGCATACACAGCTGCAGGGATATTGGCCCACTCCTCCGTACAGAACTTCTCCAGATCTTCTTTCTGGTTTCAAGGCTGTTGCCAGGCAACATTGAGTTTCAGCTCCCTCCAAAGATTTTATATCAGGTTCAGGTCTGCAGATTGGCTAGGTCACTCCAGGACCTTAATTGCTTTTTACGTAGCCATTCCTTAGTTGTCCTAGCTGAGTATTTCGAGTCATTGTCATGCTGGAAGACCCAGCCATGACCCATCTTTAATGCTCTTACTGAGAGAAGGAGGTTCTTGGCCACAATCATACATAATCAATCATACATGACCCCATCCATCCTACCTTCAATACGGTGCAGTCGTCCTGTCCCCTTTGCAGAAAAGTACCACCAAAGTATGATGTGTCCCCCACAATGCTTCATGGTTGGGACGGTGTTCTTGGGGTTGTATTCATCATTCTTCTTCCTCCAAATATTGGGAGTCAAGTTGATGCCAAAAAGTTTTATTTTGGTCTCATCTAACCACATGACCTTCTCTGATAGCTACTCTGGATCATCCAGATGGTCATTGGTGAACTTCAGACGGGCTTGGACATGTTCTGGCATGAGCAGGGAGACCTTACATGCCCTGCAGTATTTTAATCTATAATGGCATAGTTTGTTACTAGCGGTAATGTTTGAGACTGTGATTCCAGCTCTTTTCAAGTCATTGACCAGGTCTTTCCTTATAGTTCTGGGGTAATTCCTTGATATGGAAATTTGGTTTGGATAAATTTATCCCTGTGTGTGCTGTGGCCGTTCCCAATAAGACTGAGTATTTTGAGCGCTCATCAAGAATGAACTGTACACCATTGTGACAGAACAACATTCCATCAATACTGATACTTTATTGTACATACATAGTTTTATAGTTGCATATAGAAAGGAGTGGTTAGGGGTTGCTAGGGGTGGTTAGTTAATTACCATATTGTCTAGCTATTATTTCATTGGCTGACTGAGTACATAATGTATTTAACTGAGTACATGGCATATTCGGACTGAAGTCTACCTGGCAACAAGCTGATTTAGCACTCTTGGATGTAGCTGTCACCCTTATCCTGCTATTTCAGCAAGACTTAGCGATATTCTAGACATTACTTCAGGACATCTGGCCTAAGTTCCTGTTTTTTAGGTGTCTGAAACATACTGGAAAGTACCATAAACCATCTGGCCTAGCTCATGAGGTTAGATTGAGCAATTGATTATAAACTAGCTGAGTATATAGATATATATTTGTCTTTATGTAAGTATATATGATTTAAAGGAGTATACATGCAAGTGAGATCTATCTATATATATAATTGTCTAAGGGTTTTTCTGTCTGTCTGTCTGTCCCGTTTATTCATTCGCTGATTGGTCGAGGCCGCCTGGGCCTCGACCAATCAGCGACGGGCATAGCATGGCGACGATGATGTCATAATGGAAATCCCGCGTCTCTGATTGGTCGAGGCCGCCAGGCCTCGACCAATCAGCGACGGGCACAGTATCGACGTAGATGTCATAATGGTTGCCATGGCGACGATGATGTCAAAAAGGTTGCCTCGACCAATCAGCGACAGGCACAGTCGGAATCATCATTGTCCATATACTACGGGGACATGCATATTCTAGAATACCCGATGCATTAGAATCGGGCCACAATCTAGTATGATATATATATTTCTATCACAAACCCCCCTTAGATATCACTTGCCCTAATCCTAGCCTCCTGTCCCAAAGCGCTGCAACTCTTTTGTGCTGCCGGTGAACTGACGCAAGCCTAATGCCTGCGCCCCACTCCGTACAGACTTTTCGCAAATGGGCGGTCAGGAGATCTGTCCCTAACGGGGGTTCGTTGCAATCAGTCTCTTAGTCAATAGCATGTGTAGTGTATTCTTTATCAGGTATGTCATCTATTCGGTCAGGCAGGGCCTCCACAACATCCTTCTGGCTTGGGTGTCATCTTCTGGTAGGGGAGCTTTCTTGCAATGCGATGAGTGGATCCAAGTGGGTCTTCCCTCCAGTTTCACAGAGGTTGGTGTCATCAGCGGCACTTGAACAGGACCATCAAATCTGGGATCGAGTGGTGTTCTCCTTACAAACTTTTTTTTACCAACACCCAGTCTCCTGGCTTCAAGGAGTGCGTACCGGACACTGTATCTGGATCTGGCAATGAAGAAAAAAACTCGAGAATGGATGTTAGCAAGTTTCTTGGTGAGTTCAATTACATAAGCAGACAAAGTATCGTATTGCATAATCAGCTGCTGAGGGAAAGGATACCCCTAACCTGGGACTAGACCCAAACAAAATTTCATATGGTGACAGCTTTTCTGGGGCTCTGGGAGTGTGCCTAACACTGCGTAGTGTGATTGGGAGTGTGTAGGCCTAAGTCTGACCCTACTGCTGACCAGATCTCTCATGTGAGATTTGCTGTGAATGCGGGTCCCTGGTCACTCTCACTTCTGGGACCCCATAGCTGCATATCTCGTCTCTGAGAGTAGCTTCTTTGCAGTAGTCTTTGCTGACTGGTTCCTCACTGGGAAAGCTTCTGGCCATCCTGAGAACACGTCCACGGCCACAAGGGCATATTTGAAACCTCCACGGTGGCAGCATTTGGATGTGGTCTATCTGGATCCTCTGGAAGGGGTACAGTGGTCTGGCAAGATGATGTGTGGGAACTTTCTCCATTCTTCCAGGGTTGCATTTGCCGCAGGTCAGACAGCTGCTAGTGAACTTGGCTGTTAGGGTGGGGATCCCTGGAGCGAACCAGTAAGCACCAATCAGATCATTCATCTGTGTCTTTAATCTGTGTGTGGGCCCATGTGCCCACTGACCCACCATAGGGTAGATGCTTCGGGGTAAACAGGGTTTGTAGTCCATTGCGTATACCCTTCCTTCTTCATGTGTTGCTCTCTTCCGCATCCAGCATTCCTTCTTGTCCTTTAAGGCTTGCTCTTGCAGCTTTTTGAGCAGATCACAGGACGTCATTTGGTCAGGTTTCTTGTCTTCAGTCGTCATGTAGTAGCTGTCCGGCTCTACGACCTCTCCCACTTTTCCATATTGTCTTCCCTTGACTGCTTCTTTGGCTGCCATATCCGCCATGTTGTTGCCTCGTGCCTCTACTGTGTTTAGTTTTCCATGCGCTTTGACTTTAGTACTGCCACCATTTTTTGGAAGTTGGAGTGCGTTCAGCAGGTCCTTAATGGCTCCATGATGCTTCACAGTTGTTCCGCTTGCTGTGATGAAGTTTCTTGCAGCCCAGATGGGCCCAAAGTCATGTGCTATGCCATGCGAGTACCTCGAATCGGTATACATTTTCACAGTCTTGTCTTCTGCCATCTGGTAGGCCTTCGTCAGCGCTATCAGTTCTGCTTCCTGGGCTGACAGACTAGGCAGCAGACTTCTGGACCCTGGATCTCTTGATTGCTGCTCACTGCACATCCCATGTGGAATCTTCTTTCATCATCTGCAAATCTGGAGCCATCCACATAGAGGATCAACTCTGGGTTGGTCAGTGGCTCTTCTGCCACCTTGGGTAGTCCTGCTGTTTTCTTGTTTCATGATGCTGAAGCAATCATGGTCATCCGTCCGGAGCAAATCCAGATCCTTGCAGAAGGTATCATGCAGATTTTGATCAGACTTTTTATCTGAGGGTCCATATCTGTATCCCCCCTTGGGAGTGGGAGTAGAGTGGACGGATTGAGGACTGTGCATCTGCAGTTGGCGACATTGTCGGACAGGAGTAGAGAGCACTGGAGGTGAAGATGCCTGGCGGTGGAGAGATGTTTTGGCTGGGTTTGGTTGAGGATTGCTGAGATGTCATGCGCAGGCAGGATTTCCAATGGTTTTTCCAATTATGTCAGTAGTCCTGTACAGGAGGGCATGTGCTGCAACTGCTGCTCTCATGCGGGAGGAAGAGGCTCCCCTTGCAACTGGATCCAGGCGAGCTGAAAAGTAGTCCAAAAGTCTCTGCTTTCCCCCCTGAAGCTGCATCAGGACTCCAGTAGCAAGGCCTTCTTTTCTCATCAAGTAGAGATGGAATGGCTTCTCGTAGTCAGGTAGGGCTAGTGCTGTCGCTGAGACTACAGAGCCTTTTAACTTCTTGAACGATCTGAAGGCTTCATCTGTCAGGAGGAACGGGGTCACGCTGACGTATTCACACAGAGGCTGCATTAGGACTGAAGCATCAGGGATCCAGGCTCTGCAATACGAAACTAGACCAAGGAAGGCCTGTAGCACCTTTGGAGTTGTTGGAGGAACCATCTTCTCCACTGTGGTCCTCCGGTCATCTGTCAGGTGTTTCGCCTGGTGAGCAATATAGTGTCTCTGGAACGTAACTCGCTTCAGACACCACTGGACTTTTGTTCTTTGAGACTTTGCAATGCTGCTCCACCAGGTAGAGTAGGAGATACAATAAATAGGCTTTACACGTGTCAAAGCCAACTGCACAAAGGAGTAGATTGTCCACGTATTGTAGCAGGGTTACTTCTGCATGTTCTGTGACCCAGTTGGTGAGGACTGTGGACATTGCCTTGGTGAACTGTGAAGGGCTGTTATGGGAACACTGAAGAAAACATTAGCCAGGTCGGTCACTGTGAACACTTTTGCTGTGGCAGGCACATTTGAGAGCAGCATGTGTGCGGATTCGGCATAATTGCAGTTTCAAACACCGTGGCGTCATTCACAGCTCTCAGGTCATGTACCATTCTGAACTTGGCTGGCTCTCCTTTTACAGTCTTTTTCTTGACCGGGAAAAGCGGGGGTATTGCAAGGCGATGTGCAAGGAACAATGATTCCTATTTCCAGGTAGACCTTCAGTTGGTAAGAGGCAGCTTGACTCTAGGCCTGGCCTGGGCCTTGCGAGGGTACGGGGTACATGGCTTGATTGGCACCCATACTGGAGCAACTTGAGGTTTTCTCACGTCGTGGGGTCCCTTATACCATAGACTTTCTGGTACTACGTCCAGTACCTCCTTGGGTAGGCCTCATCGGTTGTTTAATGTTCTTGTAGGGCCGCCAGCATGACTCTTCTTGGGTCAGGGATGAAGCAAGTGTCACTGTACCATCTTCCTGGAACACTGTGGTTGCCATCAGCTTCTGCAGTAGGTCTGTCCCCAGTAGGTTGAGTGGGCAGGTTCTTGACACCACAACTGGGACAGGATAGAGTGTCCTGGCTGAGTGCACATGCTCAGTGGCTTTGTAAGCTGAGAATGTCTGACTTGACCATCAATGCCCATGCGAGACACAGAGGATTCTGATAGGCAGGTGGGATCAGCGAGTTCCACAGGTCTCATCACACGTCTGGCTGCACCAGTGTGCAGAAGAAAAGATCTGACAATGCCATCCACTTTCAGGGTAATTTGAGATATTGGTCCTGCAGATGGGGTTTTACATGTCAGGAGTGTAGTGTCTTGCGGACCTGGCTTGCTTGCCTCTGTCCTATGGACGGGGTACTTCACTGCTTTCTGCACTTCTTCCTTGACCTGTTTCTCTGGACCAACTCTTGGGTTGCATGGGTCCAGTCTCTTCGGGGGCGTGGGTGCTTTGCACTGGTTCTGGAAATGGCCAAACTTGCCACAGATGTAACACTTGACACTTCTTCTGTCTTCGTAGGGTGGTTGCGCTTCCAGGTTAGTGGTCACCATGATAGGGGCCATCCTCTGCACTCCTGGTTGGGACTCGGTCCCTTTGGCTACTGTGGACAATGGCATGATGGGCACTGTAGCGGCAGCGGGGTCCGGCCTGCTGATTGAAGCTGCGGTGGTAAGATGGGGCCTGCAGGTGCGTCAGTGGCGAGGCCCGGGGGTGCCATGAGACCAGCGGCTGCATCCAACCCAAGGTCTTGGGGCATTACAGGGGCAGCGGCTGCATCTGCCATCACTTCTTCCCTCTGTTCTGACATAGCTTCTCCCCTTTGCTAACCTTATTGAGGTCGGTGTCTCCTCTCTGGAGTCTGCAGCAGTTCTTCCGGCGTGTCGCTCGGCACTTTGCAGCGTCTTCACCTCTGGCTCCCCTTCTGGCGTTCTCAGCAGCACGGCACCCATTTCCTTCTTCGCGCTCTTTGTGGCGCTATAATGGCGGCAGTTTTGGCGACAATCGGCAATAAACAGTCTCCTAGGCGCACATAAACCATTTTTCTGGGTCAGTCCACTGCCATTGACCTGTTCTCGGGCCTAGCCACTAAGTTGTTTCCTGATTGGCTGTCTCAGTCCATGCACAAAGGCCTGTGCCAACATTTGCCTGTGTATCCGGTCATGAATGGTGAAGCCCAAGTCCTGGAATACTTGCATTACTGTGACATAAAACTTATTTACAGACTCTGTCTTATCTTGGCTCATGTCATGTAAGCTGAGGGCTTGTCCTGCCAATCTGCCTTTGGCCCACTCTCTGAGCTGTTCACTTAGCTGTGGCCCTGACTCCCAAGCGTGTACATCTAATTCTGCTGGAAGTTTGAATTGTTCCTTCATGATTGGCCAGAGTGCATCACCTGCTTCTATTTCCATTCATGGCCCAGAGATCATTCCAGGTGGCTGCATATGCTCGCTAGTTCTGCTACATTCTTTGGTAAAATGGCATGGGATGCATCCCTGGGTCTGGAAGATTGTCACCTGACTTGAAATGCAGTGCACATAGTGTAATGGTGGTGCCTCTATCTGCCCCTGCATTCTTGGTGCCTGTGGGTTTCTTTTCCTAGTACTGGACAGCATGTATGATGTTCCCTCTTCATCCTCATCAGAGGAATAGTTGTGATAGCGTGTACTGGGGTGATACACTGACTGATTTTGGACTTAGAAGTTGCTTTTTTTGTGTGTGAGGATGTCTCCCCCCCTTGCTGAAGCTGTGATGGATTAGGCTTATAATTCTATGTTGGTGTGAATGTAGGCAGCTCTGACCGGTGCTGAAGTAAGTTGTACATTATCAATAGATGGTGATATCAGTCCTCCCCCCTCTGCACCCAGGGCTGAGCTGTCTGCTGCCTGATGTGTCTGGGGGCTGCCCACTGCAGGGGAGGATTTTCACCTTCTTTCCCCGATATCACAATTGGCAATGGCTGGACTGTGCCAGGGACATAGAAGGGGAACCTTGTGCTGTAAGCACCACATTGTTTGAATTGGGCGTTGGCCCAGCAGAAGAAGAAGAAGAAAGAGGAGGTGAGTGAAGGAGGAAAGAGGTGTGGAGAAGGAGAATGAGGAGATAGAGAGAGATAGAAAGGTGTGGTAAAGAGAAACGGGGATATTCAGGGTGTGCAGAAGGAGGTGGAGAGAGAGAGAAAGAAGAAACAGGAGGATTGGTTGAAGGGAGTAAAAAAGGAGGGAGGAGAAGGGGAAAGAGGTGTGGAGAAGAAGGAGATGGAGGAGTGAGGAACAGAGGGAGGAGAAGATGGGAGGTGTGGTAGAGAGAGAGAGAAGGAGGAGAGGAGGAGTGGAGATGGGTGTGGAGAAGGAAGAGAAGGAGGGGATAGGTATGGTGGGGGAGTGGAGAAGGAGGAGAGAGATAGAGAGAGGGAGAGAGATAGAGAGAGGGAGAGAGAGAAGAGAAAAGTGTGGAGAATGAGGAAAGGAGAGTGAGAGAGAAAAAGGAGGATAGAGAAGAACAAGAACAATAGAGAGGAGCAATGATGCCTTCTCCCTGTAGGGAGGGACGAGGCGCATCACATACTGTGCAAAAATAACTCCCTACACCATGGATTCTGCTAAGAGCAGACTGCGCAGAGCCAATATCTCCCATCTTATACACATAAAAATCACTTCCTGTTTGCTCATATATCTTTCTGTACCACCTAAACGATGTAAGCTCTGCTGTTACTTCATACCATGTATTAGTATTCAGCAATTTAACATCAGCTAACTTCCCTTATTTTCTTTTCTACGTCATGCCATTCCGCAGCTTGAAGTCTGCCATTCTTATGAATTTCATATACTTTATACCTTCCAAAATTCTTCACATACTTAACACCTTCGTGTTCTGCCACTATCTGGGGGGTCGTTTGCTCTCCAGGAAGTAAAAGGCTCTCCTGTTGCTTGGCCACTTTAAACCCCATGGCAAAAACAGAAATGAGAAACAAACAAAAAAAAGGAAAAAAAACAGCAAAAACTTCTAAAAATTAGTATATAAAACTCCAAAAAAACTGAAAACCATCAAAAACCTGGTACACGATCAAAAACTCAAAATTTTGATACAAAAGAAAAAACTTTTAAAAAACGTAAATAGACAGAAAGGATAACTTTGGAAAACTTAATAAAAACTTAAAAAAAAACTTTAAAATGAAAAAAAAACATAAGGAAAAACTTCAAAACAGCTATATATATTTTTTTCTCTCTCTGCGCTCAACGCAGTCAGAGACACACACTTCCCCTTTTCTTATGCTATTGTATCCAATGTCACTAAAATCACATATCTGAAAACAAGTATGTCGCATCAAAAGTGATAGATACAATTTGTTTCACTTCTTCACAAATAGCTACACATAGCCAGCATTGCAGAAACAGCCAGAAAAAAACAGATGTGACAGTGTGATTTACAATGCATATATCTCTGCTTGCAGCATGGAAAAGGGGAAGTTCAGAAGAGAGAAAAAAAACTTTCTTTTACAATTGTATGCACTTAAAGCAGCAATACATGAATCGAACCAAACAAATAGATGTCCGGGAGATGCCCCTTTATTATTCTGTGACACGCGCAGGCCGTTCTGGGAACAGACAACTATCAATCGCACTGGGCACACATATGCCCGGGAAATTCTACCACCATCCGCTCCGGTCGTCCTGACTGGCTGCCGGCTACGGGAATCTGTGGCAGCCCTCTAAGCTATCACCATCCGAGCCTGGAACATGGGACTACCTGTCCCGGGACGACCTGTCCCTCCTGCTGCACGGGAATCTGTGATAGCTTATCGAGCGATTTGACCTCCTGCCGTCTGTTACACAGCCACCACAAACAAAACAGTCACTGTTCCTTTCTTCTCACATACACGGCACACAGCAGACACCTTGACTTATATCCCAGGATTTGGATACAGGCTTTGGACTTTTTACACTACCTGGGAATGCGGTGGTGACTACACCTGACCGGCAAGAGGTATAGACCCGGACTGGGCACAGGGGACTTTCAGGTAAGATGATAACATTTTCTTACCTTACTTATGGAGCTGCGCAGTCTCCATCCCGTGAATCAAGGCCGTGACCAACACCTCCGTCTCTCCGGTCAGCAGGGTCCCGTGTGTTTCTTCCACGCCTCGCTGGGCGCCATTTGATATGGAAATTTGGTTTGGATAAATTTATCCCTGTGTGTGCTGTGGCCGTTCCCAATAAGACTGAGTATTTTGAGCGCTTATCAAGAATGGACTGTACACCATTGTGACAGAACAACATTCCATCAATACTGATACTTTATTGTACATACATAGTTTTATAATTGCATATAGAAAGGAGTGGTTAGGGGTTGTTAGGGGTGGTTAGTTAATTACCATATTGTCTAGCTATTATTTCATTGGCTGACTGAGTACATAATGTATTTAACTGAGTACATGGCATATTCGGACTGAAGTCTACCTGGCAACAAGCTGATTTAGCACTCTTGGATGTAGCTGTCACCCTTATCCTGCTATTTCAGCAAGACTCAGCGATATTCTAGACATTACTTCAGGACATCTGGCCTAAGTTCCTGTTTTTTAGGTGTCTGAAACATACTGGAAAGTACCAAAAACCATATGGCCTAGCTCATGTGGTTAGATTGAGCAATTGATTATAAACTAGCTGACTATATAGATATATATATATTTGTCTTTATGTAAGTATATATGATTTAAAGGAGTATACATGCAAGTGAGATCTATATGATATATATATTTATATCACATATATATTTCTATCACTTTCTAAGCATCACCATTTTCCTACGAGGTGAGATTTTGTATGGAGCCCAAGATGGAGGAAGATTGACAGTCATCTTGTATTTCTTCCATTTTCTATTCAAATTGTCTCCTCAGAGAGGAAGAGGACAAAACTGTAGTGCCACCTATTCAAAGTAGCAATCCTAAAAGTCAATGCCAACCCTTTAATGAGCCTTGCCAAATAACTTAAGATAAAATTCAAGCCATAATCTCAATTTGCAGATACTGTGTTGCAGTTACTTATGAGGGACAGTACCCTGGAAAGTCTGCAAATTGAGATTATGGTTTGGTTTTTATTCTAAGTCATGTGGCAAGGCTCTTTAAAGGGTCGACAGTGACTTTTAGGATTGCTACTTCCAATCGATGACCCTAGAGTTCTAGCCCTCTTCCACTCTGAAGAGACAATTTGCATATTTAATTTCCTAGAGGAGCATTGCAAGGCTTAAAAGTCTCTTCACCTTGGCATAGCAGGTTTCCATTTTCTAATAATTGTGCCAACAGTTGTGCCTTCTCAACAAAGCTGCTTACTAGTGATGAGCGAATATACTCGTGACTCGAGATTTCCTGAGCACGTTCGGGGGTCCTCCGAGTATTTTTTAGTGCTCGGAGATTTAGTTTTTCTTGCCGCAGCTGAATGATTTACATCTGTTAGCCAGCATAAGTACATGTGGGGGTTGCCTGGTTGCCAGGGAATCCCCACATATACTTATGCTGGCTAACAGATGTAAATCATTCAGCTGCAGCAAGAAAAACTAAATCTCTGAGCACTAAAAATACTCGGAGGACCCCCAAGCATGCTCGAGAAATCACGAGTAACGAGTATATTCGTTCATCACTACTGCTTACCTACAGTATTGTCCTGTAGCCCTTCCCAGCCTTGTGCAGATGTACAATTTTGGCCCTGATGTCCTTAGAGAGCTCTTTGTTCTTGATGATGATGGAGAGGTTGAAGTGTGATTTGAGTGTGTAGACAGGTGTCTTTTATACAGGTAACAAGAGTATGAGGGCTTCTTAAAGAAATACTAACAGGTCTGTGAGAGCCAAAATTCTTGCTGGTTGGTAGGTGATAAAATACTTATTTCATGCAATAAAATGCAATTTAATTACCGTATTTAAAAATTATGCAATGTGTTTTTCTGGTATTATTTTTAGATTCTGTCTCTCACAGTTGAGATGTACCTATGATAAATATGACAGACCTCTCCATTCTTTGTAGTTGGGAAATCTTGCAAAATGGGAAGTGCATCAATACTTATTTTCCCCAGTGTAGTAGGCGGCAGAAAGAAATTAACAATCCATCAGTTAGCTCACTGTAATTGAGAGCTTGTAACTTTTTTAGCCGTCTTTTCTCAAACTTCTCTGTTCTAATTTGTGACCACAGACCAAATCAAAGTTTAGCAGAATCTTGATGTGGTCATAAATCAAATGACAGAAGTTCAGAAAAAGGCAGCCAAAAGAGTTGCAAATTCTACGTCAGAACAAGCTCACTGAGAATTTTCAATTAATGAGGACCTGTCACCAGGTCAAAAGTAACCAGCTGCTTTTTATTCCCACCGCTCCCCTGAGCATTCGTTTTTTATTTTTGTGTTAGTATTAATATTTATGGTGTTTACCAAGGGAATCTTACTCATAGGATTCTCTGGGTGGGGCAGAGGAGGTTGTCTTTTGACTGCTTTAAATTCTTACCATATTAGCACCACTCCTTGGAAAGACCATAAAATTATCACAAAATAAAATGGACCAATCTTTGGAATTGTATGTTAGATTAAAAACATAAAACAGAATACTCAGGGGAGCAGCAGGAATAAAATAAGATCAAAGACTTGCCACTTATGACCCAGTGATGGATTTTCTTTAATCTATTTAACAGCCAGAAATGTGCAGGAAAATTTTTCATGTCTAAATTAAGACTAGCACCTTAATTAGCGCCTGTGCTGCATTTCATAAAGGGGTATATAATCCCCTCGCTCTCCCTGTATTCGCCACCCAAAAAATCTTTAGAAATTCTCTCATACTGTATGTAAATCCTGCCGGTCTGATAGGCGTCCTTGCAGTGGCGTCTTTCCATCCTCCTGATGTTTGAATGCTGTCCTTCTGCTCTGATTGATGACGCTTCCTACGTCATCTACATAGCAAGTGAAATCTCGCATCTGTGCAGAGACATCGCTGGTTTCCGCCTGTGCACTTTGCTCTGGCCTACTGCGGGCCTGAAAATACAAAGGCGCATGCTGAGTCTGGCACTGCTACTGGCACCTACTACTCTCATCTTGTTCACTACTGCAGTTATTCAAAATATTGTTGTCTGGAGTATTTGTCTAATGTTTTATGGTTTAATCTACTTGTCAGTATTGCTGACCTGTGAGTTCAAACAAACTCATTATCATAAAATCAGCTGCATTGCCGAACGCTGTGCACACTGCATGCTAACTACATACTGGTGACCAGTACCGTTCAGTGGTGCACCTGTGGTAGGATACTGCCCCTTTGTGAATTGCATGTACTTTTTCAGCTGGTGCCTCTTTTTGTCAACAATACATAAAAAGTTCCATGTCATATATAATAAAAGCACAACGCCACAATGCCTGAGCGTCAGGATGTGTCTTTCCAGCCACGTGTCTCAGCTTCTGCTGCAAGCTCTGGTGTCTGTCTTCTACATTCCTATCACACTTCTGAATTGCTATTATCTTCCAGCTATAATTAGAAGTCCACATCTGAACATTATACTCCCTGTGCTGTCAAGAACAAGTTCTTCTTTCGTTGGCTGTGACCCCAGGGCACTTGTTTCTTAGTGCCAATTGAAATTACATTCTTCCCTTCACTCTATACATCGGCATGGAGGCTTATTATACATTCCAGCCTGCTTTAACTGAAATAATTCAGGGTCAGAAAGTTTGTATGTGTTTGTAGCAAATTAACCTGTTTTTATTGGTAGATGCGTTCAAGATCTAGAACATGCACATGCCCAGGGCGAACTTGCTCATTCCGATTGTTCATTTGCAGCTCCACTTGTTTCAACTTTTTGTGAGGACCACCACTGCATAGTTGGGAATGTCTATTTTTCAAACCTAAACTCTACCCACTTTGCAATAGTCAATCTGTCATCCACAAATTTTGTCTAATACAGTATGCACCAAAGTCGGAGATTTTCAGTATCTAAAAAGGCTAGGAGAGGTAATTGTCTCCTGACATCTGTGTTAGTCAAAACTTGCTTTCCGCATGAAAAAAAAATTCTGGAGCCCCTTTTCTTAGGACTCTATGTTTTGTTATTCCACTTTATTTCCTTTAGGTAATATATAAATTAATTGAGATTTACATGTTACTTTTCTCCTTTTCCACAAAGCATGTTCTTAGGAGTGGAATAAGGAATTCCAAAGGAAACATACAACACACGATTCTACAAAATTATATTTTTGAGTATTTACTAAAACAGAAATGTTAGGAGAGCTAATAGTTAATTTTTAACGACTGTGCTGGAGCCAAAGCAGGTTTCTTTTAGTGGCACATGGCTGCATAAGATGTGACATTTTAAGACCCTGCTCACAGATTGGCCTATTTTTGATATATGGCAGTAAAAGGCACCAAGATATACCTTTGATGGATAAAATACATTTGTATCGTCCACCAATAGGCTCACATGCTTAAAAGTAAATAATGAGTTACTCTTTTTTCCTAGAAAAATATTTAGAATTGAGAGTCCTCAGTGGTTGATACCTTTTAATGGCTAACTGAAAAGATGGTAACAAATTGCAAGCTTTCGAGACTACATCTACTACTACTACTCTTCATCAGGCAAAGACTAAAACAAATTCTGAAGAATCACATATTTATGCACAACATAGTATAGAAAAAAAAAAAAAAGGGAGAGGGGAAAAAAACCATGGATAAGCTAGGTGACATGAAGCAGAATTACCATGGGTGATAAACAGTTACGTCCATAAATATTGGGCCAATTCTTAGATAAGGATTGTTTTATTGTCCTGTGATTAGGGTCTCTGTTGTAATGACCCCACATGGTCTGATGGGCAAGTTCCTTAGTTGTAGTTAGTTGATGTAAAAAGACGTATGTAGTCTCGAAAGCTTGCAATTTGTTACCATCTTTTCAGTTAGCCATTAAAAGGTATCAACCACTGAGGACTCTCAATTCTAAATATTTTTCTATCTACTGGCTAACACGGTACCAAGATATATTTCTTTCCTTTATCTTTTTTCCTAGACACCATTGTATGGAGTAGTGCAGTCTACTATGCTATGCCATACTTCTTCATTGTACTGTCCAGAAAGCACATTATTTTGGTGTCCATGGAGCTAATGGAACCTTATGGAGATGTTTAGTGTTTGCGTTTGGTGTTTTTCATTTCAGAGGTACAATAGTTGTGAATATCCTCAAACGTCTTCTGGCAGCAGTTTTGTGTGTGCATGGAGGTTGCTTCCAGGGCGCTCTGGCAGGTAGTGTGCCTGGTGACCAGGTGTGAAAGTTTCTGGGGATAGTGTGTGATGTCACTTGATGATGAGTATGATGGCTTTAGAGAGACAAAAACTGCAAACGCATCTCAAAGAACCCTTTTCTTCTTGGTCAAAGTATGACTCGTCTTTATTTCAGGTCACCTTGTATAGCACATCCACCCATAGAAAGAGATAACTGAAACTCAGGAGTAAATCTAAATGAAATGCTGTTGTATGAATTAATAATGAAGGATAAGAAGTAGTAAATAAAATAAATTCTGCCTCAGTAAAATTTGGTGAATAAAATGTTTCAGTCTTTATTAGGTAGAGTTAAAACATAAAAGTATATATATATATATATATATATATATATATATATATATATATATATATATATATGTATATATATATATATAACATAGTAATTAACTACTCCAAAATAATAATAATAATAATAATAATAAATTGTACAATTCACAATAATGTCTCTGAATGCATCCCTTTGAATGCATATAAATAGGGTAAAAAATCGAAAAGAGTTAAAACCATACTATGTGGCACTGCAGTAAATGTAGAGCATATAGGATCTTCAAACTGTGCCTGATGCATAAGTAATGCTAGTGAATAGTATTACTAAAAAGCATACAATTCAGTTTCCTAATTAAAGCCCCTCTAATCTATTATTTTATTAATATACATTTATATAGCCCCATTTATTCCATGGCACTTTACATGTGAATAGGGGCAAATATAGACAGGTACATTAAACATGAGCAAAAAAAAAAACAACAAGTCACACAGGTACATAAGGAGGGAGGGCCCTGCCCGTGAGGGCTTACAGTCTGCAGGGGGTGGGTGAGGATACACTAGGAGAGGGTAGAGCTGGTTGTGCGGCGGTTTAGTAGGTTGAGGATCACTGCAGGCTGTAGGCTTGTCGGAAGAGGTGAGTCTTCAGGTTCTTTTTGAAGGTTTCTGTGGTAGGCGAGAGTCTGATGTGTTGGGGTAGAGAGTTCCAGAGTATGGGGGAAGCACAGGAGAAGTCTTGGATGCGGTTGTGGGAAGAAGAGAAGAGAGGGGAGTAGAGAAGAAGATCTTGAGAGGATCGGAGGTTGCATGAAGGTAGGTACCGGGAGACCATGTCGGAGATGTATGGAGGAGATAGATTGTGGTTGGCTTTGAGGATTTTGAACTGGAGTCTCTGGGCGATAGGAAGCCAGTGAAGGGCTTGTCATAGGGGAGAGGCTGAGCAGTAGCGGGGAGACAGGTAGATTAGTCTGGCAGCAGAGTGTAGGATGGATTTTAGTGGTGCCAGTAGATTATTCATTTGGAAGATCCATTTGGTTTCTGACTGTGAAATTTAGCTTAAGTAATAGTATAATAGTATCCTCTCCACCCCCTAGGGACACATTGTATTCCAAAAAAATTAGTTCCTTTATAGTATTGGTTGCAGACTTCCAAATAGTGTCAAGAAAGTGGATAGCCTTTGTAAACTATATTGATGTTATTAGAATGTGATTTGATTTATTCTTTTAAATACAGTGGGTTCGGAAAGTATTTTTCACTTTCTTTTCATTGCAACCATTTGGTAAATTCAAAAAATTTCATTTTTTTCTCATTAATGTATACTCTGAACCCCATCTTGACTGAAAAAAACCATAAATGTAGTAATTTTTGCAAATTTATTAAAAAAGAAAAACTGAAATATCACATGGTCTTAAGTATTCAGACCCTTTGCTCAGTATTGAGTAGAAGCACCCTTTTGAGCTAGAACAGCCATGAGTCTTGGGAATGATGCAACAAGTTTTTCAAACTGGATTTGAGGATCCTCTGCCATTCTTCCTTGCAGATGCTCTCCAGTTCCGTCAGGTTGGATGGTCAATGTTGGTGGACAGCCATTTTCAGGTCTTTCCAGAGATGTTCAATTGGATTTAGGTCAGGGCTCTTGCTGGGCCAGTCAAGAATGGTCACAGAGTTGTTCTGAAGCCACTCCTTGGTTATTTTAGCTGTGTGCTTAGGGTCCTTGTCTTGTTGGAAGGTGAACCTTTGGCCAAGTCTGAGGTCCAGAGCACTCTGGAAGAGGTTTTCATACAGGATATATCTGTGCTTGGCCGCATTCATGTTTCCTTCAATGACAACCAGTCATCCTGTCCCTGCAGCTGAAAAACACCCCCATAGCATGATGCTGCCACCACCATGCTTCACTGTTGGGATTGTATTAGGCAGGTAATGAGCAGTGCCTGTTTTTCTCCACACATGATTCTCATTTGGTCTGATATGCGCTGTGAGCTGTGAGGTCTTGTATAGACAGGTGTGTGCGTTTCCAAATCAAGTCCTATCAGTTTAATTAAACACAGCTGGACTCCAATGAAGGAGTAAAACCATCTCAAGGAGGATCACAAGGAAATGGACAGCATATGACTTAAATATCAGTGTCTGAGCAAAGGGTCTGAATACTTATGGCCATGTGATATTTCAGTTTTTCTATATTGTTAAATTTGCAAAAATTACTACATTTCTATTTTTTCAGTCAAGATGGGGTGTAGAGTGTACATTAATGTGAAAAAAAATAACTTTTTTGAATTTACAAAATGGCTGCAATAAAGCAAAGAGCAAAAATTTAAAGGGGTCTGAATACTTTCCATACCCACTGTAGTTCCTTTACATGGTCATTGAATAACATATATATAATCTGTTTTCTATTACAGGATATATTGTCCCTAATTTAGAAACAATCAGATCCATCTGAGTTTGAGAATTCTTTCAGATATATTAATTGTAGCTTGCTTACAACACAAACACTTGTCCCAAGCATAAAACCCTTCTTTTTCAGGTAAAAAAAGTGAACTGATAGATTTTTTTATGGGTTTCATTTTTTTATAGTTGGTGCCATTTAAATTACTTAGTGTTTTTGCTCTTCTGAGCGCAAAATTTGGATGGGCTGAAAGATGTTTGCCTATTTTTTTTATCTTGTAGAAAGATTGACTGACTGATATGTTTGAATTATTCTTTTAAATGCACTCCAGTTATTGTTGTTTGGGTGACAATAGGAATTTTACTACCGTGATCCTCGATGATATGGGGTATCAGAAGCACTTTAGTTTTATGAATGAGATCTTCTCTCACATGTGTTTTTAGTTTCTCTAGTATCGCTTTCTAGACTGGGTCATATTCTATATTCATGAATTGCTCTTTCAAAAAAGAAAGAAAATGTGGCTCCTACATTTTTATTGCCTGATGCCATTCTATGGATTTTTTCTTTTACATTACCCCCTCCATTGCCATTGTCATTTTTTCTTTCACCGTACATTTTTTACTACACTAGAATTAACTTTTATGTTATGTTCCACAATTTCCTCTTTCCAAAAAAAGACAAAGAAATGTTTAGCACATGTCTAAAACACAACTGCAGCAAGAGGCTACAGTATTGGTTTGGCAATTGGCTGCATCAAACTTGACTAGGAAAGTTGGTTTGTAAAAATCAGTCGTTTGTGACACACACACACTGTGAGGCAGACAATCACATAGTTAAATATTTGCATATTTTTATTCTCCTTAGAATTTAATTTTTACACAATTCTTCCTTCCCACAATGGATTGACCAAAATATACAATGTACACACCCAAAGGACAACAGCAACAATAGGCCACGACATTGGATGACATGGGAGAGAAGCAGGACGAAGGCACAGCTGTATGACCTTGGGTTAATGAAGCTGCACACACCAGGGATTACAGGTGCTACTTCCAAAGAAAAAGAATCTGTATATCCAAAGAAAAGAAAGCGGATTGGCACATACCATCCCGTGCAACAAAATCCTTTATTGTGGCATCATAATACCAACAGCAGGCAGATAAAAAGATGGAGCAAATACAGATTCTGTCTGTATTTGCTCCATCGTTTTATCTGCCTGAAGTTGGTATTATGATGCTACAATAAAGGATTTTGTTGCACGGGACGGTATGTGCCTATCCGCTTTCTTTTCTATCCACAACATTGGATGGCATGTATATACATCAAATTTGACTAATAAAATAGGTGTGGAAAAAAACAATAGTTTGTGTCATGCACACTTTGTAAGGTAGACAATCACAGATTTCATTTTGAACTTCTGTTTTGAAAAATAACAGTCAACAAGCTTCAGTATTATAATATATACTAATATAATAGGAATGCCAAAAATCAGTACAGGTGGTCACAGAGTAAGTTTTTTTCTTTCAGCAATATTGGTGGTCTACTTCTGCATGAATGCTAAAAATGTGTAACTGAAATGCTGCAGATCAGCAGCACTATAACCACACTGATCGAGAAAGCAACAGCCACTGTCAGCTCTCCCATCTCACTGCCTATCAAATATCTGTATTATCCTATTTTCTTTACACACCAATTTTCTTCATTGCTGTGCTGTCACACACAATATATGCACTACTTGTTTAGTGCTTTATCGCTGTCTCTACATATCCTCTCACTATCAAGAATCACCACAAAATGGCTGCTTCTGATTTTATACAGACTAGGTCCCTTCTAATTGTCATGTGATGTGATAGCTATAAGGCAATACGAGGAAAACCGTATGAGTTCATAATGATCATTCTTTCTGTGAAATGGTGTTAGACAGTTTAGGCTCAATTTCTGGAATATAAAAAACTTGGGACACTGGGTAAAATGTGAATAAAAACAATAATACAATAATAGGGCCATGTCTACCATTGTGTAGTATCCCCTGAAGAGATGATTGTTTTCACTGGGGTTTGGGCTCTGGTTCAAGTTCAGGTAGAGTTCTGGTACCTGAACTGAACTTTGGACTAAAGTTCAGGTCAGTTACCAGAACCAAACTTCCTTGGCTCCGCTTATCAATCAGTGAGGAGAACAATTGCTGGAGATTTGGAAAAGAATGTTGCAGGATTCTAGCTGCTCAACAGTCCTCAGTCTGCTTTGCTGGGTTTTCCATTTCATAATGCACCAAATGTTTTCTATTGGTGGAAGGTTTGGACTGCAGGTTGTCAATTTATTACCCAAACTCTTTGGCGAAGCCAAGCTGTTGTGATGGATGCAGTATGTGGTTTACCATTGTTTAGTTGAAACATATAATGCCTTCCCTGAGATAGAGGTTGTCTGGGTAAGAGTATATGTTGTTCTAAAATCTATATATAATGCTCAATATAGATAGGGCCTTTCAACATGTGCCCATGCCATGTGCATCAATGCAGTCCCATGGCATCAGAGATGCAAGCCTTTGATCAGTGAGCTGATAGCATGCTGAATGGTCCCCCTCCTCTTGGCCTCTTTAGTTTCTGTAAAGAATTTCAGATTTTTAGTGTTCTGACCACAGAATAGTTTTCCGTTTTGCCTCAGTCCATTTTAAAAAAGCTTTTCCCAGAGAAGATAGTGGCATTGCATTTGTGGATTGTACTGTGAACTATGGTCACAGACAATAGCATCTAGAAGTATTCCTGAGCCCATCCAAATTGCCTCTTCAGAGAAGAAGAGGACTTGAACTCTGTAGTGCCACCTGTTGGAAGTAGCGATCCTACGAGTCTTGCAGTATGACTTAGGATAAAAGCCAGATCAGTATCTTATATGAGCCCATCCAGTGATTTGTAAATGTCAGGCCTGTTTTTAATGCAGTGCACCTGAGAGCTTATAGATCTCAAGCATCCAATATTGACTGTCAGCCTTATCCCTTGTGCACATGGATTTCTCAAGAATCTCTGAATCTTTTAATTATATTATGTACTGTAGATGGTGTGATACTAAAATTCTTTGCAATTTAACATTTAACATTAATATTTTTCAAAAATTGTTTCACAATATGTAGATACAGTTCTTAACAGATAGTTGAACCTCTGACCATGTTAAGTTCTGAGAGACTCTGCCTCTTTAACATACTCATTTTATAAACTTCACGTGTATTTCAGTTGTATTAGTACAACTTACTTTTTTAGCATTTTCTTAATTCTTTCATTACTTTGAGATGTGTTACTGCCATCAATTTCTAAAAGTGTGCATTTTTTCGAATTGGAAAACCATCTAATTTTCAACTTCTGAGATGTGTTCTGTGGCAACTAAAATATGGATATTGCTGCATTCTTGTTTTCCCTGCATGTTACACAGTGCCACAACTTTTTAGGAATTGGGCTTGCAGATGGATGTGCTACAAAGGATGCAGCATTTGGTCCATATTCATGTACTGGCACAGAAAACTTCTGATAACATTATGTCTATATATAAATGTGCCCCAATATGTCAAGAAGACAATTTGTAATCCAACAAATTGTACAGGGGAATATTTCAAAAAGCTTCTCCATGGTGGTTTATAGAAACATTTATGAAGTTACTGAAAGGACAGCTGCTGATTATTGTGTCTCTGGGCTTTGTAACGTATTGGAGGATTTGTGTTAATCCCTTTAAAGCATTTCTCAACAGGTGACATTTATATTATTTAAATCAGGAAACTAATACCATTCAGACAAGCCAGCTAAATTATTCTACCATACTTTTAATCCAGTCAAAACAAACCATTGGTATGGAAACACAATATGCTGAAAAACTGTGTTATTGTCTCCTTGAATATATTACAAGGTGACAAAACGGTCGGCCAGTGGAGACAATTATGTAGTCACTGTTTTAATACTTGTTATACAGAAGAATTATGTTATCCTTGGACAATTTAACTCATTGCTGTAAGCACTATACTGCTGTGGTGGCTTTCCTGGTTACTGACTTGACTAGTGAAAAGCCTAAGATTAAATCGTAACATACAGATGTACCTGTGTGTATGTGTGTGTGTGTATGTGTGTGTATATATAATGTGTGTATATAATGTGTATGTGTGTGTGTATGTGTATGTGGGTGTGTGTATGTGTATATATAATGTGTGTGTGTGTGTGTATATATAATGTGTGTGTGTATATATAATGTGTGTGTATATATAATGTGTGTGTATGTGTGTGTATATATAATGTGTGTGTATATAATGCGTATGTGTGTGTGAATGTATACGTGTGTGTGTATGTGTGTGTATGTGTGTGTATATGCGTGTATGTGTGTGTGTATATATAATATGTGTGTGTATATATAATGTGTGTATGTGTGTGTATATATATAATGTGTGTATGTGTATGTAGTGTATGTGTGTGTGTATATAATGTGTGTGTGTATATATAATGTGTGTGTATGTGTGTGTATATATATGTGTGTGTATATATGTATGTGTGTGTATATAATGCGTGTGTGTATGTGTACGTGTGTATGTATATATAATGTGTGTATGTGTGTGTGTATATATAATGTGTGTATGTGTGTGTATATATATAATGTGTGTATGTGTATGTAGTGTATGTGTGTGTGTATATAATGTGTGTGTGTGTATATATAATGTGTGTGTATGTGTGTGTATATATAATATGTGTGTGTATATATGTATGTGTGTGTGTATATAATGCGTGTGTGTATGTGTACGTGTGTGTGTGTATATATAATGTGTGTGTATGTGTGTGTATATAATATGTGTGTGTATATATGTATGTGTGTGTATATAATGCGTGTGTGTATGTGTATGTGTGTATGTATATATAATGTGTGTATGTGTGTGTGTATATATAATGTGTGTATGTGTGTGTATATATATAATGTGTGTATGTGTATGTAGTGTATGTGTGTGTGTATATAATGTGTGTGTGTGTATATATAATGTGTGTGTATGTGTGTGTATATATAATATGTGTGTGTATATATGTATGTGTGTGTGTATATAATGCGTGTGTGTATGTGTACGTGTGTGTGTGTGTATATATAATGTGTGTATGTGTGTGTATATATGTGTGTGCATATATGTGTGTGTGTATATATGTGTGTGTATGTGTATGTAGTGTATGTGTGTATGTGTATATATAATGTGTGTGTGTGTGTGTAATGTTGTGCACATTGTAAAAATTGTACACATAGATGAAAGAACAGCAGCACTAACACATTATAATATAATTATTTGTAAGAGGTGATTACTATGTTATTATTTGTTAGCTCTGCTCTCTTGTGCTTTTGGTGTTCTCACATTTTATGTTGTCATATTTTGTATCTCACCTAATAAAGTACTATTTTACTACATTACATTTTTAAATAGCTTTTATTTTTTTTCATAAATGATCTGAACTTGTATTTTTATTGCAGGATATCAATGCTTCCATGACAAACAGCACAGTCACAAGCAAACCCCCTGTAACGTTACGGCTTGTTGTCCCTGCAAGTCAGTGTGGGTCCCTTATAGGGAAAGGTGGGTCAAAAATTAAAGAGATCAGAGAGGTAAGAAAAATTTAATCTATCTGAACATTTTTCTTGTAGAGGACAATTCACCAGTTTGCCACATTATGGAGGCATGACTGTTTAAGCTGAGTAATACTAATAGTTTTTATTATTTAATTTATCCTCTCTGTTACAGAGATGTTATCTTGTAAAATTTAGGTTATAATTTATATTATAGTTCAACTGGATGGTACCAGAGATTTGTTTCAGGGGGAATATATTTCTTATTCTTCATGAGGTTGACCAATCATGAACAGGTAGAAACATACAGGGGAGAAAAGAACTTGCCCTAGTCTACTCACTGATCTCTGCAGCTACTGTGTAGTGTTTCAGCAGAACTGAGTTTTATATCAGTACATACACTTCCAGATCTCATATCACAGCAGTCAGCGTGGGAAGAGAGAACTGTTCTGCTTCAGCAGAACTGAGTTTTATATCAGTACACAGACTTCCAGATCTCATATCACAGCAGTCAGCGTGGGAGGAGGGTGAGAACTGTTCTGTTTCAGCAGAACTGAGTTTTATATCAGTACACAGACTTCCAGATCTCATATCACAGCAGTCAGTGTGGGAGGAGGGTGAGAACTGTTCTGTTTCAGCAGAACTGAGTTTTATATCAGTACACACACTTCCAGATCTCATATCACAGCAGTCAGCGTGGGAGGAGGGTGAGAACTGTTCTGTTTCAGCAGAACTGAGTTTTATATCAGTACACACACTTCCAGATCTCATATCACAGCAGTCAGCGTGGGAGGAGGGTGAGAACTGACAGCACTGAGAGCTGAAATTTGGAAGGGTTTGTAATGATACAAAACTCAGCTCAGCTGCATCTCTACATAGTAGTTTCAGAGTTATGTATCATTATAAACCCTTCAAGTTTTCATCCCACAGTGCTTTCAGCTCTCATCCTTCCTCCCTACTCTTCTCCCACACACATTTACTAACAGCACTGTAAAATGAGATCTGGAGGGGTTTGCAGAGATCAGTGTGGAGAGGAGGGCATGTTCTTTTTTTTCTCCTGCGTGACACTACCTGCTTATCGTTGGTCAACATTATGCAGCGGAAGAAGTACCTATAACATAAATTATAACCTAAACTTTACAAGCTAGTATCTCCGCAACGGAAAGGAGAAAGTAAAATATTAAAACTATGTTTTGCTTAGTCTTTACAGCTACAATTTTATGATGTGGCCAGCTTAATATGCTCAAGCTGGAGAGAAGTCCACTTAATGTCAAACAATTGTTAAAGTATGATGTTAAAGATGAAACAGCAGACTATAGCCTATGTAAATATTTTTTGCCTGAAAAAGCTCCTCTCACAACCTTAGAGATGTTGTACACTAAAGTGCCAATGCTGCATGCAGACCGTGATCTTGACAGAATATTGATGTCATAAATATGACTTAGATTTCCTGGGAGAATTATAAAATGAATACACTGCTAGTGTTTTTCTGAGCATAACATTTTCTAAGGTCATAATGAGAATTATTTTTAGGATTTTAGGTCACAAGTTAGGTATCATATGGGATCAAAATTACAGAATAAGCATGAAGAAATAACATGATTAAATAACCACGATATCAGGCTGCCCTGCTGCTTAGGACCAAGAGGAATTGAATGGATTTTATTTCCACAACAACGTTTCAACAATGGACAAGAGTTTTTTCAAGTTAAAAATATATAGTATAAATCTAAAAAAGCCTCAGTTGTCACTGTGAAAATTGCAAGATTAATAATTTAGTTTTGCAATAAATATGATAATATGAAAAACAAACATGGGCACAACATGTTAAAATACGTGTAACACAAAAATCTGATGTAAACAATAGGTTATTTTCTGATGATAGCTTCCCTATGGAAGCCATTGCTTTTGGCAGCACATCTTCCTGTGTAACCAGGACATATGGTGCAGAGAATTGTATCAATGATTGTTCTGTGCCCATAGAACTGACTTTCTAAACAGTCTATTGTACGAGAATAAACTAAAGCTAACCCCTCTGGAGTGTAGTTGGTGGATTCAGAGGAGTTACAGGTGTAAAAGAGATGCTAACCTCATTCTTGTTTTTCTGGACAACACAAGGACCAACCAAAATAATGGAACAACTAGAAAATTAATTAATTAAAACAAATGCGGTAAATGACAAAGATTATGTAATACAAATCTATAACATTAGTTGTGTTTAATGGGACTAGGAAAGTGATAAAACATGACAATGACGTTCACTGTAACCTACACAAGCTTATTTTTATGGGCACAGGATGAAACGCAACTGTTTTAAGGATTGTCTGTAATTAACTCTACCTAACAGCTTCAAAATAGGGTGAATAAAATATAAGACAGCAATGTAATATCTGATATCTTTAGAAAAACATGGTGCAACATGGTGAAAGTACCAACCAGAGATCATGGTGAGCAGCACAGATCAAAGGTTATGATGCAGCAGAGCTGAACTTAGACATGAAGCAGTGAAGACCAGTAAAGCTACAAATGGAGGATGGCTGGTGGAGCAGCGGAGCTGGAAGTACTAAAAGCATCTACATCATTATCTCTGGACAGCACAGGAACCGTGGGGTTCAGTAATCAGTCTGGTGTCGCGTTGGCCGTAGTGTGATCGCACACAGGAGCAGTAACATTGTGCAGACCATCTGGGAACTAGTGGCAGGAGTGCAGTAGCCCATAGGCATACAGAGACTAGTCAATTCGCAGATACCATCATTCAGAAGAGTTTGGGGTGTGGGCAGCACCAGGAATACTAGGAATAACAGAGTTACTCATCAGGTAACTTGATAGCAGAGTTGACGGTGCCTTCAGCACCAGGAGTAGCTGCTGATGAGTTGGTTATGAAGAACTTGGACAAAGTTTTGGGTGCTGACAGCACCAGGAATGGCAGGACTGAGCTGGTAGTAGAAGCATGCCGCTGGCTGAGGCAGAGCCAAATGGGAAGTGTGTATTGTCTCCTGAAAAGCATGTGGATGCAGCATGCTACTACCTGATGATTGCAGCAAGATTACCAAAGAAACCAGGTGTGCATAAGCACTGAGAGAACAAGTCATAAGGGAAGGAAGCTGAGCCTCATGCTGGAGTCCACTGAGAAAAAAAACTCTGAAAGCCCATTACAGAGGAGTCCATTGTAGAACAAAGAGTATGCTTGTCATGAAACATCTTGAATAAAGTTGTCCCAGGCAGGGGTCTATATCACTAAATGCCCCTCCATTGTCCCTGCCTCACTATGAGGATAGATGACACATACAAGGACTCTAAAAGCCCTTCCATAAAGCCTCAGTGCTAGAGGACGATCAGATGGTTATCTGATTCTTTCAGATAAGAAGATTGAGAAAAAAGAATTCATCTTCTCCATTCTTCCAGTTTGTGGAAATCAGACTGCACTCAGCTGTCATCCAAATGCAGTCCGATGTTTTCCATCGACTCACTTACTGTGACCTGAATATCGAATCAAACTCAAGTTCACAGCAAAATTTTGTTCAAGAAAGAGTTCTAGAGTTGGAAGGCAAGAAGACTCTCAAAATATATAAATAGCAGTGAAGTATATGATAATAATATAATTATCAACATTAAGAATAAACACTTTGCTGTATTTCTATTGAAAAGCAGTCATTTAATATCAACAGGTGTAATTATTATAGTTAGCCACTAGATGGCAATATATTTCAAAAGTTACAAAGTGCTTGTGGTTTTAGCAAAAAAATACACAAAAGGATTATTATTATTATTATTATTCATATAGCACCATTAATTCCATGATGCTGTACATGAGAAGGGGTTATGTAGCGCCCCCACTGCCGCAGGGCCGAGGGGTACCCGGTACCGGGCCTCTGAGTCTCTGCTCTGGGGTTGTCACGGTGGCTAGGCCCGGTCCGTGACCCTGCTGAGGGGCGTACAGTGATAGATGTAGACGGTGATGTTGCGGTGCAGTGTAGATTGTAGTAAATAACGAGGACACCAGGTTGCAGTCTCTTTACCTCTTTACTGAAGATCTCTGGGTCCTCAGTCCGGAATCCGGATAACCAGGCTGCGCAAGTCCGGCCGGTCCAATGTCACCTCCAGAGTTCTCTTAGCAGGTGGAAATCGGTGCCTTCCTTCTAGCGCTAGGTGTTGCGGTCCTTCCCTGCTGTGCTTACGGAAAGTCCCCACAACTGTTGTGTCCCTTTCTTAAGTTCCCTCACAACTCGATTAGATGATGTTCTGCTAATCCTCCGTCCCTCCCTGATGTTCTGGTTAGGACGGCACCCGTATGACGGGTAGGCTCGGAGCTCTTCCGGGACCCTAGAGTCGCCCCTCTCCACAAGTTGCCCCCCAAGACTGCATAGGTGATTTAGGTGAGACAGCCCGCCTTAGACTGACTGTCCTGCCGCTGTTTGAAGTATTGCCTGAAGCTGAATATAGTAATACTTCCTCGGCGTTCCGGCCGCCGGTTGTGCGCCTCAGTAGGATGTTGCCTCGATCTTACAGCACGACTCCTACTGGTATTCTCCTTCTTGCTTTGATCTCGTTTCTCACTCAGCACAATCTATCTCGCTTCCAATCCCTCCTTGGGCACCGCCGCTATGCTGAGCAGGCACGGTCCCGTTACGTTCGCTCAAGTTGCCAGGCCTCTGTCAGGATCCCACCCCTGACAGGGACCCTACCGAATCTTCTTCCACAACACCCTCTGCCACAAGGTGTTGCCTGGTTCCAACCCAGTCAGCTTTCTGACTAACTTCCTGCCTGACCCCCAGTTTACCCACAGTGGTGGGGAGTGGCCTAATAAATAGCACCCTTAGCTCCCCCTGGTGGCCCGGCTGTGAAATGTATTGGTGTCTGTGATACCTGATCAGATGAACTCCTTCAGTGCCATCGGACGTACCATAGCTCCCCTTAGTGGTGGAGCCACAGTACTGCAACGACCAGGACTCTGGGGCGCTGCAGTTACATACAGGGTTATAGATTTCATTTACAGTAAATAAGTTTACAATGACAGACTGGTACAGAGGGGAGAGGACCCTGTCCTTGCGGACTTACATTCTACGGGATAGGATTCAAGTAATCCCAAATATTTAAATTTATACCAGAGGACTTCCTTGTTAGGGGCAAAAAATAGCTTGGCACTTTGATATCAATGATTTATTTGTTATGCCCCCATGTAAGCCTATAGGCAGGAAAAGTCTTGGCTAAGAAGCTCAGAGAAAATAGAATGCTGTATAGTTAATATGCCTCAGATTAGCCTCTGTATGAGGAAATGCTGGAGCTTCAGTCTCCGGCCCTGACTCACACGTTTCGCCCTGCTTCTTCGGGGGGCGTGCCTTAGGCAGGGGGCTGTCCCAATGAAAATTTTAGAACTTTAAGGGACATCACAGCAGCCCTGGGACATTAGGCGAAGTGAATGTGACATCATGGCACACATGATCGGAGCTCACCTTCAACATGTGCCGCTATACCCGGCAACCATCGACATTATTGGCTTGGCGAATTTTCATTGGGACAGCTAGGTATTTAATCCCTCACACCCCCTTGTTTGTTATAAAAGCACGAGCACTTTGTAAGTTTTGCGATATATGGCCATCTAGTGGCTAACTATAATAATTTCACCTGTTGATATCAAATGACTGCTTCTCAGTAGAAATACAGCAATGTGTTTAATCTTATTGTTGATAATTATATTACTATTATATACCTCACTGGTATTTATATATTTGAGAGTCTTCTTGCCTTCCAACTCTAGTGCCCTTTCCTGAATTTTATATAAATATTTTTTTAACTCATGTACAAATAACATTATGTTTTAATTAACAATTTTGTTGTCATTTCTAATTTTTGTTCCTGAATGCCAAGTCTTGACCTCCAGGACAAATACTTGTGATTATATATTCTAATAAGAAGTGCAGGTCAATAACGATGGGCAACTTGTGATTTGTTGCCATTTTTGGTAAATTGCTAACTGTTATTATTTTCATTACTATCTATTTTATTTACTCTTAATACAATTGACTGCAGCATCTAAAGAGTTAAACTTCTGGCATTCTAGTTTTCTCCTAAGCCCCATTTCTGATGGGCTCCTGGGCAGCACCCACCAGATTTCTATTTTTAAAATATTTACTTTTCAAAACTTGGTTCCTGTCATCTTGTGACGTTTATCGTTAGTCATTAACAGTTAACCCCTTTCACCTTAGACATATAATTACAGCTGAAGTTGGCTCCCCTGTTTGCTGCAGGCTCCGGCGATGAGCCCGCAACTTTTCTGAGACATGTCAGCTAATTTCATCAGCTGACATGTGCCCCTAACAGCTGTGGGTGGAATCCATGACCCAGTCTGCAGGAGACCCCTGTGGTTATCATAGCCGGATAGCTATGAGCGTCGCCCATTGGTCAGCGCTCATGGCAAGTGAGTATTTCTACTACACAGAGCAGAGCTGCAGCCCTGCTTTATGTAACACAGGTGATCGGATGATAGCAGCTTCTAGTCTCCCATGGAGACTATTGCAGCAAGTGTAAAGTAAAAAAAAGTCTTTAAAAATATAAAAAAATATAAAAGTTTAAATCACTCCCCCATTCGCCCCATTCAAAATAAAACAATAAAAAAATACATATATTTGATATCGGTGCATTCAGAATCGCCCAATCTATCAACATATAAAAATAATAAATCTGATCAATAAACGGCGTAACGAGAAAAAAAAATCAAAACGCCAGAATTACTTTTTTTGGTAGACGCAACATTGCATTACAATGCAATAACAGGCGATGAAAAGAACGTATTTGCACCAAAATGGTATCAATAAAAACGTAATCTCGGCACACAAAAAATAAGCCCTCACTCGGCCCCAGATCACGAAAAATAGAGACGCTACAAGTATTGGAAAATGGTGACTTTTTTTTTGTTTTGAGAAACTTTGGATTTTTTTTCAATAAATAAATAAAAAAAATAAAATAAAGAGCCTAGATATATTTGGTATCTACAAACTTGTAATGACCTGGAGAATCATAAGGGCAGGTCCATTTTAGCATTTAGTTAAGGCCTCTTTCACACTAGCGTCGTGCACTGCACGTCGCTATGCGTCGTTTTGCAGAAAAAATGCATCCTGCAAAAGTGCTTGCAGGATGCGTTTTTTCTCCATAGACTTTTATTAGCGACACAGTGCGCCGGAACTCCGCCCCCGCCTCCCTGCACCTCACAATGGGGCAGCGGATGCGTTGGAAAATTGCATCCGCTGTCCCCGTTGTGCGGCACTTTCACAGCTAGCGTCGGTGCGCCACAACGTCGCATAGCGACGCGCAGTGCACGACGCTAGTGTGAAAGTAGCCTAACATGGTAAAAAAAGAAGAAAAAACAATTGTGGAATTGCACTTTTTTGCAATTTCACCACATTCTGATTTTTTTTACCATTTTCCAGTACACTATATGACAAAACCAATGGTGTTGTTCAAAAGTACAACTTGTCCCTCAAAAAATAAACCCTCATGCAGCCATATTGATGGAAAATAAAAAAAAAAGTTATGGCTCTGGGAAGGAGGGGAGCAAAAAAAACAGAAACTCAAAAACGGAAAAACCCAAGGTGGTGAAAGGGTTAAAAAAAAACACCATCAGATTTTGACATCACTGGTAATTGTTTGCTCTCTTACTCATTTAGTAAACTGGCAGTTATTGCCTATATGGTTTTCTCTATGAAGATCTCATGCAGTTGCACCTTGTTTTGTCGTTATCACGCTACATTTTCTTTTGTGTCTTAATTTAAGTCCACAGGTGCTCAAGTTCAAGTAGCGGGAGACATGCTGCCAAATTCCACAGAGCGCGCAGTAACGATTTCAGGAACCCCCGATGCCATCATCCAGTGTGTTAAGCAGATTTGTGTAGTGATGTTAGAGGTGAGTGGATAGTAATGTAGCTATTTGGGCCAGCCACAGGGCAGGTTTACATTTATGCTGTTCATCCTCCTTCATTGCAAAAATTGTATCCATTGAGGCATATCCATTATTCTCAATGCGAGATGCATTAAAACATACAGTACATTATGCGCACAATTATTAGGCTATTTGTATTTTTGATAATTAATTTTATTGTTGAACAGCTACAGTGCTGTCAGTCAATCCAAAACGTTAATAAACCTGAATATTCAAGAAATATTTAAGAAAGTTAAAGTGATGGCTGTATTTCTTGCGAGAATCTATGTGTGCAGAATTATTAAGTAATTATTAGTGTGCACAATTATAATCCAACTAAATGAAAGCATAAATAACATTTGAGATGGGAAAGTTATCAAAATGTACCAAAAATACATTTCTGACATTTCAAAAAAATGTTCAGTGACCAATCTCGCCACCCTTCTTACATAACAGTCATAAGCCTTCCAATCATGTTTCATCCATGGAGTCTATCAGCTTCTTAATCTGTTGATGAACAATTTTTTGGGGTAGCAACAATCACAGCCTCTGATACACTGTTCAAATAGGTGTCCTATTTTCCTTCAGCAGAAATCTCCTACCTAAGAAGGGCCCTAAGTAGGGTTTAGGTCAGATGACAAAGGGGACATGTCATTATTCCTTCATCTTTAACCCCTTTACTCCCGAGGGTTGTTTGCATGTTAATGACCAGGCCAATTTTTACTATTCTGACCACTGTCCATTTATGAGGTTATAACTCTGGAACGCTTCCATGTATCCTGGTGGTTCTGACATATTTTTCTCATGACATATTGTACTTCATGATAATGCTAACATTTCTTTGATATAACTTGCGTTTATTTATGAAAAAAACGGAAATATAGCAAAAATTTTGAAAATTTTTCAATTTTCAAACTTTGAATTTTTATGGCCTTAAATCAGAGACTTATATTGCATAAAATAGTTATTAAATAACATTTCTCACATGCCTACTTTACATCAGCATAATGTTGGAACCAAACATTTTTTTTGTTAGGGAGTTATAAGGGTTAAAAGTTGACCAGCGATTTCTCATTTTTACAACACCATTTTTTTTAGGGGACCACATCACATTTGAAGTCACTTTGAGGAGCCTATATTTTCAGGAGCCTATATGATAGAAAATACCAATAAGTGACACCAATCTAAAAACTGCACCCTTCAATGTTCCCAGAACCACATTCAAGAACTTTATTAACCCTTCAGATGCCTCACAGGAATTTTTGGAATGTTTTAAAAAAATGAGCATTTAACTTTTTTTCACAAAATATTTACTTCAGATCCAATTTTTCTTATTTTCCCAATGATAACAGGAGAAATTGGACCCCAAAAGTTGTTGTGCAATTTGTCCTGAGTTCGCTGATACCCCATATATGGGGGTAAACCACTGTTTGGGTGCATGGCAGAGCTCGGAAGGGAAGGAGCGCCGTTTGACTTCAATGCAGAATTGGCTGGAATTGAGATCGGATGCCATGTTGCGTTTGGAGAGCCCCTGATGTGCCTAAACAGTGAAAAAAAAACATAAACGACACCATTTTGGAAAGTAGACCCCCTAAGGAACTTATCTAGATGTGTGGTGAGCACTTTGAACCCCCAAGTTCTTCACAGAAGTTTATAACGTAGAGCCGTAAAAATAAAAAATCCGAATTTTTCCACAAAAATGATCTTGTCGCCCCCAATTTTTTATTTTCCCAAGGGTAACAGGAGAAATTGGACGCTAAAAGTTGTTGTACAAAAAATCTCGAATATTGCATTTTAAACGTAAAGCAACAGTGTGCTAAATATCCCCATGAATTTTAGGTGTAGTGTAGACTTAAAATAGATATTAGAAAAAAGGAGAAGAGACAGTCCACTACTAAAAGGTACTACTTTATCTAATATATAATTGCCTAGAATACTACTTCCTGCAATTTGTGCCAACTTCCGTGGCTTTGTCCGGAGCTAATGTCCGGAGATAATGTCCGGAGCTAATGTCCGGAGACAATGTCCGGAGCTAATGTCCGGAGCTAATGTCCGGAGATAAGTGACGTCACCAGTGTCCTACACCCAGGCAGAGCACAGGGGCCCCAGGCAGCATATGGGGCCCCAGGCAGAGCACAGTGGCCCCAGGCAGAGCACAGGGGCCCCAGGCAGCATATGGGGCCCCAGGCAGAGCACAGTGGTCCCAGGCAGAGCACAGGGGCCCCAGGCAGCCTATGGGGCCCCAGGCAGAGCACAGTGGCCCCAGGCAGAGCACAGGGGCCCCAGGCAGCATATGGGGCCCCAGGCAGAGCACAGGGGCCCCAGGCAGCATATGGGGCCCCAGGCAGAGCACAGTGGCCCCAGGCAGAGCACATGGGCCCCAGGCAGAACATGGGGCCCCAGGCAGAGCACAGGGGCCCCAGGCAGAGCACAGGGGCCCCAGGCAGCATATGGGGCCCCAGGCAGAGCACAGGGGCCTCAGGCAGAGCACAGGGGCCCCAGGCAGCATATGGGGCCCCAGGCAGAGCACAGGGGCCCCAGGCAGCATATGGGGCCCCAGGCAGAGCACAGTGGCCCCAGGCAGAGCACAGGGGCCCCAGGAAGAGCACAGGGGCCCCAGGCAGCATATAGGGCCCCAGGCAGAGCACAGGGGCCCCAGGCAGCATATGGGGTCCCAGGCAGAGCACAGTGGCCCCAGGCAGCATATGGGGCCCCAGGCAGAGCACAGTGGCCCCAGGCAGAGCACAGGGGCCCCAGGCAGCATATGGGGCCCCAGGCAGAGCACAGTGGCCCCAGGCAGAGCACAGGGGCCCCAGGCAGCATATGGGGCCCCAGGCAGAGCACAGTGGTCCCAGGCAGAGCACAGTGGCCCCAGGCAGAGCACAGGGGCCCCAGGCAGAGCACAGGGGCCCCAGGCAGCATATGGGGCCCCAGGCAGAGCACAGTGGTCCCAAGTAGAGCACAGGGGCCCCAGGCAGCCTATGGGGCCCCAGGCAGAGCACAGGGGCCCCAGGCAGCATATGGGGCCCCAGGCAGAGCACAGGGGCCCCAGGCAGCATATGGGGCCCCAGGCAGAGCACAGTGGCCCCAGGCAGAGCACAGGGGCCCCAGGCAGAACATGGGGCCCCAGGCAGAGCACAGGGGCCCCAGGCAGAGCACAGGGGCCCCAGGCAGCATATCGGGCCCCAGGCAGAGCACAGGGGCCCCAGGCAGCATATGGGGCCCCAGGCAGAGCACAGCGATATTTTGGACCACTGTGCGGTGTTTCAGACCCCCTGTGTGATGTCTGGGGCCCTGTTCTTAAGTATATTAAAGATTAAAGTAACGTATATTAAAGTATATTATAGATCAAATTTGACACGTTTATGAGCACCATTGAGTGATATACTCAAGAATGACATAATTTTTCAACATTTTATGGTTTCAAACTGTAAACACTCAGAGTTTTTTTTACTTCAACCAGAAAACCTTAACGGTTCATAAAAAACTTGACTGTTCAGGATATGATAAAAGTCATAGTATTCTGAATCTTTAACTTATAAAGATACCTTTACATGGGGTGATTATTGGTTCCAGAGAGGCTTTCGGCCGATAATCGTACACATGGCTGGTGACAGGACAATACAATATAAACGTTCAAAGGTAAACACTGATAACATTAAAATCTAATATATAATTGCCTAGAATACTACTTCCGGCAATTTGTGCCAACTTCCGTGGCTTTGTCCGGAGATAATGTCCGGAGATAAGTGACGTCACCAGCGTCCTACACCCGCTCAGGGTGGACAAAGATATATGCCTTCGTGGTGCGCGGCACTTTTCTGATTGGTTGCCGCCTGCCGCGAGCGACCAATCAGAAATGTGCCGTACTGTCAAGAATTGTCAAGAGCTGGTGAGTGCAGCCATTTTTTGTTCTTTCTTACTATTATTTATTAATTGTATTATTCTTACATTTGAATAAATAAAGTATATATGGATTCTAGACTCCCGATTCTTTAGAATCGGGCTGCCATCTAGTTATAATATAAACAAGACACATATGAGATCAGAACCTGTTAGGAGTAATTACATAATAGATGTTAAATGATGAGGAGAAAAAATGACCATCACCCAGCAGACTGCTTTATCATTAATGCACTATGGGACTCAGAGGGTTGCAATCCCCCACTGAGAAGCAGCAGAGAGCGGTTCGGTGGTAAGTTGCTAATAAGGTATAACCTGCATGTGTTTGCACAATGCACCATCTGCAGACAATGACAGCGGTCAAAAAGAACCGCTGGAGGGGGGGACTGATGCAAGATACATGAATGCAATATCACAATAATATCAAATGAACATTTACCCATTGTAGCAGCACAGGAGCACCGGTCAACCCTGACGTACGTTTCACAAACACACAAGTTTGCTTCCTCAGGGGCTGTCAGCCCCCCTGCAGCCACCGGAACGCTGTGATCATCTTTGATCGCAAAGTGCCGGGAGCGGTCCGTGACCACTCCTGGCATTTAGTGCCGGGTGTCAGCTGTGAGAATCAGCTGACACTCGGCCGCGATCGGCCATGCTCATCCTGTGAGCGCGTCAAATCGCATCTAATAGCATTTGACGTACTATCCTGTCCCTGGGAATTAAGGCCCAGGTCACATGGACGGGATAGTACATCAAATGGTAGAAAGAGGTTAAGGTCTTTACTGGCAGCAGGCAGTGGGGTACTTCAATGCATGCAATGGAGCATTGTCCTGCAAAAAAATATGGTTTTCTGAATACTTTTTCTTGCACCAAACTGGCAGTAGGCAAAACGGACAGTAGGTTATGAAGTCGATTTTAATTCAACCAGAAAAAGTCCAACTAATTCATATTTAATAATACCATCCCATAGCAGTACCCCACCTCCAGCTTGTTTGCTGGTGTCTGAATAGAAATGAAGGTCTGTGACTGTTACTGATCCAGCCATGGGCCCATCCATAGGAAACATCAAGAGTCATTCTCATCTTATCATTCCATAAAACCTTTGAAGAATCTGAATTGCCGGCCAGGGCAGTGGGGTACTCGGTTCCAGGTCCGGTCCTTAAAGGGGTTCTCACGGTTGCTGCTACCCGGTCTGTGGCCCTGGGTACCCAAGTAAAAGGGAAAGGTCTTTTAAGGGAGTTGTAATAAAGTTTGTGTTTGTGACGTCACCTGTGGTTCTCGGTCAGAGGGGACCGACGCTGCTTAAAGGGGTCCTCTGGGGCGATGTTACTGCAGCAAAGATGGTGATGCTTCCCACAGGTGAAGCGGGGTCCCCAGGGCTCCTGGTGTGCTGGGCAGGGATGGTGTATGCAGGCAAATAAATGGATACAGAGTGGTAAAGTCTTTACCTGGTTTACTGGTTGTATGCAGCCGCAGTCCAGAGTACCAGCAACAGGTGGTGATGTGGCCTGGCCTGGAGGCAATGGCGGATCCCTCTCCCAGGTGAGGTCCGTAAGCCTTCCTACTCGCGCTCGTATGCGAGGTCCTTGCTGCCTGTGGCTTGCTGACAAAGTGCTATCTCTCCTGTCCTGGGACAGGTACCCGTATGGTGGGCAGTGCAAGCCTTTTTATAGGGACTCTATCACGACCCGGGCTCTTCGTGTACTGCTGCACCTTCAGGTGTGAGTGCGAGCAAACTACATAAAGTCCTTTGCCCTCCGGTTCTGCTGTGCGACCTAGAGTTCAACACAACCTCAGGCTCCAGGTGCCCGCTTCCTGCGCTTCGGCTCAGAGGGTGCCCAGTCACAGTTCCCCTCTAACCCCTTTCCTGCTCCTGTGCTCTGTTTCTCAGATGCTCACTAACACGCAACCCTTCAGGTTATCTTCCTTTCCTGGAGCTGCAGCTCACATGTGGCTGCATGGCCCCACTGTACACTCTCACTCCTCTCTCTTCCACTGTCTGCTCCAGACTGAAGTAACTCCTCCTCCAGACCAGAATACTTAAAGCTGGGGAAGCTCCCCTAAATCCAGGTTTAGAGCTCCCCTTCTGGCCTGGATTCAGAATGTGTTGCATGTAGGTACGTTACCTGGTAAAGGAAATACTCCTTGCCTCCAAGCATGACATCACCCTCCCCAAAAGGAAGACAACATTACTGTAACAACCGGTTTCCTGGGGTGTTACAAATCTGTCTTCAGATATTTATTGGCTCAGTCTTGACATAGAAATTTCTGTGTCTTGTTCGGTGGTGGTCGGGTTTCGGCCTTTCTTACCCTGGTCATGTTCATGTCTCTGGGCCCTGAACACCTTGTACTTCTGGGCACTCCAGGGAGGTTGCAGATCTGGAATATGAGAGCACTGGAGGTTAATGGGTCCCTGGTTGCTTCATGTTTGATTCTTCTCAAATATTCATCAGTTAATGTGCACATTTTTTTTCTCAACATGTTTTTTGCAACTCTGTCCCCAATATCTTAGCAATTTCAAGAGTGCGCCATCCTTCTTTAAGACTTCTAACAATTTTTTGACTTTTCAGAATGTTAAATCACTTTTTTGGCCCATTTTGTCTTAGGAAAAGAAGCCGACTAACAATTGTGCCCACCTTGATACAGTCTGCGGATATCCTTAAGCCACACTTTCCCTCTTAACACACATACATATCACCTGATCTGCTTCATCCGATAAGCATTGAAGCTTATAGAGCTTGGAACTGGAAAATCTGCATAAAAATGACAATCTGGTCAAAATACTTGCTTGCCTAATAATCCTTCGCACAGTAGATGTGAAGTAGAGAAACTTACAATGAGCCACTGGCTGTACTTCTATGAATAAGAGGATTTTTCTACCTAAATGCTAACTATAAATTGTATTTAATGGATTAATATAAGCATTTATGTAGAGATTTCTCATGATATTATTGGTAGAAAAAAGATAAACGGTAAAATGAAAAAAGCCCTATTAAAGCAAAGAAAATGTTTACAAATTTAAGGTGACCGGTAAATGACATGAAAAATGTTCACAGTCTTCCCATTATAAAAGTTTATGTAAATTAAGTGTTAACCTTTGTGCATAACAAGCAAAATGGATAAAATTATCATTCTCTTATAAGGGTAAGTTTTGCACTACTGTCACTTTAGATAGCATTCAGTCTACTTTACCACAGATACTACAGATCCGATTAACAGATGAGCATTTCACTGGCATTACTGAAATGTAGCTGCCCCTTTCTGCAGTACAGTACTACATCTCTGTTTTCTGCCATATGCATCATTGGAGCAACAGTTGCAGTTTCACATCACTGACATGTCAGCAGCAGGTATCAAACATTGGTCAGCCCTACTTGTGCCATACCTAGGTAATAAAAGACCTGTTGAGCAGGCAGAGCAGAGTGCAGGACTGTAGATCATAGCTATGGTAATACTAATGTAGATGACATTAGACAAAATCGGGCTGTCAGGCTACCGGGCAAGACCATACATTACACAGGAGAGTATAATTTAAATGTAGAACACACTATGTCAGTGATGGATGCAGAGGTATGCTGGGAGCTCGCTGAGTTGGCACTCATTGTGCATTCTCAGGCTGGGGCAGTGAAATTACAACAGGACAGGTCCAATGTCCACTGGAGGGTAAATAGAGCCTAGAGGAGCATCAATAGGGGGTGATATCTGCAAACAGGGTAGCTTTAAACAAGTGGTCCGAAATAGAAATTAACTTTCATCCTTCTTAATTGCCTATCTATTTAATGGCATAGTTTAATCCATTTTTCTAATATACTTTAATTAAAAATTCCTATCTTTCCCTAAATATACTATCTAATTGTTTTTACTTTTTTTAACAACTTCCTTTTTGTTGATGCTACATTTGATAATCCCAATGTATGCTGGGATACTCAAGCGAAGCGTCAGCACACGGCAGAAGCTGTGGTCACTGATGCAGCCCCTGCTTGAAATGAAGGGTCATTTGTGACCTTCATATTGGGGGCAGGGCTAGACCCTTCTCTGTCACTGTGCAACATGCACAATGACCGTGCGCTCTCGCACAAACTCATATCAGTAGTAGCAATCCGGTGTAAGAACATCTTGCTTGCAGAGAATAGTGCCATCCCGCCAGTGATGTCACTGGCCTCTGCAAGCTGGGTATTCATCATACATCGTGCACTGACAGTGCACTCTGTTGCTGACTCATTACTATTTATCTGAGCCGCCAAGAGCACACACTGTTATTGTGCACATCGCATAGTGTCTGAGCAGGGACTAGACAGCCTTTGCCAGATGAAGGCGCTTCTTTTGAGTATCCCAGCATGCATTGGGTTCTCAAACAATGAGTCATTAAAAAGGAAGTTGTAAAAAAAAGTAGTTATATATTGTAGTTAAGGAAGGGTAGGGAATTTTTAATTAAGGTTTATTAGAAAATAGATTAGATTATGGCATTAAAGATGCCCTCCCATCAAAGTCTTTATCCTTTTAATATATTGCTCTCATCATATTATACAACACTGTGTACTTTTCTACATAGATCTAAGAAGGATTCAGTTAGTCAGTCTTCTGTCACCTGATGTCATAGACCTATTGGAAAATAGAAGAATTCACTAGGTAGAAGAGCAAAATAAGCAATTGTAAGTATACAGTGCCATATAATATGATAATTGGTATATATTTAGAGGATAAAAACTTGATGGGTGGACTACTTCAAATAAATAACCATTTACGATGAAAATTTTGATTTCGGACCATCCTTTAACAATAAGTTATAGTGACAAAAATCAATAACTATACATGGACATTATTAAAGAGACCACATTGTGATTTGAGGAAAACCCCTTTAAGTTTATAGCATTCAAACATTTTTTATTAATGTAAATGGAGTTGTGAGGTTGCCCTTCAGGGCAGTGTGGATACTCGGTATTGGTCACAATTAAAGAGGTGGTCAAGGTGGCAGCGACTCGGTCCGTGGCCCTGGGCACCCAAGTAAAAGGGACGGTCTTTAAAGGGGTTGTGGAAACAATGAAAGTTCATGACACCACCTGTGGTTTTGGGTCAGAGGTGACTGATGCTGCTTAAAGGGGGGCGATGGTGCTGCAACAATGATGGGGTCGCTTCCCACAGGTGAAGCGGGGTCCCCAGGGCTCCCGGTGTGTTTGGCAGGGATGTTGAATGCCGGCAGATAAATAGAGGACACAGGGTTGTAGTCTTTACCTGGTTTACTCCTGTTAAGTACCTCAGTCCAGGGTACTGGCAACAGGTGTAGAAGGAGTCCAGGCAGCCTGAAGACAAGTGGAAATCCCTTTGACAGGTCAGTTTGGGAGCCTTCCACTATGCGCTGGTTTCTGGTCCCTTGCTGCCGGTAGTTGTCTAACAAGGTCCTCTTTTTCCCCTGTCCAGGGACAGTACCTGCACGGTAGGCAACTTGAGCCATCTCTTTGGGGTCTCTGTCCACGGTGACTCCAGGCTCTGATTGCTGCTGTACCTTAGGTATTATGTGGGCAAGTCCCTTTTAGTTTCCTTCCCTCTGGTTCTGCCGTGGGACCTGTAGTTCCTCATGACCTCGGGCTCCCGGTTTCTGCGCTCAGCTTAGAGAGACCCAGTCGCAGACCTCCTCTAGCTCCTAGGGTCTTTCTGTGGTTCTGCTACCAACTGTCAACTCTTCCCAACTGCCTAACAACTAGTTCCTCCTCCCGACCAGAGAGAGCAGCTCCCCTGAAGTCTGGTGTAGAGCTCCCCTTCTGGCCTGGAGTCAGAACGGTGTTGTACTGTATGTGCTAATTACCTGTTATGAGGAATCTTCCATCGCTTCCAAGCGTGACATCACTCTCTCCGTGAGGAAAGCAATGCCACTGTAACAACCAGGACCCTGGGGCGTCACAGTTGTACCAAGTATATATGTTAGGATGGAGGATAAATTATTAATTGCAGGATGTCCACTCACTGGAGCCACCACCAATCCGAAGAACATTCTGAATAGAGTCAGTAGAAAATGGAGGTCTAAGTGGGAACGATTCTCCTTGCAGAGTGCCAATCCAGTATAAGAAGACTTATAGGCCATGCAATGCTCCTCTGGGAATTTATATATGCAATTAGCCTCATCAGAAGGAAAAGAACTTTACCTCTGGCACCACTTATTCAATGCATCAATCCTAAATGTCAATATTGTCCCTTTAAAAAGCCTTGCCACATGACCTAGGATATGAGTAAAATAAATAAACAATGCGGCTTTAAAGGGCCACTGTCACCCCCTCCAGCCGTTATAAACTAAAAGAGCCACCTTGTGCAGCAGTAATGCTGCATTCTAACAAGGTGGCTCTTTTAGTTTTAGGTGCATGTGTAGCGCCCCCACCGCCGCAGGGCCGAGGGGTACCCGGTACCGGGCCTCTGAGTCTCTGCTCTGGGGTTGTCACGGCGGCTAGGCCCCAGTCCGTGACCCTGCCGTGGGGCGCACAGTGAATAACAGGTGTGGATGATGGTAGTGGTGGTGCGGTGCAGTAAATAACGAGGACACCAGGTTGCAGTCTCTTTACCTCTTTACTGAAGATCTCTGGGTCCTCAGTCCAGAATACGGTTCACCAGGCTGCGCAAGTCCGGCCGGTCTGATGGCACCTCCAGAGCTCTCTTCACAGGTGGAAATCGGTGCCTTCCTTCTAGCGCTATGTGTTGCGGTCCTCCCCTGCTGTGCTTACGGAAAGTCCCCACAACCGTTGTGTCTGTTTCTTAAGTTCCCTCACAACTCGATTAAATGATGTTCTTCTAATCCTCCGTCCCTCCCTGCTGTTCTGGTTGGGACGGCACCCGTTTGACGGGTAGGCTCGGAGCTCTTCCGGGACCCTAGAGTCGCCCCTCTCCACAAGGTGCCCCCCAAAACTTCATAGGTGATTTGTGTGAGACAGCCCGCCTTAGACTGACTGTCCTGCCGCTGTTTAGAGTATTGCTTGAAGCTGAATGTTATAATACTCCCTCGGCGTTCCGGCCACCGGTAGTGCGCCTCAGTAGGGTGTTGCTCCGGTCTTACAGCACGACCCCTACTGGTATTCTCCTATTGCTTGATCTCGTTTCTCACTCAGCACAATCTATCTCGCTTCTAGTCCTTTCTTGGGCCCCGCCGCTTCCCGGAGCTGGCGCGGACCCGTTACGTTCTTTCCAATGCCAAGCCTCTGTCAGGATCCCACCCCTGACAGACCCTACTGTCTCTTCCTCCACAACACTCTCTGCCACCAGGTGTTGCTTCGTCCAATCCAGTCAGCTTTCTGATCTAACTTCCTGCCTGACCCCCAGTTTACCCACTATGGTGGGGAGTGGCCTAATGAATAGCACCCTTAGCTCCCCCCGGAGGCCCAGCTGTGAAATGTATTGGTGTCTGTGATACCTGATCAGATGAACTCCTTCAGTGCCATCGGACGCACCGTAGCTCCCCATAGTGGCGGAGCCACAGTACTGCAACGACCAGGACTCTGGGGCGCTGCACTCCCCCCTGGTTAAACACAGTACTCCGGGACTGGGAAGAAAACAACAATACAAGTTAGCAAAAAGACATACAATTTTGTTGAGTGCAATAACAATAAGCATATTTGAACAGAGCTTCCCTTTATGGGAGGTGAGGACACTTGAACGTTACAAACATGGTAAAATATCATAGCAACATGCTATAATTAACTTTTCTTACCCAACCGGGTATTCTACTAAGTGCAAAAATTGCCGAACAATAATTTAACTTTGCCTTTAAGGACATACACTCTTAATCCACTAAAGACCTTCCTATAATCACATTATAAGGTATTTTAACTTTTACATTCTCCTACTTTGGATCTGCAGGACCGCCTGTCCTATCGGCACTAGACCTACTGCCTCTCCTTTCTGTTACAGGACCGCCCCGTTCAGCCAGGGCCTACTGCCTTTTCAACTACTATACACAGTATAGAACATAACATTACTTTCAGTTTAAGAGCACTAAGTCATCTCTACATGACTCCTATGAGGACTCAGGGTTTACCTTCTATCCTAACCATCTATCAGCATTATCAAAACACTTTCTATCGAACATTAAGCCTTCTCATTATCTTTCTTCCTTTCATGCATGCTGGACACCACGTCTATCCCTACGGGTCCACTGCATCCTTCTTCTATCTTTCACCTTTTACTTCTCAGAGCACATCATCAGTATTTCTTCACATTTAACTAATTAAACACATATAACTTTTCTCATATAAACATTATCATCGTTTCTTTTGGTCAAGACATTATTGCTTCCTGTCTTAAAGCAATATCACAGTTTAAGCGTAACAAATGAACATCCCCTTTAAGAGGGGACCAAGTCTCTATAAGGTAGCGTATCTTCTCAAGCTACCAGTCCATACTCAGCAAAGGTTCCAGTGCGGTATCTTCGCAAAGAGTCCTTCTTTAAGTAAAACCAGTAGGGAGCGCCTTTAATAAGGTGCAAACTATATACAAGAAGTTCGGATCATGCACTGTTCATGATTTCAGCAGTTTTTAAATAACATAGAAAAATAGAAAAGAACCAAAAACAATAGGGATCCCGGGTCAACAAAGGGATCCCTTTAAGAGTTTACCCTGAGCGGGTTTAGCAGCCAAACAGGAAACAGTAACTATTTACATATTCATGGTATCGAGGTTTAGCCTTCCAAGTCTGGGGGCGGCTTCCGCGAGTACCGGTCTCCCCCCGCCACCACATAGAGGGCGTCCGCACCCTGGATAGGGGTCTGGGTACTCACGGTTCTCCTTGGAGTGATGGCCCGCAGGCATTTGGCGCACAGTGAGATCGGGGCAATAACCGCCGGCCTTGATGAATCATCAGAGGATGGTACGGTCACTTCCGGCTTGTACTTGCGTACGTGCAGGGCATACCACCCCTTATCCCCCCAGTGGCGGGTGTACCGAACTCGGTCTCCTGGGTAAAGATCCCGGCCTGGGTGTCCTTCAATGAGATGCGCCTCTACATCCCGCCGGTTTACAAACACTTCCAAGGCAAGACCGGGCTTCTTAATGAAGCCCCAACCTCCCTGCAGCCGGAAGGTATTGATCACGCCATAGCGCTGCGGCCCCCAGTTCTCCTCAGCAACTTGCCTGACTTGGGCTTTATTCTGAAGGTCCTTCTCTCGCTCAGCCTGACGCCGGAGCTCCTTCTTGCGGGCCCACTCTTCCTCTTGCTGGCGCAGCTGTTGGCGGTACTCCCTCTGGCGGATGACTTCGATACTCTCCCCCTCCTCTTGGGCATCCCCTGGAAACCCCATCAGATTGGTAGTGGCCGCGCGGGTCCATTTGAAGGTTACCCATTCTCCCTGACGCTGCGTGGGTTGTTTGATGGGCCGTAGGGGGCGATCGGCCGTCTGCAGAGTTTCCCAGGGCCTCTCACACTCGATGCGGCTACACACTCGCCCGGGTGGTCGCGGTGGGGGTGAGTCTACATCCACCAGCAGGGGCTCTTCAATCGCCACGCCGGGATCGGCGCGGTTACCTGCCTCCGATGCATCTCCGGTGTCGGCCTCCTCCGTTGTCGGCTGCAAGACCGATACCTGGTGCGGCTCCTCGCCAGGGGTGGTTGCTCGCTGGCAAAGACTCCAGAACTGCCGGCACAGCTCCTCCACTTCTGCCCCGAGGATTTCCTGACTAGCGCAGCCTGGTAAGGACTCCGCCGGCTCCCATTGGTAGAACCTGGCACAGGTCTTCTCTCCCTCCCCGGGGTGACTTCCGCGCTCCATGCTGCCAATCGGATTCTGCCTCGTGGTCTCCAGAAGTTCTTGCCCCTCCCTGTCCGGAGGGCGGCCTTTCTCTCCTCCACCATCCCACACTAGGAGGCGGGCCCTTCTCCTTGATGGGTGTTATAATGGCGGCGGTTTTGGCGGGGAATGTCGGAACACAGTCTTTGCAACATAATACAGTCCTAGCACAGTAAACCACAGTTCCAAGGCACACATGACCTGATTCTTCAGGCTTAAGTAGATCCTGTTCGTGACGCCAAGTTGTAGCGCCCCCACCGCCGCAGGGCCGAGGGGTACCCGGTACCGGGCCTCTGAGTCTCTGCTCTGGGGTTGTCACGGCGGCTAGGCCCCGGTCTGTGACCCTGCCGTGGGGCGCACAGTGAATAACAGTGAATAACAGGTGTGGATGATGGTAGTGGTGGTGCGGTGCAGTAAATAACGAGGACACCAGGTTGCAGTCTCTTTACCTCTTTACTGAAGATCTCTGGGTCCTCAGTCCAGAATACGGTTCACCAGGCTGCGCAAGTCCGGCCGGTCCGATGGCACCTCCAGAGCTCTCTTCACAGGTGGAAATCGGTGCCTTCCTTCTAGCGCTATGTGTTGCGGTCCTCCCCTGCTGTGCTTACGGAAAGTCCCCACAACCGTTGTGTCTGTTTCTTAAGTTCCCTCACAACTCGATTAAATGATGTTCTTCTAATCCTCCGTCCCTCCCTGCTGTTCTGGTTGGGACGGCACCCGTTTGACGGGTAGGCTCGGAGCTCTTCCGGGACCCTAGAGTCACCCCTCTCCACAAGGTGCCCCCCAAGACTTCATAGGTGATTTGTGTGAGACAGCCCGCCTTAGACTGACTGTCCTGCCGCTGTTTAGAGTATTGCTTGAAGCTGAATGTTATAATACTCCCTCGGCGTTCCGGCCACCGGTAGTGCGCCTCAGTAGGGTGTTGCTCCGGTCTTACAGCACGACCCCTACTGGTATTCTCCTATTGCTTGATCTCGTTTCTCACTCAGCACAATCTATCTCGCTTCTAGTCCTTTCTTGGGCCCCGCCGCTTCCCGGAGCTGGCGCGGACCCGTTACGTTCTTTCCAATGCCAAGCCTCTGTCAGGATCCCACCCCTGACAGAGACCCTACTGTCTCTTCCTCCACAACACCCTCTGCCACCAGGTGTTGCTTCGTCCAATCCAGTCAGCTTTCTGATCTAACTTCCTGCCTGACCCCCAGTTTACCCACTATGGTGGGGAGTGGCCTAATGAATAGCACCCTTAGCTCCCCCCGGAGGCCCAGCTGTGAAATGTATTGGTGTCTGTGATACCTGATCAGATGAACTCCTTCAGTGCCATCGGACGCACCGTAGCTCCCCATAGTGGCGGAGCCACAGTACTGCAACGACCAGGACTCTGGGGCGCTGCACATGTATTACCAAAATTAAGGGTTTTATATTTTCGCCAAAATACAAGCCTGGCTGTGACATCAGACGGCCAGAGCTCACTGCGCCTGCACCAAACAGCGATACACAGCGTAGGAGCTGGATTTCATGGGTAAACAGCGCTGAGGGGGCGGTGCCCGGCACCCCTGAACATTTGAGTGACGGCAATGTGGCGTTACAAGCAGGGGGGTGAGGACCTGCCTCCCTGGCTAAAGAAAGGTATTTTGGCGAAAATATAAAACCCTTTATTTTGGTAATACATGCACCTAAAACTAAAAGAGCCACCTTGTTAGAATGCAGCATTACTGCTGCACAAGGTGGCTCTTTTAGTTTATAACGGCTGGAGGGGGTGACAGTGGCCCTTTAAGTCTCCTCATCTCGACATGCTTAACATGTACTCTCCGCAAGGAGTAACGATACTTCTTGGATTTCCTCTTAATAAAATTTTAGTAAATTTGAAGTTTACAAAATTCATACACTAATTGAAAAGCTACCTTCACAATGACTTCAGCAGCATTTTTCCCCATGTAAAAACACCCGAATTTTAACATGCACTTTTTTCTAGCATCTTTTCCATTTTTTAGTGTTTCTTAAGATAACTGTGTTTCGGTTGCATTTTGGTTGTCATGTAATTCGGAGATAATGTGATTCCTATATTTCTCCTAAAATTACATAATGTGAAATGTTAAAAACACAACAATAAATGAAAAACACTAATACTTTTCGTGGACAAAATGGTCAAAACTGTGTAATAAAACTCCACAACTAAAACATGTTGCAATTTAATGAGAAAAAAGCAATGAATACAAAGACACAAGTGAGGTGAAAAAAGTCGCAGAAAATCAGTTTGTGTTTCTTTTAAAATGTCCTACTTCTCCAGCAAGCATTTGGCCACAGCTTTTTTGGCGTTAAAAAAAATGCCACTAAAATTGAAAAAAAATGTTATTTTAACAACAAATCTTCAAACATTGGTATCTAAGACTTGTCCTAGAAACATTTTTCTATATTTTTTATTTTATTTTCATTACATAACTTGAGTTTCTCTTTTCTAATTTTCAGTCTCCGCCAAAAGGTGCCACTATACCTTATCGCCCAAAGCCTGCCTCTGGACCTATTATTTTTGCTGGAGGCCAGGTAAGAGCGGATACCATTTTGGCCTCAGCTGGAAATCACACCGTCCTGGCCCAACCTCAACCAGCACCTGTTAGTTTACTCTCTTTTTCCTGGTATAGTATAAGAGTATATGTTGTATAAGACATGGCTTGCACAACGTAGGTTAGTTCACTCCAACTGCTTTGTCATTCCAGAATTGTTATTACTTCTCCTGTTTGCTATGCCTTCCATAGTTGGATATGTATTGTGCATGCTGTCTTCCCTATTTTTAGTTACGTTGCAAATTAATTTATACTTTGTGTCATCATCTTTCTCATGTATAAACATTTACTACAAATATGACTGTATAGGATACTGACATATTTGTTACGTTTGCATAATGAATGAATTACATAATAGGTTTGGCACTGTTCTCGGAGACTTCATAAGAGGCTTTAAATAAGTGTCCTGTATCTTATATTATAGACACTATATTAGATTACTGTTTGCAAATCTATAAAAACCCAATGGTACATTGGAAGCAAACCATTTTCAGTATATATTTATATATATTTTTTTAAATGACTTTACATAGTTACATTAAGTTACAATTGAAAAAAAAGACACAAAGTCCATCAAGTTCGACCTCCCTCTATCACGTATACATTATCTATCACTAGATTATACGTACAATGGCATTTGTAACACATCTAGCACTTTATTATGCTCTTATATAGTCTCTCTTGTCCCTCCATGGCATCTTGTGGTAGGGCATTCCACAGTTTGACCACTGTAACTGTAAAGAACCCTTTCCTATTTAGCTGCCGGAATTTCCCTTGCTCCACATGTAATAAATGTCCGATAGTCTTTGGAAAGAGAAGTCATGTGACAGTCCTTTGTATTGACCACACTTAAATTTATATATGTAAATGAGATCTCCTTTCAGCCATATTTTTTCTAAATTAAACAAGCCCTATCATTGGGCTTCCTATACGCAAATACTTAATGACACGTATTCCCTTCATCTCATTTTATTTTCTACTTACATATACATTTTGTCAGAAAGTCTCAGTATCCTTTACTAAATCACTTTGTAGCACTACTTCTAGTCGTGGCGAGTCTTCCATGTGTAACTTTTTATTTACCTGTCCTTTTCTAGGCATTTGCAATTCAGGGGCAGTATGCTATTCCACATCCAGACGTGAGTCCAGCGCATGTCAATAATATCAGACTTAACCTATTGATTTGTACTGGGTAGCAAATACTTTCTGAAGCAAAGATTTTACTTTATTTCAAAACCTCAGATATGAAATAATGATCACAATGAAGTATCTAGCACTCAGAGAGAGTATGGTGGCCCAGATACAAAGTAAAAGCTATTTCTTTTCATTTGTTTAGTTTTGCGCAGATTTAACTTCCACCTTTTAGTATAATTCTGTATGTTAATTTAACAATAAATATGTAATTTCTAATTATTGTTCCTTTATTGTAGTTTAGAAACAAATGATTGAACCTCTCTTTCTATTTTCTTTTTTTTTTTTTATAAATTTGTTTTTTTTAAACAATAGATGGTTTTCTGTATTCTGATATAATTACATTTGATTGGTTAGTTCTAATTTCCCATCCTGCCCTGCAGTTGACCAAGCTTCACCAGTTGGCTATGCAGCATACCCCTTTTACTCCCCTTGGGCAGACCACCCCTGGTTTCCCTGGTACGTACCCATGACCCCCTGAGAATGTCCTACTTCTTAACACCTTTGTTTCCATGGTCATGACATCATTTTGTCTACTAAATGCAGTCAGTGACCAAGATATCCATTTACTTTCTTCTCATAATGCACCTTGTTGTGTTTTTGCGCTTCATTTACCTTTCTTAATGTAATCTGCCTTGCTTTACCTATTTTATACCATTAATGTCAACGAAGTCTACTTAAAGGGGTTATCTACTGTTTGTTCTTCTGGTGCTCACTGCTCCTATGCCTCCAGGCATTGACACTTTGGATCATTGGCATGGCGGTGTCACTGGCCAGAACTGTGCGCTCTCGGGTGCTGCTAGCAGACACAGCTCTGCCTGGGTATCATGACAGTAGCGAATTGGCTTTAACGCTGGCCAAATCTAGTAATTCGGTGGGCTTCAGAGCAGCGCTTGCAAGCTGTATAGTAAACAGCTTGCAGCCGCGGGCTCCTTTTCTTAGGAAACCGGTAACATAGGCAAAGAGATGTAAACTATGAAATTACAGATGTCTCTCTTCTAAAGAATGGAGAGAAGTATTAACAAAAATAAATTGCAAAGTTGCTTGTTTTTACAATCGCTTGGCAATTTTAACCCTTTATGAACATGAGATAACCCCTTTAATTGTAATGTCTAGGAAATAAACTAACATACTCAAGCATGTGCCAGTGTACAGTAATGTGTGTGCATTTACAGACTATCTGATCTGTACCGTCAGAGAAGATGTTTTACAAGAGGTAAAAGACAAGTAGAAACACTGGGAAATTCAATATCAGATCTGAAATAAGCATACAACTTGCATTCTTACACTATAACCAATATGGAGATCTTAGAATGAAATATATGGAAGCAGAGGCTCCTTAGGTTGTGGCAGCCTTATAGAGAAATATGTACTTCTTATACTCTTCTTCAGCAGTTTTACGCTGGACACATGCTTGAGAGGTAATGTTCAGAAATGTACTTTTATCATGTACAGAGTAGAAGTGTAACCAATGAGGCACAATTTACAGCATACATATCACATAGATCTGCCCTATTACATGTAATGGAAGCAGCCTATAGCCACCCATAAATGAAAAATCACTCAAAATCAGTGAATATGTAGCTCTCTTTTTGGCATCTAATTGTACATGATAAAATATACGTGTGCTATGTATGTGATCTTTACTTGCTTTGTCTTCTCCAATCCTCTACCTTGTAGCTATTGCCCTGCTCCTTAACCATGTTCCTGATTTAATAATATAATGCATCTTGTCAGTGTAAGCCTTTCCCGAACACCTTGTCTCTCCTTTCTCCTTGTCTTCACTCCCATTTAAAACAAATGTATGCAACTTACAGTATATTCTATTCCTCCTCCCAATAAGCCTTCCTCCCCAAGGTTTCGCAGGCACCACTAACCCTATTTATTTAAATACCACGTGTCTTCCTTGTTATCCTTCCTGAATCCCACTATTTTTCATTTAGCTATATCAAATAATATTTTTTTTTCTGTTTTTATTTCTATAAGGCAGCGTTGCTCATGAAAAGCAGGCAGATAGAAAGGGCAGTTTCTAGCTTCACCTGAGTGTATACTTATGACATTCAATTTAGTTCCATGTTTCGCTATCTAACATTCATCTTGTAACATATAGTATGGGGCTACAGGAATACTATTGCCCATCATTAAACCAACGCTAAGCAAACTATTTTACGGTTCCCTTTTGATAACCATTTCCATGTTGCTGTAAGTTCTGTACTTTTCTTTGCTGCAGTTTGACTGTATCATTTTCCTTTACATCAAAGACGAGTACCGTATGCATATGGTGTATCTTGTTTAGATCTGTGTTTTGCCGATGACATTTTTTACCTGTTTTTCTAATTTAAACAGGACTGGATGCTACATCTCCAACCAGTTCCCATGAACTCACAATTCCAAATGATGTAAGTGTCACTCTAAGACATGACATCTGAACATATGAGAACATTACATCTAAGATCAGATTTTGGATCAAATTTGATTTGCAGGACTCAAGTGTTCCAGTCAGGTTGATGTATTTTCTTCACATTGGCCATTATTCCTATATGCATGCAATATACAAACTGTGTCCATCATGTCAACTGTCTTTGTTCGACAGCTATCAATGACTTCATATACTGTATGAGCATGTGGTTCTTTGAAATGTAAAGTCATTGGCATCTTTATATCTTCTATCTCTTGCTGCATTCCCGAGTACTAGGGTTTTCACTAATAAATGAGGTGGGAAGTGCTCATAGCGCTTAAGGAGCCACTGCTTCCCCAGGCTGTTTCCCCACCAAGCACCATCATCTTTCGTGTGATCGGTAGCTCGCTCACGGTTTTATTTCTTTGCTTAGTGCCTGACATCCCGCAGTCAATGAGCTGTCAATTAAGCTAAAGGGGCTGGTGTTGAGTGCTGGACCAACCTCTGGAAAAAGACACTCAGAAAGTGCTCAATCATTCCCAGAGCACTCAACACCTCATTTACATAGAAATCAAAACACTGATTTCACAGGAATGCAGCAAAAGATAGAAGATATAAAGGTGTTGATGGATTTACATTTCAAAGACCTGAATGCCCATATTAGCATGTGATCTAAGGGGTAAGTTTTCTCCTTGCCCCTACTACTTACCCCTTAGATCCCATTCTTAGCCTCTCATCAAAGCCAAATCAGGTCTCATACTTTGCACTATCGAGGGGCAATACCCCAAAACACCGTGTCTGCAAATTGAGATTCTGATTTTGCTTTTATCTTAAATTATATTGCAAGGCTCCTTAGAGGGTGAATAGTGACTTGTAGGATCGCTTCTTCCAACAGGTGGCACTATAGAGTTCTACTCTTCCTCTCTGAAGAGGCAATTTGCATATTAGCATGGAAAGTTGATCTTACTTACAAATTCCATTTAAAATTGATCAGAAACACACTTTTACTAGTGAATATGCCTGAAGTGACAAACTAGTTAGAGCTAAGCTGCACTAAGTTGTAATACCAGGCATAATCACTTTTAAAAGTAGGCTGATGTAGTTGGAAAATAATGAATGAAATGTGGCATGTTAGGGGATGTAGCCCCTTCAGTCAGCTGATTGGCGGAGTCCCTAGAGTCATATGCTAACTAATTGTATATCTTTTCATCTAACATTGTTTTATTTGTCATCTTGTATGTACATTTTCTATTAAATATATGTGTTTGACCCTTTCACGACATGCGCCGTACATGTACTGCGCATGTCGTGTCTCCCCCTTTGATGTGGGCTCCGGCGGTGAGCCCACATCAAAGTCGCGACATGTCAGCTGTTTTGTACAGCTGACATGTGCGCACAATAGCGGCGGGTGAAATCGCTATTCACCCGCCGCTATTAACCTGTTAAATGCCGCTGTCAAATGCAGACAGCGGCATTTAACCGGCGCTTCCGGCCGGGCGGCCGGAATTGACGTCATCACCAACCGCTGTCACATGATCGGGGGTTGGCGATGTGTCAGGACAGTAACCATAGAGGTCCTTGAGACCTCTATGGTTACTAATGCCGGCCTGCTGTGAGCGCCCCCCTGTGGTCGGCGCTCACAGCACACCTGCATTTCTGCTACATAGCAGCAAACATCAGATCGCTGCTATGTAGCAGAGCCAATCGAGTGGTGCCAGCTTCTAGCCTCCCATGGAGGCTATTGAAGCATGGCACAAGTAAAAAAATGTTTTTCAAAATATGAAAAAAATATAAAAAATATAAAAGTTTAAATCACCCCACTTTCGCCCCATCCTAAATAAAACAATAAAAAAAAATCAAACCTACACGTATTTGGTATCGCCGAGTTCAGAATCGCCCGATCTATCAATAAAAAAAAGCATTAACCTGATCGCTAAACAGCGTAGTGAAAAAAAAAATCGAAACACCAGAATTACGTTTTTTTGGTCGCCGCGACATTGCATTAAAATGCAATAACGGGTGATCAAAAGAACGTATCTGCACAAAAGTGATATTATTAAAAACGTCAGCTCGGCACGCAAAAAATAAGCCCTCACCCGACCCCAGATCACGAAAAATGGAGACGCTTCGGGTATCGGAAAATGTCACTTTTTTTTTTTTTTTTAAGCAAAGTTTTGAATTTTTTTTCACCACTTGGATAAAAAATAACCTAGACATGTTAGGTGTCTATGAACTCGTAATGACCTAGAGAATCACAATGGTAGGTTAGTTTTAGCATTTAGTGAACCTAGCAAAAAAGCCAAACAAAAAACAAGTGTGGGATTACACTTTTTTTGCAATTTCACTGCACTTGGAATTTTTTTCCCGTTTTCTAGTAAAAGACATGGTAAATCCAATGGTGTCATTCAAAAGTACAACTCGTTCCGCAAAAAATAAGCCCTCACATGACCATATTGACGGAAAAATAAAAAAGTTATGGCTCTGGGAAGGAGGGAAGTTTAAAACGAAAACGCAAAAACGAAAAAGGGCCGTGACTTGAAGGGGTTAACCAAGTGTTTAAAATTCTGGGTTATTTTATGTGCTGCCCTGTTTACTTAACAAAGCGAGACAAAAAACATTATGGCCTATTTGGTCTAACCTAGTTCTAGTTATACAGTACTTCCATGAGTATCTCTGCGAAGATGATATAGTATACACCACCTAATAACAAATTGTACTAATTACAAATGTGATGCCAATTTTACATTTTTAATGGGAATTCTCTGAAATACGGGTCACTCAAACGTTTATTTTTACTCTTATTAGGAATGTAATGCCTGCAACTGCATAGTTCCTTGTGTGCTTTCAGTTACACAGTGATTCTCCCGATAGGCGACTGCTGCTGTGGAAAGTGCAGGAGCCAGACACCCATCCCCTGATTTTTTGATCTGCAGCCATTCTGTATGATCCCATTGAGCGTTATGCTTTTACTCCTCACTTTGGCTCAGTGTGTAGAGCAGGGGATTGATAAGTAAGCTGCAAAATGGGTGGGCATCAAAGTAGATATGGTCTAAAAATTGTATTCATATTTCAAGTTTTAAAAATGTTAGCAGTTGTCTCTTGTACAAAAATATATCTATAGTTTTTCAACATGATTTATAAAAAATGGTTAAAATAAAATGCCTAAAATAAAACATAGGTTGTTTAAATAAAATACTATTGTTGTACTATAATATTCAGAAAGAGAAACGTAGTAGCCATGAACCACCAAATAGTTATGCAATTATTCCACGTGTTCTAATAAAATTTAGTGGTTCATGGCTACTCCATTTCTCTTTCTGGGTTTGCATGTTATAGGAGTACTCCACCCTTCCTAAATTGTGTAGGGGAACTTTATTATTTTTCTTGTTCCTAACCACATCTATCCATTATGTGCTATTTGAATATTTGGTTTATAATATTTAGATGTCTCAACTCCAGATATTAAACATGTGATTTACTGTTATCAATTTTGAGTCAAAAAAGATACTCCCCTCCTGGATCAGTGCCATTCCTGGTGGTGCAATTGTTATACCACGTTAGCGCTGCAGCCAATCAGCAGTCACTAACGGGCTGCAGGACACACACCTCCCTCAGATGTTTAAGGTTCATCCAAGGCAAGTGTGAGCGCTGCAGCCCATTAGTGGCCCCTGACTGGTTCACAGCTTATACGGCATAGCAATGTTACGTGAGTGTCATCAGAACCAACGCCAACATCACTGGTACAGCACTGACACAGGGGATGGTACCTGTTCTGTTTATTTTACATGGGGAAATACATCATTTGCAAAGGGGTTGTCCAAATGGTGGACAACCCAATCTTTTAAAAAAATATATAAAATTCACAAACTTTGAATTAGTTCAACAAGATGAATTTCGTGCCCTCCAAAAATTGGCTTGTGAGAATCACAGTATACTTGATTGTTTGAAATAATTTATTTAAAATACAATCTACCACTGATTTTAATTGCGGCACTTATTGTCTTCATTGACATCCACACATGGTTTTTCAGAGATTTCAGCATAATTACTGGTTCTAGTAGCAACAATGTGCATAATGGATACAGTATTTTAATACTTCCTGCCCCTGTTATTAATTACCCAGTAATTATGCACTGCACTTGCTTCAGGGTCCTGCAAGACTTAATTTCAGACAATAGTGGGCATAATTATTTAAAGTTTACATAAGAATTAATGACATTAACATAGCTGTCACTTGGATTGCGTAAAGAAAAGACAAAATTTTGTAGTAGGCTAAATATATAGTTTTACTGACAAGCAACTTTTTTATGGGTATAACAAGAATACATGTTTTCTGTACATTTCTAAACTAATTTATTATATTAAAATTGTAATTTATGCTAAAAGCATAACTATCACACTATTAAATACTAACTTAGGGATCATTTTGTCTAGCTCTCCATGTTATACTCACCTGTGGGTCCAACCTATGTCTTCACATTTTCCTCACACAGCTTGAATGAGAAGTGCTCATGGGTTGTTAGGACAGTCAAGTGAAGGCCTCCAGCAGCTATGTTCATACATCCTAGGTTAGCAGGGGTTGTCCACCTACAATCAATGTATGAGACCTCCCAGAATAATTTAAAATAATGAGATAAACGTTTTTTACCTTACCGATCCTTCATCAATACTGTTTCACTGCTACCCAATCTCATGCCTTCCTACTTTTTGGCATCTCCAGGATGCCTTGTGATTGACTGCCGTGGTGTCCAAGTGGCCTATGTATCACAGTTACTTAGGTACTGTTAAAGCGGGAGCAATGGGGGAAGAATTCTGTGGGATTTTATTACATTCTTTTAGTTGGCAGAGAACATTGGGGTAGGTAGGGGAAAATATAATATATAATTCAAATACGGTAATTAAAAGAAGCAAGATGGGTCAATAAAGGTGCACTGCCCAGGAGGTTTCCACACTCCCCAATGCACAATACAGAAAAACATAGGACAAGGTCAGCATTCCTTTAGTATTAAATCAATGTAGATTGCGTAATTCATGTGTTCATTAATTGCAGAGTGCTGCTGGGTAGTGTTTGTAAAAGTGTCTGTACTGTATATTGATCATAGTGGATGTGTGCCTTCAGATTAATTTAATACTATTGAAGTGCCTTGCCCTATGTTTTTTAGCATAAATACTACTTATATTCACTTACGATGAGCTAGCCAGTCACTGGTGATGCATTGCTAAATTTTATTTTAATATTTTACAGCATTTAGAGTGGTTAAAAAGAAAAAAACAGGTTTGGACAACTCCTTTAAACACCTTAAAGATGACTGTATCTAAATTGCCACTATCTCTCCTTTTTTATTTATAAAAAATGTTCTTTAATACACCAATATGAATATTTGTTTATATTCTTGTTAGAAAACTGTAATGACGCACTATTTCTGGCATTCAGTTAATAGGCTGCATTATTGGTCGACAAGGCAGCAAAATCAATGAAATCAGGCAAATGTCCGGCGCACAGATCAAAATTGCAAACGCATCAGAAGGCAATGGAGAAAGACAAGTCACGATTACCGGATCTCCCGCAAACATCAGCTTAGCACAATACCTTATTAATGCCAGGTAAGCTCTCAAATTACCAATTGTAAATTATCTCTGTCTTAAAGGATTTTTTAAAGTACCCAGTTTTGCTGAAGATAGTTAAACCAGTCAATGTTTAGGCAAAGTATGCAATATTTAATATATTGTAGTTACTTCCATAGTGCAGTCCAATGGGTTTTATAAACTATAAGTAAACTCTGTGGAATACATAATCAGAGACTGTAGCATATAGCGTGGCGAATACTTAATTCTACCATAAGAATATGGTCACCATAACAAAACCACAAGCTCAGTATTTTAGAAGCGCATTTACAAATTTGGAATGGAAAGGTCTGTCTGTATACTTTAATCAATGACACAAGACCAGACAGCAAGACAGATTTAATTTGTGAGCTGGAAATTACATTCCCAACTTATTACAAAAATCTGCTTTTGCAAAATAGATATTACATTTAGCTTTACCATTAACAGTGCAGATATGAGAAAATTGGCAGCATAAGGAGGCATGTGATGCTCAACTACATCAACCTTTCAACTAAAAATCCTTTTGATGGCTGCCTGGATTTTCAGGGATATAATTAATGTATAATATTCACATTTCAATGGTCCTAACAATAATAAGTCGAATCTGTAAAATTATAATACAGCGAGCAAACCATTTTCTTCATTTACTTTCAGGTCTGTTTTCATTAATTGATTGCTCATTTGTTAATATAGTAGATACAATACACACAGATTCTGATATAGGATTGCTTTTAGGAGTATGTTTAATATCTATAAGGAATACCTCTAAATTATAGCGATAGGTAAAACCTGTGCCGTAACTAGAGTCTGATGGGCACTCGTGGAAGATTTGGACCTGCCCCATCACACGTTTTGGTCAGATGTATGGGCTCTTATAGCCTTCTAAAGTACAGAGAAGTTACACGCACTCCCCATTATGTAGTAATGTCCCTCATTTTGGGCTCCTTCCTGGTATATATATGCCCCATCTTGAGCCCATCCTAGTATATATGTCCCCCATCCTTGTACATATGTCCCTCATCCTGGTATATATGTCCTCCATGCTGGTATATATGTTCCCCTTCCTGGCCCCATCCTGGTATCTATATCTCACATCCTGATATATATGTCCCTCAACATGGGCCCCATCCTGGTATATATATCGCCCATCCTGAGCCTCATCTTGGTATATATATCCCCTGTCCTGGTATGTATGTTCCCCATCCTGTTATATATATTCCCCATCCTGGTATATATGTCCCCTATTCTGCTGCTGTTAATTCATACAAGAAAAAAAGATTCTACTCACCTTCCATCTGCTCCCGCTCACTGCCATGTGCCTCTACTCACATACACGCCGACATCAGCTGCTGGCCTCTGAGTAGCTGGCAGTATGTATTGCAGCCCAAAGACCTGACAGGTCTCTGCGTCACAATACACTTCTGCTGAACGTGTGTCCAAGGACGCACATTCAGTTGAAGTTTGCGCTGACGTCGGTGGACACATCACCCACACGGGCCTGGTCACAGTCGCAACCTCTGCAACTGCAACCTTTGCGCCCCTGGATAAAACAGTCACTGACTTATGACAACTATTTCACTCCTTAGAGAGTTGAGATGTCATTTGTAAACTAAGGGGCCAATTCAATAAGACTGGTGTTGTATACGCCAATCTTAATGAAGGGGCATTTTGGAGTAGGATTCGCCAAGTTCATTAAGAGGCACACGCCACTTAATAAATTTGGCACATCTTCCTAGTGGCATATGCCTCCATTTGCTTCACAGAAATCTTACTCCAGTCAGTCACAAAGAGCTTATGCAGATGACATTATTATTTCTCCGAGTGTGATCCAACAAAACATCAGATCGCATTTGGACCAATGTTTTCCTCTGGGGCCGTGCATAAGTCTGATATGAATAATCGCTGCATGTCCCGATTGGGAGCAGATGTTTAGATTGCAGTCGACTATGCAAGGCAACAAGTCCATGGAAAGCATTGGACTGCACTCGGATGACACAATGGAGAAGATGGAGACTTTTTTTGTCTATCTTCTCCTCATCTGAGAGAATCAGACTGGAATACGCTGACACTCTTAGCAAATTGTGATCAGAGTTTGATCAGGGTGTTATTTGCATAATCAGCCCAATTCTCTTTAATGAGTGAATCTATGTGAGTGAATCTGCATGAGCCCTAACTTTGATGAATTGGCTTGGTGCCACAACCTCCCACCCAGGCTCCATCCACTTTGGGAGAGCTGTATATAAATAGCATGAAAAAGTAAAACATTTTTTTTTCGATTTTCAAAGTGTTTTACATCAATTTCCTGCCGTAAACACTTTGATGAGTGGTATAACAGTGGTATAACAGAAAAAGCAAGCAAGAAATAGTCATATCAAGGGCAAATTGTGATATTTGTTATCTTTATGAGTGGAAGCTACTACAGTACAATGCAAGAAGAAAGGCTACAGCTTAAATTAAAAGCCATGACTTTGACTACTGTGGCCAGCTCAAGGCCAGATAAAATAATTGCGGAATTTTGGTTGCCTAATAAATACAATGAAGTGTATTATAATGTAGTCTGACAGTTTAATGGGCAACATCAAAATATGTGAAGGATTATAAAAATGGTACAAGTTTTTAATCTACAACATGATGCAGATTTTCTACAGATTTCCTACTTTGCAAATAAATGGATGAAACCCACAGCTAAATTAGCAATGAAATCTGTAATGTAACACATTTTGATTTTGGTACATATTTATAGACTGGTGCAACAGTGCAATGTGCAAACCTGGCCTAAAGCTAAAGTACTGAGAGATTCTGTGGACATTAGGGCATTAGGAAGATTCTGTGGATATTAGGACATTAGGATCCTTCAGAGTTCGGTAAACTGCAATAATGTTGTAGAGACAACCAGGGCAAGCATCTCGCCTCAGTCAGCGGTGTAAGGTGTTTCTCACAGAGGTGGCATAATCCGACTTCAGCAGGAGGATTTTGACGTCCTCTGAGAAATATCAATCAGGGAGTGTCAGTGAGGACAGTACATGGTGATGCTGTGACCGTCACTCAGCGTCATGTTCTGTGCGAACATAAAGGACATCAGACATAGGTCTGCAGAGTGTATACCCATCTAAATCCTTCTCCGGGCCTCCCATGACTCCTTTCATGTACCAGTAGTTTTCCACATAGAGGCAGACAGACTGCATGGTGAGCAGCAATGAGGTGTGGGAGCTGCTGGAGACGGGAAGGAGGTTCTCCCTCCTTTGACTTCCCTAATCCTGCAAACTATTAGCCCAAGGAGCAGGAATGGTGCAGAAAATGCAGGAGCTGAGGAATCTCTTAGCCCGTTAGAAGGGTGGGGCCTACATGAAATACAGAGGGGCCTAGGACCTAATGCTGAGTAGTAGTGTGATAGGTGGCTTCTTATATGTTTGAATATAATGTACTATGTATATAGGGGTGCATTTATGTATCTATCTGTATATACAGTTGAAACCAGAAGTTTACATACAATATATAAAAAGACACATATGGATGTTTTTCTTAATATCTAACATGAAATCAGAATAAACCTTTCCCATTTTAGGTCAATTAGGATTACCATAATTATTAGTATTTGCCAAATGCCAGAATAATGAGAGAGAGTGAGAGTGTATAAAGGCATTTTTATTACTTACTGCAAAGTCAAAAGTTTATATACACTAAGATTACTATGCCTTTAAACAATTCTGGACTGCCCATATGATGATGTCATGTGTTTGGAAGCTTCCAATAGGTTTTTTGGCAACATCTGAGTTAATTAGAGACACAAAAGGTGGATGTCTTTTAATGCACACCTTAAACACACTGCTTCTTTGAGAAGCATCATGTGAAATTCTCAAGAAATCAGGCAAAATATCAGGAAGAGAATTGTGGACTTGCACAAGTCTGGCTCATCTTTGGGTACAATTTCAAGATATCTGAAGGTGCCTCGCACATCTATACAAGCAATTATATGCAAGTACAAACAAGATGAGAATGTCCAACCGTCATACCGCTCAGGAAGGAGACGGGTTCTGTGTCCCATAGATTAGTCCGACATGTACATGTCAACCCAAGGACAAAATCAAAAGACGAAGATGATGGCGAAAGCTGGTAAGATGGTGTCAATATTCACAGTAAAATGAGTACTGTGTCAACATAGGATAAAAGGCCACTCTGCCAGGAAGAAGCCAATACTCCGAAAGAAACATAAAAAAGCCAGATTAATGTTTGCAAATGCACACAGAAACAAAGACCTTAATTTTTGGAGACAAGTCCTGTGGTCTGATGAAACTAAAATTGAACTTTTTAGACATAATGACCATTGTTACATTTGGAGGAAAAAGGGAGAAGATCGAAAGCCTAAGAACACCATCCCAACTGTGAATCACAAGGGTGGCAGCATCATATTGTGGGGTTGTTTTGCTGCAGGATGGACTGGTGCACTTCACAAAATAGATGGCATTATGAGAAAAGATTAGATTATGTGGCAATACTGAAGCAACATCTCAAGACATCAATCAGCAAGTTAAAGCTTGGGTGGAGATGGGTCTTCCAAATGGACAATGACCCGAAGCACACTGGCAAAATGGTAACAAAGTGGCTTAAAGATAACAAAGTCAATGTTTTTGAGTGGCCATCACAAAGCCCTGATCTCAATCCTATTGAAAATTTATGATCTAAGCTGAAAAGCAGGTGCGAGCAAGGCAACCTACAAACCTTGACCAGTTATACCAGGTTTGTCAGGCGGAATGGGCCCAAATTCCAACCAACTATTATGAGAAGCTTGTGGAAGGATATCCCAAACGTTTGATCCAACTCATTCAGTTTAAGGGCAATGGTACCAAATACTAATGAAATGTACGTAAACTTTTGACTTTGCAGTACGTAATAAAACATTCTCTCTCATTATTCAGGCATTTTACAAATATTAATAATTATGGTAATCCTAATTGACTTAAAACATGAACCGTTTATTCTGAATTCATGTCACATATTGAAGAAAACAAACATATGTGCCTTTTTATATAGTTTATGTAAATTTCTGCTTTCAACTATATATATATATATATATATATATATATATATATATATACTGTATATGTGTGCATGTGCATATATATTGTGTCACATATTGAAGAAAACAAACATATGTGTCTTTTTATATAGTATATGTAAATTTCTGCTTTCAACTGTATATATATATATATATATATATATATATATATACTGTATATGTGTGCATGTGCATATATATTGTGTGTATGAGTATATATTGTGTGTCTCTGTGTTGCTGTATATATGTGTGTGTACATAGAAATACAAGAAGTATTGTTTCTCCTTGCGGAGATTGACATGCTAAGCATGCCGAGATGAGGAGACTTAAAGCCGCAATGCTCCTCTGGGAAATGTGCTAATTATGCAAATTGTCTCTTCAGAGAGGAAGAGAACTAGAACTCTAGTGCCACTTATTGTCAATGTCAAGTCAATGTTGACCCTTTAAAGGGAATCTGTCACCGAAAAATTGTATATGAGCTAAGGCCACCGGCATCAGGGGCTTATCTGCAGCATTCTATAATGCTGTAGATAAGCCCCCGATGTATCCTGAAAGATAAGAAAAACACGTTAGATTATACTCACCCAGAGGCGGTCCCTCTGTAGACCAATCCGATGGGCGCTTCCTATCTTTATAGGATGACATCCTCTTCTTGTCTTCCTGCCGCTCTGGCGCAGGTGTACTTTGTCTGCCCTGTTGAGGGCAGAGCAAAGTACTGCAGCGCGCAGGCGCCGGGAAAGGTCAGAGAGGCCCGGCGCCTGCGCACTGCAGTACTTTGCTCTGCCTTCAACAGAGCAGACAAAGTACACCTGCGCCGGAGCCATGGCAGGAAGACAAGAAGAGGACGTCATCGTATGAAGCTAGGAGGCGCCGGACCTGGACCACGACGCCCATCGGACCCGGACCGCAGCGGGACCGCCCATGGGTGAGTATAATATAACTTTTCAGGTTACATCGGGGGCTTATCTACAGCATTACAGAATGCTGTAGATAAGCCCCTGATGCTGGTGGCCTTAGTTCATATACGATTTTTGGGGTGACCGATTCCCTTTAACGAGCCTTGTCACATGATTAGGATAAAAACCAAACCAGAATCTCAATTTGAAGACACTGTGTTTTGGGGTTCTGCCCCTCATCAGTGCAAAGTGGAGATCTAGTTTGACTGTGTGAGAGGTGTCCGACCGATATCCAAGAAGTATTGTTTCTCCTACATAGAAATACACATACAATACCTGCATAAACACATGCACATAGTATATATACATAAATATATATTATATATACACACACACTCAGTGTGTATCTATGTACCCATATTTAGATACACAGTGTGTGTATATGTAAATGAAATGTATATACGGTATATATGTACACTATATGTACGGTATATAAATTATGTTTACTGTGCCAAATTCACTAGCATAGTCCTGGAGATTAGAAACATTTCACTGATGCTATTAGCTTCAAAAATGTGAAACCCAGAGGTTTGCTCCAGCACACTATGTGTTGAGAGGGGTTAATTGGCCATTTGGGGTTTTTGTGGACAACTATAGAGCGGGTGGGGCTATAAACATGAACTGTGGGGCTGATTCCCATGAGGTTGGAGTTGTTAAGGACCTGCTACACCCAGTGACAATAGGGCGGGATTTTAGCTTGTTCTGGGGCGGTATACAAGGGTACCAAGTGGCTCAGACACTGTCAGACACAGACAATTTTTAAAATGAACTTTTGTTCGTGGGAAAACCCCTTTAATGTGACCGGCTTCCTCTGCCTGTAGACACGTCGTGCATCTGCTGCCGGGATTAGCTGAATGATTCAGTGTATAGAATTTGCGCAGGTGCAGTAAATCAGACCGATAGCGGCGGTTACATTAAAACTGCACATGCGCTCGTCCTGTACAAAGATGGTGGTGGTCAGTGAATCATTTGGCTGATCAAGGCAGCGGCATGTTCGCAACGGTGTTCCGCTGGTGGTACCACATAAGAGGCTGCGTATGGCGTATACAGTCTGTGTGTGTGGTGCGTACGGCATATACAGTGTGTGTGTGTGTGTGTGTGTGTGTGTGTGTGTGTGTGTGTGTGTGTGGTGCGACGGTGTTCAGCTGGTGGTACCGCGCAAAAGGCTTTTACCACCAGCAGTTTCCATATTGAGACACCCATCACTTGGGTGTCCCAATATGGCGGTCGGTGAACTTCCACCGCTTGGAATTCTGGGATCCGGACACATCTGGAAGGAAGAAGATGTGAAGACATTGCATGGTAAGTATATATCAATGTATATATGTACATATATATATATATATACACACTGCTCAAAAAATAAAGGGAACACTTAAACAGAATATAACTCCAAGCAAATCAAGCTTCTGTGAAATCAAACTGTCCACTTAGGAAGCAACACTGTTTGACAATCAACTTCACATGCTGTTGTGCAAAAGGAATAGATAACAGATGGAAATTATTGGCAATTATCAAGACACACTCAATAAAGGTGTGGTTCTGCAGGTGGGGACCACAGACCACATCTCAGTACCAATGCTTTCTGGTTGATGTTTTGGTCACTTTTGAATGTTGGTTGTGCTTTCACACTCGTGGTAGCATGAGACGGAGTCTACAACCCACACAAGTGGCTCAGGTAGTGCAGCTCATCCAGGATGGCACATCAATGTGAGCTGTGGCTAGAAGGTTTGCTGTATCTGTCAGCATAGTGTCCAGAGGCTGGAAGCACTGCAAGGAGACAGGCCAAGTACATCAGGAGATGTGGAGGGGCCATAGGAGGGCAACAACCCAGCAGCAGGACAACTACCTCAGCCTTTGTGCAAGGAGGAACAAGAGGAGTTCTGCCAGAGCCCTGCAAAATGACCTCCAGCAGGTCACAAATGTGCATGTGTCTGCACAAACGGTTAGAAACTGACTCCATGAGGATGTTCTGAATGTTTGACGTCCGCAGATGGGGGTTGTGCTCAGAGCCCAACACCGTGCAGGACGCTTGGCATTTGCCACAGAACACCAGGATAGGCAAATTTGCCACTGGCACCCTGTGCTCTTCACAGATGAAAGCAGGTTCAAACTGAGCACATGTGACAGACGTGACAGAGTCTGGAGACGCCATGGAGAGTGATCTGCTGCCTGCAACATCCTGGCAGTGGGTCAGTAATGGTGTGGGGTGGCATTTCTTTGGAGGGCTGCACAGCCCTCCATGTGCTTACCAGAGGTAGCCTGACTGCCATTAGGTAACGAGATGAGATCCTCAGACCCCTTGTGAGACCATATGCTGGTGCAGTTGGCCCTGGGTTCCTCTTAATGCAGGGCAATGCCAGACCTCATGTGGCTGGAGTGTGTCAGCTGTTCCTGCAAGATGAAGGTATTGAAGCTATGGACTGGCCCACCCATTCCCCAGACCGGAATCCGATTGAACACATCTGGGACATCATGTCTCGCTCCATCCACCATCATGTCTCGCTCCATGTCACGTTGCACCACAGACTGTCCAGGAGTTGGTGGATGCTTTAGTCCAGGTCTGGGAGGAGATCCCTCAGGAGACCATCCGCCGCCTTATCCGGAGCATGCCCAGATGTTGTAGGGAGGTCATACATGCACTTGGAGACCACACACACTACTGAGCATCATTTCCTTGTCTTGAGGCATTTCCACTGAAGTTGGATCAGCCTCTATCTTCAATTTCCACTTTGATTTTGAGCATTATTCTAACTCCAGATCTCCGTGGGATATTAGTTGTGATTTAAGTTGATCATTTTTAGGTTTTATTGTTCTCAACACATTCCACTATGTAATGAATAAAGATTTACAACTAGAATATTTCATTTAGTGATATATAGGATGTGGGATTTTATTGTTCCCCTTATTTTATATATATATATATATATATATTATACATACACACACACACTGTATACACCGTATGCACAACACACACACAAACACACACTGTATATGCCATACGCACCACACACACAGTATACACCGTACGCACCACATACATACACACTGTATACGCCGTACGCAGCCTCTTGCATGGTACCACCAGAGGAACACATCGCGAACATGCCGCCTCCGGGAATCAGCCGAATGTTTCACTGACCGCCGCCATCTTTGTGCAGGAGGAGCGCATGAGCAGTTTTAATGTGACCACCGCTATCTGTCTGCACAAAGATGGCGGCAGTCTGATTTACTGCAGTGAATCATTCGGCTGATCCTGGCAGCAGATGCGCGACGTGTCCACAGGCAGAGGAAGCCGGTTTCTATATACAGCTCTGGCAAAAATTAGGAGACCACTGCAAAATGTCAGTTTGTCTGATTTTTCTCTTTATAGGTATATTTTTGAGTAAAATGTAAATTGTTCTTTTATTCTTTAAACTTCTGACAACATGTCTCCGAATTTCCAAGCAATGTTTTGTGGAATAACCATGATTTTTAATCACAGCTTTCATGCATCTTGGCATGCTTTCTACTAGTCTTTCACACTGCTTCTGGCACAAAAATTTAAGCAGTTCTTTATGTGATGGCTTATAACTATGCATTATCCTCTTGATTACATTATAGAGGTTTTCAATGGGGTTCAGGTCTGGAGAATTTGATGTGGTGGTCTCTTAATTTTTGCCAGAGCTGTATGTAGAGACAGACAGGGGACAGAGGACTCCATTTTTAGTTTCACCCCAGGCAGCAAGGGAAGCTATAATGTTAGTACGGGAGACAACTGGATACAGATGTAGATACTTTTTTCTGTACTCGGGTATTTCTTGGTCTCCTTAATCCGAAGTGAAATACTATAATAAATTGTACTGTTCATTTAGGCATAGGACAAAAACTTAACATTCTCATTGTTTGAACTCTGACTGTTTATCACTAATCCCTCAATTATTTATTTTCCCACTGGTTTGATATTTAATAAAGTATTGTTGAGTCCTTATCAGTCCCCGGCTTACTAATATAGGAATCCAAGTAATGACACGCAGCACAAGAGTTGTGTGATCATATGCAGGGATCGCCCAGGAGCGCATCTGGCCCCCCTGGTCTCTCACCCCTCTTTTTATATGGCAAAGAGATAAGCATTACAGACATGCGTACAAGGGCTCATATTCTCTAACAAAGAGTATCTATTCTACTGATAACGTTCACTTCTGGAATGCAGGTTACAATATGGCAAAGGAATGCGTCCATAAAAGGAAATGTCTACCTTGCTCAAGTTTCTTCATATAAAGCCAGACGTCTCTGAATAGGAAGACAAAATGGATTCTTCAATCTGATCTCCACAATTCCCCCCTTTGACATATTCCTTTTATGATCTATCACAAATCCCCTTTAACATATCCATATTTTAGATTACCACAGGGCCAAAGACAAAGCCTTTATTTTTGGTATTACACATGTACACGCTTGTATTCAATAAGAGAATCAAATCTACTATCAATTCTTCCGTTTAACTCTCACAACCTTTTCTTTGTTTTGCAATAAGTATACTAAAATATAAAAACAAAAATTAGTACGGTAATATTAATTAGAATCACTAGAGGATAACATAAGAATAAAGAAGAAAATTTATACTCTTGCATCTATTACACAAAATTTATCTGTGCATACTGAGATACCCTTGAGCACAATCTGGAATAGTACGTATATGACTACAATAATCATAACTATATGTATTATGCTCTGCATGATCCCAGCAACCCACCCACCAATCCCTCTGAACCAGTTGGCTGGGTTGAGAAAAGAGAAAGTATCAGACCACCAGCTATCCTTATTCTGGTCATTGTCTTTATCATACTGATCTCTGAGTCGTTGTACATCCTTTAATTTAAATGTCATACTCATAGTACTATTCGGGTCTATATAATGACAGCAGGTGGGTCCGATGATTTGACACATACCCCCTTGTGAGGCAGTTAGATAATCCAATACCAGGGTATGTTGGTTGACGACTATTATAAGCTGATTCTGTACAGCTATACTAGTGTTTAGTATATCCAATATATCCCAGATCTGATCATCTAAATAATCCGTGGCTCTAACTAATTTATCCCACATTTGTGTTAACATAGGATAAATAAAAATAGAACTGACAATTTTATTGGCTATACCCATTTGCACTATGTGTGGTCTCCCTGAGGGACGTGGTGAGTTATCTGCAGCTCTTTTATACAGTGTGTGCTTGGGCACGGCTTGCATATTCACTTGTTTATTCGAAATTATGAAAGTAGCCGGGGTTAGGCGTCCTAATGTACAAGTACCCTTTATACCTACGGGAAGCCATTTATATGCTCCTTCTCCGCATATCCAAAATGTACCTTCAGGCAGATCCCATAGTGCTGAGTGCTGCAATACCAATCTGTGAGCCAAATCCACAAATCTAGATACATTCTGAAGCATACACCAAGAGGGTTTTTGTCCCAAGGGGCTACAGTACCCGGCTTCGGGATTCCCACATAAAGGCATTCCTCTGATATACTCATCGGATTTATTACAAACCAGGTTCCCCAGTTTGCTTGTACAACTGTTTGCATCACCTTGGGGGAACAACGCAGAATGTTCCCATTTTCTATTATGTATGTACCTTTCCAACATTGTAGGTTTGAAAGCATAAGAAGAGTCGGTGGTTGTACTGAAACTGAGCTGTAGATTTTCAGTGGGGACCTGTCCTAGATCAGTTAATCCAGTCTTATTTCTAGGTACCCATTTTCCTCCCCTGAATGCTAAATATTGTAAGTTGCCTATTCTTCCTGTAAGATTACCCTGCCACCAAGGAAATTCTACCCATCCCACAATTGGTATGGCGATTGTAGTATTCCACAGCCTAGTATTACCAATTTGGTTGTTGGCCAGGTTGTCTGAACAATTAGGCCAAGCGAATATTTCTTCAACTGACACGGGAACTGCTAGAAAAGGTATACTTGTGGCTGATACTGGTGAATGGGTACAGATCCAACAATCTGCTAGGGGTTGTGTATTATTTAACAAGTCATGTACTAATTTTCTATGATGTTGCACGAATCTATTATTCAAAGGGGTTAGAGAATTCAGTCTATCCCATGCCTCCGTTGAGGTTAACACTATTAACATCAATATTCTGAGTTTTATACTGCTCTTTTGCAATGGCTTGCATGTATCCATGATGCCTTTCCTTCGAGCTTGACTGATGTAGGTGTTGTCAACAGGACTTGGAAGGGTCCGTCAAATCTTGGTTCAAGAGCCTTTCTGGTGTGTCTTTTTACATAGACTTGATCACCTGGTTCCAACTTGTGACTTCCTTCAGTGTTGTCAGGATCTGGAAGGGAAGCAAAAACTTGTGCATGCACCTTAGTTAATTGTTTCTGAAGATTTTGCACATAAGAAGTCAATGATTCAATATTTAACACAAGTTGCTGTGGAAAATAACATCCTAAATTGGCAGTCCTGCCAAACAAAATTTCATATGGAGACAGTTTAGTCTTACCCCTTGGGGTATTGCGTATTGAGTAAAGGGCCAGTGGAAGGCATTCTGTCCAAGGCTTTCCTGTTTCAGCCATGGCTTTCTGTATTTTTAATTTTAAAGTTCCATTCATGCGTTCCACCTTACCGGAACTTTGAGGATGGTACGGAGTGTGTAACTGACTTTCAACACCCAACATTTTCAGTACATTTTGAAATATTTCTCCAGTGAAATGAGTACCCCTATCTGACTCGATCACTTCAGGGAGACCGTAACGGGGTATCAGTTCGGCAACTAGCTTTACAGCAGTGTTTTTAGCTGAAGCCTTCCGAACTGGATAGGCCTCTGGCCACCCTGAGAACATGTCCACACACACCAACACATACTCATACCCATTACTTTTTGGCAGCTGGATAAAGTCTATTTGTAATCGCTGAAACGGATAGAGAGGTCGGACGTGGTGCTTCATAGGGGTCTTTGTTGTCTGTCCAGGATTATGTGCCAGGCATATAGCGCATGTTGCACAATAGTCTCTTGCATAGTTGCCAAAACCTGGAGCCAACCAGACTTGCTTTGCCAGTAGTGTCATTGCATTTGCAGACACATGAGTAGGGTGGTGCAGTCCACCAACTACAATCGGATACCAGGCTCTAGGTAGACATATTAGTCCATCTTTCTTCCAAATTCCTGCTTGTTCTTCTGCCCCTTCCTTTTTCCACCTGTCCCTCTCCTCTTCTCCTGCATCTTCCTGTGCTTGTCTCAGTCTATCTTCAGTATTTTCTGTGGGGTTTACAGTATGAACCTGCTGTAAGGGTTTGACCGCTGCTGCCTTGGCTGCTTTGTCAGCCCTATCATTTCCCCTAGATTCCCTAGTGTCGAGTCTCACATGTGCAGCTACCTTAATTACTGCTACTTCTTTTGTTTCTTGTGCAGCCTCTAAGATCTGTTTGATCAGAGAAGCATGTTTTACAGGTTGTCCTGACGCTGTCATGTAACCTCTAGCTCTCCAGATTACTCCAAAATCAAACACAATACCATGTGCATACCTAGAATCAGTGTATATATTAGCTGTCTGATTCTCAGCTATTTTTAGCGCTTCAATCAATGCTGTTAGTTCTGCTTCTTGTGCAGACTGTTTCGGTGGAAGAGGTTCTGCTTTGAGAGTTTCAGATTCTGACACAACTGCATACCCTGTATGGAAGTTACCTGTGTCATCTGCAAACCTACTACCATCTATAAACAGCTCTAAATCTGGATTTTGAAGTGGTGTTTCGGATACATTGGGTAAGCCTACCGTTTCTTGTAAAATGAGCTCTGTACAATCATGTGTGTCTGTAGGGAAAAAATTTGCGTGTGGATCAGTGTCCTTATTCCCCCCTTCAGACTCGAGAGGTAGCAGTGTAGCTAAATTGAGAGTCTGAAGCCTTGCAAATGTGATAGTAGAGGGGAGCAGCAAAGAACACTGTAGCCGCAAATGTCTGGCCATGGAAATGTGTTTTGGCTGGACCTGGTTTAATATCCCATAAACATCATGCGTAGTTTGAACTGTGAGTGGATACTCTAGGACAATTTCTGATGCTTTGTCCAACAATAGCGAGACAGCAACAACCACACGTACACAGGTTGGCGCTGCCCTGGCTACTGGATCTAACCTTGCTGAAAGATATGCAATTGGTCTTTGTTTCCCTGCATGCTTCTGGGTAAGAACTCCTGTAGCATGGGAATCAACTTCTGCAGCCATAAGCTGAAATGGTTTGGTGTAGTCTGGTAGCCCTAACGCTGGAGCTGAAACAAGGGCATCTTTTAATTGTTGGAACGAAATCTGACCTTCTTTTGTCAACAAATAAGGTTCACTTTTTACACAGTCATATAGTGATTGCATTAGTTGACTGGCATGTATAATCCATTGTCTACAATGAGACACTATTCCTAAAAATGCTCGTAGCTGTTTATGATTTCTAGGCTCATTCATCTGTCTTATTGCTTCAGTTCTTTGAGGTGTAAGATGCTTTTTACCTTGAGAAATGCAATGACCTAGAAAGACCACTTTGATCTGACAAACTTGTAGCTTTTGTCTATTCACTTTACACCCTTCTTTTCCTAGAAAACATAGTAAACTCACAGTGGACCTTTCTGCTGTTTCTAGATCTGGGCAGCAAAGTAGTAGGTCATCCACATACTGCAAAATTACTACCTGTGATTCAGGTTCAAACCTTTGAAGAACTGTTTGTAGGGCATTTGAATAAAGAGTAGGGGAGTGTATCATTCCCTGTGGAAGGCGTGTCCACGCCAACTGTTTGCCCTTAAATGTAAATGCAAACAAATGCCAACTATCTTGGTGTAAAGGAACCGAGAAAAATGCATTTGAAAGATCTATTACAGTAAACACTTGAGAACTGGCTGGTATCTGTGATAGTAACGTATGAGGATTGGGTACAACTGGGGTGATAGGATCTAGAACTTTGTTTATTTCTCTTAGATCATGTACCATACGATATTTGGGCATAGAACTCTTATCAAGAGTTCTCTTCTTGACTGGATACAGAGGAGTGTTAGCAGGTGATTGTATCTCTACCAAAACTCCTTTCTCTCTATATCCCTCTATCTGTTTTGTAATCGCTAGTTCCTGCTGGGCACTCACAGGGTATTGTCTGAGCTGTGGGAGAACAGTTCCTGGTTGCACAGATAATTTTACAGGAGAGATATGTAATAATCCCACATCAGTGTCACCCTGTGCCCACAGTGTTTCTGGGACCATTGAGAGGTCTAGATCTATGGTGTACTCTTTTTCTTCAGCATAATCCTCAAAAGCCTGAATTCTGACATATTGTTCTAATGTTTCTGCATCATCAGGGATAGTCAACATAACTGTGCCATCGTCCCTAAAATTGATGTTAGCTTCTAATTTCTTTAGGACATCAGTTCCTAACAAACATGTTGGGGCACCTCTGGCATACAAAAATCTGGATGCAAAACATTTAGGTCCTAATGAGACCTCTAGGGGCACAGTATATGGCAGTGTTCGAATTACCCCATCATAACCCTCAGCAAAAGTTGTTTGTTCTGAAATATCTTCCGGATTCGGAAGAAAATCTTGATTCAAAATTGAGGAAGTTGCACCTGTATCTATCAAAAATGGAATCTCTCTCCCCCCCACATTCACCTGAATCATAGGTCTTCTAGCTGGTAGGGAAGTTTGTAACACATCGAGTCAATCTGAATCTGGTATGGGACCATCTATGATGGTAGATTTCTGCTGGTTGTCCGTTTGGGGAGGGTTATTTCTGGGAACAAATTTGCCTGACTTTATATCTGCCAACTTCTTCCTGCACTCTCTTTGGAAATGACCTGGCTTTTTACAGTAGTGGCAAGGAAAATTGTGTCTCATTCTTCCTCCTGTATTAGCTTGTGCTATTCTAACAGGCTTACGATTCTCTCTCATATCCATGGCTATTCCTAAACATCGTTGTTTCACAATATTTGGTTGTTCAATTGTTCTCCAATCTGGAGTAGAGGATTTAAATTTTTCTCTGATTTTCGGATCTAGCCCCTCTATTAATTGTTTTGTAAAAAGTCTCCTTACTGAAGCATCAGTCAAATCCAATCCTTCATCCCTAAAGCTATTTTCTAGTTCCTGACTATATTCTTCAATACTTTGCCCAAATTTCTGCATAATCACACCTGTAGACCCCCTTTCCCTCTGTTTTCCCCTTCTGCTCTTCCAGATGGTACAAATGATTGGGCTTTTGGATCTAGGTAAGGTGGTGGGATTATATCACAACTTTTTCCCTTTCCCATGATCCATTTGGAAGTGTCTGGATCATACTTCCAATTCTCCTCTTTAGCTGTTTTTGAGACCTCTATCATACAATGTATGATTTCTTCCCACCCATTATCTTTGATAATTCCACCTCGTTCTTTACTCAGTCTTTCCCATTCTGTACTGAACATAAGTGCTTCTGAAATTCCCAATTTTCCTCTCACTCTTCTAATCTGACTTCTGACTGCCTTTCCACATCTTTCCTGTATGATATCTGCTGCTTCCACTTGTCCTAAGACGGTTTTGGTCTGTTTATTTCTCATTTTAGCTATTTCTACCCCAGGTGACGTTTGGACAATCACTGTGGTGATGTCTCGTTGCCTTCTCTCCTAGGGAGCTAAAATATCCTTTCAATATTTGCTATTTCTACCCCAGGTGACGTTTGGACAACCACTTCCTCTGTTGGTGGCGTCTCGTTGCCTTCTCTCCTAGGGAGCTAAAATATTGAAGGGCTTGTCTGCTCCGTTTCTTCTAATATGCAGGACGTACTTAAGTGCTATTATGCACACAGACCCAGCAACACCATACAGATCACAAAACTTTCTGTGTCAGTTAGCATACTTGTCCCAGGCTCATGAAAACCGCGTCCTGGGCTCATTCTATCACACCTTATCCAGGGAATGTAGAAACAAGTTCTATAGGAGAGTCAAGCATGGGCGGAGGTCTCCCAGAAGGACGCAACCACATGACCCAGTTAGGCTGACTTCACCAATAACCTTGTTCTAACAATCGTGGCTTATTGTTCTACGCACTTCTATTCTTCTTTCACAACATGTCACAACCTTCACACTGTTCACACACTGTTCACACACTGTTCACACACTGCCAGGGACTAGACTCATAAATCTATACAATATGGTAACCCGAGTTCTATAGGTATCCACTCACTACTAGACTAACCCAGCATGACACGGCTCATAGAGATCTTTCGGATAATACAGGGCAGATAAAAGAGAACTAATAATGTCTCTTACCTGGCCAGGTTTTTTTCATTTGCCGTCCATTATCCCAGATCTCCGTTGTCCGTATCCGCAGGTAAATCTTGAGTAAATACTCTCACCTCGGGTCCCTGTTCGAGCGCCAGGAAATGTTGAGTCCTTATCAGTCCCCGGCTTACTAATATAGGAATCCAAGTAATGACACGCAGCACAAGAGTTGTGTGATCATATGCAGGGATCGCCCAGGAGCGCATCTGGCCCCCCTGGTCTCTCACCCCTCTTTTTATATGGCAAAGAGATAAGCATTACAGACATGCGTACAAGGGCTCATATTCTCTAACAAAGAGTATCTATTCTACTGATAACGTTCACTTCTGGAATGCAGGTTACAATATGGCAAAGGAATGCGTCCATAAAAGGAAATGTCTACCTTGCTCAAGTTTCTTCATATAAAGCCAGACGTCTCTGAATAGGAAGACAAAATGGATTCTTCAATCTGATCTCCACAGTATAAATTAAAATTTTATTTCATAGAAACCAGCAGCTGAATAGGTTAGGAGTGATCTAACAGTCTGGTTAAACAACAATTCCATTTTAGTTCAAAGCTTTTTTCTTTTGCTCCCTTTGGCCAAGTGCAGACAAGCATACGTTAAATCATCCTATTTTCATCCAAAAAACTCAGACAATTTTCATTCGTATCGTCATCCATGTGCCCGTATTTTATGTCTGCATGGCATCCATATTGCATGTGCATTTTCTAATATACATAACCTAATACAGTTTCCTATATTTAGCATTGTGAATATCCATAAAAATTAGATGCTATGTGGATTATCCATGTTTGACCCAAATTTTTTTTGCATACCCATAAACTGGAATAGGCGAGTCTCATCCAACATACGGAAGAGACTAGTGCATGCTGCAATACTTTTCACCTCAACACTTGACCCATATGGAAGACTCACACTTGAACAGCCTCGTGGTCAGTGTGCTGTCTGTGTTTTACTTGGACAGCACACATGTGTATAATAGACCAGTGGTGGACCCAGACAGATATGGGCCCTGAGCAAGAGCAATATATGGGCCCTTTGAAGTCAAATAGCTCATCATAATGCACAATTTATCCTGCTTTAGCAGTAGAAATGGGCATTCTTACCTTTTGTACTCCTGTGCGGCTGCAATGATAAGACCACCCCTGTAATAGACTAGTTTTAAAACCCACAGTACGCCCTGATCTCCACTCAATAAGATATGAAAACTGCTGGCTGGGGCAACTTTTTCAGTTTAAATGCCGTGTGGAAATACATCATTAATATTTCAAGGGTTTTAGATTTGAGCAAATTTTTTTAAATTTGGTTCCGATTACGATCGGCGGCAAATATTGTATTTACAATATTCGCCAAACAGAGCCAAACTTCAGAAATGAACGACTATGTTTGGAATCGAATGTCAAACATAAATTCAGCAAAGGGTACCAATATGGCACGAATATGGCAAATTTAGATTCGGCGACCGATTCCGAACATATTCGCTCAACTCTAGTTTTAATCACTTTTTGCAACTATATTTATATTTAGTTCATTTTATATGTGAAAAAAATATTTAAATTGAGCTCTCAAGAGAATGCTAAAAACGTTTTACATTTACATATGGCATTGCGGTAGACAATATAAAATCTTTATTACAAAGTTATAGTGCCCAAGCTTTAATTAATGGCAAATGTAATTATCACATTGGATTAATGTACATGGATTAGAGATGAGCAAAAGTATTCAATTTGAGTTGAATTCTCCTTGAATTTTAAAAGAATTAGTGTTCTCCAAAATACAGATTTTTCTTTCATTTCACCCATTCATAGAAGCCAGCTCCGTAGAGTGCCAGTTAAACAGTTAAATAAAAGAAACAATGCTACTAACCTCACTGATCACCTAACGGGCCACCACTGCAGCCTGCCGTCCAGTCCTATATGCCTTTTATTTTCCCTATTCCTCATCGCGCATATCCTCTTCAACCGCTTGACACTAGGGTTGAGCGAAACGGGTCGTTCATTTTCAATAAGTCGCCGACTTTTGGCAAAGTCGGCGTCTCATGAAACCCGACCCGATCCCTGTGTGGGGTCGGCCATGCGGTACGCGATCTAGGCGCGAAAGTCGCGTTTCGTATGACGCGTTTAGCGCCATTTTTGCTGCCAATTAAGGAGCGGTAGAGTGCTGACATAGGTGTTAGGGGGCGTACACAACAACAGGCATTTTTTTTCGCGTGCATTACAGCGATGTGCAAAGTGTAAAATGAGCGTTCTGGGAGCGATATGGAAAATCAGCGTTTAGGGAGAGAGAGAGAGAGAGAGAGAGACAGAGAGAGAGCGATTTAAAAAATAATATTAAAAAAATTTCTTAATTGGGTTTCGTGTTTCGGCCGAAACCCGACTTTTCACGGTGGTCGGCCGATTACACTCGACTCGACTTTTAAGACAGTCGGGTTTCACAAAACCCGACTCGACCCTAAAAAACTAAAGGTCGCTCAACCCTACTTGACACCATTCCAGGACTTCCAGCACAACTAGGCCTCTCTGCACGCTGTGCTGTTATAATGAATGCTGTGACATCATGGTGCACATGCACATTATGTGGGAAGAGGAAAAGAAGAGACATGGAGAGCTGGAAAGCAGCCAGTGGGGGTGGCAGGACTGGTGAGCGGCGAGGTGAGTATTACACTTAGTAACATAGTAACATAGTTAGCAAGGCCAAAAAAATACATTTGTCCATACAGTTCAGCCTATATTGCATCAGAATAAATCCCCATACTGTATATACGTTCTTCTAAAGAACCTAATAACTGTAAAGTACAATATTTTTTATTTATATATTTTTTTTTTTTCACCACTTAGATAAAAAATAACCTAGTCATGTTAGGTGTCTATGAACTCGTAATGACCTGGAGAATCATAATGGTAGGTCAGTTTTAGCATTTAGTGAACCTAGAAAAAAAAGCCAAACAAAAAAACAAGTGTGGGACTGCACTTTTTTTGCAATTTCACCACACTTGGAATTTTTTTCCCGTTTTCTAGTACACGAAATGGTAAAACCAATGATGTCGTTCAAAAGTACAACTCGTCCCGCAAAATATAAGCCCTCACATGGCCAAATTGACGGAAAAATAAAAAAGTTATGGCTCTGGGAAGGAGGGGAGTGAAAAACGAACACGGAAAAACGGAAAATCCCAAGGTCATGAAGGTCATGATTCTGTTTGCCATGGCAGCCGCTGCCTGGCACTGGCTGCTCCAAGTAAGTTTATCATCTTATCTATATAATGCTCTGGAGTCTGGGCAGACCCCAGGGCATAATAAGGGACATTCATTTTGCATCGAACAACTTTGCTAAGAATTTAATTATCTTGCAGTATCCATATTAGAGATGTCCGGATCTGCTGGGATTAAAATTCAGCAAATCCGGACATCTCTAATATGGATGTTTTATAATCCAGTAATCTGTCAAAAATGTATTTTAACCCCTTCCCGACCCATGACGCCACGTAGGCGTCATGAAAACCCGTGCCAATCCGACCCATGACTCCTATGTGGCGTCATGGAATGATCGCGTCGCTACAGAGCGGGTGAAAGGGTTAACTCCGATTTCACCCGTTCTGCAGGGACAGGGGGAGTGGTACTTCAGCCCAGGGGGGGTGGCTTCACCCCCCCGTGGCTATGATCGCTCTGATTGGCTGTTGAAAGTGAAACTGCCAATCAGAGCGATTTGTAATATTTCACCTAAAAAACTGGTGAAATATTACAATCCAGCCATGGCCGATGCTGCAATATCATCGGCCATGGCTGGAAAACCTGAAGTGACCCCCCCCCACCCCACCGATCGCCCCCCCAGTGCTCCGTTATGGGGTCCGGTCCACTCCGTCCTGTGCTCCGCTCCCCCGTCCTCCTGCCCGCTCCCCCCCTGCTCCTATGTCACCCCCCCCGTGCTCCGACGCCCCCCCCCGTGCCCCGATCTCCCCCCCCTTATACTTACCGAGGCTCCCGGTCCCCGTCTGCCTCCATCATGGGCGCCGCCATCTTCCAAAATGGCGGGCGCATGCTCAGTGCGCCCGGCGAATCTGCCGGCCGGCAGATTCATTACAAAGTACATTTTGATCGCTGTGGTAGGTTCTATCACAGCGATCAAAATAAAAAAAATAATAAATAACCCCCCCCCTTTATCACCCCCATAGGTAGGGACAATAATAAAATAAAGAAAATATTTTTTTTTCTTTTTCCACTAGGGTTAGGGTTAGAACTAGGGTTAGAAATAGGGGTAGGGTTAGGGTTAGGGTTAGGGGTAGGGTTAGGGTTACGGGTAGGGTTAGGGTTAGGGGTAGGGTTAGGGTTATGGCATGTGCACACAGTGCGGATTTGGCTGTGGATCCGCAGCGGATTGGCCGTGGATCCGCAGCGGATTGGCCGCGGATCTGCAGCGGATTGGCCGCGGATCCGCAGCGGATTGGCTGCGGATCCGCAGCGGATTGACCGCTGCGAATTCGTAGCAGTTTTCCATCAGGTTTACAGTACCATGTACACCTATGGAAAACCAAATCCGCTGTGCCCATGGTGCGGAAAATTCCGTGCAGAAACGCTGCGTTGTATTTTCCGCAGCATGTCAATTCTTTGTGCGGATTCCGCAGCGTTTTACACCTGTTCCTCAATAGGAATCCGCAGGTGAAATCCACACAAAAAAACACTGGAAATCTGCTGTAAATCCGCAGGTAAAACGCAGTGCCTTTTACCTGCAGATTTTTCAAAAATCGTGCGGAAAAATCTCACACGAATCCGCAACGTGGGCACATAGCCTTAGGGTTAGGGTTGGAATTAGAGTTAGGGTTGGAATTAGGGCTAGGGTTGGAAATAGGGTTAAGATTAGGCTTGTGGTTAGGGTTACGGATAGGGTTAGGGGTGCGTTGGGGTTACAGTTGTGGTTAGGGTTGGGATTAGGGTTAGGGTTGGGATTAGGGTTAGGATTAGGGTTGGAATTAGGGTTACGGGTGTGTTGCGGTTAGGGTTGTGGTTAGGGGTGTGTTGGGGTTAGGGTTGTGATTAGGGTTATGGCTACAGTTGGGATTAGGATTAGGGGTGTGTTGGGGTTAGTGTTGAAGTTAGAATTGAGGGGTTTCCACTGTTTAGGCACATCAGGGGTCTCCAAACGCAACATGGCGCCACCATTGATTCCAGCCAATCTTGCGTTCAAAAAGTCAAATGGTGCTCCCTCCCTTCCAAGCCCCGACGTGCGCCCAAACAGTGGTTTACCCCCACATTTGGGGTACCAGCGTACTCAGGACAAACTGGGCAACAACTTTTGGGGTCCAATTTCTCCTGTTACCCTTGCAAAAATAAAAAATTACTTGCTAAAACATAATTTTTGAGGAAAGAACAATTATTTTTTATTTTCACGGCTCTGCGTTATAAACTTCTGTGAAGCACTTGGGGGTTGAAAGTGGTCACCACACATCTAGATAAGTTCCTTCGGGGGTCTAGTTTCCAAAATGGGGTCACTTGTGGGGTGTTTCTACTGTTTAGGCACATCAGGGGCTCTGCAAATGCAACGTGATGCCCGCAGACCATTCCATCAAAGTCTGCATTTCAAATGTCACTACTTCCCTTCCGAGCCCTGACGTGTGCCCAAACAGTGGTTTACCCCAACATATGGGGTACCAGCACACTCACAACAAACTGGGCAACAAATATTGGGGCCCAATTTCTCCTGTTACCCTTGTGAAAATAAAAAATTGCTTGCTAAAACATCTTTTTTGAGGAAAGAAAAATGATTTTTTATTTTCACGGCTCTGCGTTGTAAACTTCTGTGAAGCACTTGGGGGATGAACGTGCTCATCACACATCTAGATAAGTTCCTTGGGGGGGTCTAGTTTCCAAAATGGGGTCACTTGTGGGGTGTTTCTACTGTTTAGGCACATCAGGGGCTCTGCAAATGCAATGTGACGCCCGCAGACCATTCCATCAAAGTCTGCATTTCAAATGTCACTACTTCCCTTCCGAGCCCTGACGTGTGCCCAAACAGTGGTTTACCCCCACATATGGGGTACCAGCACACTCACAACAAACTGGGCAACAAATATTGGGGCCCAATTTCTCCTGTTACCCTTGTGAAAATAAAAAATTGCTTGCTAAAACATCTTTTTTGAGGAAAGAAAAATGATTTTTTATTTTCACGGCTCTGCGTTGTAAACTTCTGTGAAGCACTTGGGGGTTGAACGTGCTCACCACACATCTAGATAAGTTCCCTTGGGGGTCTAGTTTCCAAAATGGAGTCACTTGTGGGGCGTTCCTTCTGTTTAGGCACATCAGGGGCTCTGCAAACGCAACCTGACGCCCGCAGAGCATTCCATCAAAGTCTGCATTTCAAAACGTCACTACTTCCCTTCTGAACCCCGACGTGTGCCAAAACAGTGGTTTACCCCCACATATGGGGTATCAGCGTACTCAGGAGAAACTGGACAACAACTTTTGGGGTCCAATTTCTCCTGTTACCCTTGGGAAAATAAAAAATTGTGGGCTAAAAAATCATTTTTGAGAAAAGAAAAATTATTTTTTATTTTCATGGCTCTGCGTTATAAACTTCTGTGAAGCACTTGGGGGTTGAACGTGCTCACCACACATCTAGGTTAGTTCCTTGGGAGGTCTAGTTTCCAAAATGGGGTCACTTGTGCGGGAGCTCCAATGTTTAGGCACACAGGGGCTCTCCAAACGCGACATGGTGTCCGCTAATGATTGGAGCTAATTTTCCATTCAAAAAGCCAAATGGCGTGCCTTCCCTTCCGAGCCCTGCCGTGCGCCCAAACAGTGGTTTACCCCCACATATGGGGTATCATCGTACTCAGGACAAACTGGACAACAACATTTGGGGTCCAATTTCTCCTATTACCCTTGGGAAAATAAAAAATTCTGGGCTAAAAATAATTTTTGAGGAAAGAAAAATTATTTTTTATTTTCACGGCTCTGCGTTATAAACTTCTGTGAAGCACCTGGGGGTTATAAGTGCTCACTATGCATCTAGATAAGTTCCTTGGGGGGTCTAGTTTCCAAAATGGGGTCACTTGTAGGGGAGCTCCAATGTTTAGGCACACAGGGGCTCTCCAAACGCGACATGGTGTCCGCTAACGATTGGATCTAATTTTCCATTCAAAAAGTCAAATGGCACACCTCCCCTTCCGAGCCTTGCCGTGCACCCAAACAGTGGTTTACCCCCACATATGAGGTATCGGCGTACTCAGGAGAAATTGCCCAACAAATTTTAGGATCCATTTTATCCTGTTGCCCATGTGAAAATGAAAGAATTGAGGCTAAAAGAAATTTTGTGTGAAAAAAAAGTACTTTTTCATTTTTGCGGATCAATTTGTGAAGCACCTGGGGGTTTAAAGTGCTCACTATGCCTCTAGATAAGTTCCTTGGGGGGTCTAGTTTCCAAAATGGGGTCACTTGTGGAGGAGCTCCAATGTTTAGGCACACAGGGGCATTCCAAAAGCGACATGGTGTCCGCTAACGATGGAGATAATTTTTCATTCAAAAAATCAAATGGCGCTCCTTCCCTTCCGAGCCTTACCATGTGCCCAAACAGTGGTTTACCCCCACATGTGAGGTATCGGTGTACTCAGGAGAAATTGCCCAACAAAATTTAGGATCCATTTTATCCTGTTGCCCATGTGAAAATGAAAAAATTGAGGCTAAAATAATTTTTTGGGGGAAAAAAAGTACTTTTTCACTTTTACGGATCAATTTGTGAAGCACCTGGGGGTTTAAAGTGCTCACTATGCTTCTAGATAAGTTCCTTGGGGGGTCTAGTTTCCAAAATGGGGTCACTTGTGGGGGAGCTCCAATGTTTAGGCACACGGGAGCTCTCCAAACGCGACATGGTGTCCGCTAAAGATTGGAGCCAATTTTTCATTCAAAAAGTCAAATGGCGCTCCTTCCCTTCCGAGCCCTGCCGTGCGCCCAAACAGTGGTTTACCCCCACATATGAGGTATCAACGTACTCAGGACAAATTGGACAACAACGTCCATGGTCCAGTTTCTCCTTTTACCCTTGGGAAAATAAAAAAATTGTTGCTAAAAGATCATTTTTGTGACTAAAAAGTTAAATGTTCATTTTTTACTTCCATGTTGCTTCTGCTGCTGTGAAACACCTGAAGGGTTAATAAACTTCTTGAATGTCTTTTTGAGCACCTTGAGGGGTGCAGTTTTTAGAATGGTGTCACTTTTGGGTATTTTCAGCCATATAGAACCCTCAAAATGACTTCAAATGTGAGGTGGTCCCTAAAAAAAATGGTTTTGTAAATTTTGTTGTAAAAATGAGAAATCACTGGTCAAATTTTAACCCTTATAACTACCTAGCAAAAAAAAAATTTGTTTCCAAAATTGTGCTGATGTAAAGTAGACATGTGGGAAACGTTATTTATTAACTATTTTGTGTCACATAACTCTCTGGTTTAACAGAATAAAAATTCAAAATGTGAGAATTGCGAAATGTTCAAAATTTTCGCCAAATTTCCGTTTTTTTCACAAATAAACTCAGAAATTATCGACCTAAATTTACCACTAACATTAAGCCCAATATGTCACGAAAAAACAATCTCAGAACCGCTTGGATCCGTTGAAGCATTCCTGAGTTATTACCTCATAAAGGGACACTGGTCAGATTTGCAAAAAACGGCAAGGTCATTAAGGCCAAAATAGGCTGGGTCATGAAGGGGTTAATGATATCTGACAAATTGCTGTAAATTCTGTACTTTGTCAACAGCATTTTCTAGTAAAACACATTAACGAGAACCTGTCACCTGAATTTGGCGGGACAGGTTTGCGGTCATATGGGCGGGGTTTTCGGGTGTTTGATTCACCCTTTCCTTACCCGCTGGCTGCATGCTGGCCGCAATATTGGATTGAAGTTCACGCTGTGTCCTCCGTAGTACATGCCTGCGCAAGGCAAGATTGCATAGAAAAATGTTTGCAATTCCTAAATATTTCACAGGATATTTTTGTTCAACCCCTTTAATTAAACCTCAAAGTCTACACTTCAATTGCATGTCAGTTGCTTCTTTTTTTTAATAAAAAATACTGGCATGCAGAGCCCAAATCATGGAGACTCTGTCACTGTCCAAATATTTCTGGACCTAACTATCAATTATATGCATGCATCAGCACAATGGTAGGGGACTATGAAAATTAGTGGGGTTAAACATAAAAATAACTGGCCTAATGCTCCATGAGGTAAGTACTGCGCCCCCTTTATCAGATAATAAAAAGTATACATAAGTTTATATATTTTTTTATTTTTTGCTATCATCATTTTTTGGGGGGCACAGAATAGTAGTGCTGAATTGGACAGGGCAGTCATTTGTTATCTCTCCCATAGGTGCTTGGATAGCTATAGATAGGCTTTTTCTAACAAGGCCCCAAATCCTTTGAGATATATCACTTAATATATGGTATTTTTATTAGAGCTTCTGTTTTTTTGTACAGAGCTTGTTTCTATTCCACAGTTAAAGTGTCCCTACTATTTTCTATATATTTTACGGACTTAAACTTTCTGCAGAACTGTGGGGTCATGCAAAAATGAGTGCTGACGTTCTGAATGAGCACAGGCATAGAGCCGTGTACAGACTGATAGACAGATGCATAAACAGGTCCATGTGCACACTCATGTAGGAGCTAAGCACCTCTGCTTGCAGGACTGAACTCTTCAGAGCAGTGTTTTGACCGATCAATGACCCTTCCTACAAATGGACATTTGTAGGTGGGATTGGGGCTGGTCTAATCAGTCTCCAAATTGCCAACACCAATGTGTAGAATATGGACTTTTGCCGTTATGAAAATTGTATTACAAAACTAATCACCACAGAATGTAGGATCTACAGGTCCTTCTCAAAAAATTAGCATATAGTGTTAAATTTCATTATTTACCATAATGTAATGATTACAATTAAACTTTCATATATTATAGATTCATTATCCACCAACTGAAATTTGTCAGGTCTTTTATTGTTTTAATACTGATGATTTTGGCCTACAACTCCTGATAACCCAAAAAACCTGTCTCAATAAATTAGCATATTTCAACCGTCCAATCAAATAAAAGTGTTTTTTAATAACAAACAAAAAAACCATCAAATAATAATGTTCAGTTATGCACTCAATACTTGGTCGGGAATCCTTTGGCAGAAATGACTGCTTCAATGCGGCGTGGCATGGAGGCAATCAGCCTGTGACACTGCTGAGATGTTATGGAGGCCCAGGATGCTTCAATAGTGGCCTTAAGCTCATTCAGAGTGTTGGGTCTTGCGTCTCTCAACTTTCTCTTCACAATATCCCACAGATTCTCTATGGGGTTCAGGTCAGGAGAGTTGGCAGGCCAATTGAGCACAGTAATACCATGGTCAGTAAACCATTTACCAGTGGTTTTGGCACTGTGAGCAGGTGCCAGGAAGCATGAAGTGCTCCAAAATCTCCTGATAGCTAGCTGCATTGACCCTGCCCTTGATGAAACACAGTGGACCAACACCAGCAGCTGACATGGCACCCCACACCATCACTGACTGGGTACTTGACACTGGACTTCAGGCATTTTGGCATTTCCTTCTCCCCAGTCTTCCTCCAGACTCTGGCACCTTGATTTCCGAATGACATGCAAAATTTGCTTTCATCAGAAAAAAGTACTTGGGACCACTTAGCAACAGTCCAGTGCTGCTTCTCTGTAGCCCAGGTCAGGCGCTTCTGCCGCTGTTTATGGTTCAAAAGTGGCTTTACCTGGGGAATGCGGCACCTGTAGCCCATTTCCTGCACACGCCTGTGCACGGTGGCTCTGGATGTTTCCACACCAGACTCAGTCCACTGCTTCCTCAGGTTCCCCAAGGTCTGGAATCGGTCCTTCTCCACAATCTTCCTCAGGGTCCGGTCACCTCTTCTCGTTGTACAGCGTTTTCTGCCACATTGTTTCCTTCCAACAGACTTACCATTGAGGTGCCTTGATACAGCACTCTGGGAACAGCCTATTTGTTGAGAAATTTCTTTCTGGGTCTTACCCTCTTGCTTGAGGGTGTCAATGATGGCCTTCTTGACATCTGTCAGGTCGCTAGTCTTACCCATGATGGGGGTTTTGAGTAATGAACCAGGCAGGGAGTTTTTAAAAGCCTCAGGTATCTTTTACATGTGTTTAGAGTTAATTAGTTGATTCAGAAGATTAGGGTAATAGGTCGTTTAGAGAACCTTTTCTTGATATGCTAATTTATTGAGACAGGTTTTTTGGGTTATCAGGAGTTGTATGCCAAAATCATCAGTATTAAAACAATAAAAGACCTGACAAATTTCAGTTGGTGGATAATGAATCTATAATATATGAAAGTTTAATTGTAATCATTACATTATGGTAAATAATGAAATTTAACACTATATGCTAATTTTTTGAGAAGGACCTGTATATAGATTACAAGCAGCTAAAGAAGACATATGCTCTAACTTGTTGTTAATTACCATGTGAGACAAGCTACGTTGGTAAGATGTCCTCAGTTTCTGGTAAAATATGGCTTGTTAGAGCAGCTATGAAAGAAATTATATACCGATAGTTCCTGCCACAAAGTCTTTAAAATAGATGCAGTAGGGTCAGATTCAGCAAGATATCTTAGAAATTATATTTCATGACTGCTATGTTAATTTTATACATTCCGTTCTAGGGTAGGTGTGATGTAACACTTACCAGAAAGCAAAAAATCGTATATCTGTGATTCTCCTCACTCCTCCTCTTCTACTTCCTCTCCTCTCAAATTTATATGGGCAAAAGCTGTAATCTGTTCAATTAGCATATGACTTTCTGTGTATTATTTTTACTCGGTGTTCAGCACAGATGAGTGAGTAGTAGAAGTGGCTCATAAGTGCAGAAAGACACACTTTTCTGTAATAAGATACATGACAAAGTTTTTGGTCTTTGTACTATTTATTTATGGAAAGAAATTGTACTTTTGGTTATTTTACAGGCCCAGGTAACATCATTACAAATTAGTGCATACATACTAAATTACATGTACAGCATAAATAAATTATATTTCTGACACTTGTGCATCATCAGCAATTATCAACAGTCAACATTTGATTATTTTACGCAATGGGGTTTACAAAACCTATATCAGGTGAAAATATTGCTCTTCATTGCAAGTAATTGAAAAAGGTTGATTCCTTTCAGATAAGGGTTAGCCCCGGCTGAAGTTTGTTAGAAAAATAACAAACCTTCTGTACTCGCCTTCCCCGGGTCCACCGATGAGTCTCTGCTGGTTTCTGGTGTTCCCTTCTGCACTGATGTCACATAAAGAGGTAATAAATGAGCTCCGCTGCTGTCGTTCCGTCTAAGTCTGAGCAGCGGCGCTCACTGATTGGCTGCTGTGTTGTTGACATGACATCTGCTCCGCAGTCCATGCCAGTCACCAATGTCGAAGACTTGCCGGTGGAATCAGCATTGTGAGGAAGAGCATTACTGAATATTATCTGAAAGGGAACAACCCCTTTAAGCTATAATTTATCTAAGGCAAACTAAAAGATTATCACCTTCACTTTAATAGTTTCTTTTTTTCAATTACCATATTATTTGGAATATAAGACGCATTTTTTCCTCCCAAAATGTGGAGGAGAATGGGGGGTGCATCTTTATAATCTGGATATATTGGCTCTGGCTGTGGTGGGCAGGTGGGGGAGTGGTATCGGAGGAGCAGCGGGTCACAGAGGCAGGAGCCGGGAGCTCCGGCTAACTCCTGTGCCCGCTGCCAAAGAGAAATGAATATGCACTGCATTCCACGCCCATGGCGTGGAGGGCAATGAATATTCATTTCTTCCTGGCATCCTGGTATGATTGATTGGCCCCATCTCCTTGCTGGTATGATTGACCCCATCCCATTCCAGATATCCATGGCTCCATCAGAAAAGATTAACAAAAAAAAAAACCTTTACTCTTACCTTCCTCCGCTCCCTCACAGTCGCAGTGTCCTGCTCCGGTGCCAGCAGCTGCTTAATGCTTGTAAGCAGTGCATGGCAGGGAGATCATGCGCTGCTCACAAGCTGAGTACAGCTGCTAGAATACTCACCGGGTGTTCATCAGAGATTGCGGTGAGTATCCATTCCTCTTCCGTAGCACGCACTGTCAGCCGCATGCTTTCTACTGCTGCCAGCGGTCACGGTGAGTATTCCGGCAGTTGTTCTCTGCTTGTGAGCAGCACATGATGTCCCTGCCATGCGCTGCTTACAAGCATTAAGCAGCTGCTGGCACCGGAGCAGGACACTGCGACTGTGAGGGAGCGGAGGAAGGTAAGAGTAAAGGTTTTTTTTTTTTTAATCTTTTCTGATGGGCCCATGGATACCAGGACTGGGATTGGGTCAATCATACCAGCAAGGGGATGGGGCCAATCAATCATTCCAGGAACTGGTTGGGGCCAATTAATCATACCAGGAACTTGATGGGGCCAATCAATCATACCAGGAACAGAATGGGGCCAATCAATCATATCAGAATAAGAATGGGACCATGCATACCAGGACTGGGATGGAGCCAATCATACCAGAATGAGGATGGGGCCATGCATACCAGAATAAGGATAGGGCCATGCATACCAGGATAGCGACGAGGGGACCATATTGACCAGGATAGGTGATCTTAAGTACAGAATTGACCACATTTTTTGCTTCAGTTTTTTTTTCCTAATTTCCTCCTCTAAAATCTAGGAGTGTCTTATGGTCCGGTGCATCTTATAGTCTGAAAAATACGGTATATTTTACAATAAAATTATCTAGTATTTTTTTCCTCTGAATATTGCTCCTGTTGTCTTTTATGCTGAGCTTTCTGAGTGACATTTTGGATTGACCACATATTACACATCTGCCAAGTCATTAGAGACCTACTGCTGCTTTCATCAGTTAGAACTGATCACTGGAGATCAGAGCAGCTGGACCTGTTGTAGGGCATCTTATCATCTCAGTTTCCCAGGCAAATACTTTTTGTATATAGACCCTATCATGTAAGAATGTAAACAAAACAGATAGAACTCTCATTGGAGAGGTAAATAGTTTTTCTTCAAAATTCTCAGCTTAAATGGGTAGTCCATCTTCAAGAAACATTGGTGCAGTGGTAAAATTTCATCTCGAACACATAATCGCTGTATCCAACCTCAATCACCCTTGTCTTGAACGGTCAGGCCAATGATGAGGTGCAGTGATCAGATGTTGCAGACAGTACACTATTGCTGAAGTGTTGTAGACAGGGAGGTGGCACTGAAATGGCATAGGTAAGCAACGATTCTTTTCTTTTATTTAAATCTTTACATGCTTTGTCAATAATGTTTCTTGAAAACTGACAACCTCTTCAAAGGGGTCATATAGCCCTTTACAACCTCTTCAAAGGGGTGATACAGCCCTTTAAACTAAAAACTCCTACAGTTAACATTTATGTATTAGGGTTATACTCTGTGACTTCCTTATAATTTACTTTTACATTTTAAATGTATGTAATTTAAAGGCAATTTTTTTAACATCAGTGGTTGATCAAAGGTATAAAAGATAAGATGTTTACATATGAACGGTTAGACATTTTGTAATCTTACAGGCAGAGAGCTATAAATGAATTGAAGGAGGTATTAAAGGTAATAGTTTAGTCTAATCACAGGCAAAATGGTAAAACAACTCTAGAACCAATTGGACATGCACAAATTGAAAGGCAAACAACCAGTGCCGTGGAGAAGTCAGAATTCTGTTTTCATTTTGTTTTAAATTTTGCTTTATCATCTTTATCATTCTCTGCATTCCTGAGATTTCTTTCTTTCATTTACATTACACACACCTATGTTAAGGCATTCTTTAGAGTCGTAGTAATGTTTTCCTCATCAAATCATGAAGTACCCTTTTGTTATATCTCTTCTTTAACACATAACATGTTCCTCCTCTGACCCTCATTTTCCCTTTTTTCTCTTTCTCTCCCCACCCTCCATTTGTCTGTTCCTTTTGTTGACCAATCTAACCCAACCCCACTTTGTTTGCTCCCCCTATTCCATTTCTTTCTTCCCAAAATTTATCCTTGCTTGACCATCCCAACCTATTTGTTCCTGTTCCTCTCTTCGTTTGCAGCTTAGAGATGGCTAAACTGAGCACCCAGACTGCTTCCGTCACGACCCCTGTTGACCTCAACATGAACCTCTCTCAGTCTACCACCCCTTCCTCCACCCCTACCTCCATGGCTATGTTGGCGGCAGCTGCTGCTGCCTCGGCGGTTAACGTCAATTCCCCTCCTCCCCTACCAACTTTACCGACCACCCACTATGCTGTTCCTGTCTCCAGTCTGCTTGGCATGAAAACTGTCCCACTCCTGGCATTAAATGCAGCGGCCACTGCGGGGGCCACTGGGAATTTACCTGCTTATACTGCCAAAATTCCATCGACGAGTGGGGTTAAGAAATCTGACCGACAGAAGTTTGCTCCATATTGAAGGCATGAGAACAAAGCTCTACCAAGATTGTCTGGTAGATCACCCTAAAGACAACAATATGGCATTCTTATTTTCTGTTTCATTTTTTATGTTGAATTGCAAAGTGTTTATTGTTGCTGATTCAATTTTGTCCTCTTTTCAAGACTATTAACCCTAAATAGTAACTAGTTCCAACAACATATTGTTTTATCAGTTCTATTATTTATTTATTTAAGTTGATGTTATGTTTCATTCTCTTTTATTTCCTTTATGTATTTGTTTTTATTAAGGGGTGGGTTGGGGAATGAATGAATAAAATCACCTGGCACGCTTGCCTTACATATAGAGTTGAGCGAATTTTTCAAAATTCGGTTCCGATTATGATCGGCGGCAAATATTGTATTTGCAATATTCGCCACACACAGCCGAACATCATTGGAGTCAATGGGAGTAGAAATGAACGAATATGTTTGGACCCGATCATCAAACATAAATTCTGAACGAATAGGGTATCAATATGGCAAGAATATGGCAAATTCAGATTTAGCGACTGATTCCAAACTTATTCACTCAACTCTACTTACAAAGTTAAACATTTGAAAGTACTGCAATGTTATAATTTCTAACATACAAATTAAGCCATCCCACACACCCCAAAAAACTGATACAAGTAAATAATATTTAAATATAGTCTTTTGCAAAGAAACAATATCTGCAGCCAGTAATCAGTTTAATAGTTAATGTCAATTGGCCAAGCCTTAAAAGGGTTGTCTAGTCTTGGGGTGCAAGTCTGCCGTCATTTTATGTGTCAGCAGCCTTGTGAAACCCCACAGCATGTACAGTGCGCACAAGATTCTCTGGTGACAGCGGTAATGTGATCGCATGTAGGTGATTTGCATATTTCTGGCCACCTTCTGACCAGACATGTCCAGCCGTGCTCTACACCATTGTATTGAGCGAAGCCATACATGTCTAGTCGGCATGTGACAACATGTGAGCAAATTGCATACTTTCCTGGACAACCTATAAAAGTGTATAACAATACATCTTTTTGTAGTTCTGCTTAAAGGGATTTTCTTCTTTTAGAAAAATTGATTCCAAATGTTTCCTATGATGTAAAATAAAACAAGTAAGTACACTTCCTCCTTGGATCCATTGCTGCCTCTCCATTGCTGCTTCAGTCTCAGCGTTTTGACTGCAGCTGTGATGTCATGTTGACAGTTCACTTTATCATTGCAGCCAATCACTGAGCTCAGCAGCTTGATCGTTGTAGACATCGTGTGCCACTGCTAAGCTCAGTGATTAGCTGCAGCAGTCATTTGAGCTGTTGACTGGACATCATCGCGGCAGTCAAAACACTAAGACCAGAGCAGGAGCAGAGAGTTGGCGCTGGACACGGGAGGGAAAGTTCTATCGGATGTTGTTATTTTCTGTCACAGGAATTATTTGAGGTCCACTTTTCTAAAACCTCCTCAAATTATAAATAGCCAGATTTACATTGTGACTTCCATTCCTTGGTGATGGGTAGCATCCATCTTTTAGCAACTGTTACTATTCTGGCATCTGCAGAACTGCATGTAGCTCACTGTCACCAGGACTTGAGTGGACCCAAGAGCTGCAATTGATTGCAATGGTGCTGTGTGCAGCCAATGGAGACTGACAGTAGTAAAAAGTGGCTCAACAAATGATTCCAGGCATGGGAGGACACAAATTCATTGCCCCTTGCAGCCTTGGGCATACAGACAAGTAGGTGTTTTCTTGCGGCCTGTCCTTCAAACACAGTTTTATTTTTATACCCAGAAGAACACTAAACACACATTTGTTTCACATCAAAAGTTATTTTACCATTACACTCAGCACCACGCTCAACTCCTGAGCTCTGATCCAATGTTCGAAAAGATTACTGCAATATAAAGTAGACAATACAGAATGTTTTAAATTTCAGTGATTATTTTGTTGTATAATAACAATAATAATAAATGTATTTGTAGTAGCTAAAAACTGTTTGTGTTTTTGTAGGTTTTTACATATTTTTATCACCTCTATTGTGGAACAGTTATTATAAGTTATAATTATAACACACTCAGCACACATATGTGTTAGCCTGCCCTCTAGTGGTCAATGTCTATATAGGTTTCCCATCTCATAAAAGTATGGAAATCTTACATTAGTGATATTTGGTAATAATAATGAAAATTAAACTACCATGAGGTTATAAGTTTTAACCTTTAAAATAATGTACATAACCCTTCCCGACATTTAATCTATTGCTTTGTATCTAGTTGTTAGTTATTATTAAGTTGTAACAATAGAAGACGTGTTGGCAGTGAGTATTATGCAGTGTTTGCATACAGAAGAGCACTGTAGAATAGCATTTATCATACATTTTACATAGCAAAGTAGTATATTAGCATGAAATAAGTACTGCTAGCCACCTATGCATAGTATGCCTTGCACTGCACTGCGTTAGAGATTTTGCCGTCTGTGTTGTGACAATATGGTTTTACACAAGTTTTTATATGAAGGTGTGCTCAGATAAGGTTAGATCATAGCAGCTATTTACAATATATTGTCAAACATTGAATTATAACATTTCGAACATAGAGAAGACACAGTATGTAATGCTGACAGGTTAATCCTGGACAACCCTCTTGCCGCAATATTTTTCACATTTTCTTTTAATAAAAAGTAAACCCAATTTGTAAAAAAAAAATCTATTGAAAATCTGGACATTCACACTATAGAATCACATGACCTGGATTAGTTAGCTAAGTAGAGTTACATTTCTATTAGTTATCAGGCTCTTTCATTATCATTACAGATAGTTGTCACTCTCCATATATTCCGACACACGTCGCATAAATGTATAAAACTCCAGGTAATATATTTCTAAAGACAGGAGACTTGTGATTTCACAAGTGTGCATGGAAAGCAGTAGCCCAGTTAGCTGTATACATTTCCCATGCTAGCAGGACATTAGCATCAATCATCTTAACATTCCACCTGAAATATATGTTCATAGGTTTTCTATAAAATACACAAAACACCAGATTTATATCTAGAGTGGAGTTTATATTTCTTTTATCTATTGCAGAGAACATTATAAAGAATATAAATGTTTGTATACTGAAAATCAGAGGATTTCTGTTTAATACACCCCAAAAGTCAATACCTTCTTCCTCAAATATGCCCAAATATTTCTAAAATCCTTCTGAAATCTGGCCCGCAGGAAGTCATGTATACTAGCTATTAACACTCTTTCTTATAAAATATATTTGTATTTTTATGATTACAAAGGGAAATTCATTTTCATCACATGTCCAAGAATATATCGGTGAGCATTATTTTCATCATTGGCTTGTCATGTCACTTTGCCTACTTAAATTCCCTATCATTTTCTTCATTAAAGGGTTGTCCATCACTATGATTATTGACCTTTCCGTAGGGTAGGTCATTAGTATGAGATTTTTGAGGGTCCGACAGCTGGCAACTTTACTGATCATCTTGTTACTAGCTTCACTAGCGGCTGGCTGTGATCCGTGTACCACAGCCCCACCTACTGCTTAGTGGTTGCTTCCAGGTACTGCAGTCCACCTCCTATTCCACTGATTGTACCCCCTAACAACCTGATATTGATAAGGTGATCAATATCATAGCAATAGCCTATAGTCTGACCCTTTAAGGGAAAATTGTCATGTTAGTAACTGCCGCATTGCTGTACAGGTAATGTACTATGCATCTCTAACATATCTATAAAGCTAAATGCCTCAGTATATAGATATATATATATCTTTAGTCACTGTCTATGTAAATACCAGGCTTCCAATCACATTCTTCCGCCCAGTAGTGATGCCAACCACAATTTGATTGATCCTGACTGCCTTGATGTCACAGCATTGTCAGAGGTGATCCTGCACCTACACGCTGATAACCAGCTCCCTGCGCAGTTGCATTGAGTATGGCCCCAGCTTCATTTTCGATCCGCGCTTGCTCTGGAAGCTGTACACCCAACTTTAATGCACACGCCCAAGGCGCTGGCTGCCAGCACATCAGCACAGGCTTTCTTCAGAGAGCTGCTCGACGTCAAGGCAGTCAAGGCCATGCAACTTGGTTTACAGAAACATGTAAGGGATGCACATTACATGACCTTAGTAAGGCAAAATGATGTCACAGGTCAATTTTATTTGAGAATTAAGCAGTTACTGGATCTTTATCCTTATGCTATTACACTGGATCTCTAGAACAATTCAAGTGAAGCTCCACCTTTAGAGTAACATTATAGTATATTTTTAATATATCTTTTTTTCCCTTTTTTAACTCTGAAATTTAGAAAAAACAATTCCTATTGCTACCTATAAATCATCTGAACATTGATGGATCATATGATGAGTTATTTATTTCATATATAATTACGGCTTATGATAATCATTTATACAGAAATTTTGAATTATATAGTTAATACTTTCACTGAGCATCGTTTTTTTAGTTAACAGAGCTACAGGAGGTAATAAGGTGCTAAGTAACCGATTTTTCAGTTTTTCCAATTTCCCTTATTTTAAAAATGTTTGCAAAACTACATACAGGGAAAACATTTACAAAAAATGGTGATGCCATATCACTGCAAAAAATACAAACAAGATGAGTAACACCATATCTTGCACTGATAACAAGCCTTAAACATCTATATTCAGACTCTGTACCTCCCACTCAGACTAACTTGGTGCAATCTTATATTATGTGGTTGCCCTTGCACTTGAGTACGCACAATGTAATGCAACATTTCTGTGCAGGAGAAAGGTATGGCAACCTGGCATTTTCTCCACCTTATACCAGCTGTTTGACTGGTTGGTTCAGCAGGTAGGCATGCACTGATTAGGCTATTGCAGGGTGTCTTCATACCCCTTCCCAATATATGTCATACTATTACTTCTACTGTCAGGCACAATCAGGGGTGCTGATGGCTTGCTTTGATAGCAGGGGGTCTGCTGAAGACCCCTGTGCCTACAATGGTAGAACTCCTATAAAGCCCAGCATGTAGCTGGGCTTCATAGGACATCAATATTTTTACTATATTCTCCAATACTGTGGTATTGCATTATATAGTAAAATTGGTCAGACAACTACTGTAAAAAAAAGCTACAAAATACAGTAAAAAGTAAAAGAAAAAAATGAAATAAAAACAAGTACAAATTTGAATCGCCTCCCCTTTTCCCCATTAAAAAGAAAGAATGTAAAAAAATACAAAACAACCATATTTGCTATCATTGTGTCCATAAAAGTCAGATCCATCAAAATATAACATGAATTAACCTGATTGTTAAACGTTCTAACAAGAGAATGAGATCAAAGTGCTAGAATTGTAGTTTTCTCTGTTGCTGCAACCCAACAAAAAATGAAATAAGAAGCAGTTACATTATACTTACCCCAGAGTGATATCACTAAAACATCAGCTCAAGAAAACAAGACCTCAAACAGCGCCATATACCTAAACATGAAAACGTGACGTGTCTCGGAACATGCCGATACAAGCAATTTCTTTGGCGAATCTTCCAAAACATTTTCATCACTTAAATAAAAAAGAACAAATTTGGTATTGCTGTCATTGTACTGACCATGAGAATCATACTGCCAAGTCATTTTTACAGCACAATGAACGCCTATAAAACATCCCTCCCCCCAAAAAAAACAATTATGGAATTGCATTTTAAGAGTAATTTCTCCTCACTCCGATTTTTTCCTGTTTCTTCAGCAAAATGCATTGTAAAATTAATGGTGTCATTCAAAACAAAAAAATCCCAGAAAAAATAAGCCCTCATACAACTATACAGACAGAAAAATAAAATAAAGCTGTGGCTCTTGTAAGAAGAGGAGGAAAAAACAAAAATTTAAAAATGTAAATTCACCAGGTCAGGGAAGGGTTAAGGTGGGAGGCCTTTAAAGATCCATTCAAAAACTGGATAGTGGTTTGCAGGTAGCAATGGGAGTTTTTTCCAAATGGATTGATTTTCAATGTGACAATAAAAATGGTAAAAAAGTTCACAGACATTAAAGTGCTACATTAATTGGTTAAGACAAACTGGAGTTCCAATTTGAGCTTTCCTCATATATCACTTACCTTTACATTCAAATGACGGAAATTTGCTGAAAAAGAGCATGGACAGCACCTCCAAAAATTATGCATTGATCTAATGCTGCAAGGCAAAAAAATATATAACTGAACATGAGGTTCTTAGTTTAACCTTCTGATCAGACTGTATGAAGCCCACTGCCATGTCACGGCAAACCTCATAGTGGGTCCCTATCGCCTTAACGAAGCGGAGCTGTGCGCTGACCACCGCCACAGCGGCAATGCACCGGCAGGGCAGACGGCCTGGTGCCTCACAGTGCCCATGCTGCAAGACTGAGTCCCCATGACTCCAGACCACAGCACCCCACCAGCACAAAGCCACAGCAACAATGGCCGCCACACAGCATCACACCAAATGAAAGGAGCATTGAAACTCACCTTCCTCCAGCTCTCCAGTGAGAGCAAAATGGGCTAGACCCCGTACTTTACAGTCTCACGCTAATTTAAAATCACCTGTGCGAAACTCAGTCATGGGCGCTGTGCAGCACTAGGCTATCCGCCATGCCGTTGTACTGTCGCTGCGGCAGTGGTCGGCGCACGGCTCCGCTCGGTTAGGGCGATGGGGGCCCACTAAGAGGTGACGTGGCAGTGGGCTTCATACAGTCTGATCAGAATGTTAAACTAAGAACCTCATGTTCAATTATATATATTTTTGCCTAGCGGCATTAGATCAATGTAGGATTTTTGGAGGTGCTGTCCACTCTCTTTTTTAGCAAAATGCTGAAATATAATACCGGGTAACAAGGCTGAAGCGGCTAGTCCACATACACATCTTGTAGGCAAATCCAGAGATGCTCTGTTCACCTAGACTATCCATAGTTTGCCCTAAGGCCATAGGGTAAACACAAATCCCTCACTTTTGCTCTTATGGACACATTTTCACAGCATTGCAAACAGCATTTGCAAACTACAAAGTGAGTGAACATTCGGTGCTCAGCTATATTTATACATCCATTCCTGACCAGAATCGAGAATACAATTCAACTTGCCACCATTAGGATAAAAAAAGTGTTTTCCACTAAGACCTACTGACATACTCATCTGTAGGAACATTACATCTGCCTCACATTAATATATGTTCATGGAGAAACACTAAATTGAATGGTTATCAAATGTTTCAACTCTCGATAAATTGCCTGTGTTTGCCCCATTCAGACGCCCATAATGTGGGTGCATTTTCGCATCTGTATTAAGGCTGCAGGTAAGAACTGATGGCCAGTCTACTGAGCCAAACTAACAGCACCATAGATCTCTATGATATTAGTTCAGATGTTCAGATATTATAGACCCCACGTTCGGGCTGGGACTTGTGGCTGTAATATGGATGCTAAGATGGGTCCTCATTACATCAGTGAGTCACATTGCACCTCGGTCACAGATTAGTGAGCTCCATGGAGTATCCTGAAACATGCAGCCTCAGGGGACACTTCATTAAATACTTCTTTTCTATGACAAATAATGTTCTTCATTGCATTGTTGGAACTAGTTGGAATCATGTTTTTGTTTCTTTTCACTCACTTTCTGTGTTTTATTCTGTGTTGCTTAGTGCTGAATTAGACATACAGCATGGTTACCTCCAATCTCCAAGGTACAGGCACTGTAGAGTGGCAATGTTCACTAACGTGCGCTCCTCAACGTATCATAGCTTTAATAGCAGATATTTACTCGGTTGTACCAGCTGCAACTAGAATGATGGTATCATACAAATGCAATATATATTTCTGATATTCAGTGTTTAAACCATGTTTACTCCAAGGGGCTGTCATGTAATCACCCCATATGAAAGAGAATCAGTATTACTGTACGGAGCCGGCGACAGTACCAATTTGTATTATGTGTCATTTCTGTATTATGTAGGTTTGTTCTCACTAGTGCACTAAATATGACATTGTAACCATTATTAAAAGTCACTCTTTTGTGTTTAACTGAAGTGTTTCTGTTTTGTACATATATAAATATATATATAAAAGAAAAACAGAATATAATACAATGACTCCCTGGCTATTAACAGCTTACACTAACTGCTGTGCAATGTTCTGAATTATTGTATTTATGGTTTATTAACTCTGAAGTAAAAACTGTTGTAAGAATTTGTGGCCTGCATTTCTCTGCTCTTTTATGCTGGTTGTAATTGAGTGTTATGTTCTCTAATGGTGAGAAGAATTTCCTTTCTTGCTTTTTCCCCCATCTATTTTCTTTCCACATTCTAGGCTTTCCTCAGAAGTCACTGGCCTGGGGGCAATGTAGTTTATCCCAACATGTTCCTATCGCAATAGTCTCAAGACAGGACTTTTCCTCGAAAGACAATGATATCTTTGGACTTAAGCACGTGGGGGATTATTGCTTGTTAGAATATTTCATACTATAGAGGGAATCGCAAAATGTTTTTTATTTAATTTGCTCTTTTATTTTCCTAAAGCATTTAATTCCTTCATTTTTCTCTTCATATCACAATTGTATTGAATGGATAAGCACTGTTGTGATTTTGGGTATTAACACGAGAGTTTTTCTGCTCAATGTTTTAAGTTCATGCTTAGAATATATATGATTAGAATATATATATGTAAAGCATGAACCTTTTGTATTACACAATGACTGTATTTCACTGAAGATTTAATGGTAAGTTAGATAATTTTGCATATATATATATACAGCATATGTACACACATACATATAGATATCTATTATTATTATTATTTTTTATTATCATTATTTATTTATATAGCACCATTAATTCCATGGTGCTGTACATGAGAAAGGGGTTACATACAGGGTTATAGATATCGTTTACAGTACACAAATTTACGATGACAGACTGGTACAGAGGGAAGAGGACCCTGTCCTTGCGGACTTACATTCTACATTATACATTCACATATATATATAGCTATATATGCAAAATTATCTTTGTAGTATATATATCTTTAAATAAATTTTTCCTGACTAAAGTGAAAATTAGATTTATTTTATGCTAAATACATACTAGGAGGGGTTCATTAATTCACGTTTCCAGAAAATAGAAAGTTCATTAATCTATGGCATTTATTCCAGTTTATCAAGCAAATTCCAGATGACCAAATTTAAACGAAGGTATAAAATGAACAGAACATTTGCGATTATTTACTAATGTTGTCAATGAAAAAATCTACAGGAAGGAATCAGCTGAAGGATTTCCATACCGGCTATATCCACTTGTTCTTATAAAAGAATACCTTGGCTTGTTCTTTTTATTGGGTGTCATTTACAGCATCTACCATCTCCAGTACATTATATAGTGTCACATTCTTACATCCTTTAGGGAAAGTACTGAATGGAATGGAGCCATCTTAGTAGTTTCATAAAGGCTTATGGGTTTAATGTATTCAGCTACTAAAGAAAACGTCAGAAAATGCTGATGCCATGTAATAACAAATGGCACATGGAAAAGAAACATTAGAACACGTAGCACAGTGGCAGCCATTAGAATTACTATCATTTCCAGTAGACCATAGGGTTAGAATCTGGGATATGGACTAAACTACAAGAATTTATCAGACTTGTCACAGGCTGTGAAGGATCATTATTTCTGATATGCTAAATCTGCACCCACGGGGACCTCAATAGGAAATAATGACATTTCTTCTGATAGTTATTTGATGCAACTGCCTATAGCAAACGTGTGACGGAGATTTAGCTTCTGCCACAAAACTTGGGATTCGAGACTAATAATTACTCATATAATAGCAACAAACAAGCAGCGTCTCCTGTTCTACTTGTATTAGTTGACTGCATCTAAAAACTGCATTTTAAAAGCTGGCATCACTGTATGGAAAAAGTGTGCTCTTGTAGAAAGCCTGTCTGCTGTAATCTGCCATTTCTTCCCAACCACAAAATACATTTTAATATTAATATAGCATGGGGTTCCTTAAACACAAATGAACAATGACAGCACAAATCAATATAAGGGCTTTAAAATGGATGGTATGAACATTGATATAATGGATGATAACCTTCTGATGGCTGGAGATCCTACCACTTGGGCCCCCACCGAACGAGGCTCTGGAGCTTCCCATTTCCATGCAGTAATAATTGCTCCATTTGTGGGCTGTCAGACTGCCATAGAGTACAGTGTTTGTGCCTGAATTGTCCTATATACACTAAATAAAGGGGTGCTGCTTGACCCCAACTCATTTCAAACTGGGGTACTCCAAAGCAATGTGCATGGACTCAGTGGGGGTCCTAGCAGTTGGAGAACCAGTGATTTAGCAGGTTATTAGCTGTCCTGCCAATGGCTGATATTGTGCAGCAACTACTATCCCATGGATAAGTCCATGGTTCTAAGGTTCGCCTTTATACATCAGTGAAAACCTGAGTTCTTGGTGCTCTATACTGTGCCTGCCATTCAGCTGTTTGGCACCTGCTCTTAGCCAAACATTGCTGAGAACATGCAAGTTGATCAGAGTTGGTGACAAGTAGGAGTTTTTTGATGTCTTTTCAGCTGCACAACATGCCATAATGCGAGCACCAGAAGCTTTAGCTCTCTACAATGTATAATTGTAAATTGCAGAACTTACCATTTCAAAAGATTACCAGCAAATAAATATTATTCATTGTAGGATGAAAAAGAATGCAATTTCAACATTATCTCGGTGTCAGTACTACACAGTTTTCACAATCTATACATGGTCAGTAGAAGGGAATCTTCATTGTTTATAGCGGCTCTATCACTAGAACAGTGAAGACGTTCCTGAAGTCTGGGCAAATCTACCTTGGTCGGTTATAAATCTAATGTGCACATGCGCATATTTCCTCTTGGTGACCTTGGTTCTGGCAGGAGAAGGTGTTAAACATTGATATTATACATTGAAAGGGTTGCTGGTGACAGGCTTTCCCTAGTGTAGTGCTATGGAGCCTGCAGTTTCTACTGCACATGTGCCAGAATTCAGGATGAAGACAGTGAAAAGTACAATTGCTAATCAAGCTAGATGGGTGCAGATAGAATATGATGCCTGAATACACTTGGACTAACAGTGTGTAGTTTGAATGATTTGAGTGTACAGAAAGGGTTAAAGAGTCATTCTGGGATGGATTTGCCAAGTAAGTACACCATCGGGGCCAGGTGATCTTTTAAGGATGTATACAGAATTTATTGTTAGATCTGGGGGCAGATCCATTTTAATGTTAAAGTATAAAACAAACCTTGCCACAACTGTTCTATAAGAAGATTTGCATATGTGAGCATCACATGACCATGATTTTTGATCTCTGAAATGAAATAATATAAGTTCCATTATAATGACTTCTAGAAGAGATCCTAAAAATATGTAAATCACTAAAATATAATACTATACTAAGGTTAAACAAAGACAACTCTTTGACGTTCGAACAATTAAAGAAGCACTCCCATCAGTTTTTTCCTCTTAATATATTGAACTCATCATTAGGGTTGATTTAAACGGATCGGTCAATTTCATAAGTCGCCGACTTTTGGCAAAGTCGGGTTTCGTGAAACCCGAGGCGATCCCAGCGTGGGATCGGCCATGCGGTACACGATCTTCGCTACAAAGTCGCGTTTTGTATGATGCTTTAACCACCATTTTTTCAGCCAATGAAGGAGTGTGGGCAGCGTGATGACATAGGTCTCGTCTTGCTTTCAGCGGCGTCACATGGGGTGGGGGTATAAATGCCATCTTACCATTTTGAATGTAGCGATTTACACATACCGCTTTGGATGTAGCGATTTACACAGTCCGAGGGGGAGAGAGAGAGAGAGAGAGAGAAAAAAAAATCCGCATTGACTTGCATTGGGTTTCGTGTTTCGGTCGGCCCCCCGACTTTTCACAATAATCGGCCGATTTCACATGATCCGACTTTTGAGAAAGTCAGGTTTCACGAAACCCGACTCGATCCTAAAAAAGTAAAAGTTGCTCAACCCTACTCATCATATTATATACCACTGTGTACTTACAATTGCTAATTTTGCTTTTTTACCCAGTTAATTCTACTGTTTTCCACTAGGTCTATGACATCATGTGATTAAAAACTGACTAGCTGAATTCTACTTCACTCTATTTAGAAACAGTAAGTCTATTTTCCCTGCACAAGTCATCAATAGAACTACAAAGTGTTTTCAGTGACCTAGATTTTTCGTTCTCATGATGACTCATGCAGGGGAAATTGACTTAATGTTTCTATGTAGAGCTAGAAGGATTCAGCCAGTCAGTTTTTCTTGACATGATGTCATAGACCTAATGGAAATAAGAAGCATTAACTGGGCAAAAGCGGAAATAAGAAATTGTAAGCTGATAGTGCTACATAATATGATAACTGCAATATATTAAGAGGATATAATCTTTGATGGGAGTGCTGCCTTAATCCACAGTATTGATCTAAAGGAGAGCTGAAATACCAAAGGAAAGAGGACATTAAGTCCCACCGCCAACTAGGTCAAGCAGAATAAATCCTTTGACTCATGTCCAGTCATTTAGTATCCAAAACTTGCAACATTATATCTTTAATGAATGTTATCAAGACCCCTTTTGAATTCAACCATAAAAATATTGTGTGGCACAGAGTTTCATAATCTCACTGCCCTTAAAGCAAAGAATCCCCATCTAGAAAACCACTAGACAATGGATCGTTATCTTATTGGTTCCTGTTTACCATACAGAAAAAGTTATGGGGTATATCTACATACTAGTGCTGATTTATGACATTAAGTGCAGATCGAACTAGAGCACCAAATCGGATTCCAAGTGCCATTTTCATAGAGTACTTAAGGTATAAGCAATTTCACTTCCCACTAGCTGGAAGCTGTCAGTTCATTTGTATTTATTACATATGGAAGGTCATACAGCTTACGTCAAATATATCAGAGTCACTAAAAAGAAAAAAAACATCATGTCAATATTTGTAATATAAAAGAATTAATAAAAATATAGTTTTTCTTTTTGAATTGAATCGTCTTTGCTTAATGTTTGAGATTATATAGGAAAAATATAGATCTTTGTACCGTGTTAGCCAGTAGATAGAAAATATTAAAATTTGAGAGTCCTCAGTGGTTGATACCTTTTAATGGCGAAATGAAAAGATGGTAACAAATTCCAAGCTTTCAGGACTACTCAGGTCTCTTCATCAGGCATAGAATAACACAAAATCGTATGCCTTACTTCATCAACTAAGGAATATGCTCCTCAGATCATTTAGTGGCATCACAACCATGGACCAGACGCCAATCACTTGACAATAAAACTTTCACACTCCTTATCTATGAACTGCTCCAATATTTATGGCCACAACTGTTATCCCTCTGCCATAATGGTAGTTCTGCTTCACGTGACTTTTCTTATCCATGGCATTATTTATGTGCTGTGTTGTGCATAAATATGTGATTCTTCAGATTTTGTGTCATTCTATGCCTGATGAAGGGACCTGCGTAGTCTCGAAAGCTTGCAATTTGTTACCATCTTTTCAGTTAGCCATTAAAAGGTATCAACCACTGAGGACTCTCAAATCTAAATATTTTTGAGATTGTATAACTTTTAATATATATATATATATATATATATATATATATATATATATATATATATATATATATACTTTAGCAAAATTGACAAACCAGCTGCTCAAACCTTATTCTACAATGACAGATTTGTTTCTGGTGTATTTATAACTTGATGTGGTTTGATAAAGTGTCAGAGGTCTTTTTCCTACTAGCCATCTATAGATAGCTCCTTAGGCCTTACCCTCCTCTCTTTTTTTCACTTGTATTTTTGTCAGTGTGGTTTAAAGAAAACTTTAATTTTAAAGGTAAATATACATTTCTTTCCTCCCTTTTTGTTTTTTTTTTCAGATGGCCATAGACATTAGGCTAACAATTCCAACTATTTTGTGATCAATAATATTAATAATTTGGTACTGTGTGACAGAATACTTGTTGTTAAAGGAGTTGTCCAAACTCTATGAGACTGCAGAATCGTGACAGTGTGTGGTGAGCATGCTGTCACAATTCCCCCGCATTGCTCTAGGGAGCGGACAGTCACATGACACATGTATGTGCTGCTGACTAGACGCATTCAGTTTTCTCTTTAGGAAGGAGTGGCTAGAGCAAAGACATGTCTAGCAAGTATGCACATCATGTGACCACTTACCCACAACCAGGGAATAATGACAGCATGTGCAACGTTCGCTGTCACCAACCAGCAGTCTACAGGCGCAAAGAGTGACAACAGTCTTTTGTACTAAGCCAAGACAATGTCTTTAATACTTAAAATAATTCTCAGTAATTAACTTTACAGTAGAAAACAACATGGAGTCATTGCAATAAATTTCCCACTGTCCAATTTTGGAAGTTATCCATGTTGTGGTAAACATCTGTATATGCCCCTTTTACCTTCAAGTGTTCTTATTGCAGAATAGATTGGAAGATTTTTATTGTATATGTGTATGACAGGAATGATAGGACTTAAAAGACTACAGATTACCATAAACAGCTAAAACTCCAACCAATGAACTAAAAAAACATTTCACACTGCAGGTGCCTACAGAAATTTGTGTTGCTTGGTATCCACTCATTTAATAGAAACTTGCCACATAAAGCTCACATATTGACATATACATGTGGGAGAATAGATGAGTATACTGATTGGTCAGCCCATACTGACCAATTATCAAACTAATCTACTTGTTCTCTTCAAATAAGCAAAGAAGCCTCAAATATGTCAAATGGATTTGCCCAGTTCAGGAAGGCAGGGATTAAAATCAGTCAATCTTCTCATCTGTATCTGGGAATGTTGTTTGTAGCTCTCCACTGGCATCTAACAAGTAATAAAATGGGTTTTTACTGTTTGTCTTCCCCTTTTCTGTACTGTTGTCTGCTCCTAATTCCTAATATTCCCAATTAATTCTACACTTTACATTTCCAGCATATATTTACTAGCTCAATTTTTGTACAATTATTTTTGATACCTCTAAACCAACCGTGGTTTTTTAGTTTCATTTAAATGTTGCCTTATCAGAAAAATCTTACAATCCCTGGAAAAATGAGCTTGACTATGAAGCATGAAATATTTGTTAAGTTCCATATTCATCAATAAAACTGTAAGAAAACTCTTTTCTTCTTTTCACAGTTTCTTTTGGTGAATATGAATTAATCCGTATGGATTCAGCTTTACATCGGGCCTTCATCTCCTTGAAAGCGTCAGGAAATTTTGTGTCCATCGAGGTTCACTGCTTGACTAAGGAGTTGGATAGAGCCACCATACTCTGCTATGTGCTTTTTTTATTGGAAGTAATTATTAAACCGGCAATAGTTTGTAGAATGTCAGTGTGTTGGTGAATGATCATTCTTATGAGAATGAATATAAACTTGCTTAAAAGAAGATGATGACCTATACAGAACACAAAAAAGGAAATAAAAGAAGAAAAAAAGACATATTGTAAAATTGCAAAAAGCAGTAAATGTGTATTTGCACTCTCCCCAAAATACATTGGTTCTAGCTCAGGTGGCTGTTGTGGCTGAATATTTTGGAACACTTGTTTTCAATTATTCTTTATTTTAGACAAAACAGTAAATACAGTCTGCACCGTGAACATTATCTGTGTAAAACAATTGGGCCACTCAAGCCATTTTGAACTGTTCGACTACTTGAAATGGCATCATTTTTTTCTGAATTTTCTCTTGGTGTCACATATGTGATCGAAATAATGTATCTCCACCTAGAATACGCTGTGCATTACTAATCCTAGTAACTTAACCCGCGTAAAACATTTGAGGACAACGCTATAACTATGGGGAAATTGTCCTGTGGGGCAATTTTTGAATAAAGCCATTGGTAACTTATCACCTTTATCATGATACAACATAAAGAAAAGCATTAATGCCATCAGGGGATAATGTGCTGTTTTAAGCACAATTTTACCTTTGACTATCTAGTAAAGGGGATATGTGCCCATTTTGTATATTCTGTTGCCTCCTCCAGGAATTCTTACTGCCCTGAAATTCTTGAAGACACAATCCCCAGACAGATCATCATCAGTCATTAGAAATGTGGAGTCTGCAGAGGTTACATGCAAAGGACAGTACATGCTGGACATGTTTGCATCACAGACACAATAGCCTCTTCTGAATACAGAATAATCTGTGCTATGGCTGCTGTAAAATATTTATTTTATAAAGGGCTGCTAAGGAGTTACCTGTGTTAACATCTTACCAGACCTGTATGGGAATGAAACTGATGCGGCTGCAATGCATTATGCTCTTATGTCAGTCAGTATGTGATGGCTGCGCCGTGTACCTATTGATTTCATATTTTTATTTTAATGTTCAGTGCCCAAATAAACAGTCATTTTCTGCAAATTAAATATTTTAAGCATTTCGTCAGCTTCGGTAAAACAGTCCTATGAATACTAGCAATGACTAAACTAGTTCATTTTGTTATTAGTGTGCACAATATTTTTCAAATGCAAACATAAATGTGTATATATATATATATATATATATATATATATACATACACACATATACAGTAGATATACATACACACACACATACACTGAATGTGCATCATATGCAATGTGGACCAATTTATTTTGTCATCTGATCAATGTTCGTGTTTCACTTCTTTTTATGAAACTATTTTAAAGAAAGATGGAGACATACTGCAACAGTGAGGAAGTGAGTAGTGATGAGCAACTGTGCTCATTACTTGGGTTTTCCGAGCATGCTCGGGTGTTCTCCGAGTATCTTGGGCATCATGCAGCTGTGGGGGACACAAACATAATCTACGAGCACGCCCAAGATACTCGGAGAACACCCGAGTATGCTCGGAAATCTCGAGTAACAAGCACACTCACTCATCACTAGAAATGAGTAACACCAATATATTCCGTGATCAGAAACAGTCCTAGTCAATTGTAATCACCAGTAATAAATTGCAGCATTCGGCCGAATCTGAAGAACAGAGCTTTAATGTAACTAAATAAAGAAACCTTTTAAGACAATCAAGTCTGGCGTATGTCCAGTGTTTTATGCTCTGACACGTTGACAATATTGGAAGAATAAATGTTCATTATCTATTTAAGTCATGTGCTTCTTTTTCCTTCCTTTTTTTTGCAAAAATGAAATAAGAATACAAGTCTACCAATACCATTCCTACAGTGTCTGCTATAAGATACAGCAAAGTACCACATCATTGGCATAGTCATGTAGAAATTCAGCAGTAACATACAGTTAGGTCCATATATATTTGGACACAGACAACATTTTTCTAATTTTGGTTATAGACATTACCACAATGAATTTTAAACAAAACTATTCCGGTGCAGTTGAAGTTCAGACTTTCAGCTTTCATTTGGGGGTATCCACATTAAAATTGGATGAAGGGTTTAGGAGTTTCAACTCCTTAACATGTGCCTCCCTGTTTTTAAAGGGACCAAAAGTAATTGGACAGATTAAATAATTTTAAATAAAATGTTCATTTCTAGTACTTGGTTGAAAACCCTTTGTTGGCAATGACTGCCTGAAGTCTTGAACTCATGGACATCACCAGACGCTGTGTTTCCTCCTTTTTGATGCTCTGCCAGGCCTTCACTGCGGTGGTTTTCAGTTGCTGTTTGTTTGTGGGCCTTACTGTCTGAAGTTTAGTCTTTAACAAGTGAAATGCATGCTCAATTGGGTTGAGATCAGGTGACTGACTTGGCCATTCAAGAATATTCCACTTCTTTGCTTTAATAAACTCCTGGGTTGCTTTGGCTTTATGTTTTGGGTCATTGTCCATCTGTAGTATGAAACGACGACCAATCAGTTTGGCTGCATTTGGCTGGATCTGAGCACACAGTGTGGGTCTGAATACCTCAGAATTCATTCGGCTGCTTCAGTCCTGTGTGACATCATCAATAAACACTAGTGACCCAGTGCCACTGGCAGCCATGCATGCCCAAGCCATCACACTGCCTCCGTTGTGTTTTACAGATGATGTGGTATGCTTTGGATCATGAGCTGCACCACGCCTTCGCCATACTTTTCTCTTTCCATCATTCTGGTAGAGGATGATCTTGGTTTCATCTGTCCAAAGAATGTTCTTCCAGAACTGTGCTGGCTTTTTTAGTTGTTTTTTTTAGCAAAGTCCAGTCTAGCCTTTTTATTCTTGATGCTTATGAGTGGCTTGCACCGTGCAGTGAACCCTCTGTATTTACTTTCATGCAGTTTTCTCTTTATAGTAGATTTGGATATTGATACGCCGACCTCCTGGAGAGTGTTGTTCACTTGGTTGGCTGTTGTGAAGAAGTTTCTCTTCACCATGGAGATTATTCTGCGATCATCCCCCACTGTTGTCTTACGTGGGCGCTCAGGTCTTTTTGCATTGATGAGTTCACCAGTGCTTTCTTTCTTTCTCAGGATGCACCAAACTGTTGATTTTGCCACTCCTAATATTGTAGCAATTTCTCGGATGTTTTTTTTTCTGTTTTTGCAGCTTAAGGATGGCTTGTTTCACCTGCATGGAGAGCTCCTTTGACCGCATGTTTACTTCACAGCAAAACCTTCCAAATGCAAGCACCACACCTCAAATCAACTCCAGGCCTTTTATCTGCTTAATTTAGAATGACATAACGAAGGGACTGCCCACACCTGTCCATGAAATAGCCTTGGAGTTAATTGTCCAATTACTTTTGGTCCCTTTAAAAACAGGGTGGCACATGTTAAGGAGCTGAAACTCCTAAACCCTTCATCCAATTTTAATGTGGATACCCTCAAATGAAAGCTGAAAGTCTGAACTTCAACTGCATCTGAATTGTTTTGCTTAAAATTCATTGTGGTAATGTCTATAACCAAAATTAGAAAAATGTCATCTCTGTCCAAATATATATGGACCTAACTGTATCTACGCTGCCACAGATCAGCATCACAGATATTCCCTCTGTGTCTCTCTCATACCCAATAAGACCATGGAGTGTGGAAAGAAAACAAAGCAAACTCAGAGAGAACATTTACATGCCACATGCAAACAAATACACCATCTGTAAGTTTTAAGAAATTCAGTGGAAAATGTTATATCTTGTATACAAGTGTACATAGCAACCAATCATGTTGCAGCCTTAATATTAAAAATGGCGGCTGAAAAATGAGACGTAGATTATAATTGTCTTCTTTGTTCAACTGCAACACTTTTCCATTGTTCTCCCTATATTTTCTGTGACATCAAGGTTTCAACAATGAAATTTGTTAAAATACAATATCTCCAAATGTTTGAAACCTCATTGCTCAAGCATGTTAAAACTCTGGCCAAGAACACTCACAGATGTTGAGACACTGGCATATCATGTCCCAAACCAGAAAGGAAGGACTTCTATTTTATATTAGTTTTGGATTCTGAGTTTCCTCCTCATCCATATTAGTATATAATACAGCAAAAATATTAAAACACTATAGCTTTGTACTACTGTAGTGTAAAACAAGATTTACCACATGGTGCCAAGTGAATCCTGAGAAGCTGTGGCCTAAAAGGTTCTATTTGCCATATATTTAGGCACTGCACTGGTACAATCCTTTTGCTGAAACCCTTTGCACACATGGCCATAGCTGTATACCCTGTGTTGGGTCCCATAAGTGTGAAGGGAGCTCAGGAAGTGAGTTCTTTCTTACATGGTAAATGCCAGTGATATGAAAGTTGTATTTAAATTACATTGCCAGTGCCCACCTGCATTATCTCCGATCAGACCCCTGTGATGCAATGGTGCACAGATGGGTTACCATGGTGACCTGGAGGCTACAGAAAGACCTGATCAATACCATCTTGGTATTCCAATAAAGCTGTGAAGTTTCAGGGTTGTAATCACTTAGGCAGGTTAACGATGCCTAATATATCCCCATTGTTGTGCAGCAAATACAGGTAGATGGCCAATATACATTGCCCTCAGTCCACAAGATCCCCTTCCACTGCCCTTTTACCAGATGATAGTCTCCCAACTTTTGGTTGGACTACAGATTTCGTATCTCCAACTAGTATAGTCTGTATTCACAGTTCATGAAATCCAGACCAGATGACAGATCCCTCTACCCGTAGCAAGGGGATCCAGCTTAGCCGTCAACTGATCTCCAAAACTCCAAAGTCCATCCACCCATGGCTCCAGGACCTCAGCCTAGATCCTCTCCCCTCAATGTCATTCCAACAACTCCCTTACTAACAGTGTGGCTTCTTTTCCTCCCTCCTCCTTAAACATTTGCTTTTAGCTCAAAGAATGAAGAATATTCCCAGAGCCCATCACCTGGGACTGCAGGCGAGACCCCCTGCAGTGACAGCTCCATTGGATCTACAATCCCCATCCAAACAATGGGATATTGGCTGGAAGAACAATGGAATGATAAAGTTCCTTGATTACTAATCTTGAGTTTCACCTTATGGCTATGTGCACACGTATCAGAATTGCCGCGGCAATTTCCGCGGCAATTCTGCGCATCCTGCCGCGGGTATATCGCATGCAGAATTTGCATGCATATACCCGCAGAAAACTAGTATTTTGCAAGCATAATTAGCTTGCAGAATGCTAGCGTTTCCCAAGCGATCTGTAGCATCGCTTGGAAAACTGTTTGACAGGTTGGTCACACTTGTCAAACATAGTGTTTGACAAGTGTGACCAACTTTTTACTATAGATGCAGCCTATGCAGCATCTATAGTAAAAGGTAGAATGTTAAAAATAATAAAAAAAATAAAAAAAAGGTTATACTCACCTCAGCGGCGTCCGTTCCTAATGCTGTGTGTTCAGGACCTTCCATTGACGTAGCGGTCACGTGACCCGTGGTCATGTGACCGTGACGTCATCGCAGGTCCTTCACACACACCACAGAAGCCGATGAGAAGGTCGGGCCGCCAGAGGGTGAGTATATCGCTATTTTTTATTTTAATTCTTTTTTTTTTACCACTTATATGGTGCCCAGTCCGTGGAGGAGAGTCTCCTCTCCTCCACCCTGGGTACCAACCGCACTTGATCTGCTTACTTCCCGCATGGTGTGCACAGCCCCGTGCGGGAAGTAAGCAGATCAATGCACTCCTATGTGTGCAGAATCGCCGCGATTCCGCAATTTTAATGAACATGCTGCGTTTTTTTCTGGATTGCGATTCCGCTCAGGAAAAAAATGCAGCATGTGCACAAAAAATGCGGATTGCATTCTGTTACATAGGATGCTTAATGTTAGCGTTTTTTTCGCGGTTTTATAACGTTTTTATAGCGAAAAACTGCAAAAAAAACACAAAAAATCTGCTACGTGTGCACACAGCCTATGTATGCATAAGCTCTAGCCTGCTTACTATCACTGAATGGAAACGTTGATTCCTAACGCTGAACTGACGAGTAAGCAAATCTCTAATAAAACACAGCAAGCAAATATCTAATAAAACACAACAATAATATCTACACAACCGATGCTCTGTGCTGGAAAAAGTCTGCATCCCTAAAGGTACCTTCACACTAAGCGACTTTGCAGCGAGAACGACGACGATCCGTGACGTTGCAGCGTCCTGGATAGCGATCTCGTTGTGTTTGACATGCAGCAGCGATCTGGATCCCGCTGTGATATCGCTGGTCGGAGCTAGAAGTCCAGAACTTTATTTCATCGCTGATCACCCGCTGTCATCGCTGGATCGGCGTGTGTGACGCCGATCCAGCGATGTGCTCACTTGTAACCAGGGTAAATATCGGGTTACTAAGCGCAGGGCCGCTGTGCTTTGCTTTACTGCCGGCGCTGACACATTTAGTGCAGGAAGCTCTGAGCAGCAGCGCATAACCCTGTGGACGCCGGGGGACGTGACAGACATCAGAATGTGAGTATGTACTGTTTTTTTTTTTTACTTTTACAAATGGTAACCAGGGTAAATATCGGGTTACTAAGCGCGGCCCTGCACTTAGTAACCCAATGTTTACCCTGGTTACCCGGGTGCTGCAGGGGGACTTCGGCATCGTTGAAGACAGTTTCAACGATGCCGAAGTCGTTCCCCTGATCGTTGGTCGCTGGAGAGAGCTGTCTGTGTGACAGCTCCCCAGCGACCACACAACGACTTACCAACGATCACGGCCAGGTCGTATTTCTGGTCGTGATCGTTGATTAGTCGTTTAGTGTAACGGTACCTTTAGAGCCGTGGACTCTACTTTACATCTATTTGTCCAGTAGTCTCTAGTAACTGACCACTTCCTCACAGAAGCTAAGCTGAGCTTTATAGGTAATCATAGGATCTTAGATTTAAGTTCCCTCAATGAACTAAAATGAGAACCACCTGAAGAAATAATACTTTGAAACGCATAGAGAATAAACCGCACTGTTACCCTCACTCGTTTGAACTCCGTAGTTGGATAAAACACCTGTAGCGCAGATTACCCACAACTTTCAAATAATCAAATAGTTGATATATGACATTTCAGGCCATAAGTTACCTAATAAATCCACTGACACCAGTTGATAATCCAGAGTCAAGAAGCATATTGATTAAGAATGACAACATTTTTATTAGTATAACATAGCTAAAATACAGTACATAATAGAATGCTTCATTCCAAATGTGGACGCTAGGTGATTACCATATATGTGATCACGACCAATGTGCCAAACCCCCAATAGACATTAAATGATTGTAAATATCACACGTGAAATACAAGAAAAACTCATAGGGATCACAGGGAGTATATTAACATTACTGTTCTATTTAACTCACTATATAGTATTGGAGCGGCCCCCAAACGCAGGACGGCGGGGTACTCGGTACCAGGTCTATCGGTTCTGAGGATGTCACGGTGGCCCGACCCGGTCCGTGGTCCTGCTAAGGGATGCCCAATAAAAGGTGTAGGTGATGGTGTAGGTCGCAGTAAATAACAAGGACACAGGGTTGCAGTCTCTTTACCTCTTTACTGAAGGCTTCGGGATCCGCAATCCAGAGCACTGCTAACAGGGCTGGCTGAGACCGGCTGGTCCGAAGGCACATAATATAATAAATAATAATTTTTATTTATATAGCGCCAACATATTCCGCAGCGCTTTACAACTTATAGAGGGGACTTGTACAGACAAAAGACATTACAGCATAACAGAAATCACAGTTCAAAACCGATACCAGTAGGAATGAGGGCCCTGCTCGCAAGCTTACAAACTATGAGGAAAAGGGGAGACACGAGAGGTGGATGGTAACAATTGTACATCCAGAGTTCCCTTTGCAGGTGGAAATCAGTGCCTATCTACTAGCCCCTGTGTGTTGTAGTACTTCCCTGCTGAGCACCACGGGATAGTCCTCACAACTGTTGTGTCTGTTTCTGATGTTCTTTCTCTCTCCGTCCCCCAGATGATATGGCTAGGACGCACCCGTATGACGAGGTAGGCCTGGAGTTATTTTATAGGGACCCTAGAGACGCCCCTCTCCCACAATTGCCTCCGTTGTCTGCTTAGGTGAATTAGGTGAGACAGCCAACCTAAAGTTAACTGTCCTGCCGTTGGTTTGAAGTAATGCTTGGAGCCCAATACTTCCTCGGCATTCCGGCCACCGGCTACGCGCCTCAGTAGGATGTTGCCACGACTCCTACTGTTTCTATTCTCCTTTGTGCTGTGATCTCGTTTCTCACTTCTCCACAATAAACCTCGTTTCGTGTCCTTTCTTAAGATGCCGCCGCAACGGGTGCAGGCGCGGCTCCGTAACGATCTGTCCTTTTCGCTAGGCCACTGTCAGGATCCCACCCCTGAATCTTCCCAGGAACTCCCTCTCTCACAGGATGTTGCCTGGGCAAAACCCAGTCAGCTTCTCTCTAACTTCCTATCCAACCCCCAGTTTTACCAGAGTGTGAGGAGTGGCCTAATACATAGAACCCTTTCCTCCCCCTGGTGGCCAGAGTGTGAAGTGTAATGTGTGACTGTGATACCTGGTCAGGTGAACTCCTTTAGTGCAATCAGACATAACATCACTACCCTTAGTGGCAGAGCTGCAACGACCAGGACTCTGGGGTGCTGCAGTATGTTAGGTGTCAAGTTCCTGCCGCTGCACAGGGGGTATCTTGAACCATCTCCGCTGCGGTCTCCCATTCTCTTCCAGCTACAGTGGAGCCTGCTCAGCAGAGACGTCAGTCCCAGTGTCTGGCTCAAGCTGATACTGTGAGCTTGGTTACTGCTACCCTTCCAGGCTCATCCATTGTAACCAGTACTGATCAGCGGCGAGCAGGCATTCCTGGGACTAAGTCCTGCTTTTCTTCTTTTGAGCATGCCCAAGGGATGACCCCTCATTGGAGGTCGAGGGTCACATGCTCAGGTCCTGTAGCAGCTCCTATTGGACCACTAGGAAGGTCCTGGAGAGCTTCCGCTATAAATGATTCGCATAGCCGCACGGCCATGCACTAGTATAAACTTATTTACATGTGTGTGAGGTGTCAAGTTCCCGCAGCTGCCCAGGGAGAATCTCGAACCATGTCTACTGTGGTCTCCCATTCTCCTCCAGCCGCAGCAGTGGAACCTGCTCAGCAGAGACGTAGATCTCAGCGCCTGGCTCAAGCTGATACTGTGTGCTTGGTTAATGCTGCCTTTCCAGGCTGTGCCTTTGTAGCCAGCACTGATCAGCAGCGAGCAGGCGTTTCTGGGACTAAGTCCAGCTTTTCCCATAATGAGCATGCCCATGGGACGACCTCCCATTGGAGGTCGGGGGTCACATGCTCAGGTCCTATTGCAGCTCCTATTGGACCAACTGGAAGGTCCTGGAGCGCTACTTCTATAAAAGGTTCGCATGGCCGCTCAGCCATGCGCTAGTATAAACTTGATAATGTGTGTGTGTAGATGAATGTCTGTCGATGGATGAAAGCTCCTTACTGATTCCCATTCCTAGTGTTGATGACTGCTCGCGAATGGTGGAAGCTACCTACCGCCCGACAGTGCTACCTGCACACTTAACACACGATTCTGTGTCTATTCGAAGTGCCTGCCTGTATGGCACCGTGCGCAATCAGTGCGCTTTCCTGACAGCCGGTCAGTGTAGGGTGGGAATTCCCGCTTGGACTCAGGATCTGACTCAGGGTGTCCTGAGGACACCGAGGGTCAGAGCGAGTCCAATCACCAGTTTAGTGGGGGTGATTCATAGGGATCGCACTAGTGTCTTTCAGCTGCACCCTGTGACTGTTAACAGGGTGCAGCATATTTACAGCGACTCTGTGAAGCAACAGAGTTCGCTTGAATTCACACTGGGTGAGGTCTAACCCACGTGTGAGCAAGCGTCCATCTGCCATTACTCAGCAGCAGGTGTCATCTCTGCACGGTGGACCCCGGACTGTGAACGCACCTCATATTCTCTAATATGATTATTTGGTGCATTCTGTCAGTCATAACATTGTACTAGCGCCAGGGTCTGGCTAGCAATGGCGGACAAACAGCGACTGCAGCGGTACATTCAGTAGCTAGAGGGCAGGTTGGCGGCTCTTGAGCGTACAAGCTCAGCTGTGGATGTTACCGCAGTAGCTGTTCAGGCTGCTAGCGTGGCTGCAGCCAGTTTGTACCCTGCCACCCCTACTCCGACATTATCCCATCTTCCGTTGCCAGATAAGTTTGCTGGCGATAGTATGCTGTGTCAGGGATTCATGAGCCAGTGTGCCATACATCTTGAGCTCCTGGCTGCACGTTTTCCCATGGAACGGGCTACAGTGGGATTTATTACATCCCTTCTGTCGGGCAGGGCATTGGAGTGGGCAACGCCGCTGTGGGAGCGTGACGATCATGTGATGCAGAGTACTCCAAGGTTCCTGGACACTCTGAAACAGGTCTTTATGGGACCTCGTGTCACCCATGATTCGGCGCTCCAACTTCTGGCATTGATACAGGGTTCATCCATGGTCAGCCATTTTGCTATCCACTTCCGGACATTGGCATCTGAGCTGGACTGGTCAAATAAAGTCCTTATCCCAGTGTTCTGGAGGGGACTGGCTGATAAATCTACCCGCATCGATCTTCATTTTAATGAGCGAAGGTTGGAGCGATGTTGTGAATTTGGATTCGGGGCTCCCCCGGTGGCTACTGGTGGAATTGAACTGGTGTCTTCATCTTCTCTGTTCACCTGTTCCCATCAAGATGTGGGAGTCGCTATATAACCTTGCTTCTCTGTTAGTTGCTTGCCGGTCAACAATGTTATCAGAAGCCTCTCTGTGCTTGTTCCTGCTCCTAGACAACTACTAGATAAGTTGGACTCTTGTCCATGTTTGTTTTTGCATTTTGTTCCAGTTCACAGCTGTAGTTTCGTTACTGTGTCTGGAAAGCTCTTGAGAACAGGAATTGCCACTCTGGTGTTATGAGTTAATGCCAGAGTCTTAAAGTAATTTCTGGATGGTATTTTGATAGGGTTTTCAGCTGACCATGAAAGTGTCCTTTCTGTCTTCTGCTATGTAGTAAGTGGACCTCAAATTTGCTAAACCTATTTTCATACTACGTTTGTTATTTCATCTTAATTCACCGCCAATACATGTGGGGGGCCTCTGTCTCCTTTCGGGGTATTTCTCTAGAGGTGAGCTAGGACTAATATTTTCCTCTGCTAGCTTTATTTAGTCCTCCGGCTGGTGCTGGGCATCTAGAATCAACGTAGGCATGCTACCCGGCCACTGCTAGTTGTGCGTTAGGTTTAGTTCATGGTCAGCTCAGTTCCCATCTTCCAAGAGCTAGTTCCTATATATGCTGATGCTATGTTCTCTTGCCATTGAGATCATGACAGTTTGACCGGCCCACTAAAGGGTTAAAATCCTTGGCTGAGAAAGGAGAGAAATAAGAAGTCTGCTGAGATTTTTTTTTTTTTTTTTTTCTCTCTCCTTCTAATCTTTGAATGGCTCTGTGTCCACCTGTTTGTAATGGATCTTCAGAGTGTAACTGCAGGTTTGAATAATCTCGCCACGAAGGTACAAAATTTGCAAGACTTTGTTTGTCATGCACCTGTATCTGAGCCGAGAATTCCTTTGCCGGAATTTTTCTCGGGGAATAGATCTGGGTTTCAGAATTTTCGAAATAATTGCAAATTATTTTTGTCCCTGAAATTTCGCTCTGCCGGAGACCCTGCACAGCAGGTCAGGATTGTGATTTCCTTGCTCCGGGGCGACCCTCAAGACTGGGCTTTTTCATTGACACCAGGGGATCCTGCGTTGCTCAATGTGGATGCGTTTTTTCTGGCCTTGGGGTTGCTTTATGACGAACCTCATTTGGAGCTTCAGGCAGAAAAAACTTTAATGTCCCTATCTCAGGGGCAAGATGAAGCGGAAATTTACTGCCAAAGATTCCGTAAATGGTCTGTGCTTACTCAGTGGAATGAGTGCGCCCTGGCGGCGACTTTCAGAGAGGGTCTCTCTGATGCCATTAAGGATGTTATGGTGGGGTTCCCTGTGCCTGCGGGTCTGAATGAGTCCATGACAATGGCTATTCAGATCGATAGGCGTTTGCGGGAGCGCAAACCAGTGCACCATCTGGCGGTGTCCACTGAGAAGTCGCCAGAGAGTATGCAGTGTGATAGAATTCTGTCCCGAAGCGAGCGGCAGAATTTTAGACGGAAAAATGGGTTGTGTTTCTATTGTGGTGATTCTACTCATGTTATATCAGCATGCTCTAAGCGCACTAAAAAGCTTGATAAATCTGTTTCCATTTGCACCTTACCGTCTAAGTTTATTCTATCTGTGACCCTGATTTGCTCTTTGTCATCTATTACCACGGACGCCTATGTCGACTCTGGCGCCGCTTTGAGTCTTATGGATTGGTCCTTTGCCAAACGCTGTGGGTATGATTTAGAGCCTTTGGAGACTCCTATTCCTCTGAAGGGGATTGACTCCACCCCATTGGCTAATAATAAACCACAATACTGGACACAAGTAACTATGCGTATTAATCCGGATCACCAGGAGATTATTCGCTTTCTGGTGCTGTATAATCTACATGATGATTTGGTGCTAGGATTGCCTTGGCTGCAATCTCACAACCCAGTCCTCGACTGGAGAGCTATGTCTGTGTTGAGCTGGGGATGTAAGGGGGCTCATGGGGATGTACCTGTGGTTTCTATTTCATCATCTATTCCCTCTGAAATTCCTGAGTTCCTGTCTGACTATCGTGACGTCTTTGAAGAATCCAAGCTTGGTTCGTTACCTCCGCACCGAGAGTGCGATTGTGCCATAGATTTAATCCCGGGTAGTAAATACCCAAAGGGTCGTTTATTTAATCTGTCTGTGCCTGAACATGCTGCTATGCGAGAATATATAAAGGAGTCCTTGGAAAAGGGACATATTCGTCCATCGTCATCTCCCTTAGGAGCCGGTTTTTTCTTTGTGTCAAAAAAAGACGGTTCTTTGAGACCATGTATCGATTATCGGCTTTTGAATAAGATCACTGTTAAATATCAATACCCATTGCCGTTGCTGACTGATTTGTTTGCTCGCATAAAGGGGGCCAAGTGGTTCTCGAAGATTGACCTTCGTGGGGCGTATAATTTGGTGCGAATCAGGCAGGGGGATGAGTGGAAAACCGCATTTAATACGCCCGAGGGCCACTTTGAGTATTTAGTGATGCCTTTTGGTCTTTCAAATGCTCCGTCAGTTTTCCAGTCCTTTATGCATGATATTTTTCGCGATTATTTGGATAAATTTATGATTGTGTATCTGGATGATATTCTGATTTTTTCGGATGACTGGGACTCTCATGTCCAGCAAGTCAGGAGGGTTTTTCAGGTTTTGCGGTCTAATTCTTTGTGTGTGAAGGGTTCTAAGTGTGTTTTTGGGGTACAGAGGATTTCCTTTTTGGGATATATTTTTTCTCCCTCTTCCATTGAAATGGATCCTGTCAAGGTTCAAGCTATTTGTGATTGGACGCAGCCCTCTTCTCTTAAGAGTCTTCAGAAATTTTTGGGCTTTGCTAACTTTTATCGTCGATTTATTGCTGGTTTTTCGGATATTGCTAAGCCATTGACCGATTTGACTAAGAAGGGTGCTGATGTTGCTGATTGGTCCCCTGATGCTGTGGAGGCCTTTCGGGAGCTTAAGCGCCGTTTTTCCTCTGCCCCTGTGTTGCGTCAGCCTGATGTTGCTCTACCTTTTCAGGTTGAGGTCGACGCTTCTGAGATCGGAGCTGGGGCAGTGTTGTCGCAGAAAAGTTCTGACTGCTCCGTGATGAGGCCTTGTGCCTTCTTTTCCCGTAAATTTTCGCCCGCTGAGCGGAATTATGATGTTGGGAATCGGGAGCTTTTGGCCATGAAGTGGGCTTTTGAGGAGTGGCGCCATTGGCTTGAGGGGGCCAGACATCAGGTGGTGGTATTGACTGACCACAAAAATTTGATTTATCTTGAGACCGCCAGGCGCCTGAATCCTAGACAGGCGCGCTGGTCATTATTTTTCTCTCGGTTTAATTTTGTGGTGTCATACCTGCCTGGTTCTAAGAATGTTAAGGCGGATGCCCTTTCTAGGAGTTTTGAGCCTGACTCGCCTGGTAACTCTGAGCCCACAGGTATCCTTAAGGATGGAGTGGTATTGTCAGCCGTTTCTCCAGACCTGCGGCGGGCCTTGCAGGAGTTTCAGGCGGATAGACCGGATCGTTGCCCACCTGATAAACTGTTTGTTCCTGATGATTGGACCAGTAGAGTCATCTCTGAGGTTCATTCTTCTGCGTTGGCAGGTCATCCTGGCATTTTTGGTACTAGGGATTTGGTGGCAAGGTCCTTTTGGTGGCCTTCCCTGTCACGAGATGTGCGAGGCTTTGTGCAGTCTTGTGACGTTTGTGCTCGGGCCAAGCCTTGTTGTTCTCGGGCTAGTGGATTATTGTTGCCCTTGCCTATTCCTAAGAGGCCTTGGACGCACATCTCGATGGATTTTATTTCAGATCTGCCTGTTTCTCAGAAGATGTCTGTCATCTGGGTGGTGTGTGACCGTTTCTCTAAGATGGTCCATTTGGTTCCTCTGCCCAAGTTGCCTTCTTCTTCCGAGTTGGTTCCTCTGTTTTTTCAAAATGTTGTTCGTTTGCATGGTATTCCTGAGAATATCATTTCTGACAGAGGGACCCAATTCGTGTCTAGATTTTGGCGGGCATTCTGTGCTAGGATGGGCATAGATTTGTCTTTTTCGTCCGCTTTCCATCCTCAGACGAATGGCCAGACCGAGCGGACTAATCAGACCCTGGAGACATATCTGAGGTGTTTTGTGTCTGCTGACCAGGATGATTGGGTTGCTTTTTTGCCATTGGCGGAGTTCGCTCTCAATAATCGGGCCAGCTCTGCCACTTTGGTGTCCCCGTTTTTCTGTAATTCGGGGTTTCATCCTCGATTTTCCTCTGGTCAGGTGGAATCTTCGGATTGTCCTGGAGTGGATGCTGTGGTGGAGAGATTGCATCAGATCTGGGGGCAGGTGGTGGACAATTTGAGGTTGTCCCAGGAGAAGACTCAGCTTTTTGCCAACCGCCACCGTCGTGTTGGTCCTCGGCTTTGTGTTGGGGATTTGGTGTGGTTGTCTTCTCGTTTTGTCCCTATGAGGGTCTCTTCTCCTAAGTTTAAGCCTCGGTTCATCGGCCCGTATAAGATATTGGAGATTCTTAACCCGGTTTCCTTCCGTTTGGACCTCCCTGCATCCTTTTCTATTCATAACGTTTTTCATCGGTCATTATTGCGCAGGTATGAGGTGCCGGTTGTGCCTTCCGTTGAGCCTCCTGCTCCGGTGTTGGTTGAGGGTGAGTTGGAGTACGTTGTGGAGAAAATCTTAGACTCCCGTGTGTCCAGACGGAGACTCCAGTATCTGGTCAAGTGGAAGGGATACGGCCAGGAGGATAATTCTTGGGTGAGTGCATCTGATGTTCATGCCTCTGATCTGGTTCGTGCCTTTCATAGGGCCCATCCTGATCGCCCTGGTGGTTCTGGTGAGGGTTCGGTGCCCCCTCCTTGAGGGGGGGGTACTGTTGTGAATTTGGATTCGGGGCTCCCCCGGTGGCTACTGGTGGAATTGAACTGGTGTCTTCATCTTCTCTGTTCACCTGTTCCCATCAAGATGTGGGAGTCGCTATATAACCTTGCTTCTCTGTTAGTTGCTTGCCGGTCAACAATGTTATCAGAAGCCTCTCTGTGCTTGTTCCTGCTCCTAGACAACTACTAGATAAGTTGGACTCTTGTCCATGTTTGTTTTTGCATTTTGTTCCAGTTCACAGCTGTAGTTTCGTTACTGTGTCTGGAAAGCTCTTGAGAACAGGAATTGCCACTCTGGTGTTATGAGTTAATGCCAGAGTCTTAAAGTAATTTCTGGATGGTATTTTGATAGGGTTTTCAGCTGACCATGAAAGTGTCCTTTCTGTCTTCTGCTATGTAGTAAGTGGACCTCAAATTTGCTAAACCTATTTTCATACTACGTTTGTTATTTCATCTTAATTCACCGCCAATACATGTGGGGGGCCTCTGTCTCCTTTCGGGGTATTTCTCTAGAGGTGAGCTAGGACTAATATTTTCCTCTGCTAGCTTTATTTAGTCCTCCGGCTGGTGCTGGGCATCTAGAATCAACGTAGGCATGCTACCCGGCCACTGCTAGTTGTGCGTTAGGTTTAGTTCATGGTCAGCTCAGTTCCCATCTTCCAAGAGCTAGTTCCTATATATGCTGATGCTATGTTCTCTTGCCATTGAGATCATGACAGAGCGAGCCCAGTGTAGGCAGAGGTTTCACCTGGCTCCCACCTTCACCAAACCTCTGGAATCTCTGGTCCAGGCATCCGAGCCACCTGAGGCCATGGAGGTGTCACCGGCGGGGTCTAAGTCCCAGACCGCTCGTGCACCCAAGGTCTGTCCTGTATGCCAGCAGTCTGGACATTATGCTAGGAAATGTCCCCAGCGGTCGGGAAAACGTCAGCGTTATAGGAGGAGGTACACTAGACACGGCGAAGTTTTCCTCCAAACTGTCCTTGAAGGGGACAGTTATTATAGGCCCATCCACTCATACGGTAGAGCTTTGTGTGGATTCTAGGGCAGAGGGCAACTTCATGTCTTCTGCCTTCGCACAACGACACGCAATACCCCTGGTGATGCTCGCCAAACCAGTGGCCGTAAGAGTGGTGAATGGGTCGACACTGCCCTCACAGATAACACACCAGACCATCCCATTTACTCTTTCTATGTCGCCATCCCATCAGGATATAATTTCTTAACTGGTCATTCCCAAGGGGATAGACAAGATCCTGCTTGGGATACCCTGGTTACGTTACCACTCCCCACATGTAGAGTGGTCCACAGGGAGAATTTTGGCATAGAGTGAATTTTGTGAGGGTAGATGTCTGAGGGAGTGCGTTCAGGTTGCTACTACTGAAGTACCCGCAGATCTTTCCTCTCTCCCAAAGCACTATTGGCCCTATGCGGCCATATTGTCCAAGAGGGCTACAGAGACCCTTCCGCCCCACCGCCCCTATGACTGTCCTATTGACCTCTTGCCTGGTGTAGAGCCTCCCCGGGGTTGAGTCTATCCCCTGTCTATCCCGGAGATGGAGGCGATGACCCAATACATTCAGGAGAATCTGGCAAGAGGATTCATTAGGAAGTCAGTGTCACCAGCAGGGGCTAGGTTCTTCTTCGTGCAGAAGAAGAAAGGAGAACTACGTCCATGCATTGATTACAGGGGTCTTAACGCCATCACAGTTAAGAACAAGTGCCCTCTGCCTCTGATATCAGAGCTATTCGATAGGTTGCGGGGAGCGAGAGTATTTACTAAACTTGATCTGCGGGGTGCTTACAACCCGATTCTCATCCGTGAGGGAGACGAATGGAAGATGGCATTTAACACCAGGGACAGGCACTATGAATACCTGGTGATGCCCTTCGGGCTCTGTAATGCTCCTGCCGTTTTCCAAGACTTTGTGAATGATATCTTCAGGGATATGCTCTCAGCCTTGGTTGTAGTCTATCTGGATGATATTCTCATCTACTCTCCAGATATAGACTCCCACCGGAGAGACGTTTGCAAAGTCTTCGACCTCCTACGGGCAAACTCCCTCTATGTCAAGTTGGAGAAGTGTGTGTTTGAGCAGGAATCTTAGCTTTTCCTGGGCTATATCATCTCCGCCCGGGGATTGGCCATGGATCCTGCCAAGCTACAGGCTGTGATGGACTGGCAGGAACCCCATTCTCTTAAAGCGGTGCAGCGCTTTATGGGGTTCATTAATTATTATCGCCAGTTCATTCCCTACTTCTCAACTTTGGTAGCTCCCTTGGTTGCCCTCACCAAGAAGGGAGCAAATCCCAAATTGCGATCGGAGGAGGCTTCCAAGGCCTTTCTCTCCATTAAGTCACACTTTGCTAGCGATCTCATTTTGCATCGCCCCGATCTTGATAAACCATTTATCATGGAGGTGGTTGCCTTTACATCGGTGCTGGAGCAGTCCTCTTCCAGAAGGATGCTCAAGGTCGGAAGCATCCTTGCTTCTTCTTTTTCAATACCTTCACACCAGCGGAGAGGAATTATTCCATCAGGGACAGGGAGTTGCTAGCCATGAAGTTGGCTTTCTCAGAGTGGAGACACCTTCTGGAGGGGGCTCGCTTTCCTTTCCAAGTTTACACCGACCACAAAAATTTGGTGTATATACAGACTGCCCAGCGGCTAAATTCTCGCCAAGTTAGATGATCCCTGTTCTTCTCCCGGTTCCATTTCACCCTCCATTTTCTCTCCGTGGAGAACATTCATGCCGACGCTCTCTCCCACTCTGTAGTGTCATCAGGGGAGGAGGAACCTCGGCTTATTGTCCCTTCACAGAGCCTGAAGACCGTGGCCCCGGTTTCGCTAGAGTCTGTGCCCCCGGGCAAGACTTTTGTGCCATCTAATTTGTGATCAGAGGTTCTCTTGGGCTCACTCATCCAGGGTGGGTGGACACTTTGGGACTAAAAGGACATCTGAGTTTCTGGCGAGGACGTACCGGTGGCCGTATATGGCTCGTAACATCGGAGACTATATTTGGGCGTGTGTCTCCTGCACTAAGAATAAGTCTCCTCGACAATGGCCTGCTTTGTTACTTTACCCCTGCAGGTGGCGGACAGGCCCTGGGAAATTATCGGGATGGAATTTGTGGTGGGCTTACCCAAGTCCCGTAGCTGCACCATTATTTGGGTAGTCATCGACCATTTTTCCAAAATGGTGCACTTGGTGCCGCTTCCACGGCTACCTTCTGCACGGGCATGGTCGGCATTGCTTATCAGGCACGTTTTTCACCTACGTGGTATGCCAGACAAAATTTTCAGTGACTGGGGTCCCCAGTTTGCATCTCGGTTCTGGAGAGAGCTTTGTCGTCTTCTCAGCATCGAGCTGAATCTCTCTTCAGCATACCATCCCGAGACAAATGGGTTGGTAGAGAGGGCCAACCAGACCCTGGTCACATACCTGTGACATTTTGTCTCAGGCAGGATGACTGGGCATCCTTGCTACCGTGGGTGGAGTTTGTGCTGAACAACGCCATAGCCAACTCCACTGGGCAGACCCCATTCCTCCTTAATTACGGCCAGCATCCGCGGGTTCCTGTGCCCATGCCCGTGTCTTCCGCCGACTCCAGAGTGGCAGACTGGGCTGTGGAGGCATGTGACATTTGGGACCGTGCACAGGATGCCATCCGGGCCTCCAAGAAGAGAATGAGGGCTTCTGCCGATGCACACCGGCACCCCCCTCCGACCTTTGCTCCTGCCGATTTAGTGTGGCTCTCTGCCCGTAACATCAGGCTGTGAGTTGAGTCCACTAAGTTTGCACCTTGCTACTTGGGTCCCTTCAAGGTCCTGGAACAGGTTAATCCTGTGGTCTACCGTCTGGCCCTTCCTCCACGCCTAGGCATCACCGACACCTTTCATGTGTCTCTCTTAAACCCTGTTCACATGTCCCGGTTTTCCGAGTCATCTGCCGGGACATCTGATTCGTCTATGGACGATTACGAGGAGAACGTCATCATGGGGTGTAAGGTGGTAAGTGGCAAAAGATTCTATTTCAGGAGGACAGATCCTGGGAGCCTGCGGAGCACATCCAGGCTCCGCAGCTCATTGTGGCCTTCGAGCGTAGCGAGAGCCTGTTAGGTGTCAAGTTCCCGCCACTGCCCAGGGGGAATCTCGAACCATGTCTACTGCGGTCTCCCATTTTCCTTCAGCCGCAGTGGAACCTGCTCAGCAGAGATTTAGATCCCAGCGCCTGGCTCACACTGATACTGTGTTCTTGGTTACTGCTGCCTTTCCAGGCTCTGCCTTTGTAGCCAGCACTGATCAGCAACGAGCAGGCATTTCTGGGACTAAGTCCAGCTTTTCCCATACTGAGCATGCCCATGGGACGACCTCCCATTGGAGGTCGGGGGTCACATGCTCAGGTCCTGTTGCGGCTCCTGTTGGACCATCTGGAAGGTCTTGGAGTGCTACTTCTATAAAAGGTTTGCATGGCTGCTCAGCCATGCGCTAGTATAAACTTGATAATGTGTGTGTGTGTAGATGAATGTCTGTCGACGGATGAAAGCTCTTTAATGGTTCCCATTCCTACTGTAGTGTTGATGACTGCTCGCGAATGGTGGAAGCTACCTAGCGCCTGACAGTGCTATCTGCACACTTAACACACGATTCTGCATCTATTCGCAGTGCCCGCCTGTATGGCACGGTGCGCAATCAGTGCGCTTTCCTGACAGACGGTCAGTGTAGGGTGGAAATTCCCGCTTGGACTCAGCATCTGACTCGGTGTCCTCAGGTGCGGGCTCAAAAGCCACTGAGGGTCAGAGTGAGTCCAATCACCAGTTTAGTGAGGGTGATTTATAGGGATCCCACTAGTGTCTTCAGCTGCACCCTGTGACTGTTAACAGGTTGCAGCGTATTTACGGCAACTCTGTAAAGCAACAGAGTTCGCTTCCATTCACACTGGGTGAGGTCTAACCCACGTGTGAGCAAGCGTCCATCCGCCATTACTCGGCAGCAGGTGTCATCTCTGCACGGTGGACCCCGGACTGCGAACGCACCTCATATTCTCTAATATCATTATTTGGTGCGTTCCACCAGTCCTAACAGTGTGTGGATGTATGCCTGTCGATGGATGAAAGCTCCGAATCATTCCCATCCCTAGTGTTGTTGACTGTTCGCGAATGGTGGAAGCTACCTAGCATCTGACAGTGCTATCCCGCACAGCTAGCACACGATACAGCGTTTTATAGCAGTGACCACCAGTGAGGCGCCATGTGCTAATATAGCACTTTCCTGGCCCAAGTCTGGGTGGTTAGTGGCATCCGCCAGAGCGGCACTGAACGCACTCTTGTGCCGTAAATTATTAGTTCTGTGAATCTCTGACACCCCAGTAGCGGTGTCGAGCACAAGAGGTCTAGAGGAACTCTTTCGCTGCGTCTTGGGACAGAGTTCTGTGACTCTTTGCTTGCACTCTTTGTGCGGTACCGCGGCCCTGTGATGCAACAGGGTTCGCTTCCCATGATACGGGGCTCCAATTGCTGGCACTGACACAGGGCTCATCCTTGGTCAGCCATTTTTCCATTCACCTCCGGACTTTAGCATCTGAACTGGAGTGGCCACATCCCTGTATTTTAGAGGGGGCTGGCTGACCATGTGAAGGATGCTTTGCCCAATAGGGAGATTCCCGCCACACTGGAGGAGCTAATAGCTGTATCAACTCGCATCGACCTTTGTTTTAACAAGTGAAGGTTGGAGCGAGCCCAGTGTAGGCAGAGGTTTTGGCTGGCTCCCACCTTCGCCATACCTCTGGAATCTCCGGTCCAGGCATCCGAGCCACATGAGACCAAGGAGGACCACGAGTGGGATCTAAGTCCCGGATCGCTTGTGCACTCCAGGTCATGTCTGCCGGCGGTCAGGACATCTTGCCTCCAGATGTTCCCAGCGGTCGGGAAACCGTCAGCGTCTAGTGGATGTAGGAGGAGGTACACTAGACACGGCGACGTTTTCCTCCAAACTGTCTTTCAAAGGGACAATCACCTTTGGCTCATCCACTCTTATAGTTGAATGGTGGAAGCTACCTAGCGCCTGACAGTGCTATCCCGCACAGCTAGAACACGATACAACATCTTATAGCAGTGACCGCCAGTGTGGTGCGTACGCTAATAGAGCGCTTTCCTGGCCCAAGTCTGGGTGGTTAGTGGCATCCACCAGAGCGGCACTGAATGCACTCTTGTGCAGTAAATTATTAGTTCTGTTAATCTCTGACACCCCAGTAGCGGTGTCGAGCGCAAGAGGTCTAGAGGAACTCTTTCGCTGAGTCTTGGGACAGAGTTCTGTGACTCTTTGCTTGTGCTCTTTGTGCAGTACCGCTGCCCTGTGACGCAACAGCGTTCACTTCCTTCATACCAGGTGAAGCTAACCCGTGTGTGTATCCACATTATACCGCCATATAGTCCATCATTTCTCAGCAGCAGGTTCAATCTCTGCATGGTGGACCCTGGGCTGCGAACACACCTTATACCATCCTTATAATTATTTGGTGCGTTCCGCTAGCCCTAACATAGTATGTCCGCAGGGAAATACATATAAATGTGCCAGGCTGTATAAATTCTAAGCAGCATATTGTAAAGAGTAAATTTCAATGACTGCATTGCAGTCTCAATGGGAACTGTGAGACCGAGTTCACATATATCTGGTGCTAGTTAAAGGGAGCCTGTCACCTGAATTTGGCGGGACCAGTTTTGGGTCATATGGGCGGGGGTTTCGGGTGTTTGATTCACCCTTTCCTTACCCGCTGGCTGCATGCTGGACTGTTATGATTCCAATGGCAAAGAATCTCAGAAATTACAGCAAAGTCTGCAAACATAAATACCAGCTCATAGGGACGTGGTAACTAGGCTGACCATATAGCTGATCCTAGCACAAAACACTAACAGTAGCCGGGGAACGTGCCTACGTTGATCCTAGACGTCTCGCGCCAGCCGGAGAACTAACTAACCCTATCAGGGAAAATAAGACCTCTCTTGCCTCCAGAGAAAAGACCCCAAAGTAATACAAGCTCCCAACAAATAATAACGGTGAGGTAAGAAGAAAAGACAAACGTAAGAATGAACTAGATTTTAGCAAAGAGAGGCCCACTGACTAATAGCAGAAAATAGTAAGAAGACTTATATGGTCAGCAAAAAACCCCTGCAAAATATCCACGCTGAATATCCAAGAACCCCCAAACCGACTAACGGTGAGGGGGGAGAATATCAGCCCCCTAGAGCTTCCAGCAATATCAGGAATCACATTTTGTACAAGCTGGACAAAAATATGAACAAAGCAAAATAACAAAAAATAAGAAAGCAGGACTTAGCTTATCTTGAAAAGAACCAGGACCTAAAGACAGGAGCAAACAGAAATGAACTGAATACAACGATGCCAGGCACTGGACTGAGAATCCAGGAAGTTTAAATAGCAACACCCCAGGCCTAACGAAGCAGGTGAGTACCAACCTGGTAAAAGACAATCAAGTGCCAAATCACTAGTGACCACAAGAGGGAGCCAAGAAGTATAGTTCACAACAGTACCCCCCCTTTAAGGAGGGGTCACCGAACCCTCACCAAGACCACCAGGGCGACCAGGATGAGCAGCGTGGAAGGCACGAACCAAATCGGCCGCATGAACATCAGAGGCGGCCACCCAGGAATTATCCTCCTGACCATAGCCCTTCCATTTGACCAAATACTGAAGCCTCCGTCTAGAGAGACGAGAATCCAAGATCTTCTCTACCACGTACTCCAACTCGCCCTCAACCAACACCGGAGCAGGAGGCTCAACAGCAGGAACCACAGGCACAACGTATCGCCGCAACAAAGACCTATGGAACACGTTGTGAATGGCAAACGACACCGGAAGATCCAAACGAAAAGAAACCGGGTTAAGAACTTCCAAAATTTTATAAGGACCAATAAAGCGAGGCTTAAACTTAGGAGAGGAAACCTTCAGAGGGACATACCGAGAAGACAACCAAACCAAATCCCCAACACGAAGTCGGGGGCCCACACCGCGGCGGCGGTTGGCAAAACGCTGAGCCTTCTCCTGTGACAACTTCAAGTTGTCCACCACATGATTCCAAATCCGCTGCAACCTATCCACCACGGAATCCACCCCAGGACAGTCAGAAGACTCAACATGACCCGAGGAGAACCGAGGATGAAAACCAGAGTTGCAGAAGAATGGCGAAACCAAAGTAGCGGAACTAGCCCGATTATTAAGGGCAAACTCCGCCAATGGCAAGAAGGTCACCCAATCATCCTGGTCCGCAGAAACAAAACATCTCAAATAAGCCTCCAGTGTCTGATTAGTTCGCTCCGTTTGACCATTAGTCTGGGGATGGAAGGCAGATGAAAACGACAAATCAATGCCCATTTTAGCACAAAAAGATCGCCAGAATCTGGACACAAACTGGGATCCTCTGTCGGACACGATATTCTCAGGAATGCCGTGTAAACGAACCACATTCTGAAAAAACAAAGGAACCAGATCGGAAGAGGAAGGCAACTTAGGCAAGGGTACCAAATGGACCATCTTGGAAAAACGATCACACACCACCCAGATGACAGACATTCCTTGAGACACCGGAAGATCAGAAATGAAATCCATGGAAATGTGTGTCCAAGGCCTCTTCGGGACGGGCAAGGGCAGAAGCAACCCGCTAGCACGAGAACAACAAGGCTTAGCCCGAGCACAAGTCCCACAGGACTGCACAAATGACCGCACATCCCTTGACAAAGAAGGCCACCAAAAGGACCTGGCCACCAGATCTCTGGTGCCAAAAATTCCCGGGTGACCTGCCAACACCGAGGAATGAACCTCGGAAATGACTTTACTGGTCCACTTATCCGGGACAAACAGTCTGTCAGGTGGACAAGACTCAGGCCTATCCGCCTGAAATCTCTGCAACACACGTCGCAGATCCGGAGAAATAGCTGACAAGATAACTCCATCTTTAAGAATACCAACAGGATCAGCGACTTCAGGAGCATCAGGCACAAAGCTCCTAGAAAGAGCATCGGCCTTCACATTCTTTGAACCTGGTAAATACGAGACAACAAAATCAAAGCGGGAGAAAAACAATGACCAGCGGGCCTGTCTCGGATTAAGGCGTTTAGCAGACTCGAGATACATCAGATTTTTGTGATCAGTCAAGACCACCACACGATGCTTAGCACCCTCGAGCCAATGACGCCACTCCTCAAATGCCCATTTCATGGCCAACAACTCCCGATTGCCCACATCATAATTTCGCTCGGCAGGCGAAAACTTCCTAGAGAAAAAGGCACAAGGTTTCATAACAGAGCAACCAGGGCCTCTCTGCGACAAAACGGCCCCTGCTCCAATCTCTGAAGCATCCACCTCAACCTGAAAGGGAAGTAAGACATCGGGCTGGCACAAAACAGGCGCCGAAGTAAACCGGCGTTTCAACTCCTGGAAAGCCTCCACGGCAGCAGGAGCCCAGTTGGCTACATCGGAGCCCTTCTTGGTCATATCCGTCAAAGGTTTCACAATGCTAGAAAAATTAGCGATAAAACGACGGTAGAAGTTAGCGAAACCCAAGAACTTCTGAAGACTCTTAACTGACGAGGGCTGAGTCCAATCAAGAATAGCTCGGACCTTGACTGGGTCCATCTCCACAGCAGAAGGGGAAAAAATGAACCCCAAAAAGGGAACCTTCTGTACACCAAAGAGACACTTTGAGCCCTTGACAAACAAAGAATTTTCACGCAAAATTTTAAAGACCAACCTGACCTGCTCCACATGCGAATCCCAATTATCAGAAAAAACCAAAATATCATCCAGATAAACAATCAAAAATTTATCCAGATACTTCCGGAAGATGTCATGCATAAAAGACTGAAAAACTGAAGGCGCATTGGAGAGCCCAAAAGGCATCACCAAGTACTCAAAATGACCTTCGGGCGTATTGAATGCGGTTTTCCATTCATCACCTTGCTTAATGCGCACAAGGTTGTACGCACCACGAAGGTCTATCTTGGTGAACCACTTGGCACCCTTAATCCGGGCAAACAAGTCAGACAACAGCGGTAAAGGATACTGAAATTTGACAGTGATCTTATTTAAAAGCCGATAATCAATACAAGGCCTCAAAGATCCGTCCTTTTTTGCCACAAAAAAGAATCCCGCACCAAGAGGGGAAGAAGACGGACGAATATGTCCTTTCTCCAGAGACTCCTTGATATATGAACGCATAGCGGTATGTTCAGGTACCGACAGATTAAACAGTCTTCCCTTAGGAAATTTACTGCCTGGGATCAAATCTATAGCACAGTCACAGTCCCTATGAGGAGGCAGTGCACTGGACTCAGACTCACTGAAGACATCCTGATAATCAGACAAATACTCAGGAACTTCCGAAGGCGTAGAAGAAGCAATAGACACAGGCAGGGAATCCCCATGAATACCACGACAGCCCCAACTTGAGACTGACATAGCCTTCCAGTCCAGGACTGGATTATGGGTCTGTAACCATGGCAGCCCTAAAACAACCAAATCATGCATTTTATGTAAAACCAGGAAACGTGTCACCTCGCGGTGTTCAGGAGTCATGCACATGGTAACCTGTGTCCAATACTGCGGTTTATTTGCTGCCAATGGCGTAGCATCAATACCCCTAAGAGGAATAGGATTTTCTAATGGTTCAAGAGTAAAACCACAGCGCTTAGCAAATGACAGATCCATAAGACTCAGGGCAGCACCTGAATCTACAAACGCCATGACAGGATAAGACGACAGTGAGCAAATCAAAGTTACAGACAGAATAAATTTAGGTTGCAAATTACCAACGGTGACAGGACTAACAACCTTAGCTATACGTTTAGAGCATGCTGAGATAACATGTGTAGAATCACCACAGTAGTAGCACAAGCCATTCCGGCGTCTATGAATTTTCCGCTCATTTCTAGTCAGGATTCTATCACATTGCATTAAATCAGGTGTCTGTTCAGACAACACCATGAGGGAATTTGCAGTTTTTCTATCACATTGCACCGAATTAGGTGTCTGTTCAGACAACACCATGAGGGAATTTGCGGTTTTGCGCTCCCGCAACCGCCGGTCAATTTGAATAGCCAGTGCCATAGTATCATTCAGACCTGTGGGAATGGGAAAACCCACCATAACATTCTTAATGGCTTCAGAAAGGCCATTTCTAAAATTAGCGGCCAGTGCACACTCGTTCCAATGTGTCAGCACGGACCATTTCCGAAATTTTTGGCAATACACTTCAGCCTCGTCCTGCCCCTGAGACATAGCCAGCAAGGCCTTTTCTGCCTGAATCTCAAGATTGGGTTCCTCATAAAGCAAACCGAGCGCCAGAAAAAACGCATCAATATCAGCCAATGCCGGATCTCCTGGCACCAGCGAAAAAGCCCAATCCTGAGGGTCGCCCCGTAAGAACGAAATAATAATTTTTACTTGCTGAGCAGAGTCTCCAGATGAACAGGGTCTCAGGGACAAAAACAATTTACAATTATTCATGAAATTCCTAAACTTAAACCTGTCTCCGGAAAACAGTTCAGGAATCGGTATTTTAGGTTCTGACCTAGGATTTCTGATAACATAGTCTTGTATGCCCTGCACACGAGTAGCCAGCTGGTCCACACTTGTAATCAAGGTCTGGACATTCATGTCTGCAGCAAGCATAGCCACTCTGAGGTAAAGGGGAAGAAGAAAAAAAAAAAAACTCAGAATCTTCTTTCTTATAATCCCTCTTCTGCAATGCATTAAACATTTAATACTGGCCTGGCAAACTGTTATGACCCCAATGGCGAGGGTCTCAGAGGAACGTGGAAGTCTGCAGAATACAAAAATCCAGCTCATAGGGCAGTGGTAACTGGGTTGACCATATATCTACTCCTAACGCCAACACTAGAAGTAGCCGGGGATCATTCCTACGTTGATTCTAGATGACACGCGCCAGCCGGAGAATCTAACTACCCCTAGTAGAGGAAAACAAAAGACCTTTCTTGCCTCCAGAGAAGGGGACCCCAAAGCTGGATAGAAGCCCCCCACAAATAATAACGGTGAGGTAAGAGGAAATGACAAACACAGAAATGAACCAGGTTTAGCACAGAGAGGCCCGCTTACTGATAGCAGAATAAAGAAAGGTAACTTATATGGTCAACAAAAACCCTATCAAAATCCACACTGGAAATTCAAGAACCCCCGAACCGTCTAACGGTCCGGGGGGAGAACACCAGCCCCCTAGAGCTTCCAGCAAAGGTCAGGATATAGATTTGGAACAAGCTGGACAAAAATACAAAACCAAAACAAATAGCAAAAAGCAAAAAGCAGACTTAGCTGATATAACTGGAAACCAGGATCAGTAGACAAGAGCACAGCAGACTAGCTCTGATAACTACGTTGCCAGGCATTGAACTGAAGGTCCAGGGAGCTTATATAGCAACACCCCTAACTAACGACCCAGGTGCGGATAAAAGGAATGACAGAAAAACCAGAGTCAAAAAACTAGTAACCACTAGAGGGAGCAAAAAGCGAATTCACAACAGAGAAGTGGAAGCCAGAGGGCCAGAGAAAGGCATAGTGAGAGGGCCAGAGAAAGGCATACGAATGGAGTCCTGGAAAGGTGCATCCCGAACTACCTGGGAGTTTGCTGAACCACTGACCCAGAGAACACAGCATCCAACTGGCATTTGTGGACTGGAGAACTGTGAGTAAAGTGTAAACTGCACCTTACTGTGTCCTTGCATTATTTCTACAACACCTGCCCGGCCTACCACAACCGCCATCATCTCATCATTTATTCATACAATTGCCCTGGGGTTTATTTAGCTCTACCTGTGGAGAGCTTCACCAACTCTGCTGCATCACCATCAGCCCCAGTGGACTCTGAAGCAGCGTCGGCTAACACCTTTATTGCCAAGTATCACGAGTGGCGTCACTAACATTTTCCCTCAAGCTATATTTTTCCCTTTAATTACAATTTCACTTTTATTAGATGCCCCGGGCAATGGACCGGGTCACCGCTGCTGTGACACATCCCCTTTAAGAACTGTGCCGATCCAGTACCGAGTGCTGACGTTTTTCTAGATACCATTTTGGTGTAGATACGATCTTTTGATCGCCTGTTATGGCATTTTAATGCAATGTAGCGGCGAAAAAAAAAAAAATTCTAGCGTTTTGTCTTTTTTTTCTCGCTACGCCATTTACCAATTGGATTAATTCTTATTTTATATTGATCGGGCGATTCTGAATTGGGCGATACCAAATATGTGTATATATATTTTCTTTTATTGTTTTATTTTGAATGGGGCGAATGGGGGGTGATTTGAACTTTTATTTATTTATTTTTAATATTTTTGAAAACATTTTTTTTTATTTTTCACTTGCTTCAATAGTCTCTATGGGAGACTAGAAGCTGCGATAACCCAATCGCCTCTGCTACATACAGACAATGATCAGATCGCCTGTGTGTAGCAGAAATGCTCGCTTGCTATGAGCGCCGACCGCTGGGCAGCGCTTATAGCAATCCGGCAATGACAATAGTAGGGGTCTCCTGCAGACCCCGTGTTGTCATACCAACCCATCGGCGACCCGTGGTCATGTGACATGGGTGCCGAAGGCCAGGATTAGTGACGCGCTTCAGGCGCGATCACATTAAATGCCTCTTTCAGAGATTGACAGCAGCGTTTAACGGGTTAACAGCCGTGGATGGATGGTGATTCCACCTGCGGCTGTTAGGGACACATGTCAGCTGTTCAAAACAGCTGACATGTGCTAGGAAAAATGTGGGCTCAGTGCTGGAGCCCACATCAAAGGGAGGGACACGACATGTGGAGTACAAGTATGGCGCATGTTGTGAAGGGAATGAGTGAGGGATGCTGACGGTACCATAACATACATAACCAGGTAATTTTCACTTAGGCATTGATAGCATCTTTTGAAAGGATTTATTACGCTCTCATAGCGCTGAAAAGACTGCTTGCTAAGTGACTGCGCACATATCTCTGCATAATGTCCTGAGTCCATTGAAGCACTTTGCACTTTATTAATGGGACTCTGTTCTCAGACACTTGTCACTTTAACTGGCACCAGAAGAGTAAAAAAAAACATATATGGCAGATTCATGCTACCTGTGGTTTAGGCAGCATGAATTGACTTTAACTTGTACAAGAAAATAAAGGACTTATGCAAAATATGTGATCCAAAAAATAAGATCAAAAGCTGCTTGCTATAAAACCCCCTCAAAAGACAAGAGGGCACTCACTCCATTGGAAGAACAAAAGGTTCAGTTCCCATATAAAGAAAGTCCATTTACTATCAGAACTATTTAATGGCTATTTCCAAAATCACAATGTGGTCTTAAAATAATGTACACATAAATTAATTGGGGCTAAAATAACCCATTTTTAAATATGCCCAGTTCTGCTTGTATCACACCCTTTAAAACTTCCCCTCTCATCTCTGTTTACCAGTTGCCATTGAAACCATCCTGTTCCAGGGACCCTAGTAAATCCTGTACAGTGCAGTCTCTCCTTCAGTTGGCATCCTGCCAGCTTGGGTATGCTGTTTTTAGAATTCTGAAGAATAATGTTGCTTAGGCACCTCCCTAATTGTGCAGCTTGCTGCCTGGATACCTGCTCGATGTTAGCAGACCCTGAGAAGAGAAAGCAATGTCAGGGCCTAGAACATAGCAGCATGAGTATGTTGGTGGACAGGAGAAGGAAGGGGGATATACAAAGGTCAAAAGGAAGAGTTGCTTAGGCACCTCCCTAAGTGTATAGCATGCTGCCCGAATACCTGCTCGACGTTAGCAGACCCTGAGAAGAGGAAGCTATGACAGGGCCTAGAACATAGCAGACATGGCGGTGAGCATGTTGGTGTCCCTGATGGGAGGAGGAAGGGGGATATACAAGGGACAAAAGGGAGAGTTATACTATGAGATGAGCTCTATATAGATGGGACAGAAAGGAGAGAAATACTGTGTTATGAGCTGCTTATAGAGGGGACAGAAAGGAGATCTACACTGTTGGATGGGTCATATAAAAAGGGGACAGGAATGTTAGATGTACTGCAGGATGGGCCAATTTGCATTCCAAATTATGGTGTAAATTGGATTTATGTGTCATTAAGATGTTATTTTTGCTTTGTTTTTCAAATAGACTAATGGATTGTATTGAGTTTCAAGGCTCTTTAAATCACTGAAATCAATCTCAAACACCTATGATAATCAGTTTACCAGGTGAGCCCAATTAAAAACTACTTCAGAAGGACCATCCACATTTTTAAAGGGGATATCCTGCACTTTCTGAAATACAAAAACTCCTAATAGGCAGAGGGAATCTGGCAGTCATCATAATGACAATGGAAGTCCCGCTACGTTGACAAAGCGGAACGGAAGACAATTCACTGCACTCTCGATGTGACATGACATTCAGCTGCAGCTGAATCCCTAGAAGGAGTAGTTTCTGACCACTTTGTGCCGGGGAAGAATGGCACCGCACACAATGGGTAGGTAAGAAGCAGCTACCTGCCTGTCAGTGCTTAGGAACATTTTTTGTTTATCAGAAAGTTCAGGATATCCCCTTTAAAGGGACTCTTGCCTTACGCAGACGTGTACTATGGAGGACAGAGAATGAACTTCAATCCAATATTGCAGCCAGCATGCAGCCAGCGGGTAAGGAAAGGGTGAATCAAACACCCAAAAACCCCGCCCCTATGGCTGAAAATTGTTCCCTCCAAATTCAGGTGACAGTGTCCCTTTAAGCAGGCTTCAGGTTTTCAAGCAACATGGGAAAGAAAAAGGATCTCTCTGCTTCAGAAAAGCATCCAATCCAATAGTACAGTTCCTAGGGCAAGGTATGAAAATATTAGATATTTAGCATGATCATCGTACAGTGAAGAGATTTGTGGCTGATACACAGCATAGATGGGTTTGTGCAGATAAAGGCTTTGCACACTTTGTTGTCGAGATACCAGGGGCCCCTTCCCTAGCTGTAACACTAGAGATGCCCTAGCTATCATTGCTTCCCTGAATAACCTCTGATAATGAAGACGCCGGAACCATGTACCTTGCTGAACTCCTGAATGTGCTCTATATCTGTCCCTCTCCTTCACCCAGGGAAGTGGGGAGTAATAGTGTACGTATATGCCAGAACCAGGCTAACAAGGCTGAACGTACAGGGATAAATGAAAACACCAAACCTACAAATATGCACTCACAAACAACAGAGGGTAACAACGGTAAGGAAAGGAAGGAAAACCAAATAGGAGAGGATGAGGACTTTGCACACAGCTGAAACACAAAGCAACAGTCACAGATCAATACTCCAACCTAAGGCTGGCATCACACTACCGTAGAATGTGGGCGAGTGCTATGAGAGAAAACATTGCATAGCACTTGAATCAGTGTTAATCTATGAGGCAGCTCACATCACCGTTTTCTTCTCAGCCTTATTCGGCATGCGTATAAAATCACAGTATGTTGCGATTGTCACCAAGACTCAGCTGAGACTTGCCAATGCAAGCCTATGGGTGCAAGAAAAAAATCGAACATCACTTGGACCATACGAGTGCTGTTTGATTTTTACGAATCGATGTTCTTTGAAAAGCCGGCAATTCATGTGCCGCATACAATAAACTCACAGAGTGACAGGTTAGAATAAAATAGAATAGAGATAAGTGCAGCGCCCCAGAGTCCTGGTCGTTGCAGTACTGTCGCTCCGCCACTAAGGGGAGTGATGGTACGTCTGATTGCACTAGAAGAGTTCACCTTGCAGGTATCACAGACACACATGACACTTCACACTCCGGCCGCCAGGGGGTGCAAAAGGTCCTATCTACAGGCCACTCCTCACACATGGGTAAAACTGGGGGTTGGATAGGAAGTCAGGGAGAAATTAGCTGGGGAGAGCTTGAGAGAGGACCTGTCAGGGGTGGGATCCTGACAGAGGCCTAGAAAAGGACAGATCGTTACGGAGCCGTGCCTGTGCCTTATAGCGGCAGACTCCTAAGAAAGGACACGAAGCGAAGTATATTGTGGAGAAGTGAGAAACAGGATCACAGCACAAAGGAGATAGAACCAGAAGGAGTCGTGCCTCAAGATCAGCAACATCCTTCTGAGGTGCGTAGCCGGCGGCCGGAACGCCGAGGAAGTAATAGACTCTACGCATTACTTTGAACTACGGCTGGGCAGTTAACTTTAGGTTGGCTGTCTCACCTTAATCACCTAATGAAGACAACGGAGGCAATTGTGGGAGAGGGGCGTCTCTAGGGTCCCTATAAACTAGCTCCAGGCCTACCCCGTCATACGGGTGCGTCCTATCCATATCATCTGAGGGACGGAGAGAAAGAACAGAAACATACACGACAGTTGTGAGGACTATCCCATGGTGCTCAGCAGGGAAGTACTACAACACCCAGGCGCTAGTAGGTAGGCACTGATTTCCACCTGCCAAGGGAACTCTGGATGTGCCTTTGGACCGGCCGGTCTCAGCCAGCCCTGTTAGCAGTACTCTGGATTGCGGATGCCGAAGCCTTCAGTAAAGAGGTAAAGAGAATGCAACCCTGTGTCCTCGTTATTTACTGCGACCTACACCACCACCTACACCTTTTATTGGGCGCCCCTTAGCAGGACCACGGACCGGGTCGGGCCACCGTGACATCCTCAGAACCGAGAGACCCGGTTCCGAGTACCCCGCAGTCCTGCGTCTGGGGGCCGCTCCATATACACACAGAGTACATAGATATATAGATGTCAGTGACACACACATATATACAGCTCTGGCAAAAATGAAGAGACCACTGCACAGTTTTATAGAAATGAGCTTCTCTACATGTCTGACAGCTATTTCATTCCAGCGTCAGCTGAATTCCAACCAGACTACACCTCATACTACTTAATGTGCTTCTGATTAGGTGATCACCTGAACCAAATCTTATTTAATGAAGGAAAGTATAAAAAAAAACACTGCTGTGGTGATCACAATCCTCTTGCATTAGGACAAGCTGGATGGCAAAACAAGTAATATCCCAAAAGTAATAGGAATGAAAAAATAACTTTTACCCATGCCAAAGGAGTTGAAAAGAAAAGACTTGAGTGAGGAAAAGGGCTCAATTCTCCCTTTACTAGCAGAGGGACACAGTGAGCGACATGTTGCCTCCATCCTTAAAATTTCTAAGACAGAAGTCCATTACAACAAGGTCAAGCAGCAGACATTGGGGACAACAAAGCTATAGGCGAGCAGAGGGCAAAAACAACTCTCCACTGACCGGGACGACCGTCTTCTTATTCAAATGGCATTCAGCAACCTACAAAAGGAATGGCAAATGGCAGCTGGAATGAAGTGCATGGCAAGAACAGTTCGTTACAGACTCCTAGAGGCAGGACTCAAGTCATGTAAAGCTAGAAAAAAGCCTTTCATTAATGAGAAGAAAATGAGAACCAGGCTGAATTTTGCCCAACACCTGGTCGTCTAATGTTAAGACGGAGACCTGGAAAGGCGTACAAGCCACAGTGGCACCCACTGTGAAATCTGGTAGAGGGTCGGTGATGATCTGGGGATGATTAAGCAAGGCTGGAATTCGGCAGGTTAATCTTTGCGAAGGACGTATGAATCAAGACGTATACAAGACGTATCTGGAAAAACAGATGATTCCTTCTGCTCAGGCAATGTTCCCAAACTATGAGGACTGGTTTTCCCAGCAGGACAATGCGCCATGCCACACAGCTAGGTCAATCAAGGTGTGGATGAAGGACCATTACATCAAATCTCTGTCATGCTCAGCCAAATTTCCAGACCTGAACCCCATTGAAAACCTCTGGAATGTAATCAAGAGGAAGATGGATAGTCACAAGCCATCAAACAAAGAACTGCTTACATTTTTGTACCAGGAGTGGCATAAGGTCACCCAAAAGCAGTGTGAAAGATTGGTGGAAAGCATGCCAAGACGCATGAAAGCTGTGATTAAAAATCATGGTTATTCCACAAAATATTGATTTCTGAACTCTTCCTGAGTTAAACATTAGTATTGTTGTTCTAAATGATAATGAACTTTTTTTTTCATTATTTGTGATCTGCAAACAATGCATTTTTTTTAATTTTGACCATTTCTCATTTTCATAAAATAAATACAAAATGTATTGCTTGGAACTTCGGAGACATGTTGTCAGTAGTTTATACAATAAAAGAACTATTTACATTTTACTCAAAAATATACCTATAAAGAGGAAAATCAAACAAACAAGATTTTGCAGTGGTCTCCTAATTTTTGGCAGAGCTGTATATATATCTATGTATATATATATATATATATATATATATATATATATATATATATATTAGATAGATAGATAGAGATGATAGAAGAAAAGCTGGCAAGTGTAAAATCACTGCAGGAAAAGGCAGTATAGAAGAGATGGATTACATACTGTAAATACATATAGAATAGGTAGATATACAGATGTATGTGACAAATACAATTAGTACAGTGTGTGTGCAGCTTACTGTACATGTATTTAGCTAATAAAAGATTATTTTCCTGAAAAAAATGGGGTGGGCTCCCATAAAATTTTTGTAACCAGCAGAGGGAAAGCCAATGGCTTGGGGCCGATGTTTATAGCCTGGGAAGGGGGTAATACCCATGGAGCTTCCCCAGCTATTAATATTAGCTCACAGCCTGATGACAGTCACAACACATCCATGGAGAGCCCAACAAACAGGCTCTCCAAGCGTGTGTTGTGACTGTCACACAGCCATGACACATGCAGCTATGGCACCGAATAGCTGATTATCGGGAGCGCTCCAGGTATCCGGGTTCGCGATTCAGCTATTCGGTAAGCACTGTAGCTATTCGGATAAGGAGTTATCCGAAGCTATTCGATCATCCCTAATTATGAATACTAAAAGTAGGTGGCAAACCAAGATGGAATACTACAGGATTGATGACGGCCACAATCTTATAAGAACTGATGGACCTGGGACCCAGTTTCCAAGAAGGGACTTTTATCTTCATGTTCCTTGAGAACAACCACACCAAATTGTAGGGGATGTGGCGGTACATATAATATTCCACCCCCTTCTCCTGTGATAAAGTTATTATTGCTGCTATGTGTCTAATGTTTATAATGTTATATTTCTTGTACTTTTTCATAGGGAAAGTGTAGTACTAAAGTTTGGCCATTACATGGAGTACCTTAGAATAGTGTATATAGTGTCACATGGGAATTCCACATAGTTGGGAACTAGTTAATGTAGGAGGGGTCAGCTGCAGCTAAGAGAAGGAGTGTTACTTGAACTTAGTCAGAAGAGCCCGGGCTCCCGGATAGTCCACACGGACTGCCCAGTTCCCAGGATAATAGCAGTTACCATGCAACGTTCTTTTATTAAGAGAGAGAGCCCAGCCATCCACAGAATCAGGCCAGAACAGCAGAGGCCAGTAAAGCAGTAGGAAAGGAGAAAGACAAGACAGTACGGGGGCACAGGTAGCCCTAAGATGTGGCAGCTTATAGTTTGGGCAGATGCCCTCAGTACTGGGGTGAAACGGTTGCTGGGGAGCTTCCAGAAGCAGCGAGCCTGAAACAGGAGGACGTTGGGTCACCACACAAAGCACAGTACTGAAGGGCAGGTCACTCGCCAGGAGGCGACTAACTTAGGAGATGGAAACTCTCTTGTCTGGTGTGAAACAGATTAAGGAAGGCCTAACCATAGCAAAGCTGAATTGGGAGGACACCGAGGAACCGTGCGGCACGGTCTGACCCTGGTATGTGTTGTGTGACAGGAAGGAAGGTGCAGGGAAAGAAGAGATGTGTAATGCGAATTCTGTTGTAAATTCTGTGAAGAATCTGGATCTGCTGCGTAAAGCTAATAGTAAAGGTGTTTATCTGAAAGTTGAAAAGGACTGTGTCTCAATCTTTATTACACTGACTGATGGGAACCCACAGCGAAACAGAGGTGACCCTGACAGCGCAGAGAATGGAGCCACAGGTAAACAAAGTAATGGACAATGTTTTCATGTATTGGGAGACCAGGGCACTGATGTACCAGTGTGTTTGGCCATGACTACGTCCCTCGTCGATCCCCTTACAAAATCAACAATACACAGGTCCAGACCCGATCATCAATACTCATATTTGAACCTCACCTTCTTCAAATTATTAAGAACCACTTGCCACACAGATGTAATAGATGATGAAAACTGTTCCTCTTCATGTGTTCCTGAGGAACAATTTCTAGTAAAAGAGCTGAACTGAGGATGAAATCCGTAGGCCCCAAAGAAGGGGGACTTACAGTAGTTTTCAAAGCAATAGCAGTGTGTTCAAAAACATGAGTTAATCACAATCTTTATACTAGTGTTTATTTCCATACATTGGAAGCATTGCACACTGTTCTCTAATTCAAAACATGAAGAGAAATGTACAGGGTGGGCCTTGTATATGGATACACCTAAATAAAATGTGAATGGTTGGTGATATCAACTTTCTGTTCTAAACTGAGGGTCCTGTCCGAATTTTTGCCCATTCTGCAAATGTAGTGTGCCGATCTGGGTCATCCTCGTTGAGATGCTGCAGCAGCTGGATTTTGTTAGGGTGCCATTTGTGAGTAGCCGCCGAAGGGATGTCCAACTGATGCCAGATTGGCGGGCTCAATTTGCAGAATGGGCAAAGCAAAAATTGGAACAGGATCCTCAGTTTAAACAGAATATTATGTTCAGTGATGAGGCAAACTTTTTTGGGTGGCCCATTTATATGGATACACCTAAATAACATGGGAATGGTGACAGTTTTCTTGTGTAGGGTGTCTTGCATTGAAATCTGCTGCAATGACCCGGGTACTGCGTTCACCAGACATCAACATAATTTCTGCCCGCTCCTTACGTGTTAACCTCTGCGACACATCAATGGCTGTAAACAAAGAGAAACATGTAAATAACTCCTGAAAGAATAAAGTTACATTAAAACTAAGCACACCATTGTTTTTCTTGTGAAATTCTCAATAAGTTTGATGTGTCACATGACCCTCTTCCCATTGGAAAAAATAAAGTTGGATCCAAAATGGGCGACTTCAAAATGGCCTCCATGGTCACCATCCATCTTGAAAAGTTTTCCCCCTTCCATATATTAATGTGCCACAAACAGGAAGTTGATATCACCAACCATTCCCATTTTATTTACCGTAGGTGTATCCATATACATGTCCCGCCCTGTATATAATTTTTAATTTCTTTACAGAAAATGACAAAAAATGAACATTGGGTTGTTCTAATAGAAAGCAGTGTCTGCATTTGTCTTTACAAACTCACAATACGTACCATTTTTTATGACCATTTAGCTCATTAACCAATATTAAGGGTCCTGAAAATAGGACTGAACCAATACATCCATATCTATATAGACTGACCAATATAGAAAACAATTCCTGTAACCATCTCACCTAAAAGCTCCAGTCTAAGTGACTCACATACTTCTGAGACACTGTGGTCTCCATTCAGAGACTGAGTGAAACCTAGAGTGTACTAATACACAAAACCTTTTTCAACGGAGGTGAGTAAAAGAAGGCCAAAGCTCAGAACCCACAATTGGGGCATGGACAAAGCCAATATGGAGCCAGGAGAGCTGAGAGCAGAAGCTTATTAAGAATAATTCTCTTTGGACTTGTTGGTCGTTTTTTTTTCTGGTTTAATCTTGCTTTGTATGGTATTTCAGACTGTCCTTTTACTCACTAGGTCCAATTTTTCAGTGGTACAATTTCCCATAAATTTTATTGGGTGACATTATTATTGCCTTACTTGTTATATGCAAATTACTATTTTGTACTCTGATTCTGGATCCCCGTTTCTTGTTATTTCAAATTCAGTATGTAATATATTTCCAGTTAATTTTTCTTTTATGAAAGTAATCACAATTATGGGTTTATCGCACCAGAAACACATTGCCTAGCCGCCCAGTCAGCTTCCAGACTATGGAGTCATCATCATAGTTTTGCTATGTGTCGTTTAAATTTTTTTCATTTTTGAAGTAATCTATCTATATAATTGTCTAAGGGTTTTTCTGTCTGTCTGTCTGTCCTGGAAATCCCGCGTCTCTGATTGGTCGAGGCCGGCAGCGACGGGCACAGCATGGGGACGATGATGTCATAAAGGTTGCCTCGACCAATCAGCGACGGGCACAGTCTGCCGCAAATTCGCCTCGACCAATCAGCGACGGGCACAGTATCGACGTTGATGTCATAATGGTTGCCATGGCGACGATGATGTCATAAAGGTTGCCTCGACCAATCAGTCTGCCGCGAATTCTGGAATCATCATTGTCCATGTACTACGGGGACATGCATATTCTAGAATACCCGATGCATTAGAATCGGGCCACAGTCTAGTCTATCTATATATATCAAAATGAGAGTGTGTGTGTTTGTATAGACAATGATGTCATGGTTACCATGGCGACGATGTCAAAGGTTGCCATGGCGACGATGATGTCATAATAGCTTGCAATGGTGACGGTGATGTCATAATGGTTGCCATGGCGATGATGTCAGAATGGTTGCCATGGCGAAGATAATGTCATAATGGGTATATGGGCATGGAACTATGGGATGCAGGATATGTATGATGGGTATATGGCATGGGACTATGGGATGGAGGATGTGTATAATGGGTATATGGGCACAGGACTATGGGATGGAGGATGTGTGATGGGTATATGGGCATGGGACTATGGGATGGAGGATATGTATGATGGTTTATGAGCACGGGACTATGGGACGGAGGATGGGTATATGGGCATGGGACTATGGAATGGAGGACGTGTATGATGGGTATAGAGGCACGGGACTATGGGATGTAGGATGTATGATGGGTATATGGGCACGGGACTATGGGATGGAGGATGTGTATGATGGGTATATGGGCACGGGACTATGGGATGCAGGATGTGTATGATGGGTATATGGGCGTGGGACTATGGAATGGAGGATGTTTATGATGGGTATATGGGCACGGGACTATGGGATGGAGGATGTGTATATGGGCACAGGACTATGGAATTGAGGATATGTATGATGGGTATATGGGCACGGGACTATGGAATTGAGGATATGTATGATGGGTATATGGGCACGGGACTATGGGATGGAGGATAATCATTATAATTTGTTATAACTAACCACAGTTAGTTACTATGCCCGGGCAACGCCAAGCTCTTCAGCTAGTTCAGTAATAAAGGATTCTATTTTATTCCGTGGAGCTGGATTCATCCTTCCTGATACTTGCTGTAATCAGATAACTAGACTCCTGAGCTTCTCTCAATAGAAGAGAACTGACAGAAGCCAGTTGTGTCTATTTGGCGTGTGACCACAGGTACGCAATTGGGAAATATGCACTGGAAATACGTAAGCTATTTACCGGTAGCGGTGTTTTTCAGGAGCCCATGACAGCACCACGAGAGAGGGGATCTGCCTTTCAGGGTCAGGAAACCTACAGACATAAAAGGGTGGCACCTCTCTCCTGCATCAGTTGGTTTACAGAGCATGAGAGGGCCTCCCTGGTTAGTAGCACATAATCAACTTAAAATATGGTACAATTCACCATTTGAGTAAACTTAGTACTTAAAGGAAAAGAAAGTGTTGACCCATACGAGAAAAAAGGGTAGGGAATATAAGGGTGCTGTCTTGGGCTCCTGAAAAACACCGCTACCGGTAAGTAGCTTACGTATTTATTCAGTCACCATGACAGCACCACGAGAGACTTTCAGAGAAGTAAAAGAGACTAGGGAGGGACAACTGCCTCAAGCACCCTTCTCCCAAATGTGAGATCGGAGGAGCTACACAAATCCAGTCTATATTGTTTAAGGAAAGTAGATGGAGAAGACCATGTGGCCGCCTTACAAATGTCTTCAATCGACACCTCTGATCTCTCCACCCAGGAAGTAGCCATGGCTCAAGTGGAGTGAGCTTTTATACATTCCGAGATCTGTATGCCACCTGCTGTAATAAGCTAAAGAGACCGCCTCCCTGATCCATCTAGCTAGCGTGTTTTGGACAGTCTAAGCCCCTTTCTAACTCCCTGAAAGGATACAAATAGGGAATTATCTTTCTTCCAAGTGTTAGTAGCTGAAATATACCTAAAAAGACACCTTCTTACATCTAGAGAATGTAATTTACATACCTTATCATTGGTGGGATTAGGACAGAATGAAGGTAGAACAACTTCCTGCAATCTGTGAAATTTTGACACTACTTTTGGAAGGTAAAGAGGATCAGGTTTCATAATGACTATCTTCTCTAAACTGCATGTATGGAGGTTGTCTAGACAGAGCTTGTAGGTCGCTAACCCTCCTTGCGGATGTGAGCGCGACTAAAAAGGCCGTTTTTAAATATAGGATTTTAATTGGGGCAGTATCAATAGGTTCAAATGGAGATTGCGTTAGAGCTGAGAGCACAAAATTTAGGTCCCATGGAACTCATTTTTGCTTAATAACTGGCCTGGACCTAGTTGCTGCCTTGAAGAACCTAGCTATCCAGTGATTGCTGGCCAAATTACTATTGTATAGTGCCCCCAGAGCCGACACTTGAACCCTGAGAGTGCTTGTGGCTAAACCCATTTCTAATCCTTTCTGTAAGAATTCCAAAATTTTGTTAATACAGACTTTCTGGTCAATATGTGCCCCCGAGACTGCTAAGAATTTTTTCCAAATTCTAACATAAATGTTTGTTGTAGAAACCTTCCTACTCTTTAGTAATGTATTTACGTCTCGAGAAAACCCTTTCCCCCTTAGTAATGACCTCTCAAATTCCACACCGCTAGATGTAAATTGGCCACTCGTGGATGGAGAATTAGGCCCTGGGAGAGTAGATCTGGTATTTCTGGGAGAATCAAAGGCAGGGAAATGGACATCTTCCTCAGCCAAGGAAACCATGATCTTCTGGGCCAGAACAGGGCTACCATAATTACCCAGGCCCTGTCTTCCCGTATATTCCTTGGAACTATCGGAATTAAGTTTAGAGGGGGAAAGGTATAAGCGAGACTGAAGTGCCACGAGATTAGGAGAGAGTCCACCGCATGTTTTCTCTCTGAGGTTTAAGGAGCAGAATCGATGTAGCTTTCTGTTTTCTCTTTTGGCGAAAAGGTCTATGTCTGGGCACCCCCATAATTGTACTGTCACGCCGTTCTGTCTGTATCTGGCTTTCGCATTACAATGCATATGTTTGCTTTAACCCTTTACTCTTTTCCCCCTAATTTGAGCTGGGATACTGATGGCTATTACCTGAATGGAGCCTTCTCAGTTCCCTGCTCTGCAGCGCAGCAGTACATGGGTGGTTAGGTTTTTGCCCTGCTGCTTACCTTCCTCATGTGCGGTCCCTGGTTGCCACTGTGGAAGCTGTTCACGGGTTGTGAGGTCATTTGCAGCTGGTGCATGACTTTCCACGTGTGTCAGTGTGTGCAGTCACAGCAGGTGCCCTGAGCCTCAGTTCCTGCACTGATTGTGCTGTAATGGTTTCTGTGTGTGCTAAGGCCTTCCCTGCTTTTATCAGGGTTAGGGTGTGTACTTGAAATGCTGTCCTCAGCCAATTGCTAAGGGGCAGCTTCTATATAAAGTTCCCCTGTCCTATGGGCGTTGCCTGAGCTACTCACAAAGCTCCTGAACTTTGTTATGTGTTTGTGTTCCTGCATCTCTCCTGTCTATGTTAGGTACCAAAGTCCTTGCCTTGATTCCTGTTTTGTCTTGTTCTGGTGCGTGTCTTGGAGGCGGTATATCCAGGCCCGAAACCTTGATCCTGTACCTGAACCTGTCTGAACTGTGTCTGCTGTGATTATGTTCCTGGAATCCCTCTGCATCTGGAGCCTCACACCCAGTGACTTTAAGTCTCTTGTAACCGGTGTTTCTGCTGAGCACCTACTACTCTGTGCTGTCTACCATGCGGTGTTAACCCAGTCTGGTCCACGTCCAGTACAGCGGTGCTTGCACCATCACGCTTGAGTTCCTTCCTAGGTCCGATGCCCGGAGCCTGACGACTGCAGTCTGGAACCTGATGACCGCTGTCTGGAGCTTGGAGCCTGATGACTGTGGGGGTGCCTGTAGGTCGTTTTGGATGTCCGGAACCGAACGACTCCTGTCTGATGTCTGCCGGCGACCCTGTGTCCAGATGTCCTGTCTGTACCCTGATGTCCTGCTTGTGTCCTGATGACCTCATTGACCCTGATGTTCTCATGTGTCCTGATGTCTTAGGCTACGTTCACATTTGCGTTGTGCGCCGCAGCGTCGGCGCCGCAACGCACAACGCAAACAAAAACGCAGCAAAACGCATGCACAACGCTGCGTTTTGCGTCGCATGCGTCCTTTTTTTGATTGATTTTGGACGCAGCAAAAATGCAACTTGCTGCGTCCAATGCGCCCGGACGTGTGCGCCGCAGGGACGCATACGGCGCAAAACGCAAGTGCGACGCATGTCCATGCACCCCCATGTTAAATATAGGGGCGCATGACGCATGCGGCGACGCTGCGGCGCCCGACGCTGCGGCGCCGACCGCAAATGTGAACGTAGACTTACCTGCATCCTGATGACCTCGTGTTCCCTGATGTCCTTCCTGTGTTCGATGTCCTGATGTAACTGATGACCTGGGCTGCCACGCCAGTGTCCCAGCTGATGACCTGGGCTGCCACCCCAGTGTCCCAGATGTCTATCCAGTATTCCTGTGTCCTGATGCCCTGCCTGTGTCCTGATGTCTTTCCTGAGTCCAGATGTCCTGTCTGTATCCTGATGTCTAGCCAGCGCCCTGATGTCCTCGTGTACCCTGATGTCCTGCCTATGTGTGCCTCGGTGATCCGTTGGTGCCTTGGGGTCCACTGGGTGGTACCCTTCTGGAGGTGTGGAATTGGGAGCCTGACATTGTCATGTTTTATTTATGTACTGTGTGACTTTACTTTAGTAAACTCTACTTTCTCTATACCTGAAGTTGTGCAGTGTAATCAAGTCCTACGTGTCTCTTTCCTTGTCCAGATGCTCAGCTGCCACAGAACCCCGGTCTCTGCCCTCCCCCAGTTTGGGTATGCCCGGGTCCCCCTCTGCGGTTTAAAAGGTCCGTATTGCGTCCCCAGGGGATGCTCGCCCCACGCCTTCTGAGGTTGGTTGGCTTGGGGGCGTCTATGGGCTGGGCCGCATCAGCGACTGCAGCTGCAGCTGACCGTGACATGTAGGATCTGGCTGAAGATGGTCTGATTTGATGTCCAATCTCCCTGTCCGAGGTTGTTGCGGCTTAGGTAGTCGGCCATGACATTGAGCTTTCCTTTTATGTGAAGAGCCGTAAGAGATAGTAGATGATTTTCGGCCATCTGAAAAATACGATCCGCGACCTCCATTAACGAACCAGACCGAGTACCTCCTTGATGGTTAATATAGGCTACGTTTACCTGGTTGTCTGAGAAAAGCCTGACATGTCGACCCTGCAGGGGTATAAGGAAACTACTTAAAGCGCGTTCTACTGCTAATATAGGGATTTTTGTGTTACTCACCATAAAATCCTTTTCTCCGAGACGCTCATTGGGGGACACAGGACTGTGGGTGTATGCTTCTGCCGCCAGGGGGCTGACACTAAGTAAACGTGAAAAAAAGTTAGCTCCTCTTCCTTTGTATACACCCTGACACTAGCTACTGGGGACTCCAGTAGGTGCAAAAGCAGTAGGAGAAAAAAAACAAAAAAAAACACGAGAGATAATATAACAGCATAAATACAGAAAAACGTATGTCTAGAAAAGGTCCTACTGACTGACAGAATCCAATATAACAAAAGCAGCCAACAGGCTACCAGGGAGGGAGCTGTGTCCCCCAATGAGCGTCTCGGAGAAAAGGATTTTACGGTGAGTAACACAAAAATCCCTATTTCTCCTTCGCCTCATTGGGGGACACAGGACTGTGGGATGTCCTAAAGCAGTCCCTGGGAGGGAAATTAACTCACCAGTAATAATCATCTAGATAACGGTTGTCTATAAGTGCGCCACTGCCTCTTGAAGAATCCTTCTACCCAGACTTGCCTCTGCAGAGATCTGGGAGTGGACATTATAATGTTTGACAAAAGTATGCAGACTAGACCAGGTCGCAGCTTTGCAAACCTGTTCTGCTGAGGCCTGGTGTCGAATGGCCCAGGAAGCCCCCACTGCTCTAGTGGAATGAGCCTTGATTCCAGCCGGAACCATCATGCCCCTGGTGCGATAGGCCTCCTGAATGGTTGCCCGTATCCACCTGGCCAGGGTGGATTTTGAAGCCGCGCAACCCTTCCTGCGACAAACAGAGCATCCGTCTGGCGGAAAGGAGCCGTTCGAGAAATGTATCTCCTAAGCGCTCTCACCAGGTCCAACGTATGGAGAGCTTTTTCCACACGGTACGTAGGTGCCGGACAAAAAGAGGGAAGAACTATATCCTCATTAATATGGAATGAGGAAACAACCTGCAAAAAAGAAGGTGCTGGTCTGAGCACTACCTTATCCTGATGAAAACGCAGAAAGGGAGTACAACAGGAAAGGGCTGCCAGCTCCGATACCCGCCTTATGGAAGTTATGGCCACCAAAAACACAAAGGAAAGTCAAGGAAATATCTTGAAGAGGCTCAAAAGGAGCTTCCTGCAATGCCCTTAAGACCAAATTAAGGTCCCAAGCTTCCAACGGAGTCTTATAAGGAGAAACCTTATGAGCGACTCCCTGGAAAAAAGTCCTGACCTGACGGTTAGTAGCAATCCTGCGCTGAAAAATGACTGATAAGGCCGATATCTGCCTTCTGAGGGTACTTGGAGCAAGCCCAGAATCCAGGCCTGCTTGAAGAAAGGCTAGAATGTTTGGGATGGAAAAACGCAGAGGAGGCAGTCTGCGCTCTCTACACCATGAAAGAAAAACTTTCCAAGTGTGATAATAAATTCTGGCTGAAACAGTTTTACGCGCACTGATCATGGTATCGGCTACCTCTTGGGAGAACCCTGCCTGAGTTAAAACCCAAGATTCAACGGCCAGGCCGTCAAACGTAGGACCCCTGAGTTCTGGTGGTAGATCGGCCCTTGAGATAGAAGATCCGGCCGATCAGGAAGCCGCCATGGAACCCCGGAGAGAAGCTGTACTGGGTTTGCATACCAGGTCCGTCGTGGCCAATCCGGGGCGATCAGAATAACAGATACTCTTTCTAACTTGATCTTCTTGATTACCCTCGGGAGAAGCGCCAGAGGAGGGAAAAGATAAGAGAGATGGAACTGGTTCCAAGTCAGTACTAGCGCATCCACAGCGATTGCCTGTGGGTCTCGGTACCGGGAGACAAATCTGGGTACTTTGGAATTCACTCTGGACGCCATTAGATCCACGTCCGGGGTCCCCCATAGATGGCATATCTGCTGAAATACCTCGGGATGGAGAGACCATTCCCCGGACGCCAGAACTTGACGGCTTAGGAAATCTGCCGCCCAATTTTCTACGCCTGGAATGTGGACTGCTGAAATCACAGAGTGATTTATCTCAGCCCAAAAGAGAATTTGCCTTACCTCCTGCATGGCTCCCCTGCTGCGGGTGCCCCCCTGGTGATTTATGTAGGCCACTGCTGTGGTGTTGTCCGATTCAATTCGGACAGGGCGACCCGCCAGGAGATAGTGGAAATGCTGGAACGCTAGTTGAACCGCCTGAATCTCCAAGAGATTGATGGGGAGATCTGATTCCCGAGGAGACCAGCGTCCTTGAGCTGTGTGGTGAAAAAACACTGCTCCCCAACCCAGGAGACTGGCATCTGTTGTGACTACCAGCCAATTGGTTGGGGGAAAGGGCTTCCCCCCCCCCCCCCGAGCAGGGTTGGGCTGTACAACCACCATGAGAGAGCCTGTCTGACCTGGGGAGACAACCTAAAACTGCAGTTGAGGGAGAGTGGATTCCTGTTCCATACTGCTAGGATTGCCTGTTGGAGAGGACGAAGATGAAGCTGCACGAATGGTACTGCTTCTATAGTTGCAACCATCTTTCCTAACACCCTCATGCAGGACCGAATCGTATGAGGGTACGGTTGCTGAAGATTCCTCACTTCCCGCCGAAGGGCTAGGACCTTGTCCTGGGGAAGGATTGATAGGGCCTGAGAAGTGTCGAAAATCATACCTAGAAATGAGATCCTCTGAGACGGTTGCAGGGATGACTTCCTTAAATTTACTAGCCAACTCAGGCGAGCAAGGGTGTCTAGAACAATGCTGACATTTTCCTTGCAAGCTTGAAAGGTAGGCCCCTTGATCAGAAGATCGTCCAGATATGGCACGACTACTATGCCTCGGGAGTGCAGAATGGACACTACAGTTGACATGACTTTCGTGAACACCCTTGGGGCGGAGGCCAGCCCGAAGGGTAACGCCGTGAACTGGAAGTGTAGGTTGTTTAGTGCGAACCTTAGAAACCTTTGATGAGGAGGAAAAATGGGAATATGTAGGGAAGCATCCTGAATATCTATTGAGGCCAAGAACTCTCCCTTTTCCATTGAAGCAATCACTGACCGCAGAGACTCCATTCGAAAATGATGAACGCGAACAAACTTGTTTAAGCGTTTTAGATCTAGGATAGGCCTTACTGTTCCATCCTTTTTGGGGACCACAAAAAGATTGGAATAGAACCCTTGAAACCTTTCCTCCTTTGGGACAGGAGAAATGACTCCGCTGAGATGAAGGGACTCTACAGAATTGTACAGGTCTCGTCGGAGGGACTTGGACCTGGGAAGACATGATGGGAAGAACCGTAGAGGAGGCTGACGGACCAGCTCTATCTTGTAACCTGAAGATACGAGCTCTTTTACCCACCGTTCGTGGATTACCTGAATCCAGACCTGGCGAAACAAAAGTAGACGTCTGTCTACTCTGTTGGAGGCACTCTGAGGAGGCCTCCAGTCACTTGGCTGAAAACCTTTGATTCCTAGAACCTCTAGATCTAGTCAACTGGGAACGCATTCTTCCCCCCTGGTTGGCCGTCTAAGGCCATGTGCACACGTTAAGTATTTTTCGCGTTTTTTTCGCGTTTTTTCGCTATAAAAACGTGATAAAAACGCGAAAAAAACGTGAAAAAAACGCTTACATATGCCTCCCATTATTTTAAGTGTATTCCGCATTTTTTGTGCAAATGTAGCCTTTTTTTCCGCGAAAAAATCGCATCGCGGAAAAAAAAGCAACATGTTCATTAAAATGCGGAATTGCAGGGGATTCCGCACACCTAGGGGTCCATTGATCTGCTTACTTCCCGCACGGGGCTGTGCCCACCATGCGGGAAGTAAGCAGATTATGTGCGGTTGGTACCCAGGGTGGAGGAGAGGAGACTCTCCTCCACGGACTGGGCACCATATAAGTGGTCAAAAAATAAGAATTAAAATAAAAAATAGCGATATACTCACCCTCGATGTCTTCCCGCCTCCACTGCACGCTGTCGCTTCGGTTCCTGTAGCTGATGTGCGGCGAAGGACCTTGCCGATTACGTCACTGTCCTGTGATTGGTCGTGAGCGGTCATGTGACGTCACGGAAGGTCCTGTGCGCACAGACCAGCTATAGGAAGACGAACGGACGCCGCTGATGAGATGTCTGGGTGAGTATAAGCATTTTTTTATTTTTTTTATTATTATTATTTTTAAACATTCTATCTTTTACTATAGATGCTGCATAGGCTGCATCTATAGTAAAAAGTTGGTCACACTTGTCAAACAGTATGTTTGACAAGTGTGACCAACTTGTCAGTCAGTTTTCCAAGCGATGCTACAGATCGCTTGGAAAACTTTAGCATTCTGCAAGCTAATTACGCTTGCAGAATGCTAAAAAAACGCGAAAAAAAAATGCGGATTTCTTGCAGAAAATTTCCGGTTTTCTTCAGGAAATTTCTGCAAGAAATCCGCAACGTGTGCACATACCCTAAGAGATCCAAACGTCTCGGTCCTGATTGGATCGACCTTGCGCCGCAGCGCCCGACGCTGGGGCCCATCTAGTATTGCGAAAGGGTCTGAAACGGGCTTGAAATTGGCGATGAAAAGGCTGCCTAATCCTCTGCTGAGGAAGAAACTTACTTTTCCCTCCTGTGGAGTCAGAAATAAGCTGATCCAGCTTCTCTCCGAATAAGCGATCCCCCTGATATGGAAGGGTTGTAAGAGATTTTTTAGAGGTAGAGTCTGCCCGCCATGTCCTTAACCAGAGAGCCCTTCTAATAGCAATGGCGTTAGCCGCAGCCGAAGAGGCACAGTCTGCAGCATCCAAGGAAGCATTGATCAGATAGCTACCAGCAAGTGCTATCTGAGAAGAAATTTCTGCTGACAACTCACGTTCCTGAAGAGCCTTCGCATCATAGCCTTCGCAACCCAAGTTGCCGCAAACGAAGGAAACAGTGCTGAACTTGAAGCTTCAAAAACCGAATGAGCCAAGCTCTCTATAAGACGATCCGTAGGATCCTTAATCGACGAGCCACTAAGGAGAGATAGCAACGGGACACCGGAGGGTCCACGGAACGATTTTCTGCCCATTTACTACAAAGTTCAGTAGCAAAGGGGTACCTAATCTTCAAGGCCTTTTGCCCCGAAAAAAGCTTGTCCGGATGTTCCCGGTTACGCCGAATCAGGTTCTCAAACTCAGGGTGAGAGGAAAAAACTCTATGGGCCCGTTTAAATGAGACCTTATGATCTGAGGATGAGGCAAGATCGTCCTCTATCCCCAGGGACTGATTGACAGCCTCAATCAGGCTATCTACCGACTCCTGAAAACCAGGACTCTCAAAACTAAGGGACTCCTCTGACTCATAGTCTGTCTCAACTTCCCCGCTCTCTGCTGGGGAAGGAGAATGTGACACGGAACTCCAGGGTGCAGAAGCACCTGAGAGCCTGGGCGACGCTGTGCGAATCCGCTTTCCACGTGTCTGTCTGGTGGGGCATGGCCCCTGCAGGCTGAAGGCTCTTGAGACCCCGAGGTCCTTTCTGAGACAGAAGGACTGCTGGCCCTGACTGCCGGGGTCTGAAGGGATTTGATTGCTTCAGTAAGGGACGCCATGGATTGTGATAAAGACGTAACCCATTCCGGCAGATCAGCCCCAGCCACTGCTTGAGGGGCAGGGGCCAGAGAGATTGCTGGGGAGCTGGCAGGGGGGGGATCCTGGGCGCTTTCCGAGTCACAGGCCTCGCAGAAACGGTTGCTCTAGGCACACGGGAATGGGGCACGACAAGCTGCACAACCGGTATATAGGACCATGTGAGCCTTAACCCTTCTAGACATAGTGATCCATAAAAGCTATACCCAGGGCCTGAGACTAGGAAAAGAATAATGCTACTGCCCGCTGGAGGGAGAAGCACTTACCCCAGTCCTGTGTCCCTACCAAAAACAGCGATGCTGAAATCATGATGCGGAGCCAAATGAGCCATCTTTATCTTCTGCAGACCTCAGGGGGCGGGACCGCCATGATGCGATGCGGCCTGTAGTAGGCCTGAAGCTGGGGACTCGATTTTACCCTGGGAGAGGGAAGGGAAGGCGAAACCGGAAGTAGATGCGCCGGAGGGGGCGGAGCCTCACAGCACGGTTTGCTGGGCGGAAGGCCGGGTCTTAGCTACCCGGAAGTGCTCTGATGGAGACCAGGCCAGAGCCTTAAACCGCACCTCCACAGCATATACTGCAGCGTCGAAAAAAACTCTCCACAGTGCCGCTGTAGGAATACCTGGAACTGCGCAAAGATGCCTGGAGGGACTCGCAGCACCAGGTAAATAGGCATCTGCAGATGCCTTGTGCGCCATATCAGGAGCCCCCCTCCTATTGCCCCTCCCATGTTGCAGGCTGAAAACACCCAGCGTATATTTAGTGGGGGGGGGGGGGGGGCAGGAAAATGACGGTGCAGGAACCCTAGCTCCATTATCTACTAAGGATAAGGAGAGGGACCGTCCACCACCCCATCTAACACCGTAGCAGAAGCAGAGGTGTAGAAAAAACAGGGAGGACACACGGACAATCTACGGGCACCTGTACAGCCTAGGGTCTAAATACCTCAGGGTGGTCAGGGCCAAGTCCGGTGAGGGATCCCACGTCGCGGGAAGGATATGTGGAGAAATTCACACATGCTTGCCCGTTGTTGGTTTTGGGGAGATCGGACCCTCAAAAAGGTCTGTCGCCCCTTCAATCCGTTAGTGAAGAGATGAAAATAAATGGGTCCAAAAGATCTGGGACCCAGATGGTGTGCCTCCTTCAGACACTAAGCAAGAACTGGAGTCTCCAGTAGCCAGTGTCAGGGTGTATACGAAGGAGAAGGAGCCAACTTTTTTTCACGTTTACTTAGTGTCAGCCTCCTGGCGGCAGAAGCATACACCCCCAGTCCTGTGTCCCCCAATGAGGCGAAGGAGAAAATTCTTTTAGGTTGGATGATGAATTCTGTTCGGATTGAGACCACAGTCCCTGGACCCAACTACTCCATGTGTGCCCCCCATCCCCTGGGGCTAGCATCTGTAGTTATTATTCGAGATACATTATATATCCAAGAAACACCTCTGTGTAAATTTGCTATGTGTGTCCACCAATGTAAAGATTGTATAGATTCAGTGGATAGTGAAAATTTACTGTCAAGATAGCCTCTCAGGTGACGGTATTAAGTAAAACTTCCCACTGTAGTGTTTTGGTGTGATATTGAGCCCAGAGAACTGCTGGGATACATGTTATGAGTGATCCTAATAGTGACATTGCCCCTCTTACAGAGACTGATGGATTATTAATCACTCTAGTTGCCAGCCGTTGAATACTATCCATTTTTGAATCTGGAAGGCGACATTCCTGCCCCCTAGAGTCTAAGACAAGACCCAGAAACTCCTGTACCTTTGAGGGCTGTAAACGAGATTTTTCGAGATTAATGATCCACCCCAATTTCTGCAATGCTGACGTCACCTTCCCCAATTGGTCCGTGCAATGAGACTCTGAATGTCCCACAATCAATAAGTCATCTAGGTAGAGAATTATTAAAATGTCTTGTTCATGAAGGTGTACCATGACCTCTACCATTATTTTAGTAAATACTCAGGGAAAGGGAAGTGCTCGGTATTGGAAGTGCTCTATTGTACCATTAATTGAAACTGCCACTCTAAGAAATTGTTGGTGGTCTGTGTGTATTGGGACATAATAGGCATCATTCAAATCTAAGACAACCATGAAGCAATTGTTAAACATAAGTTTTATTGCCGTCTTTACAGACTCCATTTTGAAGGAAGGAACCAGCAGAAATTTATTTAGGCCCTTTAAATTAATGATGGTATGGAAGGATCCATCAGGTTTTTTAACCAGAAAGAAGGGGGAATAAAACCCCTTACCTCTCTGTACTGTGGGCACTTTAGTCAGCACTCCTCTTTGTTGAAGTTCCTGGACTTCTGACTCCAGTGACAATTGTTCTGCAGAAGAACAGATGGGTGTTAGACAAAATTTATCTTGAGGAATCCTTTGGAACTCGAACTTTAGACCAGTTGCAATAATACCGAGGACCCACGGGCTATTGGAAATTTTCAACCAGGCAGGGTAGAAGGCTGAAAAAGTCTGCCCCCCACCTTGTCCTGCAGTCATTGTGGCTTTCTATAGTCCCGAAAAGTGTTAAACATATATCCTCTACCCCCTTCCTGTTACTGTCATATCTGGATCTTTCTCTATTTGATCTTCTGCGGTTAAACCATCCTCTATTATAATCCCATCTGTATGAGGGACTTCCTAGGAAGGGGAATAGTTTTTTTTTATTATCGCCCACCTTTTCCAACAGTTCATCAAGTACTGGCCAAAACAAATTTGCCCCCTCACAGGGAATGCCACATAGCTTTGATCTGGCCTGTAAATCTCCTGGCCAACATTTTATCCATAAAGCCCTATGGGCTGCATTAGAAAGGGCTGAAGATCTGGCTGCCAATTTCACAGAATCTGCCGAGGCATCTGAAACAAAAGCTGCTGCCTCCTGAATTATAGGTAGGGAGGATTGGATCTCATTCCTAGGAACTTTGTTTTTGAGCTGATCCTCTAGGCGGTTAAGCCACACAATTAGTGTCCGTGCTGTGCAAGTGGCTGCAATTGCTGGTCTCAGGGATCCTGCCGACGTTTCCCAAGCACCCTTATGAAAAACATCAGCCTTTCTGTTTAGTGGATTTTTTTAGATTCCCTAAATCCTCAAATGGAAGCGAGGTCCTTTTGCACGCTTTGGCTACTGCCTCGTCCAGTTTCGGGGCCTTATCCCTTGAGGATAATGCCTCTTCCTCGAATGGATACCTTCTCTTAAAGGGCACCTGTCACCCCGTTTTTTGAAGTTGAGCTAAAAATACCATTAAATAGGGGCAGAGCTGGGCGTTACATTAGTGTCTTTTGTGTGCCTTTATAACCTACCTAAGCTGCCGAAATACCTTTGTAAAGTCGCCGTTTTCTGCAGTCACTCACACTGGTCTGGTCATATGGGCGTGGTGACAGCGCTGTTTCTCCCCCAGAAACCTGATCATCATTACGTTGGTGGCGTAGTGGTGTGCGCATGTCCAAAGCGAAGATCCACTGCCCAGGAGATTCAAAACAGCGCGGTGTTCGCTATTCGCCGTTTACCGGTGGGCGCGGCCATCTTTCCTGTGGCCGCGCGTGCGCAGATGGAGCGCTCTGCTGCCCGGGGCTTCAGGAAAATGGCCGCCACGATCTCCATCTGCGCACGCGTGGAATCCCGCGGCCATTTTCCTGAAGCCTTTAAATGCTGGTGAGAGCGAACCCTTCCTCTCGGGCTTTTTCCATTCCCTTGTAATTAACGTGTTTATCTTATCAATCACCGGGAAGGATCTCCGGGATTTTCGATCTAACCCTTTAAACATTATGTCCTGCATGGGCCGCTCTGACTGGGGCTCCTCAATCCCCATTATGTTGTTTACCTCTTTAACAAGGCGATTAACTCTATCAAGTGGTAAACAGGAGTGACCAGACTCGGCGTCCATGGACGAAGAGGATGATGGGAAAGAATCTGAGCTTCGATCACCCAAGTCTGAACCCAAATCCGAAACTGGGGATCGGATTTCTTTCCCCTTTTTAAAACCTGTCTTCTGGGATATGGATTTAATAGAACCCCTGATTTCTTGTCTAATCATATCCCTTAAGGTGGAAGTAAGGTAAGGGGCCTCCTCCTCTATTAAGTGTTGTATGCATGGTTTTCATAACCTCTTTTCATGACCATCTGGGAGCGGTTCCCCACACTCGGCACACTCCCTGTGTTTGGCCTTGGTGGAACATTTTCTCCCCTAATAAGGAGAGAGGGAACATAAGGAGGAACAGAACATCACTAAGTGAACTTTCACGTAGATCACTTACCCAGGGCATGTAGTGAGTGGTACCGTAGTTAGTGGAGGGTCCTTCCTAGCCGGCGATGCTTTATGGCTTGAGGACTTGTTTGGTCTAGACTTCTGAGTACTCTTAACTCCACCAGCGCGACTACTGCCACTACATCGTCGCGGGGAGATAGCATGGGGCTGTTCTGTGGGCTGAGGAAGCTGCCGCTTCTCAGGCTGCGGTGCTTCTTGCTCCGGTGACTCCATCTTAAAAGTGTGTCGGAAGCATCAAGCAGCCACCGTACTCTTCTTAAATATACTCCCAAGGTACCGCCCCCAGATGGGGGTCAGCAGGTTTTCCATGTGACCTGCCTGGCACCATGTTAAATTCTGGTCTCCCTCTCCCAAGACCGCGCCCCCCGCTGACCAGAGGGACCCCCCAAGGTTTGGCCGCACATTCGCTCTCACCGCACATATCGCCCGGCCTCGGACGCTCAGGGAGATGCCATCAGCCGGCGCGGCTCTACCGCGCATGCCCGGCCGCGTTATCACCCCTTCCGGTCGCGGCCTGCGAGCAGACGCACCACCGAACATGCCGGCCGCCGCCCGGACCGACGCACACACCCCGCAAGGACGCGACCAGCCCCCCAGGCACGGCCTCAGAAGCTGGCACCACATACTCACCAGGTACCTGCGGTTATGGGTCACTAAGAAGCAAGCCCCTCTGAAGGCTGCTTCTCTCTGCTGACAGCGACACTAGCAGTTCCCCTGCTGTGCGGTGCTTCCGGCGTCCTGGACAGTCCGAGGTAGGGGATCCCCGCTACCTGAATCGGCCTGCCAGGACTGGGCTATCTTCTTTTCTTCAACCTTCTTCACAAGGCCTGCCTGAAGAGGTTCCCCTGTCAGGGACAGGAAACCAACTGATGCGGGAGAGAGGCACCAACCTTTTATGTCTGTAGGTTTCCTGTCCCAGAAGGGCGGATCCCCTCTCTCGTGGTGCTGTCATAGCGACTGAATAAATTGCAATTTGTCTTTCTGCAGTCACATGAATTACTGCAGACTTTTCTCATGAGACTGGACAAATCCTTTATTCAAAGGTTAGTCTGATTTCATCCTTTATTTCAAACAGAAGAAAGATACCATTCAATGTGTTCTGGCATTGTTTTCGATTTTGTATACTTTGCTCCTGCCAAGTTTTCATTTTGCTATTTTGTGGTTTTGTTTTTTTCCGAATCAAATATATGATTATATCCAAGCAGTTTGAATAAACACTTTATTCAAGGATATATTATACATGGCTGACTTGATATTCAGGGGTGCCAATGCCGATCACAATTATAAATACTATTAACTCTAGTATCATCTAGATCTACACTCACCGGCCACTTTATTAGGTACACCTGTCCAACTTCTTGTTAACACTTAATTTCTAATCAGCCAATCACATGGCGGCAACTCAGTGCATTTAGGCATGTAGACATGGTCAAGACAATCTCCTGCAGTTCAAACCGAGCATCAGTATGGGGAAGAAAGGTGATTTGAGTGCCTTTGAACGTGGCATGGTTGTTGGTGCCAGAAGGGCTGGTCTGAGTATTTCAGAAACTGCTGATCTACTGGGATTTTCACGCACAACCATCTCTAGGGTTTACAGAGAATGGTCCGAAAAAGAAAAAAAATCCAGTGAGCGGCAGTTCTGTGGGCGGAAATGCCTTGTTGATGCCAGAGGTCAGAGGAGAATGGGCAGACTGGTTCGAGCTGATAGAAAGGCAACAGTGACTCAAATCGCCACCCGTTACAACCAAGGTAGGCCTAAGAGCATCTCTGAACGCACAGTGCGTCGAACTTTGAGGCAGATGGGCTACAGCAGCAGAAGACCACACCGGGTACCACTCCTTTCAGCTAAGAACAGGAAACTGAGGCTACAATTTGTACAAGCTCATCGAAATTGGACAGTAGAAGATTGGAAAAACGTTGCTTGGTCTGATGAGTCTCGATTTCTGCTGCGACATTCGGATGGTAGGGTCAGAATTTGGCGTAAACAACATGAAAGCATGGATCCATCCTGCCTTGTATGGAGCATCTTTGGGATGTGCAGCCGACAAATCTGCGGCAACTGTGTGATGCCATCATGTCAATATGGACCAAAATCTCTGAGGAATGCTTCCAGCACCTTGTTGAATCTATGCCACGAAGAATTGAGGCAGTTCTGAAGGCAAAAGGGGGTCCAACCCGTTACTAGCATGGTGTACCTAATAAAGTGGCCGGTGAGTGTATAACATAACTGTTGCTAACGTCTACGGTTTCATATTATGAGTAGAAATCGGTATAAGATTCACTTTTTAATATTTGTATACATTAGCAAATAGAACAAAAACTGGTACGGATAACTGTAAACTAACTACCGTATATAATTTTTTTTTTTTTTTTTACAAAATATGTATATTTAAAAGGAAATAATCACTGTCATTTACAATTACATATATGGTTTTAAAACTTGAGAAAAAGTTAAATTAAATCAGAGCAATTAGATTGCTAAAGCTTTTTAATACTTTTAATTTTCACATATACAGACCACCCCACCTCCTCCCACATGCACAAACTGTTGGCACCAGAAAGGAAATATACAACAATGTGAAATATACAAACAAGAGTGAATGTCAATATTATAAACCCATAATTTTATTTATTCAACTTAATAATCCATAACTATACAAAATAGTTACAAGATACTTTAGGAACCATTTTTGAATCCTATATAAAAAAAAACATTTGCCAAATTGGGAGACAAAATAAAAATATAAACCAACAAGAATTGGAGGCCGTGGAAGGCAGGGAGGAGTTTCCTTATTCAAAAATCTATGTAGACAGAGTGGACTAAGACTTTCCCCTAAAAATGTAGGATCTATAAATTACATACATAAGCAGGAATAGCTTGCATAGTAATACTGAAGAAACTAAGAGTACTCCAAATGTGAACTTTTGCCTTTTGATTAAGATAAAGCTGGGATGTAAATAACCATCGGTAATATACAGATCTTTAGAGAAATAACAATTTTTGCCTAATGAAAAACACCCTTCTCCCGCCAGCTCTGTGTAAGCATTGATGGCAGAATATCTTCATCATCGCTTCCAATATCATCATCCTCATGTTTGCAGGATTTTCCTTTTACACCATCTATCAGTGTATTGTGCAGAACATCCTTACGATTTCTCAAATGTTCAATTCGACGGTAGCATTCCCTAAAAGACAGAACAGAGGAAAGCATCATTTACTCAATTCTACAATATAGCAAATTACCCCAAAACATAGCCAAATTAATAATTATGCTAAAGTCAGCCTTATTAACTACCATAATTTTTGAACACAATCGACTATATGACGCATATAACCTACAAAAAATACTGTATGTACTGACAAGTCCTGAAATCTTTATAATGGCACAAAAAATATAGCATTTTCTAAGCCTGTAAGTCAGCAGCACAAACCGGGAAAGAAAAATCTATTTATATAATTGCCTTGTAATGTTTTCATTTCCTGTTCTGTCCACGTGTCACCGTATCCCAGAATTCCAAGAGGAGGAAGTTCACCGACCGCAATATTAGGACACCTAAGTGATGGGTGTCTCTATATGGAAATTGCTGCGGGTACCAACCTATTGCGTGGTACCACCAGCGGAACACCGTCGCACCACACACACACTCTATACGCCGTACACACCACACACACTCTCTCACACACTCACACGTGGTACCACCAGCGAAACACCGTCGCGAACACACCACCGCCGATGCATGAGCAGTTTTAATGTGACAGTCGCTATCTGTCTGCACAAAGATGGCAGCAGTCTGATTTACTACGTCTGCACGAATTACGCGCAGGTGAAGTTAATCATTCGGCTGATCCCAGCAGCAGATGCACAACGTATCTACAGGCAAAGGAAGCCAGTCACATTAAAGGGGTTTTCTCACAAACGAAAATTAATTTTAAAAATTGACTGTGTCTGACCGTGTACGGAGCATACCATATCTCCTGGACAGGGGAGGAAGCAAAAGACCATACTGACATTACAGCAGGGGAACACAGTGGATTCATTTTGTGAGGTAAAATATTTCATTGACTGTTTTTAAAAAATATTTTACCTCACAAAATGTATCCTCTGCGATCTCCTGCTGTAATGTCAGTATTGTCTTTTGCTTCCTCCCCTGCCCAGGAGCTGTGGTATGTTCAGTACACGGTCAGACACAGACAATTTTTAAAATGAACTTTTGTTCGTGGGAAAACCCCCTTTAAAAAGTAAATATTAACGCCGACATGGCTCCTCATAAAAAGTACACCAAAGATAATGGAAGGAAAGCAGCAAAGGCACAAAGTCGAAGACAAAAAAGGGCAAATGAGACTCTTGAAGAGCAACAGCATCGCTGGGACAAAAACAATGCATATAAGCGTAGGCGTCAAGCACATGATACCCCTGATGCAAAAGTCATTAGATTATCACAGGATGCCATTAGGCAACAACAGCGCCGCATGCCTGCCCCCATCGTGACATTACCGCTCTCACGATGCGATAGCATCGGGCCGCCATCTAGATCTATCATAAAAATACATAATGACAATAAAATATGTTAGATAAAAATTATACAGGTGAGGGTGTGACCATACACACGTGATCACACTAACCCAAGAAGTTAAATATGAGGTTCCATGTACATGGCAATATGATGAACCTCATATTTAGATATTAAAAAAGGGAGAGATGGTAAAATAAACTGTTCATACAGTCCCCAGCTTTGTGAGGTTGAAGAGCGGTTAATGTGACTAACTTAATACATGTGAATGATTATATATATATATATATATATATATATATATATATATATATATATATTTTCTATTAAATGTTTTACGGTGACTGTTAGACACAGAGGATTCAAGATAAACCTGGAGTAATGCTTTGTACATCTAGGACAAAAAGGGGTTAATCAGTCAGGACTAGTGTTGAGCATTCCGATACTGCAAATATCGGGTTGTTCCGATACTTTCAGTATATCAAATACCGGAATCGGAAGTTCCCATAGTGCAATGAGCCAGTTTGATTTAATTCAGCCAATGAGGAATCCTAAGAAATGTGGGCACATCCTGTAATGCATGTTAGGCATGTAAGTAAGGGCATGGCTGTGATTGGCTGCTGAAATGATGTCATGATGCACTATAAAAGCCGCTGCCGCCATTTTGGGTTCACTCTGCTGTGAATTCAGTTAGGGACAGGACGCTGCTCTTCTGACTCAGGGATAGTTTGAGATAGCGATTTGCTTCATTGTGCTTTACCCAGGCTAATTTAGCAACAGATGTGTGAGAACCTTGTTTTTGCCTCGCAGCGCTGTTCACGGCTGTCTGCAAGGTCTCTGTGTGAGTGCAGCTCACAACGTAGCCTGTTCTGCAGCCACAGCTGGTTGTAGTCAGCTCAGCGTGCGTCACTGCCTCATACTGTTCCATTGTCCTTTTTTTCAATTAGTGCTGCCTGCTGCACATTTTTTCTGACTTATCCTATTAGTGGGTTTCCATCCGTATCCTGCTAGATTGTAGAAAAACACTATATAGGATTACATAGAGGAGCTTTTTTTGGCCTTGCAGTGCTGTTCACGGCCGTCTGCAAGGTCTGTGTGAGAGTGCAGCTCACGCTGTAGCCTGTTCTGCAGCCACAGCTGGTTGTAGTCAGCTCAGCGTGCGTCACGGCCTCATACTGTTCCATTGTCCTTTTTTTCAATTAGTGCTGCCTGCTGCACATTTTTTCAGATTTATCCTATTAGTAGGTTTCCATCCGTATCCTGCTAGATTGTGGAAAAACACTATATAGGAGTATATAGAAGAGCTTTTTTGGGCCTTGCAGCGCTGGTCACGGCTGTCTGCAAGGTCTCTGTGTGAGTGCAGCTCACGCTGTAGTCTGTTCTGCAGCCACAGCTGGTTGTAGTCAGCTCAGCGTGCGTCACTGCCTCATACTGTTCCATTGTCTATTTTTTAATTAGTGCTGCCTGCTGCACATTTTTCCAGATTTATCCTATTAGTGGGATTCCATTTGTATCCTGCTAGATTGTGGAAAAACACTATATAGGAGTACATAGAGGAGCTTTTTTTGGCCTTGAAGCGCTGTTCACAGCTGTCTGCAAGGTCTCTGTGTGAGTGCAGCTCACGCTGTAGTCTGTTCTGCAGCCAAAGCTGGTTGTAGTCAGCTCAGCATGCGTCACTGCCTCATACTGTTCCATTGTCCATTTTTTAATTAGTGCTGCCTGCTGCACATTTTTCCAGATTTATCCTATTAGTGGGTTTCCATCCGTATCCTGCTAGATTGCGGAAAAACACTATATAGGAGTACATAGAGGAGCCTTTCTGCAGCCTTGTGTCCTGCAGCCCTAGCCAGATTAGTGTTAGCCTATTTTTTGGAGCCTCATCTATTGCATTGTAGGTTACCTTCCTGCATTGTAATTGCTTCAAAAAGTTTGTGATACAATCGGTTTTACATCTTTGGGCACATCCAGTGTCTTTTTGTGAAAAAAACAAAAAGTTAATAAGGTTCACCAAACACTCCACTTTACAGTTGTGTAGGCCACATTAGCTCATATTAAAGTCTAGTCCACACTTTCTAAAATTAGTGTTTCTTATACCTGATAGCAGCTGTTCAGGAATAAGCACACTAAGCCCTTAGACTGATAAAGATAGGCAGAAAAGTACTACCAAGATGAAGAAGGCAGAGAGCAAGGCACATGGTCATGGGATTTCTGCAGGGAGAGGACGTGGGGATTCTGCGCCTGCTGCGGGCACCGGTGACTCATCATCCCCCAGTTATAGCAGGGAACAGTCCTTCATGCGCAGCTTTGTAGGAGCTTGCCGTACCCCACTGATGCGGGACGAACAAATTGAAGCCATTGTCGGATGGATGGCAGCCAACGCATAGACTTCAATTAGTGCCACATCCTCTCAGGCACAGAGCACTGAAAAGCACCCATCTGTCTCTTCACCACCTGCCAAATTGCCCAGGCAGTCAGAGAGCCCAGGACAGGAGCCATCTCTACTTCTGTTCTCTGAATCTCTTGGCTTGGAAAGAGGGGGCCAGCCAAGCAGCATTCGAGAAACTGAAGAAGAGGTAATATGCAGTGATGCGCAACAGCTTTGTCTCTCTGAATCAGAAGAGGCGGGTGGGCCAGTGCCTACGGTCAGCACACCTCAGTACGCATCTGATGATGAGACTCAGGTGCCACTTTCTGGTGTGTACTGTGCTACCAAGACTACCCAGGAGAAGCAGTTGTTGGAAGAGGGTAGTGTAGATGATGAGGTCCTTGACCCATCATGGTGTGAGGTACAGGAAGGTGGTGGGAGCAGCTCTGAGGAAGAGATTCCCCGAACGGCCCAAAAAGGAGAGAGAGGGAGGGGGAAGACTGCGTTGCCTGTAGCCTCCACTTCGGCACCCATTAGGAGCATGCCTCTTCCAAAAGCCAAAAAGGGCGCTCCCAAGACTTGCAGTGCCTGGTCCTTTTTTGACACAGTTGCAAATGACATTTGCTTTCTCAAATGCAAGCTGTGTAGTCAGAAAGTCAAAAGAGGGAAAAGTGTCAGCAACCTCAATAGCACAAATATGTGGAAACATGTGCGGACCAAGCACGTGGTGGAGTTACAAAAACACACTGAAGACCTAGGCCAACATACAGCGGCACCTACCACCTCTTCAGCTCATGTTGTAGCCTCTTCCTCCAGCTTACACACAGCTGGTTTGGCTTCCTCACAGGATCGCCATGGAAGAACCTCTGGCACTGTTGGACAGAGACACAGTGTAATTCCACCCACAGCACCACGTACCCTGTCATCCTCACACTCCCAGGCCAGTCTACAGCCATCAGTTGCACAGGCATGGGAGAAAAGGCGCCCATACTCGGCAAACCACCGAGCACAGGCTCTAAATGCTGGCATTGCTAAACTACTGTCTCTTGAAATGCTATCATTCAGGCTGGTGGAGACTGACACCTTCCGTAACTTCATGGCATTGGCAGTCCCACAATACAACGTGCCCAGCCGCTTTCATTTCAGCAGGCAAGCCATCCCTGCCCTGAAAAAGCATGTGGAGGGAAAAATTAAACATGCGCTACTAAACGCCGTCAGTAGCAAGGTCCACCTCACCACCGATGCGTGGAACAGTCACCATGGACAGGGACGATACCTTTCCCTCACTGCCCATTGGGTAAATGTTGTGGAGCCGGGGATAGATCTTGAGAGTGGCTCTGTACGTGTTCTGCCAACTCCAAGGATTGCAGGAATCCAGTCTGTACACATTGACTCCTCCTCATACTCCAGTTCCTCAGAATCACCGCTGCAGGAGCCGTCACCTCCACATGGACCCGTGAACGCTTACCTCTTACGACCGATATGAGCACAGCCGAGGCCAAACGTCAACAGGCCGTATTGAAATTAATTTCCAGCGCAGGAGCTCTGGAATGCCATCAAGCACGAGAGCGATGTGTGGTTTGTGCCAGCGAATCTCCAGCCAGGCATGGTAGTGTGTGACAATGGCCAAAATCTGGTGGCAGCTCTGGGCCTAGGCAACCTCACTCACATCCCATGTCTGGCACATGTGCTCAACTTGGTAGTGCAGAGTTTTTTGAGGGACTATCTGGATCTTGATGCACTACTGCATAAGGTCCGCCTAGAGTGCGCTCACTTGCGGCGCTCCAGCATGGCAAGATTGCGCATTGCAGCTCTTCAGCGCCGATTCCGCCTTCCAGAACATCGCATCATATGTGACCTACCAACCAGGTGGAATTCAACGTTACATATGTTGGTTGTGTGAGCAGCAGGCAGCAGTAATGGAGTACCAGCTGCATCAGGCACAAACAAGTCGCACTGTGCGGCGTTCACACTTCACCACCACTGAGTGGGCCACTATGAAGGACATCTGACACGTTTTGCGTGCCTTCGATGATTCTACGCGGATGGCGAGTGCAGATGATGTACTAGTCATCATGACTGTCCCCCTTATCTGCCTGCTTGAAAAAACACTGCAAGCACTAAGGGACAAGGTTGTGGAAGAGGTGGAGGATGGCAAGATCGCCATCTGCTTCTGGACAGTCTGCGCAATGTGGTTCCTCCTAGGCAGGGGACACTTTGTGAGGAGGATGAGGAGGAGTCAATGGAGAAGGAAGACATCTGTCCAGAGGAGGGAGTTACACAATTCTCTAGTAGTCAGTATGTAGAGCGAGGGTGGGGTGATGCAGAGCAGGCAGAGATGACGCCTCAAGCAGGGGACAGCGTTTCTTGGCCAGTTGGCAGTCTGCAGCAAATGGTTGATTTCATGCTGCAGTGCCTGAGAAACGACCGCTGTATCGCCCACATTCTCAACACGGCTGATTATTGGGTGTACACCCTCCTAGATCCTCACTACCGGGACAACTTACAAAGCCTCATAACACCGTTGACACGGGAGCGTAAATGCGGGAGTACCAAGACACACTGGTGCGTTCCATCATGTTCTCCATTCCAACCGAGAGCAGTGCTGCTAGTGCTTTACAAAGCAGCTCAGTGTGTCGAAGCAGTGGAGGAAGCTCTGCACAAAGAGGGAGCAGAAGCAGTGCCTCAGCACAAGGCAAGACCAGTATGGTCCAAATGTGGCAAAGTTTTGTGTGCCCGCCACAAATGTCTACACCATCACAGACGGCTCCAGTCAGCAGGAGGCAACGTTTCCGTCAGATGGTGACAGACTACATGTCTTGCCCTCTCAGTGTACTCCCAGACGGCTCTTCCCCCTTCAAGTTTTGGGTCTCTAAGCTGGATACATGGCCAGAGCTTAGCCAGTATGCATTGGAGGTGCTGGCTTGCCCTGCGGCTAGTGTATTATCGGAACGTGTCTTTAGTGCCGCAGGTGGTGTACTAACAGACCGTCGCATGCGACTAACCTCCAATAACGTTGACCGGCTTACTTTTCTGAAAATGAACAAGGCCTGGATCTCGCAGGATTTTGCCACTCCTCTTCCAGATTAAATAATTGGTTGGCAACAGTATCCTTGTCTCCTGTTGTGTTCATGTTTCTACCACCTGAACTGGAATACCTGGGCTCCAACACCGCCAGTTGCTGCTCAGAAGTGCCGTCTGCACAGTCAACACATGACCCAGTGTTATTGGGTTTCAGTAACGTCAGCTGATCCCCAGCTGTGTATTCAGCAACTTTTCCTGCTCCGTCCACACTCACATTATATCAGATATTAAACTTGCTCCAATTAGGCCTCGGCCTACACCCTGATTGACCTTGGGCTCCAACACCGCCAATTGCTGTTCGGAAGTGCCGCCTGCACAGAAAAAAACACTAGCTCCTGTGTTATTGGGGTTCAGTAACGCCAGCTGCTCCCCTGCTGTGTGCGCAGCAATTTCTCCACTCTGTTTCTAGCATTGACCCTGGGCTCCAACACCGCCAGTTGCTGGTCGAGAGTGCTGTCTGCACAGTCAACACCTGCTCCAGTGTTATTGGGGTTCAGTAACGTCAGCTGATCCCCTGCTGTGTATCCGGCAATTGCTCCTGCTACCTCCACACTCACACTACTACAGATATTAAACTGCCTCAAATTAGGCCTCAGCCTACTCTCTACTTCTCCTGGATTCCCTGGGCTCCAACACCGCCAGTTGCTGCTCGGAAGTGCTGTCTGCACAGTCAACAGTTGCTCCTCTGTTATTGGGGTTCAGTAACGCCAGCTGCTCCCCTGCTGTGTGTGCGGCAATTTCTCCACTCAGTTTCTAGCATTGACCCTGGGCTCCAACACTGCCAGTTGCTGCTTGGAAGTGCCGTCTGCACAGTCAACACTTGCTGCCGTGTTATTGGGGTTCAGTAACGCCAGCTGATCCCCTGCTGTGTATCCAGCAATTTCTCCTGCTCCCTACACACTAAGACTACAACAGATATTAAACTTGCACCAATTAGGCCTCGGCCTACACTATGCTTCTAGCATTGACCCTGGGCTCCAACACCGCCAGTTGCTGCTCGGAAGTGCAGTCTGCACAGTCAACACTTGCTACCGTGTTATTGGGGTTCAGTAACGCCAGCTGATCCCCTGCTGTGTATCCGGCAATTTCTCCTGCTCCCTCCACACTAAGACTACTACAGATATTAAAGGGAATCTGCCCCCCCCAGGCATTTGTAACTAAAAGAGCCACCTTGTGCAGCACTAATGCTACATTTGGACAAGGTGGACTTTTAGTTATGCTCCTTGCACACACTGAACTAAACACTTATAAAATGTGTCCCCTCATTCTGTGAAAGTCCCGGAGGCAGGACTTTCCTTCCTAATCAGACGCGGCACAGCTGTCATTCATAACCCCTTGGTGCCGTGCACCGCCTCCTGAGCGTTGTTTGAATCTGTCCCGGAGCCTGAGCTGTAATGTTATCCGCCGTGGCATGCGCTTAGGGATCAGCTGACGCCGCACAGTCTGAACAAGGCGGAAGGAGATGAGTGAGAGGCGAAGATATGCACAGCGCATGCCCATGAATCCCAGCTCCGCAGTGTGAATAAATCAGAAGACACTGCGAGGTGGGATCTCGGGCAGCGCGGCAGCACAGGCGCAGTCAGCCTGACAACAAATGATGACAGAAGACGGGCAGCGCTAACTTCGCATGCCCAAGGGATAACATAACAGCGCAGGCTCTGGGACAGACAAACAACGCTGAGGAGGCAGCGCCCAGCGCCAAGGGGGAAAGAATGCCTCCGGGATGGTTTCACGGTATGAGGGGGCACATTTTATAAGTGTTTACTTCAGCGTGTGAAAGGAGCATAACTAAAAGAGCCACCTTTTCCTTGTGCAGCATTAGTGCTGCACAAGGTGGCTCGTTTAGTTACAAACGCCTGCGGAGGGGTTACAAGTTCCCTTTCTACTTAAATGAAGGAAAACGGCAGCAGTCACCAATTTTCGCATACAGGTTCCATTATTGTGACATATCTTCACGGCACGGAGGTGTATTTACATAAGAATGTGGCAGCCGAACGACGGCCGTTTCGTGCCCACCTGGCACTTCAACGGGTTCAATGGGTAGACGGATGTGACGCCTGAAGTAACGAGCACCACCGGTGCTCCTCCCCCATGCTGACATCCGTCCTCCCACGGTACAAAACTTGTTAAAAACAATTAAAAACAATACCTATGAATAAAGACATTAACAATAATCTGTACAGTTGTTAGGCGCTCTAGCACTATAAGGTTTTTATAGCACAACCAACTTACCAAGTCTGCTATCATTCCAAAAATATTCCAGACAATTCAGATACTCACGTGATCGTGCACCCTGCTGCAGCTCCCCATACACAACGGCAAGGTACAGCATGCTAGAGATATTACTCTCAAATCGTTTAGTCCTGTGACAATGACTTGTTAAGATGTGAAGCGGTGTGGATTATGCGGACAGGAGCCACGGGCCCTGCAGGACTTAACGATAAGATTGACATGTCAATATTTTTGTAATCGGTATATAAGTATTGGCAGCGGCATAATGTTGGTTTACGCTTGTAATGTGACCTGTAGTGTGTCTGTCCAGGAACCGCTGGTGAGCCCGTAGTAGTCAGAATGGGGGATTTGAGTGTAATATCTCTAGCATGCTGTACCTTGCCGTTGTGTATGGGGAGCTGCAGCAGGGTGCACAATCACGTGAGGATCTGAATTGTCTGGAATATTTTTGGAACGATAGCAGACTTGGTAAGTTGGTTGTGCTATAAAAACCTTATAGTGCTAGAGCGCCTAACAACTGTACAGATTATTGTTCATGTCGGTGTTCATAGGTATTGTTTTTAATTGTTTTTAACAAGTTTTGTACCGTGGGAGGAAGAATGTCAGCATGGGAGAGGAGCGCCGGTGGTGCTCGTTACTTCAGGCGTCACATCCGTCTACCCATTGAACCCGTTGGTGGGCGCGAAACGGCCGTCGTTCGGCTGCCAATTTCTTATGTAAATACACCCCCGTGCTGTGAAGATATGTCACAATAAAGGAACCTGTATGCGAAGATTGGTGAGTGCTGCCGTTTTCCTTCATTTAAGCATCTACGATAGCTGTTTCTCTGGCTGAAGCACCCGAGATCTGCGGGCTGGCTGTGGTTTGATGGCCTGAAGTGTTCACGGTCTGCCGAAGCAGTGGTGCGGTCAGCTGTTTTCTATTTCATTTTTTTATTACAAGTTCCCTTTCTACTTGCTCCAATTAGGCCTCAGCCTACACTCTGTTTCTCCTGTAATCCCTGGGCTCCAACACCGCCAGTTGCTGCTCAGAAGTGTCTTTGGCACGGTTACTCCCTCCTGCCCAGCCTGGTTCCAGCACGCCAGCTGTTTCCGGGTAGTGTCAAGGTCACTTTGCCTCCAATATGTTGCCCTGTCGGGTTGCGGTCGGGTTAGCCAACTCTATGGTGCCTGCAGTTTAGGTGCTTCCTATGTGGGCTGCGGGAACTGGCAATCAAGGCTGGTTCCGCAGTGCCAATAGGACAAGCTCCCCCCTGTAGGACTGTGGGTTTTTGGTAACTACGGCCGGCTCGCGGCCTAGCAATTTTTTTTTCATGTGGACCTTCTGCTGCCTATCTGAGTTCCAGCACCATTAGCTGGTTCTTTGGAAGACAATCTTGAATAGGTCCCTCTGGTTCCAGTACCGTCAGCTGGTTCTCGGCAGTGTCTTTGGCTTTGGTGCCTCCTTCTCGGTATCCAAGTTCCACCAACGTCTGGGGGTCCTTGGTAGTGCTTTCTGGCACGGGTACCTCCTGCTTAGTAACCGGGTTCCAGTACCATCAGCTGGTCCTCGGTAGTTCCATTGGCTCTTGGTACTGGAACCCGGATGGGTAGCCGAAGGTACGTCAGCTGGTTCTCGACAGTGTCTTTGGCACTTGTACCTTCTGCTCCCCATCCTGGTTCCAGTACCGTCAGCTGGTTCCAGGCAGAGCCTTTGGCTTAGGGTGCCTCCTTCTCAGTATCAGAGTTCCACCAACTTCTGGTGGTCCCTTGTAGTGCTTTCTGGCATGGGTACCTCCTGCTTAGTAACCGGGTTCCAGTAAAGTCAGTTGGTCCTCGGTAGATCCATTAGCTTTTGTACCTTCAGGTAGCCATCCGGGTTCCAGTACCGTCAGCTGGTTCTCGGCAGTTCCTCAGCCTTCTTGTACCTTCTGCTACATTTCCAAGTTCAAGCTTTTGGAAATGTTTTTTGCTAATCACTCTGGATCTCCCTTACGACGACCCTAAAGATGACGACCCTGAAGACCACCCCGAAGAAGACGACGACCCCGGAGACAACGACCCCGGAGACAACGACCCTGAAGACCACCCCGAAGAAGACCAAGAAGCAGAAGAACAAGAAGCTGCAGAAGAACATTAAGCATAAGACTAAAAATCAGAGCAAAAGAATATTATCTAAATTATAAGCAGAAGACGACTAAGCAGTGTATGGGGGTGAGTCCGTTCCTCCTCGTGGTGACCCTGGAAAAAACCTTCTGCTGCAGGCCAAACAAATCCTGTTGTAAATCTTTTGTGACAGGCAGAATGGAAGGTGTAATCTTCAAACTTTTATAGATAACAACTACAGGAATGCCTGTCACAAATAAGAATATGATGAAGAAGAAGAAGAATATGAAGAAGTAGAATATGAAGAAGAATAGTTGAATAAAAAGAATATGAAAAATGTAAAAAAAAAAAAGAATAATAGGAAGAAGGTGAAGAAGAAGAAGATGAATAAGGTGAAGAAGAAGTTGATGAAAAACATGCTGCTGCTGAGGATGACGAAGAAGAAAGTGTGGGAGAAGTAAAAAGAAGGTGAAGAGCATGGAAGGAGTGAAATATAAATATCTGACAAAATATAAAAAAATCTTAACAGTCAATATCTTTGTAACTCCGAACGTCTTAAAAAAAATAAAATAATTCCTGCTATTCCATTTGATTGGGATAAACCTCTATGCCTTTAATGTCTCCTCCACCTCCCCCAATACATTCTACATTATTCTTAGTTGTTTTCCTTCATGTAGAATTAACCTACAAGGAAAGAAGGGGTTTATTTTAATTCCGATATTTTTGTCCCATTGACTTGCATTGGTATCGGGTATCGGTATCGGATTAGATCCGATACTTTGACGGTATTGGCCGATACTTTCCGATACCGATACTTTCCGGTATCTTTCCGGAAGGTATCGGCGATATCCGATATTTTTTTTTATATCGGCCGATTCAATCCGATACCGATATTTTCAAATATCGGAAGGTATCGCTCAACACTAGTCAGGACAGGTTGATTATGAGCAGCTGAACGGCTGCTTACCATATCTGCACCCCTGGAGCAACATCAGATAGCATGGAGGAACTGGTTAAACACTTATGCAAGCCTAGCAGCAGCACCAGCTACAGCAGCGAAGGTAACAGCAACAACAGGAGACAAGAAAGCTGCTTATGCCACAGCTCCAGCAGCAACAGCACCGACAACAGCAGAAGCAGATTGAATTACTCACAGATATGGCGACAACTCCGACTCCATTGTCAGCTGATAATTTTTCTATCCGGAAGGCAGTGAGGAGAACCTTGCAGAAAATAATCCCAAGTGACAAAATAGAGGCCTTTTTAACCATTTTTAAAGGGTTGCCGATGGGGAGAAACTCCCACCAGAGCAGTTGGTGGAAGTCCTGGCGTCATACTTAACGGGTGAGCCACAAAAGACCTACTACGATTTAGCCTTACAGAACACCAAAGAATATGCAAACTTGAAAACGGAAATTTTGGCACGCTTGGATGGGTATATCATTGTGACAAACCCCCCTGGCTCCCATGTTTGATTCGCTGCACCTCTTCCAAAATTAGTTGCAGTCAGAGTCCCCTACTCCAGAGCAGATGGTAGAGAGAGTTGTAATGGACCAGTTGTGCACTCCCCTCCAAACCCTATGCAGACTTGGGTTGACAAGGGAGATCCCTGGAAAGCAGATGACTTGGTCAGACTGGTTGAAAGGAATTGGGGAGGGGAGGGGGGAACATGGTTCCTAAGGGAGGCACTCCACTCCATAATGGGGGTCCCATCAGGAGGTGAAAGCAAATAAAGGGGGTGGGGCATACAAAGCCCAACGGGGCTGTGTTGGAGGTCATGCAAAGAGTCTCATCAGGGGATGTAATTTGCTGGAGATGTCATGACCCACATACTACACTGTGTTCCAAGTTATTATGCAAATTGAATTTAATTGTTTTGTTTTTCAAATAAACTCATGGATGGCATTGTGTCTCAGGGCTCAATGGATCACTAAAATCAATCTTAAACACATGTGATAATTAGTTTTCCAGGTGATTCTAATTAAAGGAAAACTACTTAAAAATGATGTTCCACATTATAAAGCAGGCCACAGTTTTCAAGTAACATGGGAAAGAAAAAGGATCTCTCTGCTGCCGAAAAGCATCAAATAGTGCAATGGCTTGGTCAAGTGATGAAAACATTAGATATTTCTTGAAAATTTAAGCGTGATCATCTTACTGTTGAGAGACTTGTGGCTGAATCTGAGCACAGTCGCGTTCATGCTGATAAAGGCATAATGAGGAAGGTTTCTGCCAGGCAAGTTCATCGGATAAAGAGAGCAGCTGCTAAAAAGCCATTACAAACCAGCAAACAGATATTTGAAGCCGCGGATGCCTCTGGAGTCCCTCGATCCTCAAGGTGTAGGATCCTTCAAAGGCTTGCTTTGGTTCATAAACCTACTTTTTGGCCACCCCTAAACAGTGTTCACAAGCAGAAATGGTTGTAGTGGGCCCAGACATACATGAAGACTAATTTTCAAACAGTCTTGTTTACTGATGAGTGTCGAGCAACCCTGGATGGTCCAGATGGATGGAGTAGTGGATGATTGGTGGATGGCCACCATGTCCCAACAAGGCTGCAACGTCAGCAAGGATGTGGAGGAGTCATGCTTTGGGACGGAATCATGGGGAAACAGCTGGTAGGGCCCTTTAAAGTTCCTGAAGATGTGAAAATGATCTCTGCAAAGTATATTGAGTTTCTGACTAACAACTTTCTTCCATGGTATAAAAAGCAGAAACGTGCCTTGAGGAGCAAAATCATCTTCATGCATGACAATGCACCATCTCATGCAGCAAAGAATACCTCTGAGTCATTGGCAGGTATGGGCATAAAAGGAGATAAACTCATGGCGTGGCCACCATCTTCCCCTGACCTCAACCCTATGGAGAACCTTTGGTGAATCATCAAGCAAAAGATCTATGAGGGAGGGAGGCAGTTCACATCAAAACAGCAGCTCTGGGAGGAAAATTCTAACTTCATGCAAAGAAATACAAGCAGAAACTCTCCAAAAACTCACAAGTTCAATGGATGCAAGAATTGTGAAGGTGATATCAAAGAAGGGGTCCTATGTTACATGTAACTTGGCCTGTTAGGATGTTTTGGAGTTAAATAGCTTTTTTGTTCAGTGAATGTGACATCCTAATGCTGCAAATTCCACAAATGAGCATTTTCAGTTCTTTAAAACATATCAAATGTCTAGAAATTCTACTGTGCCTAATAATTTGGAACAGTGCATTTTGAGGTTATATTCATTTTGGAGACTATACTGTTATCATTGGGAGGTTTCTTCAATAACATTCGATGTATACTCTAAAGGGTGATGACTTATTAGACTGACTGTCATTTGGACCGACCATTTAGGAAAATCCGAGAAAAATATCATTTGCATAATAATTTGGAACATAGTGTATAGCTGCCCATTGTCCCCTGGCCACCGAAAAAATGGACTGAAATGTAGCATGGGACATCGGTATTCATTCTATGCATATCTGGTTTGCAGCATGGACTGTCCACCCAGCGAGGGGCCCCAAACTTGTCCTGTAAAAATGAATGGTCTGAAAATGACTGGATTACTAGACTAAGGGTACCTTCACACCAAGCGACGCTGCAGCGATACAGACAACGATGCCGATCGCTGCAGCGTCGCTGTTTAGTCGTTGTGTGGTCGCTGGAGAGCTGTCACACAGACAGCTCTCCAGCGACCAACGATGCCGAAGTCCCCTGGTAACCAGGGTAAACATCGGGTTACTAAGCGCAGGGCCGCGCTTAGTAACCCGATGTTTACCCTGGTTACCATTGTAAAAGTAAAAAAAAAAACACATACTCACATTCCGGTGCCCGGCGTCCGCTTCCCTGCACTCCTCCTGCATCCTGTGTCAGCGCCGAACATCTCCGGCATCTCCCACAGAGCAGAGCGGTGACGTCACCGCTCTGCTTTACGGCCGGCACTTACACAAGATGCAGGAGGAGTGCAGGGAAGCGGACGCCGGGCACCGGAATGTGAGTGTGTTTTTTTTTTTTACTTTTACAATGGTAACCAGGGTAAACATTGGGTTACTAAGCGCGGCCCTGCGCTTAGTAACCCGATGTTTACCCTGGTTACCAGTGAAGACATCGCTGGATCGGTGTCACACACGCCGATTCAGCGATGTCAGCGGGAGATCCAGCGACGAAATAAAGTTCTGGACTTTCAGCAATGACCAGCGATCTCACAGCGGGATCCTGATCGCTGCTGCGTGTCAAACACAACGATATCGCTATCCAGGACGCTGCAACGTCACGGATCGCTATCGTTATCATTGTAAAGTCGCTTAGTGTGAAGGTACCTTTAGGGAGTTTGGTGACCCTCATGAGGGCCACACTCCCTTTCCCACTGATCCCTGGAAAGAAGTTGGGCATCCGCTGCATTCACAGGATGCTAAAGACTATCCGTTGGCCAAAGTGGTAACTGAGACAGACCGAGATACTGAGACTCGTGAAATAGGCGTGGTCTAGAATTTGTTGCACTCAATTATTATAGATCGGGACTGTTGTTTTGGGACTTATCAAGAGTGGCGGAAACCTTGTTGCTCACCAACCACAGAGTCTAATAGGTTTCCATTCTGTGTAATTGGAGATGAGGAGGTAATATCCCCAGAGGCCAACATTCCTGAAATAGGGGTGACAGGAGAAAAATCTGGGTATGCCCAACCTAGGGACCTAACTCTAAAAGAAGAGTTCAATAAGGTAACCGTAATAAACAGCATAAAACAGGAGCCAGGGGCTGACACAAGGTTTCCCCATTTCATGTTGCGTGGGGAATTCTTGTACCGGTGTAACAGGCTAGATTAACCCCCCGCCCAGAATAAACCCGGGGTTAAAGTGGCCTAGGCCAGATTATACCCCGGGTATATTCTCGCCTAGCCCAAACTATACCCCGGGGTATGAATTGGACTAGTCCAGTTTATACCCCTCTGGGCCAGATTACACCCGGGTATATTCTGTCCTAGCCCAAACTATACCCCGGGTGATATAATCAATAACAGAGCTCCAGGCAGCAAACGGGGCCCCAGGCAGCGCACAGGGCCCAAGGCAGCGCACAAGGCCCCAGGCAGCGCACAGGGGCCTCAGGCAGCGCAGAGGGGCCTCAGGCAGCACACGGGGCAACAGGCAGCACAGAGGGGCCCCAGACAGCATAGAGGGGCCCCAGGAAGTGCACGGGGCCCCAGGCAGTGCACAGGGCAACAGACAGCACAGAGGGGCCCCAGGAAGAGCACAGGGGCCACAGGAAGTGCACGGGGCCCAAGGCAGCGCACAGGGCAACAGGCAGCACAGAGGGGCCCCAAGCAGCACAGAGGGGTGCCAGGCAGCACAGAGGGGCCCCAAGCAGCACAGAGGGGCCCCAGGCAGCACAGAGGGGCCCCAGGCAGCACAGAGGGGCCCCAGGAAGAGCACAGGGGCCACAGGAAGTGCATGGAGCTCCAAACAGCGCACGGTGCCCCAGACAGTGCACAGGACCCCAGGCAACCCACAGGGGCCCCAGGCAGCACACGGGGCCCCTGGCAGAACACAGGGCCCCAGGCAGCACACAGGGCCCCAGGCAGCACACAGGGCCCAAGGCAGCACACAGGGGCCCAAGGCAGCACACAGGGGCCCAAGGCAGCGCACAGGGGCCCAAGGCAGCGCACAGGGCCCCAGGCAGCACAGAAAGGCCCCAGGCAGTGCACAGGGGCCCCAGGCAGCACACGGGGCCCCAGGCAGCACACGGGGCCCCAGGCAGCACAGAGGAGCCCCAGGCAGCATAGAGGGGCCCCAGGAAGAGCACAGGGGCCACGGGAAGTGCACGAAGCCCCAAACAGCGCACGGTGCCCCAGACAGCCCACAGGGGCCCCAGGCAGCGCACAGGGGCCTCAGGCAGCGCACAGGGGCCTCAGGCAGCGCACAGGGGCCTCAGGCAGCGCACAGGGGCCTCAGGCAGCGCACAGGGGCCCCAGGAAGAGCACAGGGGCCCCAGGCAGCGCACAGGGCAACAGGCAGCACAGAGGGGCCACAGGAAGTGCACGGAGCCCCAAACAGCGCACGGAGCCCCAAACAGCGCACGGTGCCCTAGACAGTGCACAGGACCACAGGCAGCCCACAGGGGCCCCAGGCAGCCCACAGGGCTCCAGGCAGCGCACAGGGGCCTCAGGTAGCACACGGGGACCCTGGCAGAACACAGGGCCCCAGGCAGAACACAGGAGCCCCAGGCAGCCCACAGGGGGTCCCAGATAGCGCACAGGGGGGCAGAGACAGTGAGCAAGGGGGTAAGAGATAGCGCGCAAGGGGGAAATAGACAGAGCATGTCCCCTGTGTGCTGTCTGGGACCCCCTGTGCGCTATCTGGGACCCACTGTACACTGTCTGGGACCCACTGTACACTGTCTGGGACCCTGCTCTTGAGGATATCAGTCAATCCTGTAAGGCTAGTTTCACATTTGCGTACAGCCGTGCGCATGCGTACGCTCTCAGTAAACCCTTGACCATTGGTGTGCCCCGCCGGTTAAGCTCCGCCCACGTTCTTTTGACGGTGCTGCAACCCGCGGTGAAGGCAACAAGTTGGATTTTCTTGCGTTCACTGAATCCTCAAAACAACGCATGCGGACGCAAACGCAAATATGTGCAGGGCCTGCATACCCAATGATAAAGATAGGGTACGCAGGCCACATGCGGCCGCATGCGTACCTGGGCGGAGCTTAACTGGCCGCCGCAGCAGTGGGCGGGGCTTCACTAAGAACGTACACAGCCGTGCGCAAATGTGAAACTAGCCTAAGATGTCTAGGGCCCCTATGCGATGTGCGATGTCTGGGGCCCATGGGCGATGTCTGGGGCCCCGTTCTTGAGTACATCACTCAATGGTTCTCATAAGCGTGAAAAATCTCATCTTTAATATGCTTTAATCTTTAATATACTCAAGAACGGGGCCACAAACATCACACAGGGGGTCCCAAACAACGCACATGGGATGCCAGACAGCGCACAGGGGGCAGAGACAGCGCACAGGGGCCCTGCGCGCTGTCTCTTCCCCCCTTGAACACTGTCACTTCCCCCTCCCTTGTGCACTGTCTCTGCCCACCTGTGCGCTGCTTGGGGCACTGTGTGCTGCCTGGGTCCCAGTTCACTGTCTCTTCCCCCCTTGCACGCTGTCTCTTCCCCCTCCCTTGTGCACGGTCTCTGCCACTCCGTGTGCTGCCTGGGGCCCCGTGTGCTGCCTGGGGCCCCTGTGGGCTGCCTGGGACCTCGTGTGTTGCCTGTGGCCTCGTGTGCTGCCTGGGGCCCCGTGTGCTGCCTGGGGCCCCTGTTCACTGCCTGGGGCCCCTTGCACTTCCTGTGGCCCCTGTGTTCTTCCTGGGGCACCTCTGTGCTGCCTGGGCCCCTGTGCGCTGCCTGGGGCCCTGTGTTTTTCCAGGGGCCCTGTGTGCTGCCTGAGGCCCCTGTGCGCTGCCTGAGGCCCCTGTGGGCTGCCTGGAGCCCTGTGGGCTGCCTGGGGCCCCTGTGGGCTGCCTGGGGTCCTGTGCACTGTCTGGGGCACCGTGCGATGCTTGGGGCTCCGTGCACTTCCTGTGGCCCCTGTGCTCTTCCTGGGGCCCCTCTGTGCTGCCTGGGGACCCTCTGTGCTGCCTGGGGCCCCTCTGCGCTGCCTGGGGCCCCTCTGCGCTGCCTGGGGCCCCTCTGCGCTGCCTGGGGCCCCTCTGCGCTGCCTGGGGCCCCTCTGCGCTGCCTGGGGCCCCTCTGCGCTGCCTGGGGCCCCTCTGTGCTGCCTGGGGCCTCTCTGTGCTGCCTGGGGCCCCTCTGTGCTGCCTGTTGCCCTGTGTGCTGCCTAGGTCCCCGTGCACTTCCTGTGGCCCCTGTGCTCTTCCTGGGGCCCCTCTGTGCTGCCTGTTGCCCTGTGTGCTGCCTAGGGCCCCGTGCACTTCCTGTGGCCCCTGTGTTCTTCCTGGGGCCCATCTGTGCTGCCTGGGGCCCCTCTCTGCTGCCTGGGGCCTCTCTGTGCTGCCTGGGGCCCCTCTGTGCTGCCTGTTGCCCTGTGTGCTGCCTAGGGCCCCGTGCACTTCCTGTGGCCCCTGTGCTCTTCCTGTGGCCCCTCTGTGCTGCCTGTTGCCCTGTGTGCTGCCTAAGGCCCCGTGCACTTCCTGTGGCCCCTGTGCTCTTCCTGGGGCCCCTCTGTGCTGCCTGGGGCCCCTCTGTGCTGCCTGGGGCCCTGTGCGCTGCCTGGGGCCCCGGGCTCTTCCTGGGGCCCCTGTGTACGGCCTGGGGTACTGTGCGCTGCCTGGGTACTGTGCGCTGCCTGGAGCTCCGTTATTGATTATATCACCCGGGGTATAGTTTAGGCTAGGCCAGAATATACCCGGGTATAATCTGGCCCAGAGGAGTATAAACTGGACTAGTCCAATTTATACCCCGGGGTATAGTTTGGGCTAGGCCAGAATATACCCGGAGTATAATCTGGCCTAGGCCACTTTAACCCCGGGTATATTCTGGGCGGGGGGGTCAATCTGGCCTGTTACACCGGAATACTAAGTTGAGGGAGGAGATAGTGGAACAAATGTTGGCACCAGAACCCTATAGACGGAGGGTGTTGGATATGGTCTATTCCCATGTCTTAGGTGGCCATCTGGGGGTGAACAAAACTCAAGAATGGGTCATGCGGAGGTTCTACTGTCCCAGATGTCACCGGGAAATCCCAAGGTATTGCAAGTCCTGTCCCACCTACCAGTCAACCGCTTCCTCCTCTCACTTCCAAAATCCCCTCAGGCTGCTACCAATCAAGGCACAACAAGACAAGGACCCAGTTGAAATACCATTTTTGCTGGTTAAGCTGGAAGGATACACTGAAGATGCTACAATAGCCAAGATGCTGTCGAAGGCCCAAAAACAGCAATGTCGGGAAATGCAGTAACAGAACCGGGACCTTTTCTCAGATTTGCTGGGGTGTACCTATGGTAAAGAACACAAGGTTCTGACGGAACCCCATGTGCAGGTGAATTCGAAGACCTACCAAATTCCAGAGGCCCGTCAAGAACTGATCTCCAAGGAAGTGAAGCATTTGCTGAATCTTAGAGTCATTGAAGAGAAAAAGGTTTAACCCAATTGTCCTTGTTCCAAAACCTGATGGAGAATGTAGATTCGGTAATGACTATTGGAAGCTGAACCAAGTCTCCAAGTTCGATGCATATCCGGTGCCACGTATCAATGAGCTGATTGAGAGATTTGGATCAGCAAGGTACATAACCACCTTGGATCTTAGGATATTTGTTATCTCCATGTGACAAGAAGCCAAGGATAAGTCTGATTTCGCTACACCCGACGGTTGCTTCCAATATGTTTGGATGCCGTTCGTACTGCAGGGAGCTCCAGCCACCTTCCACAGGGCCATGGACCAGATCTTGGCACACAATAAAAATTAAAGCTGGGGAATAGCTGCACAATATCGGAATCTTCAGCCCACATTAGGGAAGTCATCTGCGAAAAATCCAGGCGGTGTGTGATGCTCTCAGAAAGACAGGAATCTCTAAAAATCCAGAAAAATGTGCACGGGGTAAGAGGCGGCCAAATAGCTTGGATAAGTAGTAGGGAGCGGAAAAATTAAATCCCTAATCAATAAAGTAGACACAATCCACAACTGACCAAAACCAGTCTCAAAAAACCAAGTTAAGGTCTTTCAGGAAATCGTGGGTTACTAAAGGAGTTTAATTACAAACTTTGCCATGGTGGACACACCTAGGACCGACCTTCTTAAGGTGGCAAAATCAGTCATGACCAAATGGATGTCAGAGGCGGAGACGGCCTTTGAAGAACTGAAAGTAGCTCTGTGTAAGCAGCCAGTCCTAATTACCCCCGACTTTAAGAAGGAATTTGTACTCTACGCGAACATCTCAGAAGTCATTTAGGAGGGGTCCTCTCTTAAGAGATACACAGAGAGGAGCATCCTGTTCTCCACCGGAGTAGGAAACTGTCGGCATGTAAGAAATTATTCCATTGTAGAAAAGTAATGCCTGGCGGTAAAGAGGGTGGTGGAAACATTGCGATGCTATCTCTTAGGCCTTTTTCAGAAGTCAGTGTGTCCAGTACGTGTGGTGACAGTTTTCACACATACTAAAGACACTTACACATGTAGACCCATTTAAGTGAATGGGTCTTTGCACACTTCAGTGTGTTTCCACGGACCTTGTGTCCATGGGCAAAATACACCTACACGTCCATTTTTAATAGCAGCACGGGCCACAAAACATCTCGCACACAAACACATGAATGACATCCGTGTGTCATCAGTGTGTCATCAGTGTGACACATACCAACGTCTGGAAAGCAGCGGCACAGTTAACACTGTTCTCCAGGGATGGGTGCTGAAGACCAATCAACGCGAGCAGGGGAGAATGTTGAGAGTTATATTCAACTGATAACAGTGAGTGCAGGTGGCACTGCCTGTGCTATATATAAATAAATTAAAAACCAGCGTGGGTTCCCCTGTATTTATGATAATCAGCCAGGCAAAACTAACAGCAGCGGGCTGCAGCCTTCAGTTGTCAGCATGGCTTGTTATCAAGAATAGAAGGGTCTACACACTGTTTTTGCTTTTAGAAAAAAAAAAAATGACATGGGTCCCCTTGAGGGTGCCATGTCACATTGGCAGAGCCCCTGAGGTGCCAGAACAACAGAAACCCCACATATGTGAACTCATTTTACAAACTACACTCCCAAATGAATTCATCTAGGCGTGCAGTTATCATATCAACACCATATGTGCCTCACATAATTTTATACCATTGAGAACTGAACAAAGAATAAATTACATTTTTACCACTAAACTGTTGTTTTAGCCCCAAGATTTAAATTTTTCTAAGGGCTAATAGGAAAGTTTTTTTTACAACAAAATGAGGTCCATTATTTCCCTGAGTGCGCCAATACCCTACATGTAATTGGCACAGTGCAAAAGCTCAGAAGTGAAGGAGCGCCATACTATAGTGCAGATTTTACGGTTATGGCTTGAGGGTGCCATGACCCACTGGGAGAGCCCCTCGAGTGGCCAGAACAGCAGCCCCCCCCCCCCCCCCCACAAGTGACCTGATTTCACAAACTACTCCTTTCAACTAATTCATCTAGGGGTGCAGTGACCACATTGACACCACAGGTATGTCACAGAATTTTATGCCGTTGGGCAGTGAAGAAAAAATAATTACATTTTTACCACCCAAATTTTGTTTTAGCCCCAGATATTACCTTTTCACCCAATAAGTGGGTAAAAATGGCACCATAATTTGTCCCACAATTCCTACTTAAACTGGCAACACCCCAAATGTGGCTGTACAGTACTGCATACGAAAAGACTAGGGAGGGACGGAGCGCTATTTGCCTCCTGGAGCGCAAGTTTTCCTAGAATAGTTGGAGAACTCCATATACAGAGCCTTGAAGTGCTACAAGAGCAGAATTCCTCCCTCAAGTGACCTCATTTTGGAAATTTACACCTGTAGATAAATTCCCAAAGGAGTATGTCAGGGCTGTGGAGTCAGAGCCCATTTTGGTGGAGTCGGAGTCGGTATAAAATGGACCGACTGACTCCTAAAATATATAATAAATTGGGTGCAGTAGTTCAATGCAGTTTGTGGGGAATATTTTTTTCATAAGAATTTGGGAAAGTTATGAAATGTCCTATAAATGTCTGTCCTATTCCTGATCTAAGGTCTAGACTTTTAGCTGAGATGAATCTGTGCTGCAATTTATGTTCATAAGTAGTGAAGCTCCTCCTCTACAGATAAGGGGCAAAAACAAACACACAGGGAAGGAAAGCCTACATTCATCTCAGAATTTCTGGAGTAAACAAGAAAGCAAGATTAAAGAAGGTAGGTACTTCCTAAAGCATATCTAAACTTTCAATAAACTGTGCATAAATCAATAGTCCAGTATATGTTGTCTTTGTATGCTTGATGTTTTGGTTTATTTTTCCTCTTAGCTCATGTTTGGAGAAATTAGCTGCCCTGATGTCTGATATACACTATACATAGAAAATAAGGGGAAAAACTGTTTTCTAACAACTCAAATTCAGAAATACAGTAACAGGATAAATGAGGACATATATATTTTTGTGTGGGTGTTCTGGAATGTGATTCAGCACAGATATTACTACAGAAGAAAAGCAAAATTATTCTTTACAATTAGATGATCTTGTTGAAGCTGCTTCACACCTCTTTCCTATTCATCACATGCAAGGTGTTGTGCACACGCTGCAGCTGGCAATAAGAGATAGTCTGCAAGAGGGACATGCTGGAACTCTGATTAGCAAAGTGAGGAAATTGGATATTGCTGCCAGAACAACTAAAATTGATTCAATCTTGAAGAGACGTGCTGGAAAAGGGGCAATTGTGAATCAAGCCACTTGGTGGGGCAGCACCTATTTAATGATTGAGAGATTGCTTGAGTTGAAACCATTCTTTGTAGATATGGCCAACCCTCAGGTAACACTACATGAAGGTAAATGGACACAGGTGGCTCAATTGAAGGAATCATCACCCATTTACAGTGACTAAAAAGTTACTTGCTGAGGGTTTAACTCCTGGCATTTTTATAAAGGATGAAAGAACTTGTTGTTTTGCCTGTCCCAAAGAGGAGGTTTAACCGCAGATGGCATTGCAGCTTCAATGAAACGTAGAGAGATACTGTTATTAGAAAATAAAATTTTTCTGGCAGCTGTTTATGTGGACCCTAATCATCATATATTGCTGGATGATCAACATCTTACTAAAGGAAAAGAAGCTTTGATTGAGGTAGCAGTTAGGATGAGTGGGCTACAGGACGGCCAAGAGCAAGAGGTCCTGCCAGTGCTGCTGTTGCTGTTCCTTCATCCTCATCAGATGAGGAGTTTGATTTCGACAAGTATTTGGACGACATGAAGCAGGCAAAGCGTTGCTGCAGGGAAAAAGATTCCACTCCCATAGAAAACAGATTGACCATATTTCAGCAAAATTTTTCACTTGCTCTTAAAGAAGTAGAAGAGTTCAATCTTTGTTCAATTGCTACCATCCACCTCTCGTGTCTCCCCTTTTTCCTCATAGTTTGTAAGCTTGCGAGCAGGGCCCTCATTCCTCTTGGTATCTGTTTTGATCTGTGTTTATTGTTATGCTGTAATGTCTATTGTCTGTACAAGTCCCCTCTATAATGTAAAGTTCTGCGGAATATGTTGGCGCTATATAAATAAAAAATTATTATTAATCGTTCATCAAAACTGACTGTGCACGAGGCAGTTCCTTTGTACCCTGAAATTGTTAGAGCTGTTGCCCATGTGGTTACTGCTTTGCCACCAACCCAAGATAGTGTAGAGAGGTGGTTCTCTAGCCTTAAAATAATTAGGTCAGATTTGAGGTAATCTACAAAGGAGGATCTGATGGAGGTGAAACTATTTCTCAGAACAAATTCATAGACTGCACAAATGCTGTTCAGTACGTTTTTGTTGAAAACTGTTTTTTTCCCCACTTTCTGCAGAGTGTATAATAAATTGTAAATATGCAATGTTTTTGTTGTTCTAAAGTTGTATTCCAATAAATATATTTTATGTTCTATCTAAATGGCTTGATTATTGTATCATAATAAAGATTAAAAGCCTGATGTTACCATTTTACCACAGTAAATTTATCCCCTAAACTTAAACATGAGCCATGTATGAGGGAGTCCGAGTAGTGGAGCCGGTGTCACGGGAATTGAGGAGTCGGAGGTTTGGCTTACCGACTCCACAGCCCTGGGTGTAGTGACTATTCTGACTCTATGGGTGTTTTCCAGAGACAAGCAGCAATGAATGCTGCCAAGTAAAAATTGCAAAATGCCACTGTAGTGATCAGTACGCTGTAGTGACCTGTACGCTATGCCCAGCTTATGCTTCTGGAGACATGCAACCATAAAGTTAGGCTCTCATTGCTTCAGAAATGGCAAACATGTGGACGCTATATGTGGTTTAGGTACACTGTAGGGCTCAGAAGGGAGGCATTTGGATTTGGGAGCGCAAAATTTGCTGAATTACGTTTGAGGGTCGAGGAGCCATTTCGCTATTCCAGAGACTTTGTGCTACCAGTAACGTGGAAGCCCTATATTTCCATTAACAAATGATGGAACTGAGAGAGGACTTGCTTTATCTGTGGATTGAGTTTAAGTTTTTATTAGGAACATTCTACAAAATGTTTAGGATCACATTTATCCGGCACTCTGCGCTGAGGGCTTAAATCGGGTTTTCCATCTAAATCTCAGACTGATGTGATTCAGATGAAACCCCCATTCACTATAATAAGACAGCAGTTACTCTGGACTCTGTCTGGCCACTATTCAGCAGTGTCTTTCTTTTCAGAAGAGCACAAAACCGTGTCCGACTGCACTTTTATGGAATCCTAAAAAAAGTAACACTGCCAGATCACAGGTCCTATGGTGCCCACAGTTCCTTCATTTGACTCATTATATGGAATCTTCCGACAGGGGTTCTGTCTGAATCACGTATTTCAGAGATTTACAAGGAAATCCCGATGTGAGCGCTCAGCGCAGGATAACTGTGAGTTGAGCATTACTACAATCTTTCGGAGGCAGAATGAACAAGTGAACAGCAGGTGAAGAATTTTTTTTTTTTTTAAGCCATTTCTCATGCGGTGTAAGTGATTTGTCGACTTTATTTGTCGGGTGTGTGCGATTACAGAGATCCCAGATTTATATCTTTTTTTATGTTTGGCTCCTGTCACACTAAAAAACTATTGCAAAAAGCATCACCATATTTTGAGACCTATAATTTTTTGCATATTTCGGCCAAAAGATACATGTGAGAGCTTGTGTTTTGAGGGACGGGTTGACATTTTTAGTGGTACCATTTTCAGACACATAACATTATTTGATCACTTTCTATTCCAATTTTAGGGAGGCAGAATTAACAAAAACCAGCAATTCAGATTTTTTTCTTTTTTTTTATGTCGTTTCACGTGCAGTAAAATTGATAAGACAGTTTTATTCTTTGGGTCAGATTACCGTGATACCCCATTTATCTTTTGATTACATTTTGGTGCTTTTACACAATAACAACTATTTTATAGAAAACTAGCTGGAGAGCCTGGCGTTGCCCTAGCATAGTAACTGCGGTTAGTTATAACAAATTATAATGATTATCCTCTATCCCATAGTCCTGTGCTCATATACCCATCATACACATCCTCCATCCCATAGTCCCGTGCACATATACCCATCATACACAACCTCCATCCCATAGTCCCGTGTCCATATACCCATCATACATATCCTCCATCCTGTAGTCCCATGCCCATATACCCATCATACATATCCTCCATCCCATAGTCCTGTGCCTATATAACCATTACGCATCTTCCATCCCATAGTCCCGTGCCCATATACCCATCAGACATCCTCCATCCCATAGTCCCATACCCATCATACATATCCTCCATCCCATAGTCCCATGCCCATATACCCATCATACACAGCCTCCATTCCATAGTCCCGTGCCCATATACCCATCATACACATCCTCCATCCCATAGTCCTGTGCCCATATACCCATCATACACATCCTCCACCCCACAGTCCCGTGCCCATATGCCCATCATACATATCCTCCATCCCATAGTCCCGTGCCCATATACCCATCATACACATCCTCCATTCCATAGTCCCGTGCCTATATACCCATCGTACACAACCTCCATCCCATGGTCCCGTATCCATATGCCCATCATACATATCCTCCATCCCATAGTCCCGTGCCCATATACCCATCAGACATCCTCCATCCCATAGTCCCGTGCCCATATACCTATAAGACATCCTCCAACCCATAGTCCCATACCATCATACATATCCTCCATCCCATAGTTCCGTGCCAATATACCCATTAAGAAATCATCTTCGCCATGGCAACCATTCTGACATCGTCACCATGGCAACCATAATGACAAAACCGTCACCATTACAACCTATTATAACATCATCGTCACCATAGCAACCATTATGACATCACGTCACCATTGCAATCTAATATGACAATCGTCGCCATGGCAGCCATGATGACATCTTCTCCATGGCAATCTCTATAATATGGTCGCCATGGCAACCATTAGGACATCATCATTGATACACGCATACACTCGTGTATATACACACACACACACACACACACACACACACACACACACACACGCTTTGTTATACTGAGAATGTCCTTTCTGCCTATATTAACCAATCAGAGCTCAGATTAATTAATTGTAGCAAAATAGAAACTGAGCTGTGATTGGTTGCTATTGGCAGCCTGATAAATCCCCAGCCAACAGGAAGCCCTCCACTCTGGCAGTATATATTAGCTCACACACACACATAATAGACAGGTCAAGTGACTGACAGCTGCTGTATTTCCTATAAGGTACATTTGTTGCTCTTGTAGTTTGTCTGCTTATTAATCAGATTTTTACTTTTGAAGGATAATACCAGACTTGTGTTTGTTTTAGGGCGAGTTTCACGTGTCAATTTGTGTGTGTTGAGTTGCGTGTGGCAACATGCATGTAGCGACTTTTGTGTGATGAGTTTTGTATGGCGACATGCGTGTAGCAACTTTTTGTGTGTCGAATTGCATGTAACAGGTTAGTGTAGCAAGCTGTGTGCAGCAAGTTTTGTGCATGGCGAGTTTTGCACGTGTGGCGAGTTTTGCGTGAGCCTAGTTGTGCATGTGGCGAATTTTGTGCATGGCGGGTTTTGAGTGGCGACTTTTGTGTTTCGACTTTTATGTGGCGAGATTGGTGTATGTGTAGTGAAATGTGTGCTGAGGGTGGTATATGTGTTCAAGCACGTGGTAGTGTGTGGCGCATTTTGTGTGTGTGCTCATGTCCCCGTGTGTGGTGAGTATCCCATGTTGGGGCCCCACCTTAGCAACTGTACGGTAAATACTCTTTGGCGCCATCACTCTCATCCTTTAAGTCCCCCTTGTTCACATCTGGCAGCTGTCAATTTGCCTCCCAACACTTTTCCTTTCACTTTTCCCCCACTATGTAGATAGGGTCAAAATTGTTTGGTGAATTGGAACGCGCGGGGTTAACATTTCGCCTCATAACATAGCCTATGACGCTCTCGGGGTCCAAATGTGTGACTGTGCAAAATTTTGTGGCTGTAGCTGCGACGGTGCAGATGCCAATCCCGGACATACACACACACATACATACATACGCACACATTCAGCTTTATATATTAGTTATAATTATTTTTGCATCACTTTATTCTGAGAGCTATAACTTTTTTATTTTTCCAATGATGGAGCTGTGTGACTGCTTATTTTTTGTGGGACAAGATGACATTTTCAGTGGTACTATTTACACTGCTCAAAATAATAAAGGGAAAACGAAAATACCAAATCCTAGATATCACTGAATAATATATTCCAGTTGTAAATCGTTATTCACTACATAGTGGAAAGCGTTGAGAACAATAAAACATAAAAATTATCAATGTAAATCAAAATATCTCACTGAGGCCTGGATTTGGAACGATACACAAAATCAAAGTGGAAAATCAAATTACAGGCTGATCCAATGGGCGGGCCAGTCCATAGCTTCAAAGCCTTCATCTTGCAGGAACTGCTGACACACTCCAGCTACATGAGGTCAGGCATTGTCCTGCATTAGGAGGAACCCAGGGCCAACCACACCAGCATATGGTCTCACAAGGGGTCCGAGGATCTTATCTTGGTACCTAATGGCAGACAGGCTACCTCTGGCGAGAACATGGAGGGCTGTGCGGCCCTCCAAAGAAATGCCACCCCACACCATTACTGATCCACTGCCAAACTGGTCATGCTGAAGGATGTTGCTGGCAGCAGATCGCTCTCCATGGCGTCTCCAGACTCTGTCATGTCTGTCACATGTGCTCAGTGTGAACCTGCTTTTATCTGTGAAGAGCACAGGGCGCCAGTGGCGAATTTGCCAATCCTGGTGTTCTGTGGCAAATGCCAAGCGTCCTGCACGGTGTTGGGATGTGAGCACAACCCCCATCTGTGGACGTCAGGCACTCAGACCATCCTCATGGAGTCGGTTTCTAACCGTTTGTGCAGATACATGCACATTTGTGGCCTGCTAGAGGTCATTTTGCAGGGCTCTGGCAGTGCTCCTCCTGTTCCTCCTTGTGCAAAGGCTGAGGTACCAGTCCTGCTGCTAGGTTGGGGCCCTCCTATGGCCCCCTCCACGTCTCCTGGTGTACTGGCCTGTTTCCTGGTAGCGCCTCCAGCCTCTGGACACTACGCTGACAGACACAGCAAAACTTCTTGCCACAGCTCGCATTGATGTGCCATCCTGGATGAGCTGCACTACCTGAGCCACTTGTGTGGGTTGTAGAGTGCGTCTCACGCAACCACGAGTGTGAAAGCACAACCAACATTCAAAAGTGACCAAAAAATCCTTTATTGAGTGTGTCTTGATAATTGCCAATAATTTCCATCTGTTGTCTATTCCATTTGCACAACAGCATGTGAAACTGATTGTCAAACAGTGTTGCTTCCTAAGTGGACAGTTTGATTTCACAGACGTTTGATTTACTTGGAGTTATATTCTGTTGTTTAAGTGTTCCCTTTATTTTTTGAGCAGTGTATATTCGTCTTTTTGATCGCATTTTATTCCACCTTTTGTTCAGCGGTATGATGAAAAAGCATTATTTTTTGCCTTATTTTATATTTTTTTATGGTGTTCACTAAAGTGATTAACTAGTGGGACAGCTTCATCAAACTATTTAATCATGTGTACATCATAGTTTGATTATTTTTTTAAATATCTTAATTTTTTTAATTTTTTTTTTTACTTTGTCCCACTATGGGACTGTCATTTTTTGCAGGCTGATCACTTGTATAACAGAGATGCAGCAACATCCCTGTGTTATGTTAAATGTCAGCGCAGCACTGACAGTTGATTCATCATGCTCTGAGGATGATCAAGCAACTTTGCTAGCTCTGGTGACCCAGATGTCATCATGACTACATCGAGTCATCATGGCAATGATTGGGACACCCCCTCATGTCACGGGGTGTCCGCTACAAGGGCAGGGGGGCTTTTATTCCCTCTGCCTGCTCCTGAAATGCTGCAATCGAGTTTGATCGCAGCAATTAGGGGTTTAAGTGCTGGGAGCAACGTGGGACCACTCCTGGTACTGAGTGCTGGGTGTCAGCTGTCAATCAGCTGAAATCCAGCGGTGATTGTGCGCGCACAGCCTCTGTGCTCACAAAATAGTCGGGACGTATCCATAAGTCCCAGGTCAATAAGTGCCAGGTCACAGGGACATATGGATACATCTCAAGTGATAAAGGGGTTAAATACTGCTGTCAGTGACTGACGGTAACATTTAACGAGAATCGGTCATCAGGTTCTTCTACTTAGAATTAATATCATCTACAGATAGGTCCAGAAATATTTGCACAGTGACAGAAGTTTTGCCATTTTAGCCATTTAGCAAAACATATTCAAGATTCTGTTATATAGTCAGTAAGGGCTTAAAGTGTAATTCTCAGCTTTAAGATGAGGGCATTCACATCCTAACAGAAGTAATGGTTTAGGAATTACAGCTCTTTAATATATAGTTACCTCTTATTAAAGGGACTAAAGGTAATTGGACAACTATCTCAAAAGCTCTTTTATAGGCCGCATGGGCTATTATCTCATTATTCCATGATCAATTAAGTAAAAGGGCTAAAGCTGATTCCAGATGTGGTATTCGCATTTGGAAGCTGTTACTCTGAACCCACAACATGCGGTCAAAGGAGCTCCTAACTAAAGATAAACAGACCATCATTAGGCTGAAAGAAAAACAAGAAATCCATCAGACAGATGGCAGAAATGTTAGGAGTGACCAAATTTGGAAAACATTTTTTTTGGACAGAGGAAAGAAGATCAACTTGTACCAAAACGACGGGAAGAAGAAAGTATGGAGAAGGCTTGGAACGGCTCATGTGGTGCACCACCACATTATGGGTGTCAGGTCTGAGCATTCCTACATGAACAGTTTCCTGGAAAGTGGATTGGTCGTCATGGGCCAGTTGAACGGCCACCAAGGTCTCCCTATCTGACCCAATTAGACTTTTATCTTTGGGGTCATCTGAAGGCAATTATCTATGCTGTGAAGATACGAGATGTGCAGCATCTGAAACAACGGATACTGGAAGCTTGTGCTAGCATTTCTTCTGTGGTGTTGCTATCAGTGTGTCAAAGAGTGGGAGTAGAGGGTTGCATTGACAATCCAACACAATGGGCAGCACTTTGAACACATTTTATAAGTGGTCATAAACTTGTAAATAACTAATGAAAGAATATAGTTATGTTAAAACTAAGCACACCATTGCTTTTCTTGTGAAATTCTCAATAAGTTTGATGTGTCACATGACCCTCTTCCCATTGGAAAAAATAAAATGGCCGACTTCAAAGTGGCCACCACGGTCACCGCCCATCTCGAAAAGTTTTCCCCCTCCCATATACTAATGTGGCACAAACAGGAAGTTGATATCACCAACCATTTCCATTTTATATACATACATATATATATATATATACACACACACACACACACATATACACCTGCTTCCGGGGCTCCTGGCCCTGTCCCTGCAGTCCCACGGTCTCCGGGTGCCGCAGCTCTTCCCCTGTTCAGCGGTCACGTGGGACCGCTCATTAGAGAAATGAATATGGACTCCACTCCCATAGGGGTGGAGCCACATATTCATTCCTCTATTCAGCGGTAACGGTGACCGCTGACAGAGGAAGAGGCTGCGGCACCGAAGACCAGCTGTCCGGGGGGAAGGAGCGGGACGCCGGGAGCAGGTAAGTATTACATATTCACCTGTCCGTGTTCCACACGCCGGGCGCCGCTCCATCTTCCCGGCGTCTCTCCGCACTGACTGTGCAGGTCAGAGGGCGCGATGACGCATATAGTGTGCACGCCGCCCTCTGCCTGATCAGTCAGTGCAGAGAGACGCCGGGACGCTGAGGAGCTGCAAGCAAGAGAGGTGAGTATGTCATTTTTTTTATTGCAGCAGCAGCAATGGCACAGCTTTCAATGGTACATCTATGGGGCAATAATGAACGGTGCAGAGCACTATATGGCACAGCTATGGGGCAATAATGAACGGTGCAGAGCACTATATGGCACAGCTATGGGGCAATAATGAACGGTGCAGAGCACTATATGACACAGCTATGGGGCAATAATGAACGGTGTAGAGCACTATATGGCACAGCTATGGGGCAATAATAAACGGTGCAGAGCACTATGGCTACGTTCACATTAGCGTTAAGCTAATGTGCGTCGGGTTTGCGTCGGCGACGCAGCGGCGACGCATGCGTCATGCGCCCCCTATACTTAACATGGGGGACGCATGCGTTTTTTTTTGTTGCGTTGTGCCACACATGCGTCTTTTTTGCCGCAAGCGTCGGACCAAGAAAACGCAACAAGTTGCATTTTTCTTGCGTCCGATTTTCGGCAAAAACTGACGCATGCGTCGCAAAACGCAGCGTTTTTGCGTGCGTTTTGCCGCGTTTTTGCGTGCGTTGTGCGTTGCGTCGCCGACGCAGCGGCGCACAACGCTAGTGTGAACGTAGCCTAAATGGCACAGCTATGGGGCAATAATGAACGGTGTAGAACACTATATGGCACAGCTTTCTATGGTACAGCTATGGGGCAATAATGAACGGTGCAGAGCACTATATGGCACAGCTATGGGGCAATAATGAACGGTGCAGAGCACTATATGGCACAGCTATGGGGCAATAATGAACGGTGCAGAGCACTATATGGCACAGCTATGGGGCAATAATGAACGGTGCAGAGCACTATATGACACAGCTATGGGGCAATAATGAACGGTGTAGAGCACTATATGGCACAGCTATGGGGCAATAATAAACGGTGCAGAGCACTATATGGCACAGCTATGGGGCAATAATGAACGGTGTAGAACACTATATGGCACAGCTTTCTATGGCACAGCTATGGGGCAATAATGAACGGTGCAGAGCACTATATGGCACAGCTATGGGGCAATAATGAACGGTGCAGAGCACTATATGGCACAGCTATGGGGCAATAATGAACGGTGCAGAGCACTATATGGCACAGCTATGGTGCAATAATGAACGGTGCAGAGCACTATATGGCACAGCTATGGGGCAATAATGAACGGTGCAGAGCACTATATGGCACAGCTATGGGGCAATAATGAACGGTGTAGAGCACTATATGGCACAGCTATGGGGCAATAATGAACGGTGCAGAGCACTATATGGCACAGCTTTCTATGGTACAGCTATGGGGCAATAATGAACGGTGTAGAGCACTATATGGCACAGCTATGGGGCCATAATGAACGGTATGGAGCATCTATCTTTATTTTTGAAATTCACCGGTAGCTGCTGCATTTTCCACCCTAGGCTTATACTCGAGTCAATAAGTTTTCCCAGTTTTTTGTGGCAAAATTAGGGGGGTCGGCTTATACTCGGGTCGGCTTATACTCGAGTATATACGGTATATGTATGTATGTATATATATATATATATATATATATATATATATATATATATATATACACAGTGCCTACAAGTAGTATTCAACCCTCTGCAGATTTAGCAGGTTTAATAAGATGCAAATAAGTTAGAGCCTTCAAACTTCAAACAAGAGCAGGATTTATTAACAGATGCATAAATCTTACAAACCAAAAAGTTTTGTTGCTCAGTTAAATTTTTATAAATTTTAAACATAAAAGTGTGGGTCAATTATTATTCAACCCCTAGGTTTAATATTTTGTGGAATAACCTTTGTTTGCAATTACAGCTAATAATCGTCTTTTATAAGACCTGATCAGGCCGGCACATGTCTCTGGAGTTATCTTGGCCCACTCCTCCATGCAGATCTTCTCCAAGTTATCTAGGTTCTTTGGGTGTCTCATGTGGACTTTAATCTTGAGCTCCTTCCACAAGTTTTCAATTGGGTTAAGGTCAGGAGACTGACTAGGCCACTGCAACACCTTGATTTTTTGCCTCTTGAACCAGGCCTTGGTTTTCTTGGCTGTGTGCTTTGGGTCGTTGTCTTGTTGGAAGATGAAATGACGACCCATCTTAAGATCCTTGATGGAGGAGCGGAGGTTCTTGGCCAAAATCTCCAGGTAGGCCGTGCTATCCATCTTCCCATGGATGCGGACCAGATGGCCAGGCCCTTTGGCTGAGAAACAGCCCCACAGCATGATGCTGCCACCACCATGCTTGACTGTAGGGATGGTATTCTTGGGATCGTATGCAGTGCCATCCAATCTCCAAACGTCACGTGTGTGGTTGGCACCAAAGATCTCGATCTTGGTCTCATCAGACCAGAGAACCTTGAACCAGTCAGTCTCAGAGTCCTCCAAGTGATCATGAGCAAACTGTAGACGAGCCTTGACATGACACTTTGAAAGTAAAGGTACCTTACGGGCTCGTCTGGAACGGAGACCATTGCGGTGGAGTACGTTACTTATGGTATTGACTGAAACCAATGTCCCCACTGCCATGAGATCTTCCCGGAGCTCCTTCCTTGTGGTCCTTGGGTTAGCCTTGACTCTTCGGACAAGCCTGGCCTCGGCACGGGAGGAAACTTTCAAAGGCTGTCCAGGCCGTGGAAGGCTAACAGTAGTTCCATAAGCCTTCCACTTCCGGATGATGCTCCCAACAGTGGAGACAGGTAGGCCCAACTCCTTGGAAAGGGTTTTGTACCCCTTGCCAGCCTTGTGACCCTCCACGATCTTGTCTCTGATGGCCTTGGAATGCTCCTTTGTCTTTCCCATGTTGACCATGTTTGAGTGCTGTTCACAAGTTTGGGGAGGGTCTTAAATAGTCAGAAAAGGCTGGAAAAAGAGATAATTAATCCAAACATGTGAAGCTCATTGTTCTTTGTGCCTAAACTACTTCTTAATACTTTAGGGGAACCAAACAGAATTCTGGTGGGTTGAGGGGTTGAATAATAAATGACCCTCTGAAAAGACTTTTCCCAATTTAAAAAAAAAAATAAACAAAGAAATAACATTCTTTTTTGCTGCAGTGCATTTCACACTTCCAGGCTGATCTACAGTCCAAATGTCACAATGCCAAGTTAATTCCAAATGTGTAAACCTGCTAAATCTGCAGGGGGTTGAATACTACTTGTAGGCACTGTATATATATGTGTGTATGTGTACGTGTATATATATATATATATATATATATATATATATATATATATATATATATATATATATATATATATATGTATATATATATATATGTGTATGTGTATATATATATATATATATATATATATATATATATATATATATATATACATACATATATATATATATATATATATATATATATATATATATACATACATATATATATATATATATATATATATATATATATATATATATATATATATTACACACACACACACTTTTTTTTATCTATTGTACCCATTAATAAATATTATTATGAAATATAACAAAAAAAAACACACAAACAATAGGATTTGGAATAGCCGGGTCCGGAATCACCCAACATATAAAAAAAACTGTTCAAAAGGTTAACCCATTTAGTGAACACCGTAAAAAAACAAAAAACAAAATAAAAAGTTAGGCAATCAAACAATGCTTTATCATACTGCTGAACAAAAAGTGGAATAAAAAGCAATCAAAAAACGAATGTAAATAAAAATGGTATAGCTGAAAACGTCATCTTGTACCGCAAAAAACAAGCTGCTATACAGCTCCATCAGTGGAAAAATTAAAAAGTTATAGTTCTTAGAATAAAGCAATGCAAAAACATATTTTTCTCTATAAAATAGTAATTGTGTAAGGGCCCCAAAAAATGAAGAAAAAAAAAACTATAAAAATCAGGTATTGCTGTAACCGTAGTGACCCAAAGAATAAAGCTTCCTTATCACACGTGGAAAGACATTAAAAAAAAGCCCAAAAAACAATTCCTGCATTATTCTTTTTTGTTTATTCTGACTCCCAAAAATCGGAATAGAAAGCGATCAAAAAGTGTCATAAGTCTGAAAATGGTACTAATAAAATCATCAACTTGTCCCACAAAAAATAAGCTCTCACATGACTATGTCAGTAGAAATATGGAAAAATTATAACTCAAAATATGGGGATGCAAAAAAAAACAGATTTTGAAAAAAACAAAAGGGTCTTTTAGTGCCTGATAGCAGCAGAACATAAAAACTCGATGTGGTATTGCTGCAATCACACCGACCTGAAGGATAAAGTTGCCTAATTACTTATACCGCATGAGAAATGGAGTAAAAAACAAAACTTATTTTTCACCTGCTGTTGATTTTTTCATTCTGCCTCCTAAAGATCGCAGTAAGGCTCAGCTCACAATTATCCTGCGCTCTACTCTGAGCGCTTACACCGGGGTACATTTCTGAAATACCGGATTCGGACGGAACTCCCGACGGAAGAAAAACCATAATGAGGCAGATGGTGGCACTGTGGACACCATAGGACCTGTGATATGGCGGTGTCCATCTTTTTATTAGGTGTGCATAAAAGTGCCATCGGCAACAGTTTTCTGCACCTATGAAAAAAAAGCACATTGCTGAACTAAGGCCAGATGGAGGCCAGATTATCTCTGCTGCCTCATTACAGTGAATGCCTCCCTCAGGGATTTTATCTGGATTACGATACATGAAGATTTAAAGGGAAACCCCGATATAAGTACTAAGCTTAGAGCGCCGGATAAATGTTATCCAAATTGTTACGTAAAACATTCCCAATAAAAGCTTCAATTCATTCCACATAAAAAAGCAAGTCCTCAATCAGGTCCATCATCTGTTAATGGAAATATAGGGGGTTTCCACGTTACTGGTAGCACAAAGGCTCTGGAAAAACGAAATGGCAATTTCTCCCCCACCCACAAAGAAATTCAGCAAATTCTGTGCTCCCAAATCCAAATGACCCCCTGCTGTCTGAGCCTCAGTGTGCCTAATCCACATTTAACGTCCACATGGTTGGCATTTCTGCAACGATGTGGGCCCGCTTAATTTACTGGCGCATGAGCTGGGCATAACATGCTGGTCACTACAACAGCAGTTTGCAATTTTCACTCAACAAAAACATTCACTGCTGCTTGTTTCTGGAAAACACCCATTGAGTCAAAGTTGTCACTACACCTGTAAATAAATTCCCAAAGGTGCATAATTTCCAAAATGGGGTCACTGAAGGGGGATTCTGCTTTTCTGTCACTTAGGGACTCTGTATATGTAGAAAATTCTGCCCTCCAGGATGCCTCCTGCTTAATGGTACTGCCAATAGCGCTCTGTCCCTGCCGAGTCTCGCCGTATGGCTAAGCAGTACTGTACAAACTTGGGGTATTTCTACATTCACCAAAAATTGTGGGACAAATTTTGGTGCCATTTTTACTCATTTCCCAGTGTGAAAATGTAAAACCTGTTGCTAAAAATAAATTTATTTTTGTCTTGATTGCCCAATTTGATAAAAACCAGTGACTCACCTGTGGTGTCGATATGATCACTGCACCCCTATATGAATTAATTGAGAGGTGTAGTTTGTAAAATGAGGTCACTTATGGGGGGGTTCTCCTGTTCTGGCACCTCAGGGACTCTGCGAATGTGACATGGCATCCTCAAACGAGTCCAGCAAAATGTGAACTCCAATATGGCGCTTCATCACTTTTGAGCTTTGCACTGTGCCTCAAAAGTAGTTTTCGACCACATATGGGGTATCTGCGTACTCATTAGAAATTGCAGTACAAATTTCGAGGTCCGTTTTCTCCTGTTATCCTTGTGAAAATAAAAAAAATTGGGGCTAAATAACATTTTTGTTGGAAAAATTTGATTTTTTTTATTTTCACCACTCTACGTTATAAACTTCTGTGAAGCAGCTGGGGGTTCAATGTGCTCAACATACATCTATATATATATATATTCCTTGAGGGGGGTCTAGCTTCCAAAATGGTGTCATATGTGGGGGGTTTCCACTGTTTAGGCACATCAGGGGCTATAGAAACGAGACATGACACCGGCAGACCAAAGTCTGCGTTTCACAACGTCACTCCCTTTTCTGAGGCCTGTCGTGAGCCTAAACAGTATTTTACCCCCCACATATGGGGTATCTGCGTACTCAGGAGAAATTGCACAACAAATTGTATGGTGTAATTTCTACGGTTACCCTTGTGAAAATGCAAAATTTGGAGCTAAAAATAAGATTTATCTGGGAAAAATTTGTTTGTTTTTTTTTATTTTCACGGCTCAACGTTATAAACTTCTGTGAAAGTGACATAACATCCGCTAATTATTCCGGCAAATTTTGCATTCAAAAAGTCAAATGACGCTCCTTCCCTTCCAAGCCCTGCAGTGCATCCACATATTAGGTATCTGCGCACTCAGGAGAAATTACAGAACAAACTGTATGGTCCATTTTCTCTTGTTACCCTTGTGAAAGTAAAAAAATTTGGTCTAAAGGAAAATTTTTGTTGGGAAAATGGGATTTTTTTTTTATTTTCACAGCTCAATGTTATAAACTTCTGTGAAGCACATAGGGGATCAAGGTAAGTTCCCTGGGGGGGGGGGGGTGTCTAGTTTCCAAAATGGTATAAGTTGTGGGGGATTTCCACTGTTTAGGCACATCAGGGGCTCTTAAAACACGTCTGTTAATCATTCCAGCAAATTTTGCATTCAAAAAGACACACAGCGCTCCTTCCTTTCCAAGCCCTGCCATGCGCCCAAACAGTAGATTTTCCCCACATATTGGGTATTGGCATACTGAGGAGAAATTTCACAACAAATTTTGGAGTTCATTTTCTCCTGTTACCCTTGTGAAAATAAAAAATTGGGGGTGAACAGATCATCCATTCTGTAATGCTGTAGATAAGCCCCCGATGTATCCTGAAAGATAATAACAACAGGTTAGATTATACTCACCCAGGGACGGTCCCGCTGCGGTCCGGTCCGATGGGCGTCGCGGTCCGGAGCCTACTATCTTCATATGCGGACGTCCTCTTCTTGTCTTCCTGCCGCGGCTCCGGCGCAGACTTACTTTGTCTGCCCTGTTGAGGGCAGAGCAAAGTACTGCAGTGCGCAGGCGCTGGGCCTCTCTGACCTTTCCCGACGCCTGCGCACTGCAGTACTCAGGAGCCGCGGCAAGAAGACGAGAAGAGGACGTCATCGTATGAAGATAGGAGGCGCCAGACCTGGACTGCGACGCCCCTTCGGACCCGGACAGCACCAGGACCGCCCCTTGGTGAGTATAATATAACCTGTTTTTCTTACCTTTCAGGTTTACATCGGGGGCTTATCTACAGCACTACAGAATGCTGTACATAAGCCCCTGATGCCGGTGGCCTTAGCTCATACACGATTTTTGGGGTGACAGATTCCCTTTAATCCAGATAAGTCATACCACAGCAAAACATTAATAAATAACATTTCTCTCATGTTACATCAGTGCTATTTGTAAAATGTTATTTTATTTTGTTAGCATTTTAGGAGGTTTAAAAATTTAGCAGTAATTTTTCATTTTTTTAAGGAGATTTACAAAATTTATTTTTTTAGGGACCTATTTATGTTTGAAGTGCCTTTAGGGGTCCCATATATTGGTAAACCCCAAAAAGTGATACCATTTTAAAAACAGCACCCCCTGGCATACTGAAAACTGCAGTCAGGTAGTTTATTAACCCTTCAGTTGCTTTTCAGATATTAATGCAAAGTGGCATGAGAGAAATGAAAACGTGTATTTTTACCACGTAAAATGCCACTAACTTCTGAACAGGTTACAACAGCCGTCAGACTCTAAGGTCGCTATTTGGCCATGAATTGCCATCGTAAAAATCAGGACCACACAATCATGATCTGAGGGCACCAATTTGGATAAAGACACTCTGTTAACCATTTATATGATGTAGTCACTATTGACAGCGGCATCTAAGGTGTTAAATAGATATGGACGGTGCTAATGCTGATCGTGGCTGATGCAGCAAATTGTCAGCTATAGTGTACAGCCCACAGCTGCTGGATTGTCACCTGTATGGGGAAATTATTCTCTTATATCGCAGGTCAGTTAAAAGACGTATTGGCGGTCATTAAGGGGTTAAAGATACCCTGTAAAACACAATATAAAAACCTTGAAAGTACAGAGGAGAAAAAAAAAAGTATTGTCAGTGCTCACATTTGTTCATCAATTTCATCAATTTGACGATCCAATCGACCTTCCTCATCCTCTTCAGCCACAATTGCTTCAGAAACCTTCAACACAAATTTTAGAAAATAATTTAATAAAATCCTCACCAATGATTCTCATATGATAATTTCAGTGGTTGTAAAATAATGCTACTCCATTATCATACTTCCTTGGAACAAAAATGGCTACATTGATTTCTGCATAATCACCACCATTCTTACTGGTTTGGACTTGGATGTACACTTTGTGCCTCACTTCCTAACGTACCACTCAGGTTTTCTTGTTATTTTACCTCCTCATAGGTATCAATAGCCTATGTTCCCTCTATGTACTAAAATCAGTAGCCAACTTTTACTATCTCCAACGACGTTCCAGTCCTTCTCCACCATCATGACTAACAGACGTTACTTTCTCTCAATCTAAGTCTATGGGAACCTTGCTCTGAGTCTCACAGACTTACATGGAGAAGTGACTTCTGGTCTGTACAGCAAGCACTGGAAGGATCCAGTAGTCACAACTACGGTCACGTGTTCCAGGGGAGACGGGAATGGCCCTGGAAATGTCAGAGGACTGCACACAGGGAACACACACTTATGTTACCTATGCAGAGGGGAAATTCTGTCATATGGAAGGAAAGCGAGCCTGAGTGCAGCATGGGATGTTAGGTTTGCCGTTCCCTGCTAGTCGTTGCATGGAAATTAAACACTTTTACAGGTCCACAGAAAGTACTCCATCACTCAGTTTACAGGGGGACACAGAGGAGGGTATATGTTCCCTAGGCCCAAGGGTTTGCCCCTCTTGCACAGCCTATACTCATTGAAACATGAGCTGATGAGTTTGTGCCAAGGTAAGTAATCAAACAAGATGAAAACCAAATTGTAATGGCTCAGACTTTGGAACTTCAGACTTTTATCAACCAGTTAAGTCTGCATTAAAAATAATGGAAAAACAATGATTGTGCGGGACATGTGCCTCCAATAAAGTCAGCGAAAAAGTTATTTCACAGGGTCTTATATCACTCACGTCAGTAGGAAACACAAGACTATGGGAGGGAAGAAAAATAGAACAGCTAAGATGGCTACTTTGCAACCTAGACTTAAGATTACCTTACATAACTACCCACATGGTATTGCTTTATTACAAGGTGGAACTTTTCCTTTGAGGCTTGTATTTTTGGACGTCTACTTAGATTGAAATTATTCCATGTAGGTCACCGTTCATGCGTTTTTATTTATTAATTAATTTTCTAGTTTGATAACAGCGAATGGTTAATAGTTAAGTTGCAACTTTGGAGGGAATACTGATCGGATAAGACATCTTATCCTGTGAGCTGGCTAACACAATAGTGCTTTTCAGCTTTTCTAACCCGATTGTGTAAAACAGATATGAAGTAGGTTGCAATACACCCAATTGTTGTAAGATTAAAACTGTGGGCTTGTCCCCCCAAAAAAAACCTTTGCTCTCCTTGAACATCGGTATTATGCAATCACTTGGTGGAACCACACTCCCAAAAGGAACATATGCAGGGGCAGAGATATCCTGGAAGTTGGGAATCTCATAATTTTCTGAAACTAAAGCCACATCCCACATCTTGATCCACATGAGGTCATCCAGGGGAGATGTGTGAGTGTAACTTAAGTGCTGATAAAAAGACAAAGCAAATTATGATCTGTGTTCAATGCAGGGAGATATATATCTGTGTAGGCATGATCTACGTTCCATATTTCGCTTGAGGTTTCTCAATCAATGTGCTACCCTTCGATAAGCTCTGAGCCATTTCCATGACACAGATTTAGTAAGCTCTTTTGTTAATCCTTTTTATTTTATTGTATATGCTGTATTAGTGTGTCACCTGTGTAAAATATTTTCTATATTTTTTGCTAACACTGCCTGTCTTTCTGACTTAAATATAAAATGTAATAGTTCTGTTCCTTTTGTTCTGTAAATTACATCCCGAAGCCATACACTACTAGAGATGGGCAAACCCGAACAGTAAAGTTGCGCTGTCACGTACTGTAATAGCAGGCTGCTACTTTTAGGCTGAGGGGCCCAATATCCATGACCCCTTACCAGCCTGAGAGAACCAGCCCCCAGCTGTCTATTTTAGCAAAATTAGTTGTAAAAAATGGGAGGACCCCACGATGTTTTCTTTAAATTATTTATTCAAATAATTAAAAAATAATGCGTGGGGACCCCTCTATTCTTTATAATTACCCTTGCTGAAGCTGACAGCTGATGGTTGCAGCCCCCAGCTGTGAGTTTTGCCTGGCTGGTTATCAAAAATAGGGGGGAACCCACGCCATGTTTTTTTTTTTTATTATTTATTTACAGCACAGGAGCAGCTGATGAATACTCCCATCCGCAAGCTCCTGCTCTCGCTGTTATTAGCGGCAGCAGTTGTCGGATGATAGGATCAGTAATCCCATCAGCTGACATTAGACCAGAGGTAAAGTTTATACCTTCGATCACAGCTGAGCGCTCGCGCTGTCTGACAGGCGGGGACAGTTTCACCGCTGATCAGAAGCAATGTTTGCTGTGTTGTCATGCACATTACAGCGCAGCAAACACTCATCATTTTTCTGTCAATATGGCCATGTGGGGGCTTATCTTTTGCGGGACAAGTTCTACTTTTGAACGACATCATTGGTTTTACCATGTCGTGTAACAGAAAATGTAAAAAAAAGTCAAAGTGCGATGAAATTGCAAAAAAAGTGCAATCCCACACTTGTTTTTTCCTTGGCTTTTTTGCTAGGTTCACTAAATGCTAAGGCTGTGCACACGTTGCGGATTTGATTGCAGATCCACAGGGCTTTTTGCCGCACACAATTGCATCAAATCCGCAGTGTAGTGCACAACCAATGTAAGTCTATGGGAGCCGCAGACTTGTTGTACACATGCTGCGGAAAAGGCCGCACCGAAAAGCAGCTTTTTTTTTTTCCGGAGCATGTCACTTCTTTTTTGCCAAACTGCAGCGTTTATGCACCCATAGACTTTCATTGAGTCGGGCACATCCGCAGCAAAACCGCAGATGTAAAAAAGATGTGCAGTTTAGATGCGGATGTGGGTCCGAGAAACACTGCAGTTCGGGAGGATGGAAGTGTGTGGGCGGTGACGGTGTGCTTGTATGTGTGTGCGGACGGGGTCTGCGGGCTGTTCGGATGTGTGCGGAGCTGTGCGGGACTGTTCAGGTGTGCGCGGGGTCTGCGGGCTGTTCGGTTGTGTGCGGGGGGTCTTTTGGTGTGTGTGTGCAGGCATCATCCGATGGGACTACAAGTACGCAGCATCCAGTCTGCAGCTAATTCGGATGTAATCCGGACAGTGGACACGCACCCTACACTATCCATACATCTATCAATAGATATATCTATTCAGATATATCTATAGATAGATATAGGAATAGGTAGATGTATGCATCTATAGATCTATCTATATGTAGATCTGTCTATCCATTTCATCTATCATCTACAGGTATATGTCTATCTGTGTGTAATTGAGTGTGGGTTGGACAATTATGACATCACAAATCGTTTTTTTTGGTCAATAATAATCTTTATTTAGCTTTCAAAAATGCATACAAAAACGCACAAAAAACACGCAAAAACCGCAACAAAAACCGCACCAAGAACTGCATCAAAACCACACAAAAACATGAAAAAAACGTGAAAAAAATGCATCCAAAACGCAGCGGCGTTTTCTGCAAGGAGATGCAGATTTTGTGCAGAAAATTCTGCACCCAAATCTGCAACGTGTGCACACAGCCTAAAACTGACCTGCCATTATGATTCTCCAGGTCATTACGAGTTCATAGATACCAAACACGTCTAGGTTATTTTTTATCTAAGTGGTGAAAAAAAATTCCAAAGTTTGCTAAGAAGAAATAAAATAATTGCACCATTTTCTGATAAACGTAGCGTCCATATGTTCTGAGATATCGGGTCGGGTGAGGGCTAATTTTTTGCGTGCCGAGCTGACGTTTTTAATGATACCACTTTTGTGCAGATACGTTCTTTTGATCGCCCATTATTGCATTTTAATGCAGTGTCGCGGCGACCGAAAAAAGGTAATTTTGTCTTTTGATTTTTTTCTCTCGCTATGCCGTTTAGCGATCATGTACATTTATTTTTGTATTGAAAACAGCTGACATGTTCCGGCTTTGAAGTGGGCTCACCGCGAAGCCCACCTCAAAGCGGGGGATACTGCCAGCTGATGTACTATTCCGTCAGCTGGCAGAAAGGGGTTAATGAACAATGTTTCAGTTAAAAAAAAAAAAAAAGAAAAAAAAAATGGCGTGGGCTCCCACGAAATTTTCTGCACCAGAGGGGGAAGGCCGACGGCCGGGGGCCAATATTTGTAGCCTGCTATGAATATCAGCCCGCAGCTGTCTGCGTAGCTTTTACTGGCTATTAAAATAGGGGGATCCCCCCAAAAAATGACGTTGGGTCCCCCTATATTTTATAGCCAGAAAGGCTACGCAGACAGCTGCGGGCTGATATTCATAGCCTAGAGAGGGGCCATGGATATTTGGATATTGGTCCCCCCCACCCCGGCTACAAATACCAGCTCTCAGCCACCCCAGAAATGGCGCATCTGTAAGATGCGCCAATTCCGGCACTTAGCCCCTCTCTTCCCACTCCCGTGTAGCGGTGGGATATGGGGTAATAAGGGGTTAATGTCACCTTGCTATTGTAAGGTGACATTAAGCCGGGTTAATAACGGAGTGGCGTCAATAAGACGCCTATCCGTTATTAATCCAATAGTAATAAAGGGTTAATAAAACACACACACATTAGGAAAAAAGTATACTATTCTTCATTTAACCATACTTACCATCCTTCAGAGCCTGTAAAAAACGTAAAATAATAAACCGTATACTACCTGTCCGCCGTAGTCCAATTAATAACGAGTGTCCCACGACGATCTCCCCTATAGAACAGTGACATCGGGTGATGTCACTGCTCTATAGGACCCTCAGTGACACACTGACAGGAGACTGTTATGACCCCAATGGCGAGGGTCTCAGAGGAACGTGGAAGTCTGCAGAATACAAAAATCCAGCTCATAGGGCAGTGGTAACTGGGTTGACCATATATCTACTCCTAACGCCAACACTAGAAGTAGCCGGGGATCATTCCTACGTTGATTCTAGATGACACGCGCCAGCCGGAGAATCTAGCTACCCCTAGTAGAGGAAAACAAAGACCTTTCTTGCCTCCAGAGAAGGGGACCCCAAAGCTGGATAGAAGCCCCCCACAAATAATGACGGTGAGGTAAGAGGAAATGACAAACACAGAAATGAACCAGGTTTAGCACAGAGAGGCCCGCTTACTGATAGCAGAATAAAGAAAGGTAACTTATATGGTCAACAAAAACCCTATCAAAATCCACACTGGAAATTCAAGAACCCCCGAACCGTCTAACGGTCCGGGGGGAGAACACCAGCCCCCTAGAGCTTCCAGCAAAGGTCAGGATATAGATTTGAAACAAGCTGGACAAAAATACAAAACCAAAACAAATAGCAAAAAGCAAAACGCAGACTTAGCTGATATAACTGGAACCAGGATCAGTAGACAAGAGCACAGAAGACTAGCTCTGATAACTACGTTGCCAGGCATAGAACTGAAGGTCCAGGGAGCTTATATAGCAACACCCCTAACTAACGACCCAGGTGCGGATAAAAGGAATGACAGAAAAACCAGAGTCAAAAAACTAGTAACCACTAGAGGGAGCAAAAAGCAAATTCACAACAGTACCCCCCCCTTAGTGAGGGGTCACCGAACCCTCACCACGACCACCAGGGCGATCAGGATGAGCGGCATGAAAGGCACGAACTAAATCGGCCGCATGAACATCAGAGGCGACCACCCAGGAATTATCCTCCTGACCATAGCCCTTCCACTTGACCAGGTACTGAAGCCTCCGCCTGGAGAGGCGAGAATCCAAGATCTTCTCCACCACGTACTCCAACTCGCCCTCAACCAACACCGGAGCAGGAGGCTCAGCAGAAGGAACCACAGGCACAATGTACCGCCGCAACAAGGACCTATGAAATACATTGTGAATAGCAAACGACACAGGAAGATCCAGACGAAAAGATACAGGATTAAGGATTTCCAATATCTTGTAAGGCCCAATAAAACGAGGTTTAAATTTGGGAGAGGAGACCTTCATAGGAACAAAGCGGGAAGAAAGCCATACCAAATCCCCAACGCGTAGTCGGGGACCCACACCGCGGCGGCGGTTGGCAAAGCGCTGAGCCTTCTCCTGTGACAACTTCAAGTTGTCCACCACATGATTCCAGATCCGCTGCAACCTATCCACCACAGAATCCACCCCAGGACAGTCAGAAGGCTCCACATGACCCGAAGAAAAGCGAGGATGGAAACCAGAGTTGCAGAAAAAAGGCGAAACCAAGGTGGCGGAACTAGCCCGATTATTAAGGGCAAACTCAGCCAACGGCAAGAATGTCACCCAATCGTCCTGATCAGCAGAGACAAAACACCTCAAATAAGCCTCCAAAGTCTGATTGGTTCGCTCCGTCTGTCCATTAGTCTGAGGATGGAAAGCAGACGAAAACGACAAATCAATGCCCATCCTACTACAAAAGGATCGCCAGAACCTGGAAACGAACTGGGATCCTCTGTCTGACACAATATTCTCAGGGATGCCGTGCAAACGAACCACGTTCTGGAAAAACACAGGAACCAGATCGGAAGAGGAAGGCAGCTTAGGCAAAGGAACCAAATGGACCATCTTGGAGAAGCGATCACATATCACCCAGATAACGGACATGCCCTGAGATAGCGGAAGATCAGAAATGAAATCCATGGAGATATGTGTCCAAGGTCTCTTCGGGACAGGCAAGGGCAAGAGCAAACCGCTGGCACGAGAACAGCAAGGCTTAGCTCGAGCACAAGTCCCACAGGACTGCACAAATGACCGCACATCCCTTGACAAGGAAGGCCACCAAAAGGACCTGGCCACCAGATCTCTGGTGCCAAAAATTCCCGGGTGACCTGCCAACACCGAGGAATGAACCTCGGAAATGACTCTGCTGGTCCACTTATCCGGGACAAACAGTCTGTCAGGTGGACAAGACTCAGGCCTATCAGCCTGAAATCTCTGCAACACACGTCGCAGATCCGGAGAAATAGCTGACAAGATAACTCCATCTTTAAGAATACCAACAGGATCAGCGACTCCAGGAGCATCAGGCACAAAGCTCCTAGAAAGAGCATCGGCCTTCACATTCTTTGAACCTGGTAAATACGAGACAACAAAATCAAAGCGGGAGAAAAACAATGACCAGCGGGCCTGTCTCGGATTAAGGCGTTTAGCAGACTCGAGATACATCAGATTTTTGTGATCAGTCAAGACCACCACACGATGCTTAGCACCCTCGAGCCAATGACGCCACTCCTCAAATGCCCATTTCATGGCCAACAACTCCCGATTGCCCACATCATAATTTCGCTCGGCAGGCGAAAACTTCCTAGAGAAAAAGGCACAAGGTTTCATAACAGAGCAACCAGGGCCTCTCTGCGACAAAACGGCCCCTGCTCCAATCTCTGAAGCATCCACCTCAACCTGAAAGGGAAGTGAGACATCGGGCTGGCACAAAACAGGCGCCGAAGTAAACCGGCGTTTCAACTCCTGGAAAGCCTCCACGGCAGCAGGAGCCCAGTTAGCTACATCGGAGCCCTTCTTGGTCATATCCGTCAAAGGTTTCACAATGCTAGAAAAATTAGCGATAAAACGACGGTAGAAGTTAGCGAAGCCCAAGAACTTCTGAAGACTCTTAACTGACGAGGGCTGAGTCCAATCAAGAATAGCTCGGACCTTGACTGGGTCCATCTCCACAGCAGAAGGGGAAAAAATGAACCCCAAAAAGGGAACCTTCTGTACACCAAAGAGACACTTTGAGCCCTTGACAAACAAAGAATTTTCACGCAAAATTTTAAAGACCAACCTGACCTGCTCCACATGCGAATCCCAATTATCAGAAAAAACCAAAATATCATCCAGATAAACAATCAAAAATTTATCCAGATACTTCCGGAAAATGTCATGCATAAAGGACTGAAAAACTGAAGGCGCATTGGAGAGCCCAAAAGGCATCACCAAGTACTCAAAATGACCTTCGGGCGTATTGAATGCGGTTTTCCATTCATCACCTTGCTTAATGCGCACAAGGTTGTACGCACCACGAAGGTCTATCTTGGTGAACCACTTGGCACTTTTAATCCGGGCAAACAAGTCAGACAACAGCGGTAAAGGATACTGAAATTTGACAGTGATCTTATTTAAAAGCCGATAATCAATACAAGGTCTCAAAGATCCGTCCTTTTTTGCCACAAAAAAGAATCCCGCACCAAGAGGGGAAGAAGACGGACGAATATGTCCTTTCTCCAGAGACTCCTTGATATATGAACGCATAGCGGTATGTTCAGGTACCGACAGATTAAACAGTCTTCCCTTAGGAAATTTACTGCCTGGGATCAAATCTATAGCACAGTCACAGTCCCTATGAGGAGGCAGTGCACTGGACTCAGACTCACTGAATACATCCTGATAATCAGACAAATACTCCGGAACTTCCGAAGGCGTAGAAGAAGCAATAGACACAGGCAGGGAATCCCCATGAATACCACGACAGCCCCAACTTGAGACTGACATAGCCTTCCAGTCCAGGACTGGATTATGGGTCTGTAACCATGGCAGCCCTAAAACAACCAAATCATGCATTTTATGTAAAACCAGGAAACGTATCACCTCGCGGTGTTCAGGAGTCATGCACATGGTAACCTGTGTCCAATACTGCGGTTTATTTGCTGCCAATGGTGTAGCATCAATACCCCTAAGAGGAATAGGATTTTCTAATGGTTCAAGAGTAAAACCACAGCGCTTAGCAAATGAGAGATCCATAAGACTCAGGGCAGCACCTGAATCTACAAACGCCATGACAGGATAAGATGACAGTGAACAAATCAAAGTTACAGACAGAATAAATTTAGGTTGCAAATTACCAACGGTGACAGGACTAACAACCTTAGCTATACGTTTAGAGCATGCTGAGATAACATGTGTAGAATCACCACAGTAGTAACACAAGCCATTCCGGCGTCTATGAATTTTCCGCTCATTTCTAGTCAGGATTCTATCACATTGCATTAAATCAGGTGTCTGTTCAGACAACACCATGAGGGAATTTGCGGTTTTTCTATCACATTGCACCGAATTAGGTGTCTGTTCAGACAACACCATGAGGGAATTTGCGGTTTTGCGCTCCCGCAACCGCCGGTCAATTTGAATAGCCAGTGCCATAGTATCATTCAGACCTGTGGGAATGGGAAAACCCACCATAACATTCTTAATGGCTTCAGAAAGGCCATTTCTAAAATTAGCGGCCAGTGCACACTCGTTCCAATGTGTCAGCACGGACCATTTCCGAAATTTTTGGCAATACACTTCAGCCTCGTCCTGCCCCTGAGACATAGCCAGCAAGGCCTTTTCTGCCTGAATCTCAAGATTGGGTTCCTCATAAAGTAAACCGAGCGCCAGAAAAAACGCATCAAGATCAGCCAATGCCGGATCTCCTGGCGCCAGCGAAAAAGCCCAATCCTGAGGATCGCCCCGTAAGAACGAAATAACAATTTTTACCTGCTGAGCAGAATCTCCAGATGAACAGGGTCTCAGGGACAAAAACAATTTACAATTATTCATAAAATTCCTAAACTTAAACCTGTCTCCGGAAAACAGTTCAGGAATCGGTATTTTAGGTTCTGACCTAGGATTTCTGATAACATAGTCTTGTATGCCCTGCACACGAGTAGCCAGCTGGTCCACACTTGTAATCAAGGTCTGGACATTCATGTCTGCAGCAAGCATAGCCACTCTGAGGTAAAGGGGAAGAAGAAAAAAAAAAACTCAGAATCTTCTTTCTTATAATCCCTCTTCTGCAATGCATTAAACATTTAATACTGGCCTGGCAAACTGTTATGACCCCAATGGCGAGGGTCTCAGAGGAACGTGGAAGTCTGCAGAATACAAAAATCCAGCTCATAGGGCAGTGGTAACTGGGTTGACCATATATCTACTCCTAACGCCAACACTAGAAGTAGCCGGGGATCATTCCTACGTTGATTCTAGATGACACGCGCCAGCCGGAGAATCTAGCTACCCCTAGTAGAGGAAAACAAAGACCTTTCTTGCCTCCAGAGAAGGGGACCCCAAAGCTGGATAGAAGCCCCCCACAAATAATGACGGTGAGGTAAGAGGAAATGACAAACACAGAAATGAACCAGGTTTAGCACAGAGAGGCCCGCTTACTGATAGCAGAATAAAGAAAGGTAACTTATATGGTCAACAAAAACCCTATCAAAATCCACACTGGAAATTCAAGAACCCCCGAACCGTCTAACGGTCCGGGGGGAGAACACCAGCCCCCTAGAGCTTCCAGCAAAGGTCAGGATATAGATTTGAAACAAGCTGGACAAAAATACAAAACCAAAACAAATAGCAAAAAGCAAAACGCAGACTTAGCTGATATAACTGGAACCAGGATCAGTAGACAAGAGCACAGAAGACTAGCTCTGATAACTACGTTGCCAGGCATAGAACTGAAGGTCCAGGGAGCTTATATAGCAACACCCCTAACTAACGACCCAGGTGCGGATAAAAGGAATGACAGAAAAACCAGAGTCAAAAAACTAGTAACCACTAGAGGGAGCAAAAAGCAAATTCACAACAGGAGACAATGGCTCCTGCAGTGCATCACTGAGGTTACTCTAGTTCACTGGTCTCACTTTATGGCAAAAAGCTGCATGGGAACTTTCTCACACAGCAATGCCATAAAGTGAGACTGGGGACTATTTTTTCACAGAGGCGTAGGAATACATTGTGGGGAATACATTGTGGAAGGATACCTTCCTCCCCTCATTGTGTTCCTGGGGCCCCTGGAGAGCAGCTGCATCAGCTCATGCTCCTGCTCTCCATGGGAGATCGTCGAGGGACACACGTTTTAATTGGATTTCTGCGGATCAGGGAGTATATTGCTTGTTTATTATTTTAATATTTATTACAGATGACAATGGCTTCGGGGAACAAAGTGACAAGTGATGGTGAGTATGTACTCTATGTTACCTGTACTGTATGTCTATATGTATGTTGCTTGTATGTACTGTATGTATGTAATGTATGTGGCATATTGCATGATGTCACATGTCGCCGCATGGCGCATGTCGTCGCATGGCGCATGCTGCATGTCGTCGCATGTTGTCACATGTTGCTTGCTGCATGTCGTCGCATGGTGCATGTCGTCGCATGGCGCATGTCATCGCATGGTGCATGTCGTCACATGTCACTTGCTGCATGTCGTCGCATGGCGCATGTCGTCGCATGTTGTCACATGTCGCTTGCTGCATGTCGTCGCATGGCACATGTCGTCGCATGGTGTGTTGTGAATTCCGTTCTTGGGCTCCCTCTGGTGGTTGTAAATGGCACTTTTGTGAATTCTGCCCTTGGGCTCCCTCCGGTGGTTTTAAGTGGAACTGCTGCTCCTTGGATTTAGCTTAGCAGCTGCTTCCACTGATCGTCTCTCCTGCTCTGCTATTTAGCCTGGCTCTGATCTTCAGCCAGTGCCAGCTGTCAATGTTTCTTGGTTGGATTCAGATCTCTCCTTGGATTTCCTTGATAGTCGGTCCAGTTCAGCAAAGATAAGTCCTTGCATGTTCACTTGTTGTCCTCTTGCTGTGGACTTAATCATTCAGCTCATTTTATGTTTGCTCTACTCCAGCTTGTCAGTATTCAATATTCAGTTAAGCTGGAAGCTCTGGGGAAGCAGATTTGCCCTCCACACCGTTAGTCAGGTGTGGAGATTTTTTGTAAACTCTGTGATGGATTTTTCTAGCTTTTAATACTGACCGCACAGTATCCTTTCCTATTCTGTCTATCTAGTTAGAAGTGGCCTCCTTTGCTAAATCCTGGTTTCATTCTGTGTATGTCATTTCCCTCTCCACTCACAGTCCATATTTGTGGGGGGCTGTCTGTCCTTTGGGAATTTTCTCTGAGGCAAGATAGCTTTCCTGTTTCCATCTTTAGGGGTAGTTAGTTCTCCGGCTGTGACGAGATGTCTAGGGAGTGACAGGAACATTCCACAGCTACTTCTAGTGTTGTGCTAGGTTCAGGAACTGCGGTCAGTAAAGATACCATCTCCTCAGAGCTCGTCCCATGTTGCTCCTTAACCACCAGGTCATAACAATGGTGCATGTCATCGCATGTTGTCACATGTCGCTTGCTGCATGTCGTCGCATGCTGCATGTCGTCGCATGTTGTCACATGTAGCATGTCGCATGGTACATGTCGCATGCTGCATGATGTCACATGGCGCATTTCGTCGCATGGCGCATGTTGCCGCATGTTGTCTCACGTCGCATGGTGCATGTCACATTTCGCATGCTGCATGTTGTCGCATGCTGCATGTCGTCACATGTCCTGTATGTGTGTTGTATGTATGCATGTACTGTATATGTGTTTTTTTTTTGTTTGTTTTTTTTTTACATTCAACACATTAGCCGGATGATGGGACTACTACTGTCCCATCATTGGCTAATGTGTCACTGATTGTCACTGTAGCACGCAGAGCCCGATGGAACTTGTAGTCCATTCGGACGATGCCTGCACACAGAGACGACGACGCCACCACCACTGCACAGCCACACTCCAGCACCTTCGGTTTCACCGCACAGACCCCCGCCGTCGCACAGGCCACCACCACCGCACCGGCCGCCGCCTCCGATGCACCGGCCGCCACCGCGGCACCGGCCGCCGCTGACACACCGGCAGCCGCACTGGCCGCTGCAACGAACGCCGCCACGGCACTGGCTGCCGCACATCTCGGCACATGAGCGCGGCCGGCCAGCAGATCCCAGCCTCGGGGGGATACATTGGAGGGTTAACTGAAAGTAGTGGACAACCCTTTTAAGGTGTGGTGCTTGCATTTGGAAGGTTTTGCTGTGAAGTAAACATGCGGTCAAAGGAGCTCTCCATGCAGGTGAAACAATCCTCCAAAAAAACCATCCGAGAAATTGCTACAATATTAGGAGTGGCAAAATCTACAGTTTGGTACATCCTAAGAAAGAAAGCACTGGTGAACTCATCAATGCAAAAAGACCTGGGCGCCCACGGAAGACAACAGTGGTGGATGATCACAGAATAATCTCCATGGTTAAGAGAAACCCCTTCACAACAGCCAACGAAGTGAGCAACTCTCTCCAGGAGGTAGGCGTATCAATATCCAAATCTACCATAAAGAGAAGACTGCATGAAAGTAAATACAGAGGGTTCACTACACAGTGCAAGCCGCTCATAAGCATCCAGAATAAAAAGGCTAGACTGGACTTTGCTAAAAAACATCTAAAAAAGCCAGCACAGTTCTGGAAGAACATTCTTTGGACAGATGAAACCAAGATCAACCTCACCAAGAATAAGAAGAGAAAAGTATGGTGAAGGCGTAGTACAGCTCATAATCCAAAGCATACCCCACATCATCTGTAAAACACGGCGGAGGCAGTGTGATGGCTTGGGCATGCATGGCTGCCAGTGGCACTGGGTCACTAGTGTTTATTGATGATGTGACACAGGACAGAAGCAGCCGAATGAATTCTGAGGTATTCAGAGACATACTGTGTGCTCAGATCCAGCCAAACTGATTGGTCGTCGTTTCATACTACAGATGGACAACGGCCCAAAACATAAAGCCAAAGCAACCCAGGAGTTTATTAAAGCAAAGAAGTGGAATATTCTTGAATGGCCAAGTCAGTCACCTGATCTCAACCCAACTGAGCATGTATTTCACTTGTTAAAGACTAAACTTCAGACAGAAAGGCCCACAAACAAACAGCAACTGAAAACCACTGCAGTGAAGGCCTGGGAGAGCATCAAAAAGGAGGAAACACAGCGTTTGTTGATGTCCATGAGTTCAAGACTTCATGCAGTCATTGCCAACAAAGGGTTTTTAACCAAATACTAGAAATTAACATTTTATTTAAAATTATTTAATCTGTCCAATTACTTTTGGTTCCTTTAAAAACAGGGTGGTGCATGTTAAGGAGCTGAAACTCCTAAACTCTTCAACCAATTTTAATGTGGATACCCTCAAGTGAAAGCTGAAAGTCTGAACTTCAACTGCATTTGAATTGTTTTGTTTAAAATTCATTGTGGTAATGTCTATAACCAAAATTAGAAAAATGTTGTCTGTCCAAATTATATATGGACTTAACTGTACATAAATTACATGAGTTGAAATCAGAGGTGTATATACCATACGCTCTCCATTCATTTCCCAATAACTGGCCTAGTAGTGAAAACAGCCTGCGGTCTCCTCAGTTAAATTGGTCAATTGTGTAATTGTCCTGACGATAGGGGGCAGCAGGGGGCAGCAGTGGGCCGTTTGTGCAAAAAGGTAACAGTGGGATGTTTCAGCGTGACCTCCCCGGCTGCAATCTTTGACATATATGTATCACTTGTTTGTGAGAACTGCATTTTTTAATGTATTTTTTCTATACTTGGTAGATACATGTAGCTGAGCATGCTAATTGTTTTTTGGTGAAGCGAGTGGTGACATGTAGCCTCTCTTCTCGGTGTGATACATCCAACCAATGACCATAACAATCCAATAGGCTATGGCATCCTTGCATGTCACCAGACCCTTGCAAGGACAATGAAGAATTAGTTTAAAAAAGTTGGTCCCGAGGAAAAAGGAGCTATGAGATAAGTAGACCTAAAAGACTTTAACCAAATCCAGCAGATGTATTCGGTAAGTTCACACTATGTGGTTTTTCAGCATTTTTTTCTGCATCAAAACCTGATATCTTAGCAGGAAAGAAGCTGCTGACAAAAAGCATGTTTTCCTTCTTTTTGCTTGCGTTATTTGTGGCGGCTTCGGCATGCTAATTTGTCTCTTGTGCATGCTGATAAAGTTTAGAGTTGAAAAAAAAGTCCTATTCCATAGAATCAGGTTTTGGCACAAAAACGCAGAAAAGAATGATACCTTTGGTTTTGGTGCGTTTTTTAATCACCTACTCAAGTCAATGGGCGAAAAACGCTGAAAGAAGTGACATACTCTATTGTCTAAAAAAAAATGCAAAGAACAAAATACCGATGACAAAAAACAATGTGTGTGCATGAGATTTCTGAAATCTCATTGACTCTGCTGGTACTGTAAAATGCAGCTGAAAATTAGCATAAAAAACTTAGCAAAAACACCTAGTGTGAAGCATGTGAGAGACATTGACAAAGCCCAGACATGTGAAGATCCATCCCAACTTAAAACTATACCACGGCACTTATTTCAATGCCACAATAGTAATTCTAGCCTATTAAAGGTTAAAGGCATTGATATAGTTTAAATGGGCCTGAGGGGAGGAGATTTGGATAAAACTTTAGCCAAATTAGAATGTAAATGGATCTATAGGCTGGGAACAGTGGCCCCGTATGGGTTAAACGAAAGTTTTGGTTTCAGTGCCTTCCTGTAATCACCATATTAGTCTGTCTTATCAATTGTTGTTTTTAGGGGTAGAGGGTTTGATTATAAGGTATTTATTTTATTAATTTTATATTCTTTAGTTTCTTATAGGATACTTTCGTCTTGTTCTGTTTGTGTTATGACTGAGATCCTGCTTATAATGAAGGGGCTATCAACAAAACTTTGTTGAATTGAAATCTATAGAAGAGACTTATTACATCTATGATAAATGTTTCTGCTGTATCCACGCTGTATAAGTGCCTCTTTAATTCTCTTTATAAAATGATTATTTAAACTGTCATGATTTGATTAGTATAATAGGGACTTTGAAAATTGCATATATAATGATTTATGAACTGAATTTTACTAGGTTTCTCATATAGCACTTAATATTAATGACATGTTAGTATTATCTTTTATATTTTAGTAATTTAGCTTAGTGTATTTGGCTTCTAGTTTTATAAATGATTAGCACTAATGTCACTTTATATATAAATAATGTATTATACTATATTAGCACTGTAGTCACTTTAATTTAGAAATATGATTATATAGAATGGATATATTATATTTGTCACTTTTTATTATAAAATATAAATGTATATTAAATTAGTCACATTTATTATTATTATTATAATTTATTAATAAATTTAGCCACTATTAAATATATTTATGAAGCACAGCATGAATTACAGCTAGCATGAGTAACTCTAATTAGAAAGTAGTTTCGTTCTTAGCAGCAGTCCTGTGATCATTGGTGTAGTTGTGGAGCGCGCTGTCTCGGGTCTTTCCGGCCATAGACTCGGATTTCCTCGGCCATTAGAGTCAGCTGACAGGCACGTGAGCCGCCACCTCTGCTCCGTGCGTGAACGGCTTCTCGCCGGCCGAGGATGATGAGTTATTAACTGATGGCGGGGGAACGATTCGGTGCGCCGGGTATTCAGGGCAACCAGTGGTCACATGACTTATAGGGCAGGCTCAGCATTGGACACAGGGCAGTATAAGAGACCGGATTTCCCTCTTCCCCGACACGCCCCCTGAAGAAGTGTGGAAGAAACGTGCGTCGGGGTGGAGGGACTGGATACTCTTCTCACTACAGTTGTAAGCATAGCAGTAGTTATTTATTTATTTACTAATCTGGCAACATTACTTGGTTTGCCTTCTATGGTTAGTAGGGCAACATGGATATTGTTGGTAACTAATGTTGCGGTGGTTAGGAATTCACAGTGTATTGGCTTGAGCGTTCTGTTTATCACCCTTTGTATGTATGGACTGTGGTTTGACAACGCTAATAGAGAGGTGTAGAAACAGGCCTGGTTATTGAACAATACAAACTGTATTTACTGCATGAACTCTGTATTTAGTGAGATTAGGATACCAATTTTAGAAGGAAGTGAAAAATATGATGTAGCCCTGACTAGACTTGGCGGTGAACCAGGAAGGTGAATGACATGAGAGCTGCCAATTCAGACATTAGTCTGAGGAAGGCAATAGCCCATAGAAAAGCCATCTTTCAGGAAAGTAGTATGGATAAATCCTCAAATAGCAGCTTAAAGCGAACCTGTCAGAAGGATTTTGATCATTAAACTACAGAGAGCGTCAGGTTGGCGCAGTTAGGCCGGCATCACACTTAGTGTAGGGAAATACGGTCCGTCTTTTTACAGGCGTAACACGCAGAAAAGTTCCTGAACAGTGATCCGTATTCAAGGCGAGGATGCTTGATTTTATTATATATATATATATATATATATATATATATATATATATATATATATATATATATACATATATATATATATCTTTTATGCTATCTAGCTCTGTATTAATCTATACTATGTGTAGACATTTATTTTATCTATTCTAACCTGTCAGTGTGATTTTACTGTACACCGCACTGAATTGCCGGCTTTTCTATAGAACACTGGTGCGTATTTCTCACAAGTCACAAGCATGGTCAGTGTGTAATCCATATTTTTCTCGCCCCCATAGACTTTCATTGGCAGATTTGTTGTGCAATACGCTGACAAACGCAGCATGCTGCGATTTTCTACGCACTTAAAATACGGCCGCGAAGTATATGGCAGATAGGAGCTGCCCCATAGAGAATCATTGGTCCGTGTGCAATGCGTTGTTTTTGCGCCTCTCATACGTCCATATTCCTCTCTAGTGTGACGCCGGCCTTACACTGATTAAAATGATACCTTGGAAGTTGAAATCCATCTTGTGGTTGTAGATTAATCTGCATTTGCAGTTTTCATTTAATGAGATTTTGAAAATGGCGGCGGCGCCTGCACAGTAGCATCTATTGGAACGTGATAGATGGTACTATGCAGGCACCCCCGCCAGTGCTATTTTGATGAAGATATCCCCTCCCTCACAATTGTATAGGACTAAAGCATAAATGCATGTATGCATATTAGGCATGTATCATGCTATAGCACAGGCATCATTTTAATGAATGTAAAAAAAAAAAATGTTTGTAACACCACAATATGATATCCAGTATGTAAAATAGAGGGCAGGTCACTAAAGGATCAGTGCCCTGTCATAAGCCCATAGTGATGAACATGTAAGCAGAGCACCACATAAAGCCCCTCCAACAGGCTGCTCCGAAGCAGGAGAATCTCATTAACTGAAAACTACAAATAAAGATTAAACAACTACCACAAGACAGATTTTATCATCCAAGGTATCATTTTAATCAGTATAACGGCGCCAACCTGACAGTGTCTTTAGTTTACTTAGCAAAATCCTGATGACAGGTTCACTTTAAATTAACCCAACTGACAGGCCTCCAAAACCAGGATGAAGCCCAAAGGAGTGACAGGGAATTAATAAGGGAGTACTGCATGGGCAACACACTGAAGGAAGTTCCAGGTGTCAGATTTTGAGGTTAAAACTCTGTGAAAAAATGCATAGGGGCTGAGGTTTGTCCCTTTAGGAAGCTCAGTTGGACTCCAGATCAAGAGCAGATCTAGACAAAGATAAGGAAGGAAGGATAGAAGCAAGGGAGCAACAAAGAGGGTAATATTATCATTCCTGGCATCGTTGGAAGAAGGACTCACAGGTCCTGTAGTAGATTAGGTGGAATAAAGGATGGACCAGGGAGGACGATGGGAGAAGCATGGCAAACATCTGGGTGAGTAGAGTAGAGTGGTCAAGGAAGACTGGTTACTAATGCCGAAGGACCAGAATCACAAATTGAAGTGGATGGATATAGACTCTTTAGATGAGACCATGTAGCCCAGCACCCACAGAAGAAAATGAGACAAGACAAATGTAGCTCTGAAATAAGAATCTATATGCTAGGATAATTTATAGACTGTAAAAGCATTTAGGAAAGGGATAGGGAATTCATTAGGATGTCATCCAGGTAGGGGACAACTTCTGGAATGAAGGATACATGCAGTAGCTGCTGCTGAAGGTGGCCCAACGAGTTAGGTTTAGGGGGCAATCACTTTTTCACACAGGGCCCTGTAGGTTTGGATTTGTTTTTTCCTCAATAATAAAGGCAGTCATTTAAAAACTACCTTATTTTCCGGCGTATAAGACGACTTTTTGACCCCTGAAAATCGTTTCAAAAGTCGGGGATCGTCTTATACGCAGGGTCGCAGGTCCTACGCTCAATGCAATCTTAGGAACGGAGGCTGCCACTTGCACCGCTGAGTCAGGGGCCATCGGAGGGTGGGTATATCCATATTTTTTATTTTTATTCTTTTTTTTTTTTTTTTTACATGAATATGGATCCCAGGGCCTGAAGGAGAGTCTCCTCTCCTCCAGACCCTGGGAACCATACGCACCGCACATGCCGTATAAGGTGACTGGGTGTATAAGATGACCCCCGTCTTATACGGCGAGTATATCCCAAATTCCATATTTTATGTGGAAAAGTTGGGGGTCGTCTTATACGCCCAGTCGTCTTATACAGCAGAAAATACGGTACACTTTGTGTTTACTTGTGTTATCTTTGTCTAATATTTGTTTGGTGATCTGAAACATTTAAGTGTGATGAACATACAAAAGAATAGGAAATCAGGAAAGGAGCAAACACTTTTTTCACACCACTGTATTTATGGAGCAGTATAAAGATGCTTTTATTTTTAAAGGCACAGTGTCGGGATGTGCTGCTGAAGACAAAGAAGAGGCAAATTTGGAGAGAGAAGCTCTGGGAATTAAATCTCATCATGGCGACTGTGCTACATGGAGACAAAAGGGATGGGAATTACTCCAATCAGAGAAGAGCTCACCTATAAGTTGCCTGGATGTAAATGTTTATTTGTGATACTGCCTGCGTCTCATTGGTGCTTTTCTTCCTGTATGGTCCGCAATCTAAAGATAACAATGGTAAGGAGATGCAACTTTCCAACGAGAACGACAGCGATCCGTGACGTTGCAGCGTCCTGGATAGCGATCTCGTTGTGTTTGACACGCAGCAGCGATCAGGATCCTGCTGTGACATCGCTGGTGGGAGCTAGAAGTCCAGAACTTTATTTCGTCGCTGGATCACCCGCTGTCATCGCTGGAGCGATGTGTTTGCTTGTAACCAGGGTAAACATCGGGTTACTAAGCGCAGGGCCACGCTTAGTAACCCGATGTTTACCCTGGTTACCATTGTAAATGTAAAAAAAAAAACCACTACATACTCACATTCTGATGTCTGTCACGTCCCTCGCCATCAGCTTCCCGCACTGACTGTGAGCGCCGGCCGTAAAGTAAAAGCAGAGCACAGCGGTGACGTCACCGCTGTGCTGTGCTTTACGGCCGGCACTGACACAATCAGTGCGGGAAGCTGACGGCGGGGGACGTGACAGACACCGGAATGTAAGTATGTAGTGTTTTTTTTATACATTTACAATGGTAACCAGGGTAAACATCGGGTTACTAAGCGCGGCCCTGCGCTTAGTAACCCGATGTTTACCCTGGTTACCCAGGGACCTCGGCATCGTTGGTCGCTGGAGAGCTGTCTGTGTGACAGCTCTCCAGCGACCACACAACGACTTACCAACGATCACGGCCAGGTCAGGTCATATCGCTGGTCGTGATCGTTGGTAAATCGTTTAGTGTAACGGTACCTTAAGGACATGCTGGGATTTGTAGGTTTATGCAATACAAATGAATATGGGTCTGACTTGACATTACAATTCATCACTGTACTAATCTTGGTGCTGTATTGATGGTATTTCTGATGCTGCATTCATGTTCTGACTGTGTGTCAGTTGTTGCATTCATGTACTGATGGTAGTTCTTGTGCTGCATTCATATACTGATGGTGGTTCTGGTGTTGCACTCAAGTGGTATCAGTGGTTCTGATCTTGTACATGTTGCAATCCATAATGTATTTTATGGCTATGTTAAAAGTTAAAAAAAAGTGTCAAAACATAGAGATTTGAGCTTGAGGAGGATTTATGGCTCTTGGGATTGATTCAGTATGGCAATGTGGCCCTTGGACCAAAAAATGTTGTGCCCCCCTGGGCTAAGGTTTTGTGGTCAGAACTAGACTTGGTGAGCTGCGATAGGGGTTGCAAGACAGGTAGAAATTTGAAGGTTGATTTCTTATTGGAGTCCATTTGGACTGTTTTTTTTCTACTGGTCGTTGTCCTGAGAAACTGTGAAAAGATGACAAACCTGGGACCAGATTATGCGAGTTAACCCAAGCATCTAGGTGTGTTTTTGTACAATTGAGTGCTCTTGCAGCCTCTTTGTTATTGCAGGCAAGGAGTCTCGGTCCTGGCCCTTGTGCTTGCTCTACAAGGAGGGGGGTTATTACACAGAAGTTAAAACGGTAGCAGTCTGGTTGGCTAGGCAGCCTAAGATGCCAGTTGTGGATCAAGAGAACTTGGTTAGGCTGGCCACAGGCAAAAAAAAAAAAGGGTGTGAGAATGTGAAGTTAGGCTAAGTTCACACTAGCGTTGTGCGCCGCTGCGTCGGCGACGCAACGCACAACGCACGCAAAAACGCGGCAAAACGCACGCAAAAACGCTGCGTTTTGCGACGCATGCGTCGTTTTTTGCCGAAAATCGGACGCAAGAAAAATGCAACTTGTTGCGTTTTCTTGGTCCGACGCTTGCGGCAAAAAAGACGCATGTGTGGCACAACGCAACAAAAAAAAACGCATGCGTCCCCCATGTTAAGTATAGGGGGCGCATGACGCATGCGTCGCCGCTGCGTCGCCGACGCAAACCCGACGCACATTAGCTTAACGCTAATGTGAACGTAGCCATAGTGACATGAGTAAAAAAAAAAACTATCATTTTAGCCACAATTACACCTGCTTTCTCAGAGACAAGTCAAGCACACAACAGATTTTGCCAGGGAAAGGCAAAGCCAGTCCAACAGTTTCCCTACAGTGTACTGCAGTAGCTGTACACAGGGCCGGACTGGGACTAAAATTCAGCCCTGGCATTTAAAGGTACACAGGCCCACTTGTCACATGGTGACTGTATAATATCTCTGTACACTTGTAGGTTACAAGAAGTGAGGGGAGTGTAGCACGACTATATAACATATAATCACAGCTGTATCCAGCATTACAGCTCAGTCCTATTTATTGCTTTTAGTTGCAGTACCAAGAAAAGCCGCTACTTTACCTACATAACTGGATCTCGTAGATAATGAAGGGATTGAGATGACCAAAGGCTATGGAACCTCATTCTGATGCTCCATACACTTTGGCTACAGCCACTTTTGGTTTCGCTGCGCAGCACGAGACCCGGTGATTTTGAAGAACGGTGACATCAGTAAAGGTACCGTCACACTAAGCGACGCTGCAGCGATATCGACAACGATGCCGATCGCTGCAGCGTCGCTGTTTAGTCGTTGTGTTGTCCCTGGAGAGCTGTCACACAGACCGCTCTCCAGCTACCAACGATGCCGGTCCCCGGGTAACCAGGGTAAACATCAGGTTACTAAGCGCAGGGCCGCACTTAGTAACCCGATGTTTACCCTGGTTACCAGTATAAATGTAAAAAAAAACAAAAAACACATACTCACATTCCAGTGCCCGGCGTCTGCTTCCCTGCACTCCTCCTGCATCCTGTGTAAGTGCCGGCCGTAAAGCAGAGCGGTGACGTCACCGCTCTGCTCTGTGGGAGATGCCGGAGATGTTCAGCACTGACACAGGATGCAGGAGGAGTGCAGGGAAGCGGACGCCGGGCACCGGAATGTGAGTATGTGTTGTTTTTTTTTTTACATTTACACTGGTAACCAGGGTAAACATCGGGTAACTAAGCGCGGCCCTTAGTAACCCAATGTTTACCCTGGTTACCAGTGAAGACATCGCTGGATCAGTGTCACACACACCGATTCAGCGATGTCAGCGGGAGATCCAGCGACTAAATAAAGTTCTGGACTTTCAGCAACGACCAGCGATATCACAGCAGGATCCTGATAGCTGCTGCGTGTCAAACACAACGATATCGCTATCCAGGACGCTGCAACATCACAGATCGCTAGCGATATCGTTGTAAAGTCGCTTAGTGTGATGGTACCTTAACGTCACCACTCTTCAGATATTCCGGGTCTTGCCCTGAGCTCGGCAACTGTGAAGAGCGGTATTGTTACTACCGTCACCATATGGCTGGCACAGTGCACCAAGATGTAATCAGCCAACGCGCATAAAGTATATCTGTGAGGGTAACTAAATGCAAGCAGAGTATGTAGGCTAAGGCTACTTTCACACTGGCGTTTTTTGTCCTCCGTCGCAATGCGTAGCTTTGGTCAAAAAAACGCATCCTGCAAAAGTGCTTGCAGGATGCGTTTTTTCTCCATTGACTAACATTAACGACGCATTGCGACGAATTGACACACGGCGCAACCGTCGTGCGATGGTTGCGCCGTGTTGTGGCGGACCGTCGGCTGCAAAAAACGCTACATGTAACGTTTTTTGCTGCCGACGGTCCACTTTTTTCGACCGCGCATGCGCGGCCGGAACTCCGCCCCCACCTCCCCGCACCTCACAATGGGGCAGCGGATGCGCTGGAAAAATGCATCCACTGCCCCCGTTGTGCGGCGTATACAACGCTAGCGTCGGTAACCTCGGCCCGACGCACTGCGACGGGCTGAGCCCGATGCTAGTGTGAAAGTAGCCTAATGTGTCAATCACTGTCACTCTAGCAGGCACAGCCGGATGGGACTTGTAGTCCCATCGGACGATGTCTGCACACACACACACTGACACAACCCCAACAGACCCATGGACATCCCTGCAGATACCCGCACATAGCCCCGCCGACCCGCACACAGCTCCACCGACCCCACCCGCACACACATACACGCACACAGTCACCGCCCACAAACTCCCTCCTCCCGATCTGCAGTGTTTCATCCGCAGCTAAACCGCAGATATTTTTTACATCTGTGGTTTTGCTGCGGATGTACCTGAATCAATGCAAGTCAATGGGTGCAGAAACGCTGCAGATCCGCACAAAGCATTGACATGCTGCGGAAAAAAAAATGCTGCTAATCCGCGCATTTTTTTCGGCAGCATGTGCACAGCGGTTTTGAATTTCCTATTGATTAACATTGTGTGCACAACGCACTGCAGATGAGGCAATTCCACGCGTCCAAAAACGCAGCGGAAACGCATCAAAAACCGCAACATGTGCACATACCCTAAAAGCACAATGGCTTCTGGTAAAATACCTAACTGTAGTGAACAGGCCCCTCAGGAGGACAGCCGCCAACACCGAAGATAGGCACAATCAAATGAATCAGTGGACGCAGCAATATAAAGAATAAATCAACACAATATGTCATGAAAAATAGGAGTACAGAGGTTATCAAAACGAATCAAAGGTAAATCAAGTAAAATAATCACAGAATATACCCATAGCTGTAGGAGGTGCACCAGTGACTGTGCAGAATACTGCAGGATTGCGCCGCTGACACTGCACCCTATACACACTTCCTCCAAGTGCGTTATATTACTAGCCAGCCCCCCTTCCAGGGTGGTTACTCTCACCAGTTCATTGCCCCTTTTATCATGGCAGCTGCTGCAATGCATTAGTATTAAGCCCTGGTGATAGTACAGCTGCCCTTTTTCAGCTGTGTTTTTCCTCACACCTCTACACTACTTGGCATGCAGAGGCTCCCTCCCTGGTACCTGTAGTTCACCATCACCACAGCTCCTCACCTTACACGCCTGATGCTGGCTCCTATTAGGGTCTTGCAGCCACTATTGCGACTGGCGCTGTAGGGGTTAATGAGTGCTCCTACTCCCATCCTAGTCAGGTGACCGCAGCACCCCTGGAAGGCACAGCAGTGAGTGCAGACACATTGTTCTCAGTGAGGAATTAATCATGTGACCTGCAGCCAGGCTGCTGGTATTCTAATCCCGCCTACTCATGCATGTGATTGATCACATGCTCATGAGTCGTGACATCACCGAAGGTCCTTTAGCTTTATCGCAAGTTGTAACTATTTATAGTACCGACTTCCCTGACACCAATAACTGATCGAGCGGCCCACGACTGCCACCGGCCCTTCTGGCATTTGCCAGAACTGCCCGATGGCCAGTCCGGCCCTGGCTGTACATGATGGATATTTAGATGAATGGCTGTCCATGTAATTCTAAAATAATTGGAATCCACATGCATGGCAGATGCTACTACAGAGCGGTTCGGCTCATTTATGATTTCCATATGCACTAACAGGGGACGTCTTCATTTGTTTTAATTTGGCACACGTATACAGTGTTTCTAATGGAACAGCATATACATTAAATGCAATAAGAATTGGTAGGTATACAAAAAGGTAGAAGGTGGATGAGCAGATAAATAGTACTTACAGTATTCACTTGACGCATTTCTTTCTGAAACTCTTCCCACTCCTTATCCAAGTGGTCCTTAGGGGCATCGACTTTCCTCACCTTAAAAGAAATAAAAGTGACATCTGTAGCACAGATAAACCATCTTAGAGGTTCACTGCTCTAACTTTTCAATTATTCACATATTAAATGTCTGATAGATCTCAGTGATGGTGGCATTCAGGTAAGACTTATTGGAGAGATGTAAAGTGTTAGTTTATATGCACGACCCATAAAAACAGCCTGGTACTGACTGACAAATTTGACGCTTCACTTTTTGTGCCAATACATAAATGTCATAGTTCTCATAGCATCATATTTTTGTTTTAATCATCACAGCAATCACTGGACCAGAGCAAAATCATATTTTTATTTATTGTATAATTCTCATTAAAAGGAATATAATGTCCCAGGAAGCAAATCAATTCAGCTTTATAGCAGCTTACTATCTAAGATATGACTTGGTCCAAAGTGTGCAGCAGCACATTGCCGTATCCCACAGAACACATGGCAGGCGTACGGCGCATACTGCTATGGCCTCCTCTATCAGGAAAGATATGGCTCGTGACAGATTCCATATGCTGCGTGTGTGATGAATCTGACAGGGGAGGTGGAGCAGATTAAAATGAAATGAACCATTTTTGTTCTAATTCTGTTAATGGTCCTACTTTGGCACTGTATAAAACAGGAGGAACACTTGCCTTTGCATCAACTTCTGGGTCATCAAAGAATCCCTCAGGTAAGGCTTCTGCTGTATTCTCTTTTCTGTATTGCAAAGACAGGGCAGTTAGCGGCGTACAAAAAGGTAAAACACCAATAGACTGAATATCTTTTAAGTGACAGCACACCCAGGTATGAAGTTTGTGTTTAAAAAAAAAACATGGGGGAGAAGTGGCATTATTTTAAAACATAATTTTCACTAGGGCATGACGTCTAAGGCTAGGTTCACATTTGCGGTTGAGTCCACAGCGTTTCGTATGCAACCGCAAACGCATGGCAAAATGCATGCAAACGCATGATAACGCTGCGTTTGTTATACACATCAACTTACGCATGACAGATAAAAAACGCAATGTTTGCACGCATTTTACGTGTGTTCGCATTGTTTATGCGCGTATACGTTTGTCATGAAAAATTTTTTCAAGGAGCAGTTCCTTGACACAAGCCACGCCCAATGGATTTCTGTATATATAGACCCTTGTGCAAACGCAAGTGAACGCATGTCCTTGCGCACGCATGCGTTCCCATAAACCGTAATGCTTTTTTTGACCACTCCTTCCGCAAGCGTCCGCATGCGTATGGTGGTGGAAATTTTACGCCAAAAAATTTTAACATGGTACGTCAGCCACACACCCCAAAAATACGCATGCGTAAGCAAATGCGGGCGACCGCATGCATGCACCTGCGTCTACAATGTTAAAGATAGGAAATCAAGACGCATGCGGATGTATGCGTCAGAAATGCAGCGGACACAACCGCAAATGTGAAACCAGCCTAAGGGGTAACGCTTTTTCCTTGAGGAGACTGACATAGCGGCTCTGGCATGCCAAGGTAAGGATGCTTACTCTGTACAATGCTCCTCTGGGAAATTTAATATGCAAATTGCCTCGGATTATTGCTTGCAACAGGTGGCGCCATAGAATTCAAATCCTCCTCTCTGAAGAGGCTATTTGCATACTAGAACATTATTTAATTTATCAATTCAAACAGTGTATGGATTTATAAAGATAAATCATTGATTAATGGCTATGCAGCATCAATAGTAAAAAGATATAATGGTAAAAGTAATTAAAAAAAAATCATGCTATTCTGACCTTCCGTTGCCTCCGCAGCTTTCCCGCTCCTCCCGATGCTCTCGGCAGCTTCCGTTCCCAGAGATGCATTGCGAAATTACACAGATGATTTAGCGGTCTCTGGCAAAGACCGCTAAGTCATCTGGGTAATTTCGCAATGCATCTCTTGGAACGGAAGCTGCCGAGAGCATCGGGAGGAGCGGGACAGCTTCGGTGGACGAAGGAAGGTGAGTATATAACTTTTTTATTTTAATTCTTTTTGTGGGCTCTGTTATTTACTACGTGGCTGCTATATACTACAAGGCTGCGCTATCTACTGCGTTGGCTGTACTATATATTACGTGGCTGTGTTATATACTACGTGGGCTGTGCTATATACTACGTGGCTGCTATCTACTGCATGGGCTGTGCTATGTACTACGTGGCTGTGTTATATACTACGTGGCTGTGTTATATACTTCATCGCTGTGCTATATACTACGTGGCTGTGCTATATACTACGTGGCTGTGCTATATACTACGTGGCTGTGCTATATACTATGTGGCTGTGCTATATACTATGTGGCTGTGCTATATACTACGTGGGCTGTGTTATATACTACATCGCTGTGCTATATACTACGTGGCTGTACTATATACTACGTGGCTGCTATATACTAAGTGGCTGCGCTATCTACTGTGTTGGCTGTGCTATATACTACGTTGCTGTGTTATATACTACGTGGGCTGTGCTATATACTACGTGGCCGGCCGCGACCAATCAGCGTTATTGGAGCGGAATTTAATCCCCACTCACAGCGCGACATACATACATACATATTCTAGAATACCCAATGCATTAGAATCGAGCCACCATCTAGTCTACTATATAATTGTCTAAGGGTCACTTCCGTCTTTCTGTAAACCTATAAACAGTATGCTAGGTTGCAGAGTGAAAAACACAATTATAGATAAGAAAGTAGCAACCAAGCAAGAGAGGTACCAAAGCTGAAATAATTTTATTAAGGTGTCAAATACACAAAAGAACAGTAGTAACATATAGACAAAAACAGTGGAAGGGGGAAAGCATGCCAACAAATATGCAGCCAACAAGATGTGAATAGGTGGCTGAAAAAGGACACAGTGAATCCAGATAGCCTGAACACCACCCTGCCGGAGCACGCCCGAAAATACAATAGTTACAATTGAGAATGAGCACTGATTTGCACACTGAGCAAAAGAAAATGCCCAGAAAAGAGCGGGATGATAATAATGACAGCACACACTAGAGAGCACCTTCAAAAGAATATAATAAATGCTAAAATAGCAAATAAAGCAAAGGAGCAACTCTAGTAATCAAGTGCCATGAAAAGACCTGTGCATAATCAGAATAGGGCATGCAAATACACTTGGTGCCTGTCCACCAGTCCTAGGCATAGATTGAATGTACTAGACATGTGACCAGTATATCACCTTGGGACATGGCTGGCACCAGACTCCGGCGTGGTGTGGACAGGAGAGGGCCTCGACGCACGTTTCGCCGATCAGGCTTCGTCCTGACGAAGCCTGCTCGGCGAAATGTGCGTCGAGGCCCTCTCCTGTCCACACCACGCCGGAGCCTGGTGCCAGCCATGTCCCAAGGTAATATACTGGTCACATGTCTAGTACATTCAATCTATGCCTAGGACTGGTGGACAGGCACCAAGTGTATTTGCATGCCCTATTCTGATTATGCACAGGTCTTTTCATGGCACTTGATTACTAGAGTTGCTCCTTTGCTTTATTTGCTATTTTAGCATTTATTATATTCTTTTGAAGGTGCTCTCTAGTGTGTGCTGTCATTATTATCATCCCGCTCTTTTCTGGGCATTTTCTTTTGCTCAGTGTGCAAATCAGTGCTCATTCTCAATTGTAACTATTGTATTTTCGGGCGTGCTCCGGCAGGGTGGTGTTCAGGCTATCTGGATTCACTGTGTCCTTTTTCAGCCACCTATTCACATCTTGTTGGCTGCATATTTGTTGGCATGCTTTCCCCCTTCCACTGTTTTTGTCTATATGTTACTACTGTTCTTTTGTGTATTTGACACCTTAATAAAATTATTTCAGCTTTGGTACCTCTCTTGCTTGGTTGCTACTTTCTTATCTATAATTGTGTTTTTCACTCTGCAACCTAGCATACTGTTTATAGGTTTACATGTTATGGCTTAGAGGGAAGCCCTCTGCTGGCCAGGAGGGCAATTTTTTGGTCTAAGCACTTCCGTCTTTCTGTCTTTCGGTCTGTCTTTCTTTAACGGAAATCCCAAGTCGCTGATTGGTCGCGGCAAAACAGCCACGACCAATCAGTGACGGGCACAGACCGGCGGAAAAATGGCAGCTCCTTACTCCCCGCAGTCAGTGCCCGCTCCATACTCCCCTCCAGTCAGCGCTCACACAGGGTTAATGGCAGCGTTAATGGACCGCGTTATGCCGCGGTGTAACGCATTCCGTTAACGCTGCTATTAACCCTGTTATTAATCCTGTGTGACCAACTTTTTACTATTGATGCTGCCTATGCAGCATCAATAGTAAAAAGATCTAATGTTAAAAATAATTTTTTTTAAAAATCGTGATATTCTCACCTTCCGTCGCCTCCGCAGCAGCTTTTCCTGCAGCTCGCGATGCTCCGGTCCCACCGCTTCGCTGATTGTTCGCTCCCAGCCGGCGCGACCAATCAGCGCCATTGGCGTGGGATTTAAATCTCGCTTCGCTGATTGCTCGCGCCCAGCCAGCGGGACCAATCAGCGACATTGGCGCGGGATTTAAATCGCGCTTCGCTAATTGGGTGACAGTGCCGCGGGATTTAAATCCCGCTTCGCTGATTGGTCGCGCCCAGCCGGCACGACCAATCAGCGACATTGGCTCGGGATCTAATGTTAAAAATAATTTTAAAAAATAAAAAATCATTATATACTCACCTTCTGGATCCAGCAGAGTCCTTTCCCACTCCTCGCGACACTCCGGTGACCGGTCCATGCATTGCGGTCTGGCGAGATGATGACGTAGCGGTCTCGCGAGATGATGACGGCAATGCACTCTTGGGACCGGAGCGTCGCGAGGAGCATCGGTAAACGCCTCGGCTGGATCCGGGGGGCCGAAGGAAGGCAAGTATATAAGTATTTTTCATTTTCATTCTTTTTTTAACAGAGATATGGTGCCCACATTGCTATATACTACGTATATACTACGTGGCTGTGCTATATACTACGTGGGCTGTGTTAGATACTGCATGGGCTGTGTTATATACTACATATCTGTGCTATATACTACGTGGCTGGGCAATATACTACGTAGCTGGGCAATATACTACGTGGCTGTGCTATTTACTACGTGGCCTGTGCTATATATCACGTGGGCTGTGCTATATACTACGTGGCTGTGCTATATACTACGTGGGCGTGCTATATACTATGTGGGCTGCGCTATATACTATATGGCTGTGCTACATACTACGTGGACTGTGCTATATACTACGTGGGCTGTGCTTTATACTATGTGGGCTGTGCTATGTACTATGTGGCTGTGCTATGTACTACGTGGCTGTGCTATATACTACGTGGGCGTGCTATATACTATGTGGGCTGCGCTATATACTATATGGCTGTGCTACATACTACGTGGACTGTGCTATATACTACGTGGGCTGTGCTTTATACTATGTGGGCTGTGCTATGTACTATGTGGCTGTGCTATGTACTACGTGGCTGTGCTATGTACTACGTGGCTGTGCTATATACTACGTGGCTGTGCTATATACTACATAAGCTGTGTTATATACTACGTTGCTGTGCTATATACTACGTGGCTGTGCTATATACATAAGCTGTGTTATATACTACGTTGCTGTGCTATATACTACGTGGCTGTGCTATATACTACGTGGCTGTGCTATATACTACGTGGGCTGTGCTATTTACTACGTCGGCTGTGCTATATACTATGTGGCTGGGCAATATACTACGTGGCTGTGTTATATACTACGTGGGCTGTGTTATATACTACGTGGATGTGTTATATACTACGTGGATGTGTTATATACTACGTGGGCTGTGTTGTATACTACGTTTGCTGTGCTATACGCTACTTGGCTGTGCTATATTTCTCTGCTGTACCTGTGCATCATGAATCGTGGTATGTGTTAAAGAGGGGGGCCCACTGAGACTCTTTTGCCCGGAGCCCTCAAAAACCTGGAGCTGGCCCTGGCTTCACTGATTGGTCACGCCCGGCCGCGAACAATTTGCGACAATCGCAGTCCGCCCGCGAATTGGTGCGGAATTTGAACCACGCTTCGCTAATTGGTTGCAGCCGGCCGAATCCTGTGTATAAATTGCATTATTCTGAAATCTTCATAAATAAACTACATACATATTTTAGAATACACGATGCTTTAGAATCGGGCCACCATCTAGTAAGATGCGCCAATTCCGGCACTTAGCTTCTCTCTTCCCACTCCCGTGTAGCGGTGGGATATGGGGTAATAAGGGGTTAATGTCACCTTGCTATTGTAAGGTGACACTAAGCCGGGTTAATAATGGAGAGGCGTCAATAAGAGAGTAGTGAAAGAGTTAAAAAACAAAATAAAGACACAGCTTGAAAAAAAGTATTTTAATATTCTTAATTTAACCATACTTACCATACTCGATCACCTGCAAAAAATTCAAAATAATAAACCGTATACTACCTGTCCGCCGTAATCCAATTAATAACGAGTGTCCCACGACGATGTCACTGCTCTATAGGACCTCCAGTGACACACTGACAGGAGACAATGGCTCCTGCTGTGTGTCACTGAGGTTACCTCAGTTCAGGGTCTCACTTTATGGCATTGCTGCGTGGGAACTTTCTCACAAAGTAGTGCCACAAGTGAGACTAGGGACTATTTTTTACAGTGGCGGAGGAATACAGTGCGGAAGGATACCTTCCTTCCTTGTATACCTGGAGCCCCTGGAGAACGGTCACATCAGCTGATGCTGCTGCTCTCCCCGGGAGATCGTCGTGGGTTTTAATTAGATTTCTGCGGATCAGGGAGTATATTGTTTGTTTATTATTTTAACATTTTTACAGGTGACACTGGCTTCGGGGATCAAAGTGACAAGTGATGGTGAGTATGTAATCCATGTTTAATGTACTGTATGTCTATATGTATGTACTGTATGTATGTGTTGTATGGTGCATGTCAAATGTTGCATGTCGTTGCATGTTGTCGCATGTTGCATGTCGCATGGTGTCGCATGTCGCAGCATGTTGTATGTTGTTGCATGTCGCATGTTGCCACATGTTGCATGTCGACGCGTGTTATTGCATGGTGTATGTTGCATGGTGTATGTTGTATGTGCACGCATTGTAGACGAGTCCAGCTCTGCTACATCTGGATGCCTGACATCCAGATGTAGCAGAGCCTGTAGAAGATCGCAGTTGATAACTCTCCAGCGATCACCTACACTACAGCGTTCTCACAATCAGCTGATCAGCTGTTTGCGAGAACCAGACTAGTGACCGGAGATAACTCCCGGCCACGTGCACGGCAGTTCTCGCAATAACATAAGTTATAGCGAGAACTGCAGTGGACGAGGGACTTCCGGCGGCGGGACAGGTGTTGTGAATTCTGCTCTTGGGTTCCCTCCGGTGGTTGTTGGTAGTAATGCAGTTGTCCCTGGGTTGCAATCCTGGGCAGGTGTCCCTGCTGATTGCAGCTCTGACTGGGATATTTAGGTGTGCAGGATTCATTAGCCCTTGTCAGTTGTCCATTGTTCTTGGAGGTTTTGCATCTCTGTCTGGTCCCTCCTGCCCTGCTGCCAAATCAGCAAAGATAAGTGTCTGGTTTTTGTTTCTACAGCACACATGCTGTGTGCTTTACAATTCAGTGCTATTCATTGTTTTTTCTTGTCCAGCTTAGACTGTGTTTGGATATTTCAGTCAAGTTGGATTCTCAGGAGATGCAGATATACATTCCATGTCTTTAGTTAGATGGTGGAATTTTTGTATTATCTGCTGTGGATATTTTTAGGGTTTTAATACTGACCGCTTAGTATTCTGTCCTATCCTTTCCTATTTAGCTAGCATGGCCTCTTTTGCTAAATCCTGATTTTCTGTCTGCGTGTGTCTTTTCCTCTAATACTCACAGTCAATATTTGTGGGGGGCTGCCTATCCTTTGGGGTTCTGCTCTGAGGCAAGATAGAATTCCCATTTCCATCTATAGGGGTATTTAGTCCTCCGGCTGTATCGAGGTGTCTAGGATGTGTTAGGTACACCCCACGGCTACTTCTAGTTGCGGTGTCAGTTTAGGGTTTGCGGTCAGTACAGGTTCCACCTACTCCTGAGAAAGTCCCATGCGGCTCCAAGGTCACCAGATCACAACAGTACCAGCTTGCTGCTAGGGTACAGAGTATTTCTGATTATATTGTTCAGACTCCAGTTTTAGAGCTTAAGGTTCCTACTCCTGATTTGTTTTTTGGGGACAGGTCCAAATTTTTGAGTTTTAAAAACAACTGTAAACTGTTTTTTGCTCTGAGACCTCGATCCTCTGGTGATTCCATTCAGCAGGTTAAAATTGTCATCTCCCTGCTGCGTGGCGATCCTCAGGATTGGGTATTTTCCCTGGAATCTAGGAATCCGGCCTTGCTTAATGTAGACGCCTTTTTTCAGGCTTTAGGATTATTATATGATGAATCAAATTCTGTGGATCAAGCGGAGAAGACCTTGTTGGCCCTGTCTCAGGGTCAAGAAGCGGCAGAATTGTATTGTCAGAAATTTAGAAAATGGTCTGTGTTGACCAAATGGAATGATGATGCTTTGGCAGCAATTTTCAGAAAGGGTCTTTCTGAATCCGTTAAAGATGTTATGGTGGGGTTTCCCACGCCTTTCGGTCTGAGTGATTATATGTCTCTGGCCATTCAGATTGATCGGCGCTTGCGGGAGCGCAGAACTGTGCGCGCTGTGGCGTTGTCCTCAGAGCAGATGCCTGAGCCAATGCAGTGTGATAGGATTCTGTCTAGAACGGAACAACGGGGATTCAGACGTCAGAATAGGTTGTGTTTTTATTGTGGCGATGCTTCTCATGTCATTTCAGTCTGCCCTAAGCGTACCAAGAGGATCGCCAGTTCATTTACCATCAGTACTGTACAACCTAAATTTCTGTTATCTGTGTCCTTGATTTGCTCATTGTCATCATTTTCTGTCATGGCGATTGTGGATTCAGGCGCCGCTTTGAACTTAATGGACTTTGAGTTTGCCAGGCGTTGTGGTTTTCCCTTACAGTCTTTGCAGAACCCTATTCCTTTAAGAGGCATCAATGCTACACCTTTGGCTAAAAATAAGCCCCAGTTCTGGACACAGGTGACCATGTGCATGGCGCCAGCCCATCAGGAAGATTGTCGATTTCTGGTGTTGCATAATTTGCATGATGCTATTGTGCTGGGTTTTCCGTGGTTGCAGGTACATAATCCTGTGTTTGATTGGAAGTCTATGTCTGTGACTAGTTGGGGATGTCAGGGGGTTCATAATGACGTTCCTTTGATGTCAATCTCCTCTTCTTCCTCTTCTGAAATTCCAGAGTTTTTGTCTGATTTTCAGGATGTATTCGATGAGCCCAAGTCCAGTTCCCTTCCACCGCATAGGGACTGTGATTGTGCTATTGACTTGATTCCAGGCTGTAAGTTTCCTAAGGGCCGACTTTTCAACCTGTCTGTGCCTGAACATACCGCCATGCGGAGTTATGTTAAGGAGTCTTTGGAGAAAGGGCATATTCGGCCATCTTCTTTACCGTTGGGAGCAGGATTTTTTTTGTTGCTAAGAAGGATGGCTCCTTGAGACCCTGTATTGATTATCGCCTCTTGAATAAGATCACGGTCAAGTTTCAATACCCTTTACCTCTGCTTTCCGATTTGTTTGCTAGGATTAAGGGGGCTAGTTGGTTTACAAAGATTGACCTTCGGGGGGCATATAATCTTGTTCGTATTAAGCAGGGTGATGAATGGAAAACTGCGTTTAATACGCCTGAAGGCCATTTTGAATACCTTGTGATGCCATTCGGGCTCTCTAATGCTCCATCTGTTTTTCAGTCCTTCATGCACAATATCTTCCGGACTTATCTTGATAAATTCATGATTGTATATTTGGATGACATTTTAATTTTTTCCGATGATTGGGAGTCTCATGTGAAACAGGTCAGGATGGTATTTCAGATCCTTCGTGATAATGCTTTGTTTGTGAAGGGGTCTAAGTGTCTCTTTGGAGTGCAGAAGGTTTCTTTTTTGGGCTTCATTTTTTCTCCCTCATCTATAGAGATGGATCCGGTTAAGGTTCAGGCCATTCATGATTGGATTCAACCCACGTCTGTGAAGAGCCTTCAGAAATTTTTGGGCTTTGCTAATTTTTATCGCCGTTTCATTGCTAACTTCTCCAGTGTGGTTAAACCCCTGACCGATTTGACGAAGAAAGGCGCTGATGTGACGAATTGGTCCTCTGTGGCTGTCTCTGCCTTTCAGGAGCTTAAACGCCGATTTACTTCTGCCTCGGTGTTGCGTCAACCGGATGTTTCTCTTCCGTTTCAGGTTGAGGTTGACTCTTCTGAGATTGGGGCAGGGGCCGTTTTGTCTCAGAGGGATCCTGTTGGTTCCTTGATGAAACCGTGTGCCTTCTTTTCCCGTAAGTTTTCGACTGCTGAACGCAATTATGATGTCGGCAATCGGGAGTTGTTGACTATGAAGTGGGCGTTTGAGGAGTGGCGACATTGGCTCGAGGGAGCTAAGAACCGTATTGTGGTCTTGACCGATCATAAAAATCTGATTTACCTCGAGTCTGCCAGACGGCTGAATCCTAGACAGGCTCGATGGTTCTTGTTTTTTTCCTGTTTTGATTTCGTGGTCTCGTATCTTCCGGGTTCTAAGAATATTAAGGCTGATGCCCTCTCTAAGAGTTTTTTGCCTGATTCTCCTGAGGTCCTTGAACCGGTCGGCATTCTGAAAGAAGGGGTGGTCCTTTCTGCCATTTCCCCTGATTTACGACGGGTTCTTCAGGAATTTCAGGCTGACAAACCTGACCGCTGTCCAGTGGGGAAACTGTTTGTTCCTGACAGATGGACTAGTAGAGTGATTTCTGAGGTTCATTGTTCTGTGTTGGCTGGCCATCCTGGGATATTTGGTACCAGAGAATTGGTTGGTAGGTCCTTTTGGTGGCCTTCTTTGTCACGTGATGTGCGTTCTTTTGTGCAGTCCTGTGGGACTTGTGCGTGGGCCAAGCCTTGTTGTTCCCGTGCTAGTGGGTTGCTTTTGCCTTTCCGGTCCCTGAGAGGCCCTGGACGCATATTTCTATGGATTTTATTTCTGATCTTCCGGTTTCCCAGAAGATGTCGGTCATCTGGGTTGTTTGTGACCGGTTCTCTAAGATGGTCCATTTGGTGCCTTTGCCTAAATTGCCTTCCTCTTCTGATTTGGTTCCGTTGTTTTTTCAGCATGTGGTTCGTTTGCATGGTATTCCGGAGAATATTGTGTCCGACAGAGGTTCCCAGTTTGTTTCTAGGTTTTGGCGGGCCTTTTGTGCTAGGCTGGGCATTGATTTGTCTTTTTCTTCCGCATTTCATCCTCAGACAAATGGCCAGACCGAGCGAACTAATCAGACTTTAGAAACTTATCTGAGATGCTTTGTGTCTGCTGATCAGGATGATTGGGTGGCTTTCTTGCCATTGGCCGAGTTTGCCCTTAATAATCGGGCTAGTTCGGCTAGCGTCGCCGCTTTGTAAACAGACATGCTACGTTCTGAAAAGACGCGCCGCATGTCCGTTTACGCGGGTCTGCCGCCTGCGTGTTTTACCGCATAGTGAAGATGGGATTTCATGAAATCCCCTCCACTATGCTGTAACATCTGGACGCTGCGTGTTTGACTCTGCGGCTCTACGCAGCGTCAAACACGCAGCGTTTCCTGAACGTGGAAACATACCCTTATAGTAATTATACTTTCATAAATAGAAGTGTTAACGGGTTGCCCACTACTAGGAAAACCCTTTCTCAATCTGAGTAAAAAACACCTGTACTCCCCTCAAGTGCCAGCACCATTGCAAAGGTGTTGTTACTCAGTGTCCCAGAGCTCACGTGGGGTTGTTACGTCAAACAGCCTGTTCCCTATCAGCGACTGCTTCACTGTTCTGCCTGCAGACGAATAAGTAATCAAGATGAAGTTAGAGCTGTTGCTGCTCTCCTACCACTTTTTGATTACTTATACGAAGGTAGGGGGCAGTGGAGTCGGCAGCGATTGGAGGCATGGATCGCGTGACGTAACATTCCGCAGATGAGTCCCAGTAGAGCGAGTGACGACGACCCTGAAACAGCAAGAGAGGTGAGTATAAGATGTCCTAGTAGTGGACATCTGTTTTAATAGTTTACTTTTTTATCACTTAAAATGCAAAGTGAATGAACAAAACAACTCCAAATCAATATTTGGTGTCACCCCGCTTTGCCTTCAAAACAGCTGTAATAAATTCTTCTAGGTACACTTGTACACAGTTTTTGATGGAACTTGGCAAGGATATTGTTTCAAGTATCTTAGAGAAATAACAATAGATCTTCTGTGGATGTAGGCCTACAAAAATCCTTCTTCCTGATGTAACCCCATATAGCCTCGATGATGTTGAGATTAGAGCTCTGTGGGGGCCATATCATCACTTCCAGGACTCCTTTGTCTTCATTACAATTAAAATAGCCCTTAATGTCACTGGCTGCATATTTGAGGACATTGTCATGCTGCAAATAATACATTTGGTGCCAATAAGATGCCTCCCTGGTGGTAATGCATGATGGATAAATACCTACCTACATTTCTGAAGACATTGAGAATACCAAGAAATGGACAAGATTGAATACTTTAGAAGCAATGGTTGGCTGAGATAACCTAGTGCAGCAGATGAAAGACACATCACACTTACTTTCCTCCACATCATGGAGCATACGTTCTACCAGCATTAGTAAGCTTCTGGAGGCATCTTAAACACCATTTCATGCAGTTGTAGTTCTCACAGATAAAACTTAAAAATAGTACATTGCAAGACATATGCCAAGTATATGGAAATCTGTAAACCTCATGTAAATATAGATTACACATTATAGTGAGAGTCATCATTGATGTAAAGCGGAGCCATTCCCTGAGCTAATGCGATTAGCTGGCATTTCAGGGCTTCATGATTGTGATTTTGAACAGAATTGGTAAAAAGATTTTGGGAGAAGCATGTCTTTGGGAGAAGCTGCGATGGTTCTTCTAATGGGGTCCATTAGTCCCTCAGAGGAGTATGCTTAGCAGTTATTCAGTATCCCCACAGTAAGCACTAGTGGATGCTGGCATAATTTTGCTCTGATATCGATTTCATGACAGTATCCCATTCACTTATGTTCCAAGCAGAAATCCGCTAAGTGGTCAGCCCTAACAGAATTTAAATATTAAAAGCTCTAGAAACTTTAGAAGGCCCAAGGCTATCAAGATTTTTCAGCCAGCCCTGGAAATCACGCTTCTTTAGGTTGGCAGGGATAATGCGAAAGTTAGCACCTGCTTTTGTCAAAACCACAATGAATACTGACCAGGGAACTAACAGTTAGTACTGGAGGCTTCTATGATCAAGGGCAGTGGTCCCAAACTTTTTTTTTTACTTTGAGGAGACAGCGCTGCCCCGAGGACGATTTGCATCAGGTAAAGAGACAGCAATGTTAAAAGTGGAGGCTGTACCGCAGCGGCAACTGAAAATGTGATCACTTCTCAATCATCTCTACTGAACCAGGATATCATCAGTGTACGGGGATGAAAGTAGCTGTGGTAAGGGACAGAAGCACTGCCATCAGATGACATTTGATTTCAGGAGGGACAATAGCCGTTGCAGAGAAGTGAGTGCAGCCCAACCCTCCTGCGACATCCTGTTTGAGATTCCTTTCAACTGAAACATCATAGAAATAAAATGAAAAATAAAACACACAGGAAAGTGTATTATGAAGCTAATTACAAAAGTGATTAGGGCTAGAGATGGGCAAACCCGAACAATAAAGTTTGGGGTCCGTACCGAACACCTACTGTTCAGGCACGGACTTCTCCAGGAAATGTTACTGTTCAGGTTTGGCACCCCTCACACATCGGGTGTTTGTCACGATGTCATCAGCATGACATCATGAGAGAAACCATTGCGTCTGATCGGCGGTAAAATCTTTATCGCTGGTCAGAGAGCTCCGGTTCCCACGCTGTCAGACATAAGTTCATAGCTGAACCCCAGTGAACTCACTCATGGCACTGCTCACTAACCTGTGGGCTTGATGTCAGTAACCATAAAACAGCTGACATCAACCGCACAAGAATTACCCCACTTGGCACCACACCAGGACTAATGGGAAGAGAGTCAGGCAAAGTTTCATAACTGGCGCATCTAATAGATGCGCCTTTTCTGGGGCCTAATTGGGCTGCTATTTTGAGGCTGGGGGAGGGCCATATGCATTGCCCCTTACCAGCCTGAAAATACCAGCAGTCTGCTTTAGCTTGACTAGTTGTCTAAAAAGGGGACCCATGCCATTTTTGTTAAATTTAAATAATTTAAACAAAAACGCGGTGGGACCCCTCTATTCTTGATAACCAGCCAACATAAAGCTGCCAGCTGAGGGTTACAGCCGGCAGCTGCAAGTTTTGCCTGCAAAAAATAGAAAAATATATATTTTTTATTTATTTATAGCACAGGCGCTGCTGATAAATACTCCCATCAGCGGTGCACCTGCTCTCGCTGTTATCCATGAAAGTAGGCGTACACTGAAGCTGATAGTAGTACTCATCTGCTGACGCGTGTGACCAGAGGTAACCTTTTTACTGCCGATCACAGCTGCTGGCTCACGCTGTCATCTGACAGCGTGGGAACCACAGCTCTCTGACTAGCAGTAATGATCTTACCGACGATCAAAGCCCGTGTTTGCCCCGCTCTCATGCAAATCAAAACTGCAGTAGTCAATGGTGACACAAAGATTGAAAGAGGTGGGAAATTAGGCATTTATTGATTTCAGGGTATACTAATCGGCAAGAAACTTAACATGGGCAATGTGCTGGGTGGCTATTAGTTAAACCAATGATTATGTTAAGTGTACTTCGATTAAAGTAGTAGGTCACATTAAGTTAGCTAGTTTTCTTCTTTTCAGAATCCTGCCAATAATGACTGAGCATCTATTATAACATAACAAATACATGATTGCAGAGTGAAAAGAAGTTCAAAGTCAAAAGGTGTAGTATCAGGGCTGGGTTGGCAGCTGTAAGTTTTTTTTAATTGGCACATCAGAGCAAAGAAGGCTGCAAAACCTGAATTCAGTAGCAGAGGTCCACCACATTTAGTAAATTATACCTTTGAGAAATAGCATTGTTATAGCTTTTGCATCATCTTATATGATGTATATATTATGCAATTCATATATCACACAAAACTTGCCTTTCAACAGCTTTTTCCTGTATGTCTGCCTTCAAAATAGACCCAGAATGAGAAACCATGGGTGTTTTGCTGTCAAAGTAGTCTGAAAAGGAAAAACGACACATAATGCTACACTGTACACTGGACAACAACATAGCTACAGTTGAAGTGAAAGATTTACATACATTATGGTTCAAGTCATTAAAACATTATAGAGAAATGTTTAGCCCCTCCACATACTCCAGGTCAACTATTTTTTTTGCAAATCATACAGGAGGTCAACTTTGTACATGAAACAAGATATTTTCCAACAAATGTTTACAAAGAGCAAGTACCGTAATTTATAATTCACTATATCGCAATTCCAGTGGGTCAGAGGTTTACATACACCAAGTTGTCTGTGCTTGAAACAGCTTGAAAAATTGCAGACAACAATTTCAAGGTTTTAGAAGCAGTGCAGTTATGACTTGCTTTGAGTTCACTGAGGTGGCCATGTGGCAGTATTTTATGGCCTACCTTCAAGGCCCCTTGCTTGTAATCATAGGAAAATAAAAACTAAACTTCAGAAAAAGAATCTTGTCCGGAACATCTCTGAGAGCAGTTTCCAAACATCTGAAGGTACCCTTGGAACAATAACTGCAAGTTTAAAGACCATGGGACCACACAGACATCACACCGTTCAGGAAGTACACACGTTTTGTCGCCTCCATATCAATGTACTTTGGTCCAAACAATACAAATCATTCCAAGAATAGCACCAATATAACCTTTTCATGTTGTTGGAGGAAATGGGTACAAAAGTACACGCTATCAATAATAAAACGTGTCCTATATCGACATTGCCCGAAATATCTTCTGATCTGATGGAGCAAAAATGGAACGGTTATGCTATAAGCACCATTGTTATAGGAGAAAAAGAGGGAGGCTTGTAAGCCAAAGAACACGATCGCAACTGTGAAGCACGGTGGTGGCAGCATCATGTTGTGGGGGTACATGGTGCACTTTTGAAAACAGAAGAGGAGTTATTAGGGCAAAATATTAAGACAACCAGGATTAACCCCTTAATGACCAAGCCAATTTTAACAATTCTGACCACTGCCACTTTATGAGGTTATAACTGTGGAACGCTTCAACGTATCCCACTGATATTGAGCCTGTTTTTTCGTGACATATTGTACTTCACGTTAGTGGTAACATTTCTTCAATACAACTTGCGTTTATTTCTGAAAAAAAAAAACGGAAATTTAGCAGAAATTTAGAAACTTTTGCAATTTTTAAACGTTTAATTTTTTTTACCTTCATAGCTTTCCCATGAAGAAAACTTCATTTTAACCCCTTCACCCCCGAGGCTGGTTTGCACATTAAAGACCAAGCCAATTTTTACGATTCTGACCATTGTCACTTTATGAAGTTATAGCTCTGTAACGCTTTAACGAAACTCACTGATTCTGGCAAAAATTTTGAACATTTAGCAATTTTCTAAATTTGTATTTTTGTACCCTTAAATCAGAGTGGCGTCACACAAAATAGTTAATAAATAACATTTCTCACATGTCAACTTTACATCAGCACAATTTTGGAACCAACTTTTTTTTGTTAGGACGTTATAAGGGTTAAAATTTAACCAGTGATTTCTCATTTGTCTAACAAAATTTACAAAACCTTTTTTTTATTTTAGGGACCATCTCACATTTGAAGTGAGTTTTGGGGGGTCAGTATAACAGAAAATATCCAAAAGTTACACCATTCTAAAAACTGCACCCCTCAAGCTGATCATAACCACATACAAGAAGTTTATTAACCCTTCAGGTGCTTCACGATAACTAAAGCAATATGGAAGGAAAGAATGAACATTTAACTTTTCTCACAATAAATTTACATTAGAACCAATTTTTTTTATTTTCACAAGGGTATCGGGAGAAAACGGACCACAAAATTTGTTGTGCAATTTTTTTTGAGTGGGAAAAGCCATTATTTGAGCGCATGGAAGGGCTCAGATGGGAGAGAACACAGTTTGTCTTTTTGAACGCAAAATTGTCATGAATCATTGGCGGTGCAATGTCGCGTTTGGAGACACCCTGATGTACCTAAACAGTGGAAACCCCCAATTCTAACTACCACCCTAACCCCAACCATAACCCTAACTTTAGCCCAACCCTAACCCTAATGAAAAAAATGTTAATACTTTTTTACATTTTTTACCTAAGGGGGTGATAAAGGGGGGTTTGATTTACTATTTTTTTTATTTTGATAACGGTGATAGGGTCTATCACAGTGATCAAAATGAACCAATAGGAAAAATTTCACTTCCAGTTCTGCCAGAGTGAACTTCACCTCTCCACACACCACTATTCCGCGCTGACAGAGCCATTATTCTCCAAAACTCCAACTTCAAGGAAATCGCACTCTCTTTTCACACATACCAACTTACCACACCATACTTAACATTTTTTGGATGCTTTCTTCTCCCATATATCTCATTACCTATTGCCTTTTTTGTATAAGACCTTGATTTTGATAACCTATCATACGTCTTCCACCTTTCTATTATAACTGATTATGCGTTTTGTAATTTCTATTTACACCTTGCATTCTTACTCCATCATCACTATACCCTAGTACTCTACTTATGGCGCACCTTTTCTAGCCAATAAGGATTCATAACCTTCATCTACAGCAGCACATTTTAACATGAACATCCTCTCTCTTTCAAAGGTAACATATGTACAATCTGCTCAGTGTACCAGAATACCTTTCTCTATTATGCCAGACATATTCACTCCATTTCATGGTCCATGTTGCAAGGTCCAAAAACCCCAAGGGGCCGATTCATTAAGATTGGTGTTGCTGGAGTATACAGGCATTACAGCATGGGATCACAGCTGATTCTTTTTGTGACTTAAAACATTTTCCTGCCTGTCTCTAAGCAACGTTCTACCTCAAAGAAAGAAGCAGCTGTGATCCCGTGCTGTAATGTCTGCATACTCATTTGCTTAATCCCCTGCCCAGGAGCTGTGGTATGATCAGACCATGTCCCTGTACGGTCAGACGCTGCGTTACACAGTCCATAGCAGGGGCAAATTTATAAGATTACCTCAGCACAGGAACATTTTTTTTTTTTAACACATCCAATTTTGAAACTATTTTTATTCAAAGATCTTTTGATTAAAATGTTGATTAACATTAACTTTGTTCATGGGAAAACCCCTTTAATGAAAGACTCACTTTAGTACGATGCGCCAAATTCATTAAGAGGCACATGCCACTTAATTCAGTGCACCTTCTCAGTACATTACGCCTCCATGAGCCTTGCCAGAAATATTGCTCCAGTCAGATACTGGAGTTGCATTTCTGGCATAAAAAAGGGCCAGCACTTTTGATGAATTTGACAGGCAAGCATAGTTACACCATCCCGTCCCGGCTCCTCCTCAGTTCCACCGATTTTGGTGGCGTAGCTTCAAACTAGTGTGAAAACTTGAAAAGTTGAATATTTATGAGCAATTACTCACTGCACAAAAGTTTAGCAACTTTTCAAAGCTTTTTATCCAGAACTGTAACACAGAAGCTTTGATGAATTGGCCGCCATCGGCAGCTACCCGTGTCCTGTATTCTACTCCTCTTCACAGAAACAAATCACGTTAGTTTGACAACTTCTATCTTTAGTAAAATCATGCTATCCCTTATAATAATATTTTCTATTGCATATATAATCCTTTACAAGCCCCCTCTAACATTTTTCCTATAATGGATGTTTCTGTACCAAGCGACTGGCACAAAAGTATCAGCCACCGGTACAGTTATTATCCTTTTGTTTCTTATGCTTTTTTTTCTATTTTTTTGCCTATTGTCAGATACTTGTGTACATTTTATCCATTGTGATGTAGTCCTCGGATTCTTTAGCATCTTGTCTCTTCCTACTTTCCCACCACATCACCTTCTGTAATTCTATAATGTAACGTTAAGCTACCTCACTGAATTCAAATTGCTTTTGCTGCCATTATACTACAAGTGTCTTACCATGACTGTGTAGACATGTAAATATAGTTTTGCATATATGTACATAAGTTTCCTATTCTTTTGCAGTATGTCTCATGTTTCTATGTATTATTCTAGCGATTACTTGGATTAAGACCAGTCAGGGGTAGAGAGGTCACCCAATTTAGCCATGAACTGCTCTATTCACTGTAATGGAATAATAAAAAAAATCTCTTCACCTTGCAATTGGAGAAAGAAAAATAAATCCAAACCTACAGGGCCCTGTGTGAAAAAGTGATTGGGCCCCCCTCCTTAAAACATAAATTAACTGGTTTATAACATATTTGGAAAGTTGAGTTTAATTTCCCTAGTCTCACCCAGGTCTAACTACTGCCACACCTGTTCTCAATCAAGAAAATCATTTAAATAGGACCTGCCTGAAGTAGACCAAAAGTTCCTCAAAGGCTAGACATAATACCGCGATCCAAAGATATTCTGGAACAAATGAGAAACACAGTAAATTACATCTCTCAGACTGGAAAAGGTTATAAAGCCATTTTTAAAGCTTTGGGACTCCAGCGAACCACAGTAAGAGCCATTAACCACCATTTTCGAAATCATGGAACAGTGGTGAACCTCCCCAGGAGTGGCTGGCCAGCCAAAATTACCCCAAGAGCGCAGCGAAAACTCATCCAAGAAGTTACAAAAACCCCACAACAACAGCCAAAGACCTGCAGGCCTCACTTGCCTCATTTCAGGTCAGCGTTCATATGACTCTACTATAAGAAAGAGACAGGGCAAAAATGGTCTGCATGGCAGAGTTCCAAGATAAAAACCACTGCTGAGCAATAAGAATATAAAGGCTAGTCTCAGTTTTGCCAGGAAACATCTCATTGATACCCAAGACTTTTAGGACAATACTCTGTTGACTGATGAGACAAAAGTTTAAGTTTGTGGAAGGTGTATGCCCATTAAATCTGGCTTCATTGTCTACAGAGTGTACTGTGGCTTGAATGTAGAGTTTGGGGGTCATCTGACGAACTGTCTGCGGCCCTTGGACCCAAAAAGAACAATTTGAACAAATGTTTCTGCATTTCTCTTTAGGCCAGTTGATATTTTCCTTGGAAAATTGTATTGGCTTCAGTCATTTCCGTTTTTTTTTTTTTTTTACAGTCAAGCTTTGCGAGGACTTATTACTAAGATTAGTTTCACACAGGCATCTTCTAACTGTCAAAGTACTGACAGGTAACAGTGTCTGATCATCCTGGATCTGATCATTGGCTGATCCTTTGCCATTCTGGCTATTGTTCCATCTATTCCAATGGTAGTCTTCTAATTTCATGCACATCTCTCTGGTTTGGCTTTCCATTTTAAAAGCATTGGAGATCATTGAACAGCCTATCGTTGTCTGCACTTCTTTAAAAAGTTAATTGGAGAGGGAAAAACTTATAATCAAACTACGCTGTTCTTCTGAACAATGTCTCAGGCTTTAAAGGAGAAATGTATGTACAACATTGTCCTGGCTTCACCCTTAAATAAACGGCCCCCTGATTTACAAATGTTTCTTCTCAGAATGATTGAACTCACTAATTGAACTCCACTCTGCTACTATTTGGAACACTCCCCCTTTCAATTAATTATCCCAGTATACAGACTCATAAACGTGCAGATCATGAATGCTGAGTCTGTTGGTTTTCTTAGAATCTACTGAACCAATTGGTAAATTGTTTGACATGTGGTAATATAATTTATACTAAAGACAGTGATTAATCTGGTTAGTCATATTGGACTGCTATTATTTGAACACTACTGTAAGTGTGGCAAACATGCAAAAAAAATAAGACTTCAGGAAGGGGTCAAACACTTTCACACTACTGTACAATCACTGGCATAAATGAGATATAGATATAAATTCCTATAATAATCAATTTTGTAACTGGGCTTTATTAAAAAAAAAAAAAAAAAGCCTGCATTTATTCTCATAAATACAAGAGTTCTGAATCTCGTCCAAGACTTCCAATGGCTTGGTCTGTAACTCTTTCGGTAATCCTGAAGACAAATCTGCTGACGCGTTTACAACCAAATAAAACATATGCAAAAAAAAAAAGGGGGGGGGGTCGGCTTTTTAAACATGCAGGACAGGGATTATGGTCTAAGCCATAATGAGATCTTATGTTACTGATTTCACAGTGGACAGGTCTCCGCAGCCTGTAAAGCAGCAAAATACATGCAGGCTCCAAAAGAACATGTTAAAATGTTTAACAGAGTTTAGTTACAGAATTTATCTTGAATTTTGCAGAAAATACATGCTTTTTGGTCTAAAAATATCCCAAAAAAGTGTTTTTAAAGTTTAGCTTACTGGGATTTTTCTTTTTATTTATTTATTTATTTTTTAAGTGGGAGAAGTCAATGATTGGCTGTGCTAGTCACATGAAATGGACAGGATGTCAGTTTCTAGGACTGGAGGGAATCACTAGAGTGACAATGCCGGTGTCACAATCCATTTTTGGATTCAACACAGCTCTGGCTCTGCTTTAATTTAAACGTTGTTTTTTGCTTTTGTACCAGAAAGGGTTAATGTCAGTTTTCCTTGCTGCAGCTTGAGTAGTATGTCAGCTGATGTGGGTGGTGACCACTCTCACCATCCTTTAAGCAGTCACAAGGCGCATTAGCTGACTGATGGTAATGGAGGTATTCTATGTAGACCAGCTGTGGAGTTGCAGCTCTCTGGTGTCAGCACTGATTCTGCTGCTTCTGTGGAGTTTGGGATCCAGACCCTCATGAATGATTTAACGGAGCTGCAGTCACAGGTGGTACAGTAGCTTCAGCAGGTGTCTGGGTTCATGGTCTCAGATCATCCGGAACCCAAGATATCTCTCCCTGACAGGTTCTCTGGAGGGAGAGAGAAATTTTTGGTCTTTAAGGAGGCCTGTAATTTACATTTTAGGTTTCCCCCTCATTCTTCAGGGAGTGAGGAACAGCGTTTGGGGATTATAGTCTACCTTCTCAAGGATGATCCCCAATCCTGGGCCTTCTCCCTGCAGGTCGGCTGAGGAGTACCGCTCAAAGGTTCGGAGATTGGCCACCGACACGCAGTGGAATGACCCTGCTCGTAGCAGCCATTTTTGTCAGCCTCTGTCAGCTAGGCTTCAGGACACTCTGGTGCAGTATGCTACTCCTGGGTCGTTGGAAGACACCATGGCCCTTGCTCTCAGGGTGAATAGACGCCTCAGGGAGAGACATACAGAATCTACCCCCTGTTCTTTCAAGAGAGGAGGACACATTGGTGCAGATGGACAAACCTAAGTTGGTGGGAGAAATCTCTTCTGAAACTGGGTTGCCGGTGGTTCGCCGTGGGATGGGGGCATGTTTCTACTGTGGTCTTACTGATCATTACATTAATGTCTGCCCATCTTGCCCCAAAGTTGGTACTTAATCACCAAAGCCGCGTTCCCCTGGTTGTATGGAGGGAGGCGACCAGGGTGTGTACATTTCCTCCATCTTCATGTCTCAGTTTTCCATTTCTGCTGAAGTGGTGGTTGGTGGGGAGACCGAGACAGTACCGGTTCTTGTGGATAGTGGAGCTGTGGTCAATCTGGTGGATTCTCGCTTTGTTCAGACCAACGGTCTGATCGGTAGGACACTGGCGAGACCAATTTCCATTCATTCGATTGACTCTGTCCCTTTCAGCCAGAGGAGTCTGACCCAAGTTGTAGACAATATTAACCTGCATATAGGAACTCCTTATAAAGAGTCCCTGTCGTGCAATGTCTTGGAGGGTATGCCAACTCCCATCGTCTTAGGCCTTCTCTGGCTGAAGAGTCACAATCCTGTCATAAATTGGTTGTCTAGGGAAGAGGTGAGTTGGGACCAGTCTTGTAAAGACTGTTGCCTGGGAGCTACTGTCTCTGCCATCCTTCTCAAACTTACCCCTTCTCCCTTGGAGGCAGATTAGGTGCTACCGGAGAATAAAGACAGGATTCAACTCTCACCACAAGTAAACCCTGAGTCTCTGTGTCCTCTCGGGAGAAGGATCAGAGGACAGTGGTAGTTCCCTCTGTGTATAGCGAGGGTATGAGTTTGGTGACATCCGTTTGTTCCTCAGGGAAATTAACGTCTGTTAGCAAACATATGTGTGGAAATAAATGTTCAGGTCCAGACCCGTGTGTGAATAAGTACATGAGGGTGTCCACTAAAAACATCATGTGGAAGTAAGCATCCGGGACCTGGAGTTCTAGGGTGATTGGGCCATATTGGGTGTCGGCCATTCTAAGCCCGGGGACTTTCCAGCTGGAGTTACCCCCAGTAAAGCAGGTGCTTAGCGTATTCCACAGGTCGTCGCTCTGGAGATTTGTTGAGCCTCTGGAGCCTAAATTATTTCCGTCACCTTTGGGCTGCGTTTGCAGTAAACCTGAGGATCAGGTGACTGTAGAAGTAAATTCTAGTGGGTTGAGGCGTCCTCACCATACGTTATTTCCGGTGAGGTCCGTTGTTAAGGGTCCAGAGGCCCCTCGTTGAAAGGGGGCTACTGTCATGATCCATTTTTGGATTTGTGACAGCTCTGGCTCTGCTTTAATTTAAACATTGTTTTTTGCTGTCATACCAGCAACGGCTAATGTCAGTTTTCCTTGCTGCAAGCTGGCAAGTTGCTTGTTCAGCTGATGTGGGTGGTGACCACTCCCACCATCCTTTAAATAGTCACAAAATGAATCAGCTGACTGTTGATGATAGAGTTATTCTATGTATACCAGCCGTGGAGTTGAAGCTCTCTGGTGTCAGAGCTGAATCTGCTACTTATCTGGAGTTCGGGGTCCTGTTTCCATGTCCTCTGTGGTGTGGAGCTTGGCAGTGTTACCTGGAGCTACGAAACCTTTGTATGTATCCTGCCTGTCTTATGCTTGTCACTATCCCCTGTGTTGTACCATCTGCAGTGGTGGGCTAGCATCCTTGCCGGCCAGTGCACTAACCAGGGTTAAGTGAGGTGACAGCTAGGGACCAGGGAAGTGAAGGCGGTAGGGGGAAGGCCTTGCATAGGGCGTTAGGGAGCTTATGGATAAGCACAGATTGAATTAGGAGGTGCCTCATCCCTGGTTCCCTACTATTAGGGCCTTCCTCCCTCTTTTCTCATCCTGTTGTTGGTATCTGTTGTGCTGTCCGCTGGAAAGACCCTTCTGGTCGTGACAGCTGGAGTGGAAGGGGATTCAAGAACACCACCTCATGTGGTATTAGCACATTAGAACATGCTATTGGTTTATTGTTTTTATAACAAACTGTGGAAGGGGGGTAAGATAGCTGTAATATTACTTCCATTATCATTTTCATTGTAATGTTCAAGAATGTGGCTGCTAGTTTATGCAATACCTGGTGGAAGACTGCTGTCCTGTGTTGTTGGTGGGGGGAGTGGAATTTCCACAGATTGAGGTGTAGAAGATGGGCCTGCTGGGACATTTTCACCATCCTCCTCCTCATCGTCATCATCATCATAATTCCCTGGCAGGAGACGAACAATTGGAGCATTCACCGGAGATTTTTTATCACATGACTGATCACCAGTTTCAAAGAAGCCAGGTGGAAGCCTAAACAAAAACAAATGAATCATTAAAAAAAAAAAAAAAATCTACTGACAGGGCAATGAAAGCTGAGTAGTTGAATCATTCTGTCGAGACTTTGGCTTACATATAATAAAAGCAAGCCTTGACTTCTAGTAAAGTACCTTTAATAAGGGTAAATAAATGTGTTTAATTTTCGGATTGTAGGCACAAAATTTGGATATAACTATTAGTGATAGTGCTCCTTAAAGAGGACAGATGAGTATGGAGACTTACATGCAATGCAAAATGGGAGGAAAGTATGCAAGTTAGCTCTTATAATGTATACCAAAGAAACTGTTCCGTTTTGAGGATGTCGCACACTGTAAAAAAGCTTTGGCTTTAGGCTAGAATAATAATAATAATTTGATTTATATAGCGCCAACATATTCCGCAGTGCTTTAATCACTAGCTAGAATCACTAGCGTATAGCATCCAAAGCATGCTGTGATTGTTTTCTCATACCAAATCGGCATGAGCAAATAATCGCAGATATCCCTGCCCCATTGTATAACACTGGTCCAAGTGCTATCCAATAAAACATTGGACAGTATTGGGCCATGTTATACGCCAGTGTGATCCCAGCTTTACAATGATGAGGTGCAAACAACCCAAAACAGGTTAAGAAAACGCAATAGCCTAAACGTGGTGAACAAAAGGCTGAACGAAGAGATCCATAGATAAAAATTATTTATTGAAAATATTATATAAAATTGAAATAATTAAAAAGACAAAAGATAAATCGATACACAAAAATACCTAGTAGGGGAACTACAACACCTACCCAACCTATATACTAAAAATTCACATAGCAGGTAATAACCAAAATTAATATAACAAATAGATATCACAAATTGCACAAGTGGGAATCAAGTATAAAAACCCGGCATTAAACAGTGGCACAGGATGAACAATAAGTTGTGCTTAAGCTAAGGCACTATATCATATATGGTGTAAAAAGTGCCATAAAAGGCAATATAATATCACATATGACCTGGAAGCATGGTCAAGGAAGCCAAATGCAGAAGGATAATAAGGTAATTAAGTCCTTATAGCATACAGTACATACTCCCCTTTAAATTATAGACCCCACTGACCAGCATGCATGTAGTGCAAAATAGCCAAGGATAAAGATACAATACCTATGCTCTGGAAGCACGGCAATGAAGGTGATCGTAATGGTGGGTGGCCCAGGCATTCCCGTTACCCCGATGCGTGTTTGACCCTAACTTTTTTTTTAAATTTATTTAAAAAAACGAATTCTAACTCAAATTCTAACACAACTCCAAAGAATGGGAAAAAAAAATTACATTTTTTTTTTAAATGTTATAATTATCTAACTAAGAGGGTGACAAATAGGGATTTGATTTATTTTTTTTTTAATTTTGATCACTGTAATAGGGTCTATCACAGTGATCAAAAGAAACCAATAGGACAAGTTCACTTTTGTTGTTGAGTACCGGCTGGCAGACAACGATGGGCACACTGCGCATGTGCCCGCCATCTTTTTTTTTCCAGAAAGATGATGCAGAGGGCTGGGGTAAGGAGCAGAAGGTCCAGGGGGATATCAGAGGTATCGGGAGGCAGTGAGGGGTGGAGGAATTGGGGACCCCATTTCTCTCTGAAATGATCTAACATCAGAAAAGAGGAGAGGAAAATGAATTTTATACCCTTCCCGACATGCGCCGTACATACTGTATACTGCTCTGCAGGATTTGTGTTCCCACAACAGTAGTATATGTCCTGTGCTGCAATCTTGTTGCCGCACGCTGAGCACTGCGATGATCGGGTGCGGGTGTCTGCTCTGTGTGAGAGAGCTGACAACCCTCAGTAACGCCCATTATCGGTACTAGCATCTATTGCGGGCATTTAACCCCTCTGATGCCGCTTTCAGTGGTGACAGTGACATAGAGGAGCATCGCCCAGGGAATTGGTTCCCTGCAAGCTTCCATCAGGTCAACGTGATGCGATCACGTGGGCTGATGGCCTCCATGGAGACCCTGGCTGGAAGATGGCCATGGAGTCCTTCAGGGAAACTGGCTTTGCAGTGCCTACAGAGAGCAGGACCCGAGACTCCTCCTTACCTGCCTGTCAGATGCTGCCCCGATGCGCTGCAGTGCAAAAGGATTGCAGAGTATCAGATCAGCGATCTGGCACTATACAGTGATTTCCCAGGATGGGACAATGTAAGAAAGTAAAAAGAAAAATTATATTATAATATATATATATATAAAGTAAAAATATATACCGGTATATTTTTTTAAAAAATCCTCAAATATATTAAAAAAAAAAAAAATTGCCATAGCCACGTTCGTAATGATCCGCTCTACAAAACTGTCCCACTAGTTAACCCCTTCAGTGAGTACCATAAAAAGGAAAAAAAACACGAGGCAAAAAACAATGATTTATCATCATACTGCAGAACAAAAAGTCCAATAAAACACTGTCAAAAAGACGAATTTTAAATAAAAATGGAACAGCTGAAAATGTCATCTTGTCCTGCAAAAAACAAGCTGTCAGAAAGCTCCATCAGCAGAAAACTAAAAAAGTTATAGCTCTCAAAATAAAGCAATGCAAAATAATTATTTTTTTTTATAAAATAGTTTACATTTTGTAAAAGCGCCAAAACACACAAAAAAATATAACTTGGGTATTGCTGTAATCGTACTGACAAAAACAATAAAGCTGCCTTGTCAATTTTACCACACGTGGAAAGGTATGAAAAAAAAACAAAAAAAAAACAAAAAGCAATTCCTGAATTGCAGGTTTTTGTTAATTTAGTCTCCCAAAAATTGGAAAAGGAAGCAATCAAAAAATGTCATGTGCCCGAAAATGGTACCAACAAAAACAACAGCTTGTCCAGCCCAAAAAAAAAAGCAATCCATAACATGACTGTTGGCCGAAATATGTTAAAATTATAGCTTTCAAAATATGGTGATGCAAAAACTAGTTTTCGCAATAAAAAGTATGTTTTAGTGTGTGAAAGCAGCCAAAGATAAAAACACGGCATAAATCTGGTATCGCTGTAATGGCACCGACCCGAAGAATAAAGTCGCCATAACACTTATCTGCATGAGGAACGGTGTAAAAAATAAAACATTCTTCACATGCTGTTGATTTTTTCATTCTGCCTCCCAAAGATCGCAGTAAGGCCTGACACACATACATCCTTCACTCTACGCTAAGAGCTTACACCAGGGTTTCCATGTAAATCTCTGAAATACATGATTCAGATGGAACCCCCTGTGGAAGATTCCCTATGGACGCCATAGCACCTGTGATCCAGCGGTGTCTGCTTTTATAGTAGTGCAGAAAAGTGCAATCGGCCACAGTTTTGTGCACTTCTGAAAAGAAGGACACTGCTGAACAGAAGCCAGACGTAACTCTGCTGCCTCATTATAGTAAATGGATCCATTGGGGGTTTTATCTGTCACATCACTCGGAGATGGAAACCCCGATGCAAGTGCTCAGTGTAGCGCACTGGATAAATGCGATTATTGCTACATAATTTTTATTTTTATATAGCGCTAACATATTCCGCAGCGTTTTACAGTTTCACACACATTATCATTACTGTCCCCAATGGTTACATAAAATGATTCCAATAAAAGCTTTAACTCAGTCCACAAAAAAAGCAAGCCCTCACTCAGGTCCATCATCTGTTAACGTAAATATAGGGGCTTCCACGTTACTGGTAGCACAAAGGCTCTGGAAAAGTGAAATGGTTCCTCGATCCTCAACAGAAATTCAGTAAATTCTCCGGTCCCAAACCCAAATGGCCCGCTCCCTTCTGAGCCACAGTGTGCTTAAGCCACATTTAGGGCCCCCATGTTTGGCATTTCCGTAGTGATGAGAGCCCACCTAATTTACAGGTGCGTGTGTCCAGAAGCATGAGCTGGGCATAATGTACTGGTCACTACAACACCAATTTGCAATTTTCATTCAGCAAATCAACTCAGCAATCCACTGCTACTTATTTATGGAAAACACCCATGGAGTCAAAATCGTCATTACACCTGTAGATAAAATCCCAAAGGGTTATTTCCAAAATGGGGTCACTTGAGGGGGGATTCTGCTTTTCTAGCACTTAGGGGCTCTTTATATGGAATTCAATCTATTCTAGGAACATCTGCTTTCCAGGAGGCAAATAGCGCTCCGTCCCTCCCGAGTTTCTCCGTATGGCTAAGTATTAGTGTACAGCCACATATGGGGTATTGCCACGTTCAGTAGAAATTGTGGGACAAACTTTGGTGCCATTTTTACTCATTTCCCAGTATGAAAATGTAAAACTTGGGGTAGGACACAATCTAGGTGGTAAAAATTTAAATTATTTTATCTTCACTGCTCAATGGTATACAAGTCTGTGACAAACCTGTGGTGTCAATATAATCATTGCACCCATAGATGTATTCACTTAGAGGTTTAGTTTGTAAAATGGGGTCACTTATGGGGGGTTCTGCTGTTTTGGCTCCTCAGGGGCTCTACTAATTTAACATGGCACCCTCAAACAAGTGCAGCAAAATCTGTACTGCAATATGGAGTTTCTTCCCTTCTGAGCTTTGCACTGTGCCTCAAAGGTAGTTTTCGACTACATATGGGGTATTGATGAACTCAGGAGAAATTGCACAACAAATTTTGGGGTCCATTTTCTCCTGTTACCCTAGCGAAAAAACAAAATTCGCAGCTAAAAATGTGATTTTTTATTTTCACGGCTTAACTTTATAAACTTCTGTGAAGCACCCGGGAGTCCAAGGTGCTCAACACACATCTAGATAAGTTCCCAAGGGGGTCTAGTTTCCAAAATAGTGTCACTTGTGGGGGGTCCACTGTTTAGGCACATCAGGGGCTCACCAAGCACAACATGGCGTCTGCTAATTATGCCAGCAAATTTTACATCCAAAAAGTGAAATGGCGCTCCTTCCCTTCCAAGCCCTGCCGTGAGCCCAATCAATAGATTTCCTCCACATATGGGTTATCGGCATGCTCAGCAGAAATTGCACAACAAATTGTATGGTCCATTTTCTTCTGTTACCCTTGTGAAAGTAAAATAAAAATAGGTCTAAAGGAAAATTTGTGAAAAATGTTAATGTATTTTTTTCCTTCCACATTCCAAAACTTCCTGTGAAGCACCTGTAGGGTTAGTAATCTTCTTGAATGTGGTTTTGCATACCTTGAGGGGTGCAGTATTTAGAATGGTGTGACTTTTGGGTATCTTCTATCATATAGGCTCCTCAAAGTCACTTCAAATGTGAGGTGGTCCTTAAAATAATATAGTTTTGCAAATTTTATTGTAAGGCTATGTGCACACATTCCGGATTTTGATGCGGATCCGCAGCATTTTTGGACGTGTGGAATTGCACCAAATCTGCAGTATAGTGCACAGCCAATGTTAGTCAATTGGAAATCCTGAATTAGTGTGCACATGTATGTGTATATGTATGTACTGTATGTGTATATGCGCAGTTAGGTCCATATATATTTGGACAGAGACAACATTTTTCTAATTTTGGTTATGGACATTACCACAATGAATTTTAAACAAAACAATTCAGATGCAGTTGAAGTTCAGACTTTCAGCTTTCATTTGAGGGTATCCACAATAAAATTGGATGAAGGGTTTAGGAGTTTCAGCTCCTTAGGTGCCCTACCTGTCACCCCGTTTTTTCAGTATGAGATAAAAATACTGTTAAATAGAGCCTGAGCTGTTCATTACAACAGTGTATTTTGTGGACCCCGATTCCCCACCTATGCTGCCAAAATACGTTACCAAAGTAGCCGTTTTCGCCTGTCAATCAGGCTGGTCTGGTCAAAAGGGCGTGGTGTCTTCCCCCAGATCTTGCTTAGTTTTCCGTTGGTGGCGTAGTGGTTTGCGCATGCCCAAGGTCCCTAATCCACTGCACAGGGGAGTTAAAAGAGCGCGAGTTCGCATCTCGGCTTCAGGAAAATGGCCGCCGCGATCTCCATCTGCGCACGCGCGGCATCCCGCGGCCATTTTCCTGAAGCCGCGGCCAGCAGAGCGCCGCTTCTGCGCACGCGCGGCCAAAGGAAGATGGCTGCCCCCACCGATCACCAATGAAATAGTGCACATCGCGCTCTTTTAACTCCCCTGTGCAGTGGATTCGGGACCTTGGGCATGCACAAACCACTATGCCACCAACAGAAAACTAAGCAAGATCTGGGGGAAGACACCACGCCCTTTTGACCAGACCAGCCTGATTGACAGGCGAAAACGGCTACTTTGGTAACGTATTTCGGCAGCATAGGTGGGGAATCGGGGTCCACAAAATACACTGTTGTAATGCATAGCTCAGGCCCTATTTAACAGTATTTTTATCTCATACTGAAAAAACGGGGTGACAGGTGCCCTTTAACATGTGCCAACCTGTTTTTAAAGGGACCAAAAGTAATTGGACAATTGACTCCAAGGCTATTTCATGGACAGGTGTGGACAATCCCTTCGTTATGTCATTCTCAATTAAGCAGATAAAAGGCCTGGAGTTGATTTGAGGAGTGGTGCTTGCATTTGGAAGGTTTTGCTGTGAAGTAAACATGCGGTCAAAGGAGCTCTCCATGCAGGTGAAACAAGCCATCCTTAAGCTGCGAAGACAGAAAAAACCCATCCGAGAAATTGCTACAATATTACAATATTAGGAGTGGCAAAATCTACAGTTTGGTACATCCTTAGAAAGAAAGCACTGGTGAACTCATCAATGCAAAAAGACCTGGGCGCCCACAGAAGACAACAGTGGTGGATGATCGCAGAATAATCTCCATGGTGAAGAGAAACCCCTTCACAACAACCAACCAAGTGAACAACACTCTCCAAGAGGTAGTCGTATCAATATCCAAATCTACCACAAAGAGAAGACTGCATGAAAGTAAATACAGAGGGTTCACTGCACGGTGCAAGCCACTCATAAGCATCAAGAATAAAAAGGCTAAACTGGACTTTGCTAAAAAAAAAAATCTAAAAAAGGCAGCACAGTTCTGGAAGAACATTCTTTGGACAGATGAAACCAAGATCAACCTCTACCAGAATGATGGAAAGAGAAAAGTATGGCGAAGGCGTGGTACAGCTCATGATCCAAAGCATACCACATCATCTGTAAAACACAGCGGAGGCAGTGTGATGGCTTGGGCATGCATGGCTGCCAGTGGCACTGGGTCACTAGTGTTTATTGATGATGTGACACAGGTCAGAAGCAGCCGAATGAATTCTGAGGTATTCAGAGACATACTGTGTGCTCAGATCCAGCCAAATGCCGCAAAACTGATTGGTCGTCGTTTCATACTACTGATGGACAATGACCCAAAACATAAAGCCAAAGCAACCCAGGAGTTTATTAAAGCAAAGAAGTGAAATATTCTTGAATGGCCAAGTCAGTCACCTGATCTCAACCCAATTGAGCATGTATTTTACTTGTTAAAGACTAAACTTTAGACAGAAAGGCCCACAAACAAACAGCAACTGAAAACCACCGCAGTGAAGGCCTGGGAGAGCATCAAAAAGGAGGAAACACAGCATCTGGTGATGTCCATGAGTTCAAGACTTCAGACAGTCATAGCCAACAAAGGGTTTTCAACCAAGTACTAGCAATGAACATTTTATTTAAAATTATTGAATCTGCCCAATTACTTTTGGTCCCTTTAAAAACAGGTCAGCACATGTTAAAGAGCTCAAACTCCTAAACCCTTCATCCAATTTTAATGTGGATACCCTCAAATGAAAGCTGAAAGTCTGAACTTCAACTGCATCTGAATTGTTTTGTTTAAAATTCATAGTGGTAATGTCAATGTCTATAACCAAAATTAGAAAAATGTTGTCTCTGTCCAAATATATATAGACCTAACTGTATGTATGTGTTGGTTTTTTTGCTATTCAACACAGTAGCCGGATGATGGGACTACTAGTCCTATCTGGCTATGTCTGCTGTCACATAGAACAGTGACCGCATTAGCCGATGATGGGATAGTAGTCCCATCATCAGGCTACTGTGTTGAATAGCAAAAAAAAACCCACGTACATATATATACACATACAGTACGTACATATACACATACAGTACACACTTACCAAACAGCTAATCCCCGACGCCCTCAATCTCCTGCAAAAAAAAATAAAAAAATAATCCAACAGTATACTCCCTGTTCCGATGTAATCCATTTAAAAACAACTGTCCCACGATGATCTCCCGTGTAGAGCTGTCACATCGGGAGATGTGACCTTTCTACAGGGGCTCTGGTGATACAGTGACCAGTGGTGAACCTCCCGCAGTGGATCACTTCGCCGCCTAGAGGTCACTGGAGTTCATCCTGTCACTTGCGGCTCCATAGTGCCGTAAAGTGACAGCATGAACTCAGATGACCTACACTACGGGAGTATTATCTCCGATCAGTGTGTCATCGGAGGCCCCTGTAGAGCGGTCACATTTCCCGATGTGACAGCTCTACACGGGAGATCGTCGTGGAACACTCATTATTAAATGGATTACATCGGAACAGGGAGTATTTGTGTTGGTTTATTATTTTATGTTTATTACAGGAGAATGAGGGAGTAGCATGGATTAGATAGATAATAAAGATGGCAAACTGTGTGGTGTTTTATTTCAATAAAATACTTTATTCTAGCAGTGTCTTTATTTATCCCCTTAACAACTATTGGATTAGTAATGGATAGATGTCTAATTGACATCTCTCTGTTACTAAGCCGGGCTTGATGTCACTTTACAATACAAACGTGACATCAACACAACTATTACCCCACTTGCCACTGCTACAGGGCAAGTGGGAAGAAAGAGGCCAAGTGCCGGAATTGGTGCATCGCTGAGAGCTGATGTTTGTAGCCAGGGGGGCCAATATCCATGGCCCCTTCCTAGGCTATTAATATCAGCCCGCAGCTGTCTTCCTAGCCTTTTCTGGTTATTATATGGGACTCCACGTCATTTTTTTGGGGGGGTCTCTCTATTTTAAAAGCCAGTAAAGGCTAAATATACAGCTGTGAGCTCATATTAATAGCCTGGGAAAATCCATGGGCATTACCCCTTCCCAGGCTATAAACATCTGCCACAGTCACTGGCTTTGCCTCTCTGGTTTGGAAAATTGCGCAGGAGCCCACGCCATTTTTTTCTCTTTTTGTTTTTAAATTAAACAGATATTGCGTTTAAGGCCGGGATCACACCTGCAAGAAACTCGCTCGAGTCCCACACCTCCATATCTGACACTGCGGCCGGCACTCGGGACCGGAGTGTGTGGCTGCACGTATTTCTATGCAGCTGAACGCTCCGGTCTGAGTGCCAGCGGCAGTGCCGGGTATTGAGGTGCGAGACATGTGCGAGTTTCTCGCAAGTGTGACCCCGGGCCTAACGCAGATTTTGGGTGTCTCTCTATATAACTCTTTAGGTACTATTTTATTATGTTCATTACTAAACATCGGGCTTGGTATTATATATCAATCTATATATAGATACTAGCTGAAGAGCCCGGCGTTGCCTGGGCATAGTAATTATCTGTGGTTAGTTACACCTCACTTCTCTTATTTTCCCATCACGCCTCTCATTTAGCACCTCAATTCTCTCATTTTCCCATCATGCCTCTTATTTTCCCCCTCACATCTTTCATTTTCTCCCTCACACCCCTCTCATTCCCCCATAACACTTGTCATTTCAACCTCACATCTGTCATTTTCCGATCAATCCACTATTTTCCCTCATTCCTCTCATTTTGCACTCACACCTTATCATCTCACACCTTTCATTTTCACCTCACACCTCTCATTTTCACCTCACACCTCTCATTTTCACCTCGGTATATACATGTTTGTCATCTCCCTTATATATAGTATACACCTGTATGTCATCTCCTGTATATAGTATATACCTGTATGTCATCTCCCCTGTATATAGAATATACGACATGCATGTAGCGACTTTTGTGAGATGAGTTTTGTGTGGTGACATGCGTGTAGCAACTTTCTGTGTGCCGAGTTGAATGTGACAGGTTAGTGTAGCAAGTTGTGTGCAGCAAATTTTGCGCATGTTGAGTTTTGCGCGTGGCGAGTTTTATGTGTGGTGCATTTTGAGTAGGTGCAAGTTTTGTGTGAGGCAACTTTTGCATGTGTTGCAACGTTTGTGCATGTGGCAATTTTTCCACGTGTGCAAGTTTTGCGTGTGGCGAGTTTTCCATGTGGCGAATTTTGCGCATGGCGAGTTTTGAGTGGCGACTTTTGTGTTTCGACTTTTATGTGGCGAGGTTGGTGTATGTGTGGTGAAATGTGTGCTGAGGGTGGTATATGTGTTCAAGCACATGGTAGTGTGTGGCGCATTTTGTGTGTGTTTATATCCTCGTGTGTGTTGAGTATCCCATGTCGGGCCCCACCTTAGCAATTGTACTGTATATACTCTTTGGCGCCATCGCTCTCATTCTTTAAGTCCCCCTTGTTCACATCTGGCAGCTGTCAATTTTCTTCCAACACTTTTCTGTTCACTTTTTCCCCATTATGTAGATAGGGGTAAAATTGTTTGGTGAATTGAAAAGCGCGGGGTTAAAATTTTGCCTCACAACATAGCCTATGAAGCTCTCGGGGCCCAGAAATGTGACTCTGCAAAATTTTGTGGCTGTAGCTGCAACGGTGCAGATGCCAATCCCAGACATACACACACACAAACACACACACACACATTCAGCTTTATTCACATCTATAGATATCTATCTATAGATATATCCATCTATAGATATTCACTTACCGTATATACTCGTGTATAAGCCGAGATTTTCAACACATTTTTTGTGCTTAAAAAGCCCCCTTGGCTTATACACGAGTCATTGTCCAGAAAGCCAGAGGGGAAGGGAGCGGTGGAGCAGCGGCAGGAGCCAGCGGCTTTGACATATCATCCTCGCGCCATTGCTGAAAGTCCCTGCATTTCCGTTGTCCAGGTGCGGCAGCGCTTCCTGTGCCGAGCGGTCACGTGGTACCGCTCATTAAGGTAATGAATATGCACGCGTCTCCACTCCCATAGGAATGGAGCGCATATTCATTACCTTAATAAGCAGTACCACGTGACCGCTCTCCACAGGAAGAGCTGCCGCATCAGGACAACGGAGATGCAGGGACATGCAGCGACGGCGCGAGGAGGGCGAGTATGAAGGGGGACGACGGGGGGAGCCCAGCCATGCATACAAGGATGGGACGGGGAAGCCCAGCCATGCATACAAGGATGGGACGGGGAAGCCCAACCATGCATACAAGGATGAGACGGGGAAGCCCAACCATGCATACAAGGATGGGATGGGGGAGCCCAGCCATGCATACAAGGATGTGAGGGGGAGCCCAGCCATGCATACAAGGATGGGACGGGGGGAGCAGAGCTATGCATACAAGAGGACCGGGGGAGACATGCATACAACAGGGGGAGCCACACAGAGGAGGACAGGATGGGGGGAGCCACACATAGCAGGACAGGGATGAGGGGACAAAACATACCCGGCTTATACTCGAGTAAAATATACTGCGGCAAAATTAGGTGCCTGGGCTTATACTTCGATCGTCTTATACTCAAGCATATAGGGTATATTTGTGTAACAACCCTGCTGGCATCACTGCATGGCCTCCCATCCCCCACCTGCATTTCACTTAAACTCACTTACTTCTCTGGGCCTTGTTGTGACTTCTCTCTGCTGCCAGCTCCATGCTGTGTGCCTCATGTCTGCTGTTTGCTCTGTGCATACTCTGTCTGTGTGCATAGGGGGGCGGCGCCAGCAACTCCTGTGTCTTATTGAGTCTGTGTGCACCATGCTAAGGTGTCCCCGGCCAATTGCCATGAGGCTTCCTCTATTTAAGAGGTCCCTACCCATTGGTGGGGGGCCTGTGCAACTTTCTCCCTCAGTCAGTTCTTAGCTGCTGAGGTGCCAGGCCCTGTCTCTGTTACTCTTATGTCTGCCACCCAGGGGGGCGTTGTACCGTGGTCTGTGTCCTGTATTTGCCATCCAGTGGGGCCTCGTACCCTGGCCTATGTCCGCCACACAGAGGGGCTTCGTACCCTGGCTTGTGTCCATGTCTCTGTGCCTTGTCCTGTTCCTGACTTACTCTTCACCTAGTCCTGTTCCTGTGTCCGTTTATATCCCTGCCTTGGTTTCCTTTTCCTGCTGTGAGTACTCTGCACTCAGCTCTGCACTCTGCGGCTTCGCTCTCAGCTCTGCACTCTGCGGCTTCGCTCTCAGCTCTGCACTCTGCGGCTTCGCTCTCAGCTCTGCACTCTGCGGCTTCGCTCTCAGCTCTGCACTCTGCGGCTTCGCTCTCAGCTCTGCACTCTGCGGCTTCGCTCTCAGCTCTGCACTCTGCGGCTTCGCTCTCAGCTCTGCACTCTGCGGCTTCGCTCTCAGCTCTGCACTCTGCGGCTTCGCTCTCAGCTCTGCACTCTGCGGCTTCGCTCTCAGCTCTGCACTCTGCGGCTTCGCTCTCAGCTCTGCACTCTGCGGCTTCGCTCTCAGCTCTGCACTCTGCGGCTTCGCTCTCAGCTCTGCACTCTGCGGCTTCGCTCTCAGCTCTGCACTCTGCGGCTTCGCTCTCAGCTCTGCACTCTGCGGCTTCGCTCTCAGCTCTGCACTCTGCGGCTTCGCTCTCAGCTCTGCACTCTGCGGCTTCGCTCTCAGCTCTGCACTCTGCGGCTTCGCTCTCAGCTCTGCACTCTGCGGCTTCGCTCTCAGCTCTGCACTCTGCGGCTTCGCTCTCCGCTCTGCACTCTGCGGCTCTGCACTCTGCGGCTTAGCTCTCAGCTCTGCACTCTGCGGCTTCGCTCTGCGGCTCTGCACTCTGCGGCTTCGCTCTGCGGCTCTGCACTCTGTGGCTTCGCTCTGCGGCTTCGCTCCTTGCGGTTCTACCTGGCTCCGCTCCTTGAGGTTCTACGTCTCTTGCGCTTGGCTCGGCCTCCTGCATTTCTGCATGTGGCTCCGCCTCCCGTGTTTCGGCACGGGGCTCCGCCTCCTGCGTCTGTGCTTGGCTCCGCCTCCTGCGTCTGTTCTTGGCTCTAGCTCCTGTGCTTTTGTTCTGCATCCGCTCTTGCGGTCTTTCTCTACCTATTCTTAAGTCCTCCTGTCTGAACAGGTTCTTACCTGTTTTACATGCCAGCCTGCAGACCGGTCCCTACGGTTCTTCCAGTGTACCAGCCTTGTCCGTCTGTCCTGCCAGAGAGCCAGCCGTGCCCGCCAGTGTCTCTGTTGTACCCGTCCACTTGCCTGTGTCCCAGCCGTGCCCGCCTGTCTGCCAGAGTACCAGCTGTGCCCGCTTTCCTGTCTATGCTCCGTTCTCCGGAGGGATCAGCAGCCACAGCCAGACATCCCCCTGGAGTGGTAGCTGGTAGCTTCCTGAAGCACAAGTCTGACCTCACCATCAGAGGCTCTAGCGAAGACCAAGGAAGCTACTTAGTTATGCCCCTTCCAGAGAAGTCTGGTCTGTGGTCCAGTGGGGCCACACCCCCGCGCCAACCAGTCTGGGCGCGAGCGTGACAATTTGTTTTGTGTGCGTAAACATTATATTTGAACATGGTATGTTCATTGAAGCGTTCCACAGTTTTGACCTCAAAGTGACAGTGGTCATTAAGGGGTTAAAGCAGTGTTTCCCAAACTCCAGTCCTCATGGACCCCACAGGTTATGTTCTCTGGATTTCCTTAGTATTGCACAGGTGGTGGAAGTTCCATCAAGCCCTCAGGAAACCTCTCACCTGTGCAACACTATGGAAATCATGAAAACATGACCTGTGGGGTCCGTGAGGACTGGAGTTTGGGAAACACTGGGTTAAAGGATAGCTACCTACCGCTAGATCATGTTTTGGTGGCTAATATGACAAAAAAAAAACTTTTAGGAGGATTGGAAAAAAAAACGTGATATAGTAGACAGCCCCTTTACAGTAATAAACATTAATGATTTGAACTGAGCCTTAGGATAGGTCATCAAAGTGTGATTGGTGAGGAGGATGACACCCGGCACCTCGGCTGATCAGCTGTAGAGTGACCGCAGAGGGGTACTGAATATCCACTCGCTATTCAAATCAGTAAGGGGGTAGACGCACAATACCGGGCCACTATTCTGTCAATGAAGCTGTGCAGCTCTATAACTCAGCAGTTCTGGCCGCCACCAACACCGGGAACAGCTGATAGGCCGTCAATGTTAAAGTCCCGGGCAACCCCTTTTAATGATCACACTTATTCGTAGAATAAACCTATAACACGTATGGGTACATCGATACCGGCATGTCTGAAACCAAGTACAACACAATATGCAGTAACATTTTTGCTCAAAATCAAATGTGATCCAGCAGGACCTGCCAGTACCGGGTATTTATTATGATACGCATTGATTTGTTATAAAGGGAACTCAAGATGGTTGTGAGTAGAGACTTAGGCCGGCCTCACACTCAGCGTATAAAAATACGGTCCGTTTTTTACGGCCGTAATACGCAGAAATGTCCCCAAAATAGTGGTCCGTATGTCATCCGTAGGCAGGGTGTGTCAGCGTATTTTGCGCATGGCATCCTCCGTATGTAATCCGCGACTGAAGGTAACTATAGGTCATTGACCTACATTTCCTTCATTCGCCGGGGCTTACAAGCACGAGCACAGCTGCATTAGCAGGGCTCCTGCTTGTAAAATATTTTAACCCCTTCAGATGGATTACCTCGTGGGACATGACGGTTCATCAGAGGGTATGTATATTGTGGGTTTATTATTTTGCCAAGCGAGGGTTTTCTAATGGATTGAGAGAGCAATAAAATACTAAAACAACCTGTGTGTTTATTTCATTAAAATTATTTTTAATAATGTGTGTGTTTTTTAACCCTTTCAGACAATTGGATTAATAATGGATAGGTGACATAATTGACGCCTCTCCATTATTAATCTGGCTTAATGTCACCTTACAATAGCAAGGTGGCATTAACCCTTCATTACCCCATATCCCACCGCTACACGGGAGTGGGAAGAGAGTGGCCAAGTGCCAGAATAGGCGCATCTTCCAGATGTGCCTTCTCTGGGGTGGCTGGGGGCAGATGTTTTTAGCCACGGGGGGGGGCCAATAACCATGGACCCTCTCCTGGCTATTAATATCTGCCCTCAGTCACTGGCTTTACCACTCTGGCGGAGAAAATTGCGTGGGAGCCCACGCCAATTTTTTCCGCGATTTAACCCTTTATTTTAGCAGCTACAGCACCCAAATTTTGCACATACACACTACTAACAACATTAGTAGTGTGGAATATGCAAAAAAAAAAAGGGGATATGAGATGGTTTACTGTATGTAAACCATGTCTCATATCCTGTCGGGTTTGGGAAGGAGAAATGAGAAGCCGGCAATTGAATTACCGGCTTTTCACTAACACCGCTGCGTATTTCTCGCAAGTCACACTGCTGGTCCGTGTGGAATCCGTATTTTTCTCGCCCCCATAGACTTTCATTGGCGATTTTTTTGCGCAATACGGTGACAAACGCAGCATGCTGCGATTTTCTACGGCCGTACAAGACCGTATATTACGGATGCGTAATATAAGGCAGATAGGAGCTGGGACATAGGGAATCATTGGGCCGTGTGTAATGCGAATTTTACGGACGTAGTTTATGCGCTTATACGTCCGTAAAACTCGCTAGTGTGAGGCCGGCCTTAAAAGATACAGATCAAGAATATAGTTGTGATTAAAAAAAAAGCATTCTAGACCTAGTCTACATAATCGTATAGCTGAATCCACCAGGAAATATTAACACGTTCCTGACAGTGTTTATGTAACTCAGCCCAATACACTACAGCTGGCACCAATCTAAAACACTAGTGACTGGGACTACTAGTTTAACCTATTAGATGACATTTAGACCCATAATTGGTAAGATGGGGTGGGTAAGGGGCAACTTTGCTTTGCATTGCATCTGACTGTGTCTGACCGTGCAGTAACATGGTCCGATTATACCTCATATCTTGGGGAGGGGATCATAGCGGATTCTTTTTGTGAAGCAAAACATTTTCCTGCCTGTCTATAAGCAATGTTCTACCTCTATGAAAGAATCAGCTGTGATCCCCTGCTGTAATGGCTGTATACTCTTTTGCGTCACCCCACCCCCTTGCCCTGGAGATGTGGTATGATCAAACCATGTTCCTGCACGGTCAGACACAGCCAACACAGTACACAGCAGGGGCATATTTATAAGATTATCTCAGCACAGGAACATTTTATTTAACACATCCAATTGCAGAAATAATTACCGTATTCAAAGATCTAGTGATTAAAATGTACTTTATTCATGTAAAAACCCATTTAAATAAGGCCAGCACAAGGCTTGTACTCCTACGCCACCAGTGTGCTTTGTGTTTTGCATGGATCCATAGACTTATATTTGCCCTTGTTATCCCTGCTACAACACATACTGGAAACAGGATCATGTGAAAAGGATTCTCAAGGATTTTAATTTTTTTAAAAGTCGGAAATGTCAACAGTGAGGCCAGAGATTATTATAATTTCTAGGACTGGTGGTGATCACTAGAGCAACAACGAATAATGTTTTTAGGCCACTCTCCTTCCCAAAACAATGAAGTAATAAGATCAAAAAGTTATATGTGCCCTAAAATGGTATCAATAAAAAAAAAATACAGCTCACAGAGCAAAAAGCAAAGCAAACAAAAAATGTGTGGATCTCCGAAAATTGTGACAAAAACGCAATTTTTACAAATTTTTCTTTTACGCTTTCAATTTTTTAACCCGTCCACGATACAGCCAATTTCTGTTTTTTCCCTCACCTTTTTCTAAGAGGAATAATTTTATTTTCTGTCCATGTAGACATATGAGGGCATGTTTTGCAGGATGAGTTGTACTTTTTTATGACACCATTTATTTTCCACATAGAAAACAGCAAAAAATTCCGAGTGGGGAAGTGTGAAAAAAAAAAACTGACTTTTTTGGGAAATGTTTTTACGGTTTACAATTTCTAGTCAAAATTACCTCACAACACGATTCTGCGCATCCGTACGATTATGGTGATACCAAACATGTCCAGTTTTTTATTATTTTAGTGGTAACAAATAAGTATCAAAAATTGTGGGGTTGTGTCCTTCTCTTGATCTGTAGTCCCAAGCATACTCTCATTTAATGCATATGCAGCAATAGGATTACTCCGTTCTAGGTGCATTACTTTACATTTATCTACATTAAATCTCATTTGACAAGTGTTTGCCCATTGAGTCATCTTATTTAGATCATTTTGCAATATTGTAATGTCAAGGTCAGATTTAACCCCTTTCTGATCTCGGATGGGATAGTACGTCCGAGGTCAGATCCCCTGCTTTGATGCGGGCTCCGCGGTGAGCCCGCATCAAAGCCGGGACATGTCAGCTGTTTTGAACAGCTGACATGTGCCCGTAATAGGCGCGGGGAGAATCGCGATCTGCCCGCACCTATTAACTAGTTAAATGCCGCTGTCAAGCGCAGACAGCGGCATTTAACTACCGCTTCCAGCAGGGCGGCCGGAAATGTTCGCATCGCCGACCCCGTCACATGATCGGAGGTCGGCGATGCTTCAGAATGGTAACCATAGAGGTCCTTGAGACCTCTATGGTTACTGATCCCCGGCAGCTGTGAGCGCCACCCTGTGGTCGGCGCTCATAGCACACCTGCATTTCAGCTACATAGCAGTGAACATCAGATCGCTGCTATGTAGCAGAGGCGATCGCGTTGTGCCTGCTTCTAGCCTCCCATGGAGGCTATAGAAGCATGGCAAAAGTAAAAAAAAAAAAAAAAAGTAAAAAAAAAAAAAGTGAAAAAAATATAAAAGTTTAAATCACCCCCCTTTCGCCCCAATCAAAATAAATCAATTAAAAAATATCAAACCTACACATATTTGGTATCGCCGCGTTCAGAATCGCCCAATCTATCAAAGAAAAAAAAGCATTAACCTGATCACTAAACGGCGTAGCGAGAAAAAAAATTTGAAACGCCAGAATTACGCTTTTTTTGGACGCCGCGAGATTGCATTAAAATGCAATAACGGGCGATCAAAAGAACGTATCTGCATCAAAATGCTATAATTAAAAACGCCAGCTCGGCACGCAAAAAATAAGCCCTCAACCGACCCCAGATCATGAAAAATGGAGAAGCTACGAGTATCGGAAAATGGCACTTTTTTTTTTTTTTTTTTAGCAAAGTTTGGAATTTTTTTTCAACACTTAGATAAAAAATAACCTAGACATGTTTGGTGCCTATGAACTCGTAATGACCTGGAGAATCATAATGGCCGGTCAGTTTTAGCATTTGGTGAACCTAGCAAAAAAGCCAAACAAAAAACAAGTGTGGGACTGCACTTTTTTTTGCAATTTCACTGCACTTGGCATTTTTTTCCCGTTTTCTAGTACATGACATGGTAAAACCAATGATGTCGTTCAAAAGTACAACTCGTCCCGCGAAAAATAAGCCCTCACATGGCCAAATTGACGGAAAAATAAAAAAGTTATGGCTCTGGGAAGGAGGGGAGCGAAAAACGAACACAGAAAAATGGAAAATACCAAGGTCATGAAGGGGTTAAATATCCTACATGGCTTGGTGTCATCAGCAAAGACTGACACTTTACTCTCAGTCCCATCCCACAAGGTCATTAATAAAGAGGTTAAAAAGAATCGGTTCTGACCTCACTGCTCCAGAAGTACTCTTGTCCCTTCCCACACCAAATTTTAATCCATAGAAACATGATCTCCCACCTCTCCTGCTGGGAGCAGCAAAACATTTGATCGCTTTGAAATGGAAGCAAACAACCCCACCATCATTGGGGAACTGGATAGAGAAAGTTAGGGACTTTTTTGCCTAGAAGAATTGACAAGTTGGGAGACTCTCTCACATGCATGACCATTTCCTAAAGATATGGTCCCCTTGGACCAACTGGTCTGGAAAGGATTAGGGTATACGGCCGCAACTTTTCCTATTTCACTACATTACTATTTCACTTTTTATAATTTACTATGGTGTTCTGGGTCCGCGCCCCTTCTGTTCTAAGGTGACGGGGTCTCCCCTTCCTGATTTGTTGTCGGTAAAAAAAATTTATTAACTTCATCCTGATGACAAATAAAATTTGCCAGTAATTTGGCACACAAATGCGGGTCTTACGCCGTTGTTGGGTTTATAGTGTCAGCGTTTTTTTCCGTTTTTGTTTTGGTTGGTTCTTTATATTGTCTCTCCAGATATTTTCAAACTCACTTGTATCCACACTCAACGTCTCCTTATAAGTTATGCTATGATGTGAGTCACATGTAACTTTATGTTAAAAATCATAAAGAATTGAAAAAAAAAAAGAATTGGTTCTAGTACAGATCCCTGTGGTACACCACTGCTGACTATATCCCATTTAGATAAAGTACCATTTATGACAAATCTTTGTTTCATGTCATTTAGCCAATACCTTATCCATCTGCATATAGTTTCTCCCAGTCCTTGCTTCTGTAGCTTATGTATAATTCTGTTATGAGGAACTGTATCAAATGCCTTTGCAAAGTCCAGATAAATCACATCAGCCGCATTACCTACATCCAGATTTACACTCACCTCCTCATAGAAACCCAACATGTTAGCTAGACACTTTTTATTCTTTATGAATCCATGCTGGTTGTCAGTTATTATATTATTCTCTGCAATATATTTCTGCAGGTCATCTCTTATAATGCCCTCAAAAATTTTGCACACTACAGATGTCAGGCTTACCAGAGGGTAGTTGCCTGGATCCATCTTACCTTTCTTAAATCTGCAATCTGCTGTGAAGACACTGAGCTTGAACTTCGGTAACCTCATCACTGACTTTTTCACATGGTGCTAAGATCACAGCAGTTCACCCCTGCTGTGAACACAGCCTCACTGACCACTGGTAACCTCGATGACATCACCGCTGGTCAATGATGGTGCGCTCCAAGCAACTCATTCACCAATCATTCTCAGCCTAGACGGTCTTGGCACCGTCCAGGATGAAAATGGTTTACCCCCCAGACATGGATTACTGTGTGGGACAGAAGACGGACAGGTGAGAGATATCGTTTTTTTTTTTTGTTTGTTTGTTTATTGCAGGAGACAAGGGCTATGGTAGAATTAGGTGTTAGTCGAGTTTAACTGTGTTTATCATTTTTAAATAAAATGGAAATCTGTGTTTTGCTTTATTTCTAATAAATTATTAAAATAAACTATATATTACTAATATATACTATATATATATATACTAATATATATATATATATATATATATATATATATACTAATATATATAATATATATATACTAATATTAATGGAGAGGTTTCATATAGACACCTCTCCATTACTAAGCCGTAGGCTTGACGTCACCTGACAATACAAAGGTGACATCAACCCCACAAATATGAACCTTACTTGCCACCGCTACAGGGCAAGTGGGAAGAGGCGGGCAAAGCGCCAGAATTGGTGCTCTAATAGATGCTCCTTTTCTGGGCAGCTGCGGGCTACTATTTTTAGGTGGGGGGGTCAATATCCATGGCCCCTTACAAGCTTGAGAAAACCACTCTTGCTAAAGCAGACAGCTGGGGGCTGGTAATCAAAAAAATGGGGGAGACTCACGCTATTTTTTAAAATTGTTTATTTAAATAATTAAAACATATGACGTGAGGACCCCTTTATTCTTGATAACCAGGCTTGCTGAAGCCGACAGCTGAGGATTGCAGCCCGCAGCTGTGAGACTTGCCTGGGTGGTTATCAAAAATACATTTGGACCCACGCAGGGTTTTTTTAAATTATTTATTTACAGCGCAGGCGGTGGCTGATGAGTACACTCATCAGCTGTTCCTGCTAAATAACACTGACACATTCCTCATCCGACACTCCGTACGAGCATCCTAACTTGGGATGCCTCTCCTCTTCTCTGGTGCTGTATACACGCCCTCGACGCGCATCACATGTTACCATGACGTGACGCAAATCACATGGGCACTTACTGTCCATCCCCTACATTGATCACAAGACCCATGACGTAACGCAATAATGTAAGACCAGGAACTTCAGGTCTGGCGCTATGTATACCTGGGCCTGCCACCACTTTACATAGCGCTATTCCATAGCGACAGCTTGTCGCATATGCCAGCGCAACAAACCAGTGGTAATCAGGTAACTCCCTGCACACTAGGCTGTATATGGTTATGAGAGCAGGTGTCACATATGCCTTTCTTTTGACCCCTTTTTCTTTTTACTCTACCTTTTAATTGCTATGCCTAATTTTGACCCATTGTAGCTGATCTATCTACTAATCACCTCCACTTTTATAGGCAACACATCCTACTCTACACTCAACATCTTATTAGACAGGGTTGGCACTCGGCATAATCCACGTCCTATCACTTCTATCCTATAAATGAATTGTGCACTACCTGAAGACAACCACTGGAAACACTTTCCATCTCACGATCTAATACACCCTGTATCCTTTACAGTTGTGCTCAAAAGTTTACATACCCCGACATAAATTTTGCTTTCTTTGCCTTTTTTCAGAGAATATGAATGATAGCACCAAAACTTTTTCTCCACTGATGGTTAGTGGTTGGGTGAAGCCTTTTATTGTCAAACTACTGTGGTTTCTTTTTTTAAATCATAGTGACAACCCAAAACATCCAAATGACCCTGATCAAAACTTCACATACCTTTGGCCTGATAACATGCACAGAAGTTGCACAGATTAGTTTGAATTGTTACTAAAGATAACATCCTCACCTGTGACCTGTTTGCTTGTAATCAGTGTGTGTTCTTATAAGCTGAGTGAGTTTCTGGGATCCAGACAGACTCTTGCATCTTTCATACAGCCACTTACTTTTCAGGATTGTGACTCATGGGGAAAGCAAAAGAATTGTCAACGGATCTACGGGAAAAGGTAGTTGAACTGTATAAAACAGGAAAGGGTTACAAAAAGATATCCAAGGAATTGATAATGCCAGTCAGCAGCTTTCAAACTGTGATTAACAAATGGAAAATCAGGGGCTCTGTAAAAACAAAACCACGGTCAGGTAGATCAACAAAAATGTTGTCCACAACAGCCAGGAAAATTGTTTGGGATGCAAAGAAAAACCCACAAATAACATCACCTGAAATACAGGACTCTTTGAAAACTAGCGGTGTGGCTGGTTCGAGATGCACAATAAGGAGGCACTTGAAGAAAAATGGGCTGCATGGTCGAGTCACCAGAAGAAAGCCATTACTGGTAAAACACCACAAAGTATCTTGCCTTCAAAACACAAAACAGCACAGACACAAGCCTCAAAACTTTTGGAACAAGGTACCTGGAGTGAGGAGACCAAAGTTTAACTTTTTGGCCACAACTGAAAAAGTTATATTTGGAGAGAGGTCAACAAGGCCCATGATGAAAGGAACACCATTCCTACTGTAAAGCATAGAGGTGGATCGCTGATGTTTTGGGGAAGTGTGAGCTACAAAGGCACAGGAAACTTGGTCAAAGTTGAAGGAAAGATGAATACAGCACGTTTATCAGCAAATACTGGAGGCAAATTTGCAATAATCAGCCCAAAAGCTGCACATGGGAAGTACTTGAACCAGGGCTGTGGAGTCGGAGTCGGAGTTAGTTTTGGTTGGAGTCGGTAAAAATGTACAAACTCCAGCATTAAAAAAAATGTATTAATATTTCATAATTGAACTTTCATATGAATGTTATAAATGTTACTCAAATATATATGTTCTATCAAACTATGAACAACAGTGATAAGCAGTTCTGCTGGAGATGGAGACATTTCTTACTTCTTGTGTGTCACTGTTCTCCACTGCCCTTATCTAATCTTATATTTGGTTAACCTCATGCTGCCCCAACCCCCCTACTTACAATGTATGAAACTGAAAGTGAAAATGTGTTGCAAATTCTTAGTAGTAAAGCTCCTCCTCTAGACTAGATGTTTACTAGGTGTGCGTCTTCCAAGCATCTCACAGCTGCTACTCAGAAGAGGAAGACTGTAAGAAGTATTATCCTTTCAACAAACTTTGCATCAGTTAACTGTGATTACATGAGGAATAACAGTATTACTGACCACTATATCAGTTGTACGACCTGACAATAATTTTGTACAATTGTTTTTAGGAAAAACAATTGTCATTTGGATTGTGAATGCAGAATTAAAAACCTGAGAATGTCAAAGAAGCGTCACATTAAATCAGCTGTATTTGAACATTTCACCATCACTCAAAGAAAACAGTATGTCTGTCAGTGTATGACAAATGATCCAGACAAAAACAAATGCTGTGAAGCCAAGATCAGTGCATATTCAGGCAAAGATAAAAATGCTCCTACCAGAGCTTCTAATCTAAAGAGACATTTACAGCGCTTTCATCCAGAAGTACTGAAAGCAGTGGATGAGAAAGACTGCATCCAAACCAATGAACCAGTGCCCAGCTCTTCCAGCCAAACAAAGGAGCAGAGCACTTTGCAGCCATAAGTTGCAAGATATTTTGTCAGTGACAAAGTTACTGTGACAATGACAGTAGATACATTTAAAAAACAGATCATAGAGCTTGTTATAAAGGATAGTGTGCCTATTTCATTATTTTCACGACCAGCTTTTATGTGTCTGAATGGGGAAATGGCCCGCAAGCTTGGTGTTTCTCTGGAGAGAGAGAGTATTAGAAAATTAGTAATCGAAGAAGCTTTTAAACAAAAGGGAGAACTTAAAAAAACTCTCAAGGGACGCTTTCTGTTTTTTAAAATGGATGCCTGCACACGTCACAGAGTGAACTATTTTGCCATCAATGTCCGATTTATTTGTGACAAAAATGAAATAGTTACCAAGACATTGGCAGTAAAAGACACCAAAGCTCATCACACCAGTGAGTTTCTCCAGGTCTTGGTGGAAAAGGTTCTGCAAGACTATGAACTTAAAAAAGAGCAAGTTCTTTCTGTCGTAACTGACAATGCTTCAAATATGATAAGTACTATTAAGCTAATGAATGAGAGTAATGATGGTGACCAGCAGCTAGAAGAACATTCTGGGTCCACAGACACAGAAATGTTTGAAATAGAGGAACACAGTATTGTAACTGAGGAGCAAACTGAAGTTGCTTCAGATGAACAGCAACATGATGGTTTAGATGATCTTGTTGAAACTGTGTCAATACGTTCTTTCATTCATCACAAGCGCTGTGTTGTGCATACGCTACAGCTGGCTATAAGAGACAGTCTGCAAGAAGGACATGCTGCTGCACTGATTGGCAAGGTGAGAAAATTGGCTACTGTTGCCAGAACCCCTAAAGTTGACTCAATTTTGAAGAGACGTGCTGGAAAAGGGGCAATTATTGATCAAGCCACACGATGGGGCAGTACTTACTTAATGATTCAGCGCTTGGTTGAACTGAAAACCTTTCTTGTAGACATGGCTAACCCTCAACTTACGCTAAATGAAAGTCAGTGGAATCAGGTGACTGAGCTGGAAAAATTGCTAGAGCACCCATTTACAGTGACTAAAAAATTACAAGCAGAGGACTTAAACTCTAGGTATTTTCTTAAAGGAGTGGAAGAACCTGATGTTTCGCCTGTCCCAAAGAGGAGGGTTAATTGCAAGTGGCATTGCTACATCAATGAAACGGAGAGAGGAGCTACTATTACAAAATAACATTCTTTTGGCAGCTGTTTATGTAGACCCAATGCATCCGATTCTTCTAGATGATCAACAGCTAACTAAAGGAAAAGAAGCTCTGTTTGAAATAGCAGTAAGGATGAAAGGGTTGCAGAACAGTCAGGAGGAACAAGAAGAATTTGGTCGTCCTGCCACATCTTCACCCTCATCAACTGATGAAGAATTTAATTTCGAAAAATATTTGGATCACAAGGACCGTGCAAAGCGTTCCCGCATAGAAGAGTCATCCCCATCAAAGAACACAGCCAGTACATTTCAGCAGAATTTTTCATGTGCACTAAAAGAAATTGAGAAATTTGACCGTTCATCTAAAATAACAGTGCAACAAGCGATTCCTCTGTATCCTGACATTGTCAGAGATGTTGCCCGAGTGCTTACTGCTTTGCCACCAACCCAAGTTAGTGTAGAGAGGTTGTTCTCTGCTCTAAAAATAATTAGATCAGATTTGAGGGCATCCATGAAGGAGGATCTGACAGAGGCAATACTTTTTCTGAGGACAAATTTATAGATTTCTTCTTATTAACTGCATAACAGTGTTTATTGCATATTTACTTACAAGAGTTTAGAAAAGTTTAGAAAAGTTATTTGCTATATTCTAATTGTATTCTAATAAATATAGTTTTTGCTCTAAGTGGTCTGACTACTTATATGATGGTGAGAAACTGAATAAGCACGATGTTAATATTTTACAACAGTAAATTTATTGTTACGAATTGGCCCTTTATGAAGGAGTCGGAGCCAGAGTCGGAGTTGGAACCTGATAAAATCCATGAGTCGGAGTCGGAACTGTGGCTTACCGACTCCACACCCCTGACTTGAATGTGTCAACATGACAACAATCAAAAACACAAGGCCAAGTCACAACCTGCCATTGGCTACAGCAGAACAAAGTGAAGGTTCTGGAGTGGCCATCTCACTCTCCTAACATCAATATCATTGAGCCACTCTGGGGAGATCTCAAGCGCGCAGTTCATGCTAGACAGCTAGAGTGGGCAGCTTTACCATCTGAGAAAATAAAGAACCTCATCCACAAATACCACAAAAGACTTCAAGCAGTCATTGATGTTAGGGTGTGTGTCCACGGTCAGTAAACGCTGCTTGTTTGACGCTGCGCAGAGCTGCAGCGTCAAACATGCAGCGTACAGATGTTCCAGCATAGTGGAGGGGATTTTTTGAAATCCCGTTTCCACTATGCGTGGAAACCCGCACGCGGCGGCCCTGCGACTCCGGACATGCTGCGCGTCTTTTCAGATCGCAGCATGTCCGTTCACCTTGCGGGGACGCTGCGTCCCCCCCCCGCAAGGCATAACACAGGGCCCTATGGGAGGGGTGCGATGATCCCGGATGTGTACAGTTAACACATCCGGCATCATCGCGTCCAACAAGGGGGCGGGGCTTAGCGCCAAGCGGCTTCGCCGCTCCGACGATACCGTCGGCCATCCTGAACGTGGACACGCAGCCTTAGAGGGAGCAATACAAGGTTTTAAGAAATGGGGTATGTGAACTTTTGATCAGGGTCATTTGGATGTTTTGGGCTGTCACTATAATTTAAAAAGAGAAAACACAGTAGTTTGACAATAAATGGCTTCACCCAACCACTAACCATAAGTGGAGATAAAGTTTTGGTGTTATCATTCATATTCTCTGAAAAAAGGCCAAGAAAGCAAAAATTCTGCAGGGGAATGTAAACTTTTGAGCACAACTGTAAATTATCTCGTTTTTACAGTATTGCAATATATCTTATCATACTTAATTTATCTGTATACCTATTACAATATTTATATTGTCAGATTTATATTGTCATATAATGGTGCATATTACCACTGTTAATTGAATGCAAGTTTCTGCTGTTAGATGCATTTTCTATAAAAAATAAGTTTTTGAGGACTTCTTATATTTTGAAAAAAAATTATATGACAGAAAGAATGTCAGATATAATATAAAAAAAAACTTTTTTGACGTTGATGTCATAATGCCTGTAAGAATTTTGACTGATTTATGTATATGTAAATCAGGCTCTAGTTTAATTTTCTTTTTGTATGAAAAAAAATCGTCACCATTCAAGACCTTCTTCGGAACTGATTTTCAGAAAGAAAACGCTTAACTTTTTTGATTGCCTGAATAAATCACTCCATTCACTGCAAATCGTTCTGAGTGCCAACTTTCTTTGTTTGTTGCAGTAGTCAAGGCGGGAGATGATGAAGGAATGCACTAGTGTTTTTCCAGATTCTTGATTAACCCCTTAGCTCCCAAGGGTGGTTTGCATGTTAATGACCAGGCCAATTTTTACAATTCTGACCACTGTCCCTTTATGAGGTAATGACTCTGGAACGCTTCCATGTATCCCGGTGATTCTGACAATGTTTTCTCGTGACATATTGTACTTCACGTGATTGGTAAAATTTCTTTGATATGACTTGTGTTTATTTGTGGAAAAAACGGAAATTTGGGGAAAATTTTAAACATTTTGCAGTTTTCCAACTTTGAATTTTCATGCCCTTAAATCCTTAAATCACAGAGATATTTCACACAAAATAGTTAATAAATAACATTTCCCACATGTCTACTTTACATGAGCACAATTTTGGAACCAACATTTTTTTTGTTAGGAAGTTATAAAGGTTAAAAGTTGACCAGCGATTTCTCATTTTTACAACACCATTTTTTTTTTAGGGACCACATAACATTTGAAATCACTTTGAGGAGTCTACATGATAGAAAATACATAAAAATGACACCATTATAAAAACTGCACCCCTCAAGGTGCTCAAAACCTCATTCAAGAAGTTTATTAAACCTTCAGGTGCTTCACAGGACTTTTTGGAATGTTTTAAAAAAAAAAATGAACATTTAACTTTTTTCACTAAAAATTTACTTCAGATCCAATTTGTTTTATTTTACCAAGGGTAACAGAAGAAACTGGACGCCAAAAATTGTTGTACTATTTGTCCTGAGTACACCGATACCCCATATGTGGGGGTAAACCACTGTTTAGATGCATGGCAGAGATCGGAAGGGAAGGAGCGCTATTTGACTTTTCAATGCAAAATTGGCTGGAATTGAGATAGGACACCATGACGCGTTTGGAGAGCCCCTAATGTGCCTAAACAGTGGAAACCCCCCACAAGTGACACCATTTTGGAAAGTAGATCCCCTAAGGAACTTATCTAGATGTGAGTTGAGCACTTTGAACCCCCAAGTGCTTCACAGAAGTTTATAATGTAGAGCAGTAAAAATAAAAAATCATTTTTTTCACAAAAATTATCTTTTTGCCCCCAATTTTTTATTTTCCCAAGAATAACAGGAAACATTGGACCCCAAAAGTTGTTGTGCAATTTGTCCTGAGTACGCTAATACCCCATATGTGGGGGGGAACCACCTTTTGGGCGCACGGCAGAGCTCGGAAGGGAAGGAGCGCCGTTTTGGAATGCAGACTTAGATGGAATGGTCTGCGGGCAACATGTTGCATTTGCAGAGCCACCGATGTGCCTAAACAGTAGACACCCCGACAAGTGAGCCCATTTTGGAAACTAGACTCCCCAAGGAACTTATCTAAACTTTGAACCCCCAAGTGTTTCACTAAAGTGTATTAGTATAGAAGAAATAGGAGACAAAAAAGCGCAAATAGGGTCTTATCCTCAGGACTGCTCTTAAAGAATTATGAGAGAACTGCTCACCTGATGGTGCAAAGTAAAGGCGTGTAATTTGTCAGCTGCTGCAGATCCACAGGTCGGCGCTGCGACCTCTTAGAGACGTTATAATAGATGAATGTGGATAAAATCTGCGCTGCTGTGACAAATAATGAATCCAGATATAGTTGTAAGGTGTTCGGGTGGTTTATTCAACGCGTTTCGAAGCTCATGGCTTCTTCTTCAGGAAGTTTCCACACAAAGATATGGCACATCGTACTGTTGCCTCGCTTATATACATACAAAATTCAAAAAACGGCGCCAAACAATCTTCTGACATGTGACAGACAATGTCAAAGTTCAAAAAAGCCATATTACATTAGAATAAGCTGTTTTTAACATGTTTGTAAATCGTTGATATCATGATTACAATTGATGAACAATTTAATACAGTTTCAATCATTTTTCAGAGTCCAGGACGGAAGAAAAAAATAAAAAAGAAAATGTGTGCGAAATGACGGGACAAGAACTTGTTTGGGGGTATAAACAATCCCCATTCTGCTCCCTCCACTATACATCTCGCCACGAGAGAAGTAGTTCCTGATGAATGGAATCGGCCAACACCCTTCTATATAAAATTCATGTATATTTGCAATTATTTATTAAATAATGTTTATTCGGACTCCCATGACAGCACCACGAGAGAGGGGATCCGCCCCTTTAGGAACAGGAAACCCACAGATACAAAAGGGCGGCACCTCTCCCACGCATCAGTTGGTTTCCTGTTCCTAATGGGACGGGATCCTACAGAATTTACAAAAGGATCCCAGGCCGGCCGGCCGACTCAGGTAGCGAGGGGGTCTCCTACCTCGGCCGGTGCGGAATTCCTGGATGATGCCACGATGGTCCTGGTAGGGCTGCATGCGGTGGCATTCCAGCAGGGAGCGGTCGCCGGTGGTGTCCTGTCTCCAAGCCAGCGCCGGGTGAGTATTTCCCCGGGGTCTCCTCCTGCTGAGGTGGCTGGGGTCTCTGTGTGCGGCGGCGCTTGGGGGCGCAACCCGGGGTGCTGCGGCTCTGTCCGGCATCCTCGCCGCTCTGCGCGCTGATGGTAAAGCGCTGGGAGCCCGGGTGACGTCGGGGGAGGAGTCGGCAGTCACTTCCGGGTTTCTAGGGTCCTGCGCATGCGCAGTGTATCCAAGATGGCGGCGCCCACCGGTATAGCGTCGCCGGCGTTCTCAGCCCTAGAGAAAACCGCCTGCACCAGGGGGAGGCCGGAAAGATCAATCAGGGGAGCGCTAGGCACAGCTGCTGACCGGAGGAGGGGCTATAAAAAGAACTCCGGATCGTGATCCCTTGCTTCTGTCCTCATATCTGGTAAAGATGGAGGACGAGCACGTGCAGCTTCGGGAAGAGGTGTCCCAGAAGCCTAAAGAGAAGGATCGCGACAAAAGGAGTAGTAAATCTGGCCACAAAAGCACCTCCAGACAGGGGTCTGGAACGTCAGCCAGGAGAAATCCCCCTCGTATTCCGGTACTTTTTTCTTTGGGCAGCGCTGGTAAGTGATCTCCGTGAAAGTTCACTCAGTGACATGATTCCCCTCATATGTTCCATTATAGGGGAAGAAATGTGCCGGGAAGGCGAAACACAGGGAATGTGGAATCTGCGGGGTTCCCTTACCTGATTCGTGCCCTAAAAAGTTATGTGGCCCCTGTATACAGCAGACGGTGAGTTCTCAGGAAAGGGGAGAGGGGGAGAGCATTATATCTACAGAGATTAGATTGCTTTACTTACCCCCCTCAGGTGGCGGAGGAATCCCTTACTATGACCACCAGCTTAAAGGAGATGATCAGAATGGAGGTCAGACAATCCTTAAAGGGTTTTGCTCAAGGAGGAAGCTCTAAATCCAAAGCTCCGTTACTCTCCGATTCTTCAGTAGAAGAGGATAAGGAGGAAGTTTTCTCCGGTTCGGCTGCGTCATCCTCTTCCTCGGATGAGGACACCGCCCGCTTCTGTCTACCCCTCGAACGAGTAGATAAGCTGGTCAAGGCGGTCAGAGGAACGATGGGCATAACGGAACCGAGACCCCAACTTTCCAAGGAGGAAATTATGTTCAGTGGGTTGGAGCAGAAAAAACGCAGAGTCTTCCCGCTCAATGAAAAAATCCAGGCTCTTATCAATAAAGAGTGGAAAAAACCTGAGAGAAAGGGTTCCTTACCTCCAGCGCAGAAGCGCAGATATCCGTTTGATGATCCTGCAGTCACCAACTGGGAAAAAGCCCCTAAGTTGGATGCGGCAATAGCCAAGGTGGCCAAACGGGCCTCTCTCCCCTTTGAGGACATGGGGACCCTTAAGGACCCCCTTGATAGAAAAGCGGATACCTTTCTAAAAAGTACCTGGGAGATGGCGGCCGGTTCTTTAAGGCCTGCGGTGGCTTCAACCTGTACAGCCAGATCAATGATGGTCTGGTTGGAACAATTAGAGACTCAGTTAAAGGAAGGTGCATCAAGGGATTCTATCCTGACTGCCTTACCACTGATCCAAGAAGCAGCTGCTTTCTTATCAGATGCGTCTATTGACTCTGTCAAAATGGCTGCTAGAGCAGCTGGTCTCTCGAATGCGGCCAGAAGGGCTCTTTGGCTGAAATGTTGGCCAGGCGATATACAGTCAAAATCAAAACTCTGCATCATTCCATGTAAAGGGGAGTACCTATTCGGGCCCACCTTAGATGATCTCCTAGAGAAAGCGGGAGATGACAAAAAGAAGTTCCCCAACCTGCTGGGGTCCTACCGTCGTCCCTTTAATAAAAGAAGGTTCGGTCGCGGAGGGAAGCGTACCTTTTCACCTTCAAGGGATCGGTCTAGGTGGGACAACAGACGTAAACGAGGTACGGGATATATGTTCCGTCGTTCCTCAAAAGAAAGGAAGAAGGAGGACAAATGACTAGGAGCCCCGGTGGGGGGCAGACTTTTACATTTTGGTTCAGAATGGTCAGAGATCACGAATAGTGTCTGGGTGCAAGATACTATTTCTCGAGGTCTTACTCTTGAGTTTTGCCATACCCCACGGGATAAATTTGTGTTAACGCCCTTACGTTCTAATCCCCTAGAACAATCTGCTCTAGAAGAAGAAGTTTGTTCTAAAAATGTCCTTACACAGGTTCCAGAGACTGATAGAGGGAAAGGATTCTATTCTCCCTTGTTTCTTATTAAAAAACCTGATAACTCATATAGAACCATTATAAATCTCAGACATCTTAATAGTTTTTTGGTTAAGCATACCTTTAAGATGGAGTCCATCAGCTCAACAATAAAGATACTGTTCAAAAACTGCTTTATGGTGGTAGTCGACTTAAAGGATGCCTATTACCACGTACCTATTCATGTGGATTTCCAGCAGTTCTTGAGGGTAGCAGTATTAATGGAAGGGGTTGTTTATCATTTTCAGTACAGAGCTCTTCCTTTCGGTATAACATCAGCCCCTAGAGTATTCACAAAAATAGTGGCAGAGGTGATGGCTCACTTGCGAGAATCTAATGTCCTTATTGTCCCATACCTGGACGATTTCCTCATAATAGGTAACTCGGTAGAACACTGTTTGTCCCAACTAGAACTAACTAGGGTTAAGTTGGAACGCCTGGGCTGGATAATTAATTTTGAAAAATCTCGATTACAGCCTCAAAAAATTCAGAAGTTTCTGGGCTTAGTACTAGATTCAACTACACAACAGTGTTATCTTCCGGAAAATAAACTATCTCAGATTCAGCATCAGGTACTGAAAGCAGTAAATACACCCTCTATGACCCTGCGGCAAGCTATGTCCCTGTTGGGGTCCCTCACATCGTGCATTCCAGCGGTAAGGTGGGCACACTTTCACACTAGATCCCTCCAGAAAGAGATTTTGGTTAAGGATAGGATCTTGAGGGGTGTATTAGAGGAAAAAATAACGCTAGAACCAGCGACTCTCAAATCCCTAAGTTGGTGGCTGGATAGGGATAATTTGTCAGCAGGTGTTCCCTGGATGATAGACGTGTCCCAGGTTGTGACTACGGATGCCAGCTCCTCAGGTTGGGGGGCTCACATGAATGACATTGTAGTGCAAGGCCAATGGGAACCATACTCAACATCCTCTTCCAATCAGAGAGAATTATTAGCAATCGAGTTGTCAGTTAAAAACCTCCTCTTGTATCTGCAGGGCCACCACGTCAGGATCCTCTCAGACAACCGGGTGGCAGTCTCCTATATAAATCATCAAGGAGGGACACACTCCGAGGCTCTGATGCAGATCACAGATCATCTCCTCCGGATGGCAGAAGAGAATTTACAATCTTTGACTGCTCTGCACATCACAGGAAAAGACAACATAAAAGCGGACTTTCTCAGCCGCAATGTTCTAAAGCAAGGAGAATGGTCTCTAAACGGAGACATCTTCAAACAGATTGTACGCTTGTGGGGTCAACCGGTGGTGGACCTATTTGCCACAAGAGAAAACAAAAAAGTAAAAGACTTTTGTTCCCTAAATCCCAGGGAAAATCCACTGGCAGAGGACGCATTCCTCATAAAATGGGATTTTTCTCTGGCCTACGCCTTCCCGCCACTGAACCTACTACCTCTAGTGGTGAGGAAGGTCAGAGAAGATGGTGCGAGACTCATTCTGATTGCTCCCTTTTGGCCCAGGAGAACCTGGTTTTCATGGCTCAGGACGATGTCAGTGGGCGATCCCTGGGTACTTCCAGACATCCCAAATTTACTCTCCCAGGGGCCGATACTCCATCCACAAGTGAAGGGACTTCATTTGACGGCTTGGAGTTTGAGCGGTCATTGTTAGAAAATAAAGGCTTCTCTCCTAAATTAGTCGATACCCTTTTAAGAAGTAGAAAGCCAATAACAACAAGAATCTACTCCAGAACCTGGAGAAAGTTCTTAACTTCCTCAGAATTTAATATTAATGATGGTGTACCAATACGTCAAATATTGGAATTTTTGCAAAGAGGGTTAGAGTTAAAACTCTCCACAAGCACACTAAAAGTACAAGTTTCTGCACTTGGGGCCCTGTTCTCATGTAATATTGCGGGAAACTACTGGGTGTCGAGATTCATTAAGGCGGTCGGTAGAATTAGACCACTTTATAGAAACAAAATGGTACCATGGGATTTAAATCTTGTCCTTTCTTCTTTGACAAAGCCCCCTTTTGAGCCGTTGAATGAAGCCTCAGTCAGGATGTTGTCTCTCAAAACAGCTTTCCTAGTAGCTATAACATCAGCTCGCAGGATAGGAGACATCCAGGCACTCTCTAGACTTCCCCCGTATATAGAATTTCTCCAGGATAGAGTTATCCTTAGACCGGACCCAGCCTACTTACCAAAAGTAGTATCCCAGTTTCACAGATCGCAGGAGATAGTTTTACCTTTGTTTATCCCTAATCCTTCTAACCCTAAAGAAAGGGAGCTCCATACCTTAGATGTCAGGAGATGCCTTCTTCAATATATCTCGGTCACTAATGATTGGAAGAAGGATAATGCACTATTCCTATCCTTCCAAGGTCCAAGGAAAGGGGCTAGAGCATCAAAATACATACTTGCTAAGTGGATTAGGGAGGCTATCTCTCTTGCTTACACGACAGGTGGGGGTCCAGCTCCGCAGAATCTGAGGGCACATTCCACCCGAGCCATGGCGTCATCCTGGGCAGAGAGGTCTGGAGTGTCGGTCGACCAGATATGTAAGGCGGCCACATGGTCATCCCCTTCCACCTTTTTTAAACACTATAGGTTGGACTTGGGGTTCTCCTCAGATCTCACCTTCGGGTTAAGGGTGCTACAGGCTGTGGTCCCTCCCTAAAAATGGCTTACATCTCTGTAAATCTCTCGTGGTGCTGTCATGGGAGTCCGAATAAAGCATTAAGCTACTTACGGGTAGCGGCATTTTTCGGAGGCCCATGACAGCACCCTTAGTTCCCTCCCTTTTCACATGGGGTTGCACATCCTGGGTTTATAATCAACTAAATAACTTAAAGAAGAAATGTTATCTTCTCACTTGTGTTACTTTATTAAAGTCATTGTGTTTAATTGTATACAATATTGTGTTTGCTTGTCATTAACTGCGGTAGTCCTCTCAGGCTCTGTAATCCAACTGATGCGTGGGAGAGGTGCCGCCCTTTTGTATCTGTGGGTTTCCTGTTCCTAAAGGGGCGGATCCCCTCTCTCGTGGTGCTGTCATGGGCCTCCGAAAAATGCCGCTACCCGTAAGTAGCTTAATGCTTTTTTTAAAATGTAAATTTAATAAAATTAATAAAATATAACAATAAAATTCTCCTTTTGGGATTATTTTTTCTTTAATGGATTCTTCTAATAAGGTACTAGTTTTGATAATTGTGGTGAGATTTTTAAAAACAATGATAATAATCATTATATCCTCACTTGGATCTTGTCGGGTGTATTAGCGGCTTAATGATTTACTGGCACACTAATCTCTCTGAACTCAGAATAAATCACTAAAACAGGATGAACTAGACTAAAAGCAGGATGGCAATGAAATAGCGATTATACAGGTTGATAGCATTTTTTTGTAGCTTCCTAGTCTTTCTCTTGATCGTTCACGGGTACTTCATTCATAATTTGGCCCAAGAAAATGACAGAAGGAATTCTCCATGATTCGTTCCAAGTGAGGATATAATGATTATTTTATCATTGTTTTTAAAAATCTCACCACAATTATCAAAACTAGTACCTTATTAGAAGAATCCATTAAAGAAAAAATAATCCCAAAAGGAGAATTTTATTGTTATATTTTATTAATTTTATTAAATTTACATTTTAAAAAAACATTATTTAATAAATAATTGCAAATATACATGAATTTTATATAGAAGGGTGTTGGCCGATTCCATTCATCAGGAACTACTTCTCTCGTGGCGAGATGTATAGTGGAGGGAGCAGAATGGGGATTGTTTATACCCCCAAACAAGTTCTTGTCCCGTCATTTCGCACACATTTTCTTTTTTATTTTTTTCTTCCGTCCTGGACTCTGAAAAATGATTGAAACTGTATTAAATTGTTCATCAATTGTAATCATGATATCAACGATTTACAAACATGTTAAAAACAGCTTATTCTAATGTAATATGGCTTTTTTGAACTTTGACATTGTCTGTCACATGTCAGAAGATTGTTTGGCGCCGTTTTTTGAATTTTGTATGTATATAAGCGAGGCAACAGTACGATGTGCCATATCTTTGTGTGGAAACTTCCTGAAGAAGAAGCCATGAGCTTCGAAACGCGTTGAATAAACCACCCGAACACCTTACAACTATATCTGGATTCATTATTTGTCACAGCAGCGCAGATTTTATCCACATTCATCTATTATAACGTCACTAAAGTTTATAACGCAGAGCCGTGAAAATAAAAAATCATTTTTTCCCCACAAATATGATTTTTTAGCCCCCAGTTTTGTATTTTTCCAAGGGTAACAGGAGAAATTGGATGCCAAGAGTTGTTGTCCAATTTGTCTTGAGTACGCCGATACCCCATAAGTGGGGGTAAACCACTGTTTGGGTGTACGGCAGCCCTCGGAAGGGAAGGAGCACAGTTTTACTTTTTCATTGCAGAATTGGCTGGAATTGAGATCGGATGCCAAGTCGCGTTTGGAGAGCCCCTGATGTGTCTAAACAGTGGAAACCCCCCAATTCTAAATCCAACCCTAACACACCCCTAACCCTAATCTCAACCCTAACCACACCCCTAACCCAACACACCTCAAACCCCAACACACCCCTAACCCTAATCCCAAGCCTAATCACACCCCTAACCCTGACATACCCCTAACCCTAATCCCAAGCCTAACCACACCCCTAACCCCAACACACCCCTAACCCTAATCCCAACCCTAACCACACCCCAACCCTAATCCCGACCATGAACGTAATCCAAACCCTAACCCCATCTCTAGCCCCGACCCTAACCCTAACTTTAGCCCCAACCATAACATTAACTTTAGCCCTAACCCTAATGGGAAAATGGAAATACATTTTTTTTATTTTATTATTTTTCACTAACTAATGGGGTGTTAAAGGGGGGTTTGATTTACTATTTATAGTGGGTTTTTGTTTGGCAGCTGTCACACACTTAAAGACGCTTTTTATTGCAAAAAATTATTTTTACATCACCCCATTTTGAGAGCTATAATTTTTCCATATTTTTGCCCACAGAGTCATGTGAGGTCTTTTTTTTTTGCGGGACGAGTTGACGTTTTTATTGGTACTATTTTCGGGCACATTACTTTTTTTTTTTTTTAAATCGCTTTTTATTACGATTTTTGGGAGGCAGAATGAACAAAAACCAGCAATTCATGAATTTCTTTTGGGTGGGGCGTTTATACCATTTTGCGTGTGGTAAAATTGATAAAGCAGTTTTATTCTTCGGATTAGTGCGATTACAGCGATACCTCATTTATATTTTTTTTATGTTTTGGTGCTTTTATGCAATAAAAACTATTGAATATAAAAAATTATTTTTGCATCGCTTTATTCTGAGGGCTAAAACTTTTTTATTTTTTCGCTGATGATGCTTTTTGCAGGACAAGACGACATTTTCACCGGTACCATGCTTATTTATATCCATCTTTTTGATCGCATGTTATTCCACTTTTTGTTTGGCGCTATGATTATAAAGCATTGCATTTTGCCTCGTTTTTTATTTAGTTTTTTTACGGTATTCACTGAAAAGGTTAACTAATGGGACAGTTTTATAGGTCGGATTGTTACAGACGCGGCGATACTAAATATGTACTTTCATAGTTTTTTTTATATACATAAAGAAATTTATTTATTTGAACAATATTTTTTTATTTAGGAATTTTTTTTTAATATTGTTACACATGTTAATTGTTTTTTGCTTTTTTTACTTTTTTACTTTGTCCCAGGGAGACATCATTGTATAAAGTCAGATCGCTGATCTGACACTTTGCAGAGCATTGTGTCAGATCAGCGATCTGACAGGCAGTGTAGGAAGCTTCTCAGCACATGCTCTCAGCAGGCACTGACAAGCCACCTCCCTGCAGGACCCAGAAGGACCCCGCGGCCACCTTGGATCCGAGGGCCTGCAGGGAGGAGACCCTCTGAGGGTCTCAGGGAAGCATGCAGGAAGCCCCCTCCCTGCGCGATGCTTCTCTATGCCACTGAAACGCTGCAATCTTGTTTGATCGTAGTGTTCCAGGGTTAAAGTGCTGGGAGCACATAGTGCCGGGTGTCAGCTGTGATAATCAGCTGACACCCGGCCGCGCTCCCCCCTTGAGCACGGTTGATCGCGTATGACGTACTATTCCGTCCACGTGAAGTAAGGCACAGGTTACATGGACGGAATAGTACGTCCAATGCCAGAAAGGGGTTAAGGAATGTACAGATCTGGGAAATGTTTTTGAGTTGGAATCGACAGGAAGTGGAAAGGGCTTGGATATGTGATTTGAAGGAGAGATCAGAGTAAAGTATTACCCCGAAATAGCAAGCTTGCAGGACTGAGGAGAGTGAGAAGCCATTGACTTTGATAAACAGGTTTGTTGAGTGTGATTTGGGGGAAATATGACCAATTCTGTTTTGTCCATGTTAAGTTTTAGAAATCTAGCAGAGAAGAAGGATGCAATAGCGGACAGACAATGTGGGATTCTGGTTAGTAAAGAGGTGCTATTGGGTGCAGAGCAGTAGATCTGTGTGTCATCAGCATTGAAGTGATACTGAAAGCCATGGGACTATGAGCTGTCCCAGGCTGAGAATGTAGTCGGAGAAGAGCAGGGGTCCTAGAACAGAACCTTAAGGGACATCGAAAGATAGGGGGTCAAGATGAGGGGGTCGCGTGTGAATGGGAGACGCTGACTGTCCGGTCTGTTAGATATGAAAAGCTCCAGGACAGGGTCAGGTCGGTGACGCTAAGAGATGAAAGAATCTGTAGTAAGAGGGAACGGCCCACTGTGTCGAAGGCAGGGAACAGGTCTAGGAGGAAAACGACAGTAGTGTCGCTTGGATTTGGCGGCTAGCAGATCATTGGTTACTTAAGTCATGGCAGTTTTGGTGGAATGATGTGGTCAGAAACCTGATTGTAAGAGGTTAAAGAAGGAGCAGGGATAACAGTTCAAGATAGACGTGTTGTTGCAGTAATTTTGATGCATAGGGGAGAAGTAATATGGGGCAATAGCTAGAAACTGAGGATAAGTCAAGCGAGGGCTTTTTGAGGATGGGTGTGATTGAGACATGTTTGAAGCAAGTGGGGAAGGCTCCATTTGTTAGTGTTAGGTTGAAGAGATGAGTTAGGGTTGGGATAAAGACTGTGGTGAGGTTTGGGATGAGGAGGGACGAGATCAAGGTCAAGTGCACAGGTGGTGAGATGTGATCTGGAGTCTAGAGCGGAAAGTTGATCTACCGTAATGGTGGAGAAGCAGGTTTTGGAGGAGGAAAGCCGAGTAGTTATGAGGATGGTTGTGGGGACTGTAGGCCAAATGTTTCTCTAATGCTTTTAATCTTATGCTTGGAGAATAAAGTCTTCAGATGAGATTAGAGAAGAGAGAGGAGGCGCTGGGTGATGGCGGAGAGAATTTAAAGTTTTGAATAGCTGTTTAGGGTTGTGAGAAAGGATATGATAGATGAGAAGTATGTTTGTTTTGCTGCCATGAGTGTGGACTGATGCCAGCTACATAATTACATAAGGAGCAGGCATCTGCTCTTTGTTGAGCAGGCTCTGCTTCTGAACCCACTCTAAAGTCCCTGACATGCTACATAACAAACATCCGTCATGGAACGTGAAAAGGGTAATTTGTTTAAAAAAAAAAAATGAAAAAAAGAAAAAACACTAACTATCATGAGGATATCAGAAACCTGATGTGAACGTAAGCCATTATAACGTAATCGTAATTTCCATGAATATTAATGATTCTTACGTTGATGTCTTTGATGAAGCCGAAGACTGATCTTCAGAATCTAGAGAATAGAAAATATATATACATAAACGTTATGTGTTTAAAGTGACATTAAACATAAAAAATGCAATATATATATGTTACATCTTACAATTATGTCCCAAAGTTTGGACCCCCTCCCTCCTCATTACTGTCTGGTGTCTAACAGTGAGACAAAGCTTAAAGGGGATATTCTAAAGTTGTCTCTTTAGAAGCTCAAAGCTATGCAGTCTCCTTACTTCCAGGTGCATTTTTGTTTTTGTGTTTTTGTTGTTTTTTTTTAGGGGGGGGGGGGGGGCGATACCTATCCTTGAATGACTGATCTGATCTGAGCGCTTGTCCTGATACTAAAAATTAATGTAGGTCAGTGTATTCTATATTATATTTACATATAGAACATATAGAGATTAAATAGGGCCTTTGAACAACCACAGGGCTCAGAAAGAGGTAATTAGAACTGGTCTGGAAGCTGCCATGGTGAGGTGGGGGGAGGGGTCAGGGGTGGAAATCTGGAAACCAGGGATTGTAGAGGAGTGATAACAACTTAGGCTTCTTTCACACTTGCGTCGTTTGGTATCTGTCGCAATCCGTCATTTTGGGAAAAAAACGGATCCTGCAAATGTGCCCGCAGGATGCGTTTTTTTCCCATAGACTTGTATTAGCGATAGATCGCGACGGATGGCCACACGTCGCGTCCATCGTGCAACGGATCCGTCGTGTTTTGGCGGACAGTCGTCACGAAAAAACATTCAAGGGAACGTTTTTTCGGCCGCCTTTTTCTACAGCGCATGCGCGGCCGGAACTCCGCCCCCTCCTCCCCGGACTTCAGAATGGGCAGTAAATGCGTTGAAAAACTGCATCCGCCGCCCACGTCGTGCACAAATTTCAGAACATGCGTCGGTACGACGCTTAGTGACGGACCCGTACCGACGCAAGTGTGGAAGTAGCCTTAGGCCTCTTTCACACTTCTTTTTCCTCCCGTCGAAATCCATCGAGTTTTGAAAAAACAGGATCCTGCAAATTTTTCTGCAGGATCCTGTTTTTTCCCATAGACTTGTATTAGTGACGGATTGTGAGGGATGGCCATCCGTTTCATTCGTTGTGCACTGGATCCGTCGGAAAATGCAGTCCGTCGTCTGGAAAAAAACGTTCAATGAAACATTTTTTGTCAGCGTCTGAAAAACGTGCAACGACGCATCCTGCGGCATACGTCGTTGGCTATAATGGCAGCCTATGGACGCAGGATGTGTCGTTGCCTGTGAAAAGCAGGAATCCAGCGACGTATTGCGTTTTTCTATTCTGAGCATGCCTGGAAGGATTTTCTAGTCTGGGGAAAATATTCTCTCTCTCGGAACCCATTCGACGTATCCGTCATAAAACTGGATGAGTTACACACGTTTCACTCTATTTTCGCAACGTCCGTCGATACGTCAATTCGCTGCATTGTGATGCACCCCAACTGACGGAACTGTGAAAGAAGCCTTAGGAGTTAAAAGAGAAGTGAGCAGCTATAGAAATCAATGGCCTGGAGAGAGCTGACTGGAATGTTAGGAGTAAACTCCTCTCCTGTAATACTGCTACTGAGTATAATGGCCAGGATGTATCTAGCCAAGCACCTTGGAAACAAGCAGTAGTATGCACAATCCAAGATAAAATTAAAAAAAATAAAGCTCTCACAGCAGCAGAATGAAAGCTAACAGAAAATTCAAGTCAACAGCAAACTTGCTAATTTTCATGATGTCTAATAAAATCAATGTGATAACATGAGAGTATCCCTTTAAGTTATAAAGACCTTCAACATAAGAAAAAAATATGTTTACAAACGTTAGTTACTGATACTTAACCCCTTAGTGACAGAGCCAATTTGGTACTTAATGACCGAGCCAATTTTTGCAATTCTGACCACTGTCACTTTATGAGGTTATAACTCTGGAACGCTCTAACAGATCCCGCTGATTCAGAGACTGTTTTTTCGTGACATATTGTACTTCATGTTAGTGGTAACATTTCTTCGATTTTACTTACGATTATTTATGAAAAAAAAACGGGAATATGGCGAAATTTTAAAAATTTTGCAATTTTCAAACTTTGTATTTTTATGCCCTTAAATCAGAGAGATATGTCACAAAAAAGTTAATAAATAACAATTCCCACATGTCTACTTTACATCAGCACAATTTTGGAAACAAGTTTTATTTGTTAGGGAGTTGTAAGGGTTAAAAGTTGACCTCCAATTTCTCATTTTTACACCATTTTTTTAAGGGACCACATCACATTTGAAGTCATTTTGAGGGGTCTATATGATAGAAAATAACCAAGTGTGACACCATCCTAAAAACTGCACCCCTCAAGGTGCTGAAAACCACATTCAAGAAGTTTATTAACCCTTTACGTGCTTCACAGGAACTGAAACAATGTGGACGGAAAAAATGAACATTTAACTTTTTTTTGCAAACATTTTACTTCAGAACCATTTTTTTTTTATTTTCACAAGTGTAAAAACAGAAATTTAACCATAAATATTGTTGTGCCATTTCTCCTGAATACGCCGATACCCCATATGTGGGGGTAAACCACTGTTTGGGCGCACCGCAGAGCTTGGAAGAGAATGAGCGCCACTTGACTTTTTCAATGCAGAATTGGCTGGAATTGAGATCGGATGCCTTGTCACGTTTAGAGAGCTCCTGATGTGCGTAAACAGTGGAAACACTCCACAAGTGACACCATTTTGGAAACTAGACCCCTTAAGGAACTTATCTAGATGTGTGGTGAGCACTTTGAACCCCCAAGGGCTTCACAGAAGTTTATAACGTTGAGCCGTGAAAATAAAAAAAAAATCGAATTTTTTCTACAAAAATGATCTTTTTGCCCCCAAATTTTTTATTTTCACAAGGGTGACAGGAGAAATTAGACCACAAAAGTTGTTGTGCAATTTCTCCTGAGTTCGTCGATACCCCGTATGTGGGGGGAAAAACAACCACTGTTTGGGCGCACCGCAGAGCTTGGAAGAGAAGGAGTGCCGTTTTACTTTTTCAATGTAGAATTGCCATGAATTGAGATCGGACGCCATGTCGCGTTTGGAGAGCCCCTGATGTGCCTAAACAGTAGAACCCCCCCACAAGTGACCCCATTTTGGAAACTAGACCCCTTAAGGAACTTATCTAGATGTGTGGTGAGCACTTTAAACACCCAAGTGCTTCACAGAAATTTATAAAGTAGAGCCGTGAAATTAAAAAATCCTTTTTTTTTCCCTCAAAAATGATATTTTAGGCTGCAATTTTTAATTTTCTCAAGGGTATCAGGACACATTGGACCCCCAAATCTGTTGACCAGTTTGTCCTGAGTATGCTGATACCCCATATGTGGGGGGGTACTGTTTGGGCACCCATCTGGGCTCGGAAGGGAAGGAGCACCGCTTGGAATGCAGACTTTGATGGGATGGTCTGCGGGCGTCATGTTGCATTTGCAGAGCTCCTGATGTACCTAAACAGTAGAAACCCCCCACAAGTGACCCCATTTTGGAAACTAGACCCCCCAAAGAGCTTATGTAGATGTGTGGTGAGCACTATGAACCCTCAACTGCTTCACAGAAGTTTATAATGTAGAGCCATGAAAATTAAAAAAATCATTTTTTCCACAAAAATGATCTTTTCACCCCCAAATTTTTACTTTCACAAGGGTAACAGGAGAAATTGGACCCCAAAATTTATTGTGCAATTTATGCTGAGTAGGTTGATACCCCATATGTGGGGGGGACCACTGTTTGGGCGCATGGCAGAGCTCGGAAGGGAAGGAGCACAGTTTTGGAATGCAGACTTTGATAGAATGGTCTGCGGGCGTTATGTTGCATTTGCAGAGCCCCTGATGTACCTAAACAGTAGAAACCCCCCACAAGTGACCCCATTTTGGAAACTAGACCCCCCAAGGAACTTATCTAGATGTGTGGTGAGAACTTTGAAAGCCCAAGTGCTTCACAGAAGTTTATAATGCAGAGTCGTGAAAATAAAAAAATAAAAATTTTCCACAAAAAAGATTTTTTTTAGCCCCCAAATTTTTATTTTCACAAGGGTAACAGGAGGAATTGGACCCCAAAAGTTGTTGTCCAATTTATTCCGACTACTCTGATGCCCCATATGTGGGGGTAAACCACTGTTTGGGCGCACAGCAGAGCTCAGAAGGAGCAAGAAGCACCATTTGACTTTTTGAGCGCAAATTTGGCTTTCGTGTTCGTGGAGACTCACTGATGTACCTAAACAGTGGAAACCCCCCAATTCTGACTCCAACCCTAACCCCAACACACCCCTAATCCCAACCCGATCCATAATCCTAATCACAACCCTAACGATGATCACAACCCTAACCCCAAAACAACCCTAATATCAACCCTAACCATAACCCTAATCAAAACCCTAAATCCAACACACCCCTAATCCTAATCTCAACCCTAACCTCAAACCTAACCCTAATCCCAATACACCCCTAACCCTAATCCCAACCCTAACATTAACCCTAATCCCAAATGTAACCCTAATTCCAACCCTAACCCTAATACCAACCCTAACCCTAATACCAACCCTAACCCTAACTTTAGCCCCAACCCTAACCCTAGCCCTAACTTTAGCCCCAACCCTAACCCTAGCCTTAACCATAGCCCTAATCCTAGCCCTAACCCTAGCTTTAGCCCCAACCCTAACCCTAAGGCTACTTTCACACTTGCGTCGTGTGGCACCCGTCGCAATTCGTCCTTTTGGACAAAAAACGGATCCTGCAAATGTGCCCGCAGGATGCGTTTTTTGCCCATAGACTTGTATTGCCAACGGATCGCGACGGATGGCCACACGTCGCGTCCGTCGTGCACTGGATCCATTGTGTTTTGGCAGACCGTCGTCACAAAAATACGTTCAATGTCACGTTTTTTTGTACGTCGCGTCCGCCATTTCCGACCGCGCATGCGCGGCCGTAACTCCGCCCCCTCCCCCCAGGACATAGACTGGGCAGCGGATGCGTTGAAAAACTGCATCCGCTGCCCACGTTCTGCACAATTTTCACAACGAGCGTCGGGCCGACGCATTGCGACGGCCCCGTCCTGACGCAAGTGTGAAAGAAGCTTAACCCTAGCCCTAACCCTAAATTTAGCCCCAACCCTAACCCAAAATTTAGCCGCAAATCCTCTAGCTGCCGGCCGGCAAATCATGGCGGGCGCACTGCGCATGGGCCCGCCATTTTCTTACCAGATGAAGAAGCCGATGGGCAGGAGGGGACGCAGGAGGACCCAGGGACACCGGTAAGTATGATAGGGTCTCCGAATCCCCCTATTTCTCTGTCCTCTGATGTGCGATCACATCAGAGGACAGAGAATCACACATCGCTTTTTTAATTTTGCGGCCGCCGGTAAACAGTGTATTACCAACGATCGCAAAACGGGTCGGTAAAAACCGACCCCGATCATGTTCTTTAGGGTCTCGGCTACCCCTGGCCGGCGGGCGCACTACGCATGTGCCTCCCTGTCATGATTCCCCAATGGCATGGGAACATCAGAAACACAAAAAATAACAGACTAGCTCTCGGGTGATGGAAACTCAAGCTGACCGTGACCTAAATCTACCACACAACTAACAGTAGCCAGGAAACATTCCTACGGCTGCCTAGATGCCATGCGCCAGCCGGAGAACTAACTACGCCTGGAAGAGGAAGGAACAGACCTGGCTTACTTATAGAGAAATTCCCCAAAGATGATAGTGGCCCCCACGTATATTAACGGTGAGTTCAGAGGAAAAGACATACACAGTATGAAGGTAGATTTAGCAAAGCGAGGTCCACTTACTAGATAGAGGAAGGATACAAAAGAGGACTTCACGGTCAGCTGAAAAACCCTTTCAAAAAACCCATCCTGAAATTACTTTAAGACTCCTGTGTCAACTCATGACACAGGAGTGGCAATTTCAGTCCACAAGAGCTTCCAGTAACAGGAAATAACAAAACTGTAAACTGGACAAGAAAAACAAAACAAAAAGGACAAGAGTCCACTTAGCTGATCAGCAGACTAGTAGCAGGAACATGCAACTGAAAGACTCAGGTTACAATGATGACCGGCAAGGAAGTGACTGGAGAGCAAGGCTAAATAGGGAACTCCCAAAACTGATGGAAGCAGGTGAGCTGAGGCAGAAAAGCACACAGAAGTCTCCAGTACCACCAGCCACCACCAGGGGAGCCAAAAAGCGGATCACAACAGTACCCCCCCTTAAGGAGGGGGCACCGAACCCTCACAAGAACCGCCAGGGCGACCTGGATGAGCCCTATGAAAGGCACGAACCAAATCCGAGGCATGAACATCAGAGGCAGCTACCCAAGAATTATCTTCCTGACCATAGCCCTTCCATTTAACCAGGTACTGGAGTCTCCGCCTGGAAATACGGGAGTCCAAGATCTTCTCTATAACGTACTCCAATTCACCCTCAACCAGCACAGGAGCAGGAGGCCCAGCAGAAGGAACCACCGGCACCTCGTATCTCCGCAACAACGACCGATGGAACACATTATGGATAACGAAAGATGCCGGAAGCTCCAAACGAAAGGAAACAGGGTTAATAATCTCCAAAATCCTATAGGGACCAATGAACCGAGGCTTAAATTTAGGAGAAGAAACCCTCATAGGGACAAAACGGGAAGATAACCACACCAAGTCCCCAACACGAAGGCGAGGACCAACCCGACGCTGGCGGTTAGCAAACCGCTGAGTCCTCTCCTGGGACAAATTCAAATTGTCCACCACTTGTTCCCAAATCCGATACAACCGATCCACCACAGCATCTACTCCAGGACAATCCGAAGACTCCACCTGACCAGAAGAAAAACGGGAATGAAACCCGGAATTGCAAAAGAAGGGGGAAACCAAAGTGGCAGAACTGGCCCGGTTATTAAGAGCAAACTCCGCCAACAGCAAAAAGGCAACCCAATCATCCTGATCCGCAGACACAAAACACCTCAAATACGTCTCCAGTACCACCAGCCACCACCAGGGGAGCCAAAAAGCGGATCACAACAGTACAAACAAATCAGTAAGCAGCGGCAACGGATACTGATATTAGTGTGTACTGTTGTGATCCGCTTTTTGGCTCCCCTGGTGGTGGCTGGTGGTACTGGAGACGTATTTGAGGTGTTTTGTGTCTGCGGATCAGGATGATTGGGTTGCCTTTTTGCCGTTGGCGGATGCCCTTTCTAGGAGTTTTGAGCCTGATTCCCCTGGTGATTCGGAACTGTCATGATTCCCCAATGGCATGGGAACATCAGAAACACAAAAAATAACAGACTAGCTCTCGGGTGATGGAAACTCAAGCTGACCGTGACCTAAATCTACCACACAACTAACAGTAGCCAGGAAGCATTCCTACGGCTGCCTAGATGCCATGCGCCAGCCGGAGAACTAACTACGCCTGGAAGAGGAAGGAACAGACCTGGCTTACCTCTAGAGAAATTCCCCAAAGATGATAGTGGCCCCCACGTATATTAACGGTGAGTTCAGAGGAAAAGACATACACAGTATGAAGGTAGATTTAGCAAAGCGAGGTCCACTTACTAGATAGAGGAAGGATACAACAGAGGACTTCACGGTCAGCTGAAAAACCCTTTCAAAAAACCCATCCTGAAATTACTTTAAGACTCCTGTGTCAACTCATGACACAGGAGTGGCAATTTCAGTCCACAAGAGCTTCCAGTAACAGGAAATAACAAAACTGTAAACTGGACAAGAAAAACAAAACAAAAAGGACAAGAGTCCACTTAGCTGATCAGCAGACTAGTAGCAGGAACATGCAACTGAAAGACTCAGGTTACAATGATGACCGGCAAGGAAGTGACTGGAGAGCAAGGCTAAATAGGGAACTCCCAAAACTGATGGAAGCAGGTGAGCTGAGGCAGAAAAGCACACAGAAGTCTCCAGTACCACCAGCCACCACCAGGGGAGCCAAAAAGCGGATCACAACAGTAACCCTGGTAGATATGAGTCCAAGGCCTCTTCGGGATAGGCAAGGGCAACAACAACCCGCTAGCCCTAGAACAACAAGGCTTGGCCCGAGCACACACATCACAAGACTGCACAAAAACACGCACATCACGAGACAGAGATGGCCACCAGAAGGATCTTACTGTTGTGATCCGCTTTTTGGCTTACTGTTGTGATCCGCTTTTTGGCTCCCCTGGTGGTGGCTGGTGGTACTGGAGACTTCTGTGTGCTTTTCTGCCTCAGCTCACCTGCTTCCATCAGTTTTGGGAGTTCCCTATTTAGCCTTGCTCTCCAGTCACTTCCTGGCCGGTCATACTGTCATGATTCCCCAATGGCATGGGAACATCAGAAACACAAAAAATAACAGACTAGCTCTCGGGTGATGGAAACTCAAGCTGACCGTGACCTAAATCTACCACACAACTAACAGTAGCCAGGAAGCATTCCTACGGCTGCCTAGATGCCATGCGCCAGCCGGAGAACTAACTACGCCTGGAAGAGGAAGGAACAGACCTGGCTTACCTCTAGAGAAATTTCCCAAAGATGATAGTGGCCCCCACGTATATTAACGGTGAGTTCAGAGGAAAAGACATACACAGTATGAAGGTAGATTTAGCAAAGCGAGGTCCACTTACTAGATAGAGGAAGGATACAAAAGAGGACTTCACGGTCAGCTGAAAAACCCTTTCAAAAAACCCATCCTGAAATTACTTTAAGACTCCTGTGTCAACTCATGACACAGGAGTGGCAATTTCAGTCCACAAGAGCTTCCAGTAACAGGAAATAACAAAACTGTAAACTGGACAAGAAAAACAAAACAAAAAGGACAAGAGTCCACTTAGCTGATCAGCAGACTAGTAGCAGGAACATGCAACTGAAAGACTCAGGTTACAATGATGACCGGCAAGGAAGTGACTGGAGAGCAAGGCTAAATAGGGAACTCCCAAAACTGATGGAAGCAGGTGAGCTGAGGCAGAAAAGCACACAGAAGTCTCCAGTACCACCAGCCACCACCAGGGGAGCCAAAAAGCGGATCACAACACCTCCCATTTTTTGGCCGAAACAAGATGGCGGCGCCCATCGGGAGCCACGAGGAGCACCGGTGAGTATCGGGGGGCGATCGGGGACCCTATTTCTCTGTCCTCTGATGTGCGATCACATCGGAGGACAGAGAAATTAAATGGGAAATCGCTGGGGGGTTTTTTGTGACCGCCAGTAAACGGTTAATTACCAGCGATCGCAACCCGATGGTCAGTAAAACCCCCCCGAATCATGTTCTCTGGGGTCTCGGCTACCCCCGGCAACCGAGACCCCAGAGAAAATCCGACTCTAGGGGCGCTATTCACTTTTTCCACAGCTATTCACTTTTTCCACAGCGCCGTTAATTAACGGCGCTGTGGTTTAAGTACCCTTAACTGCCGACTTTAAAAGGCTTATCGGCGGTCGTTAAGGGGTTAAAAATAATCTGCATCTGTTTCAGTCTGCAATTTTTATACCTTCATCCATTTTTAGACCACCTAAAATTGAGTTTAGTTTCACATTTCTGCCATTTTGGTGTGTCCCTTCACTAATACATGCTGGACCTGAGGTCTGGGTGTCCTGGATGCTGTGGTTTTCAATAGCTCGCATGTGATAGCATCGCTTAACTTCTAGAGTGATTTCCTCTGTATGTGCCTTCCTTCCTTTCTACAGCCTTTTTTTTTTGCCCTACCTGAAAACACAGATTCCCCCCTCACACACACTGGTCTGCTATCACTACAGTTTAATTTATAAGTTTTATTGGTCTGAATCGTAGCTTACAAATACTGATAAAATAAAGAGCAGAACCCACAAAGAGATAAGACTATTACTGAAAGATTTCCATATCTTCTACGTCTTGAAACCACTCTTGGTTCTGGCTTGCAAATACTGATGGAAATATTCAGAAAAATTCCCACGCTTTAGATCATATGCATTTCTGCCAGAAGGGGGCGCATCACCGCAAGTCTACGATGCTACTGTTACCCTGCATTCCATTCATTCCACAGTTTTTACAGCCAGGGGCCACAGCTGCATTAGCAGGCTCCTGGTTGTAAATTTATTTAACCCCTTCAGATGGATTTACAGCGTGGGACATGACTGGTCGCCGGAAAGCTATGGGATATTGCTGTTGGTTTTTTGGGGGGTTTTTTGTGCCACACACACACACACACACACACACACCAGCTGTGAGGATTTGGCAAGGTTCCAGGCGATGGCACGGAGGAGGGATCACCTGAGGATGCACACGCTGTAGCAGGCGGTGGGAGAGGGTGAGAGGCTTAGGCTACTTTCACACTAGCGTTAACTGCATTACGTCGCAAATCCGTTTTTTTGCCGAAAAAACGGATGCGTCAAAAAAGTGAAAAACGGTGACAAACGTATGCCACGCATCCAGCATTTCGACGGATCCGTCGCAAATCCGCTAAACGTTTCCGTCGAAAATACTGGATGCGTTGCATACGTTTTACCATCCGTTGTATCCGTTTTTCCGACGGATCCGTTTTTAAAATGGGAGGCTCCCAAATTTGATTGGCTACTGGAAAATTTGAAAAACTATATAGTTACTGTTTTTACAGCCCATCTTTGAGGGTTTTAGTTTTGTGGCAGCGATGGAAGGTGTTCTTGGGAGGATTGCTAGTTTGGTTACCGACGTTATCTTTGAGACGAATCGCCTGGATATCATAGTGCGGGAGAAGGAGGCGGCAGCGGAAAGGCGTAGGATGCTTCTGCAGCAACGGAGACGGAGGCGACTCTGGATACATCCGATTAATGAACTGCGGATGACCCGGGGTGTCCAGTCCACTCTGTACCTGGAGTTGCGGCACAATCCACACAAATTCCACAACTACGTGCGGATGAGGATTGAACATTTTGATTTTTTGCTTGCAAAAATGGAGGATGTCATCCGAAGACAGGACACAAGGATGAGGCTTGCCATCACACCGGCGGAGCGGTTGATGGTGACCCTGCGGTAAGCCTCATTTTTTTTCTGTCATTGGTCATTTTTAATGTTATATTACATGCTGCAGACAATACTGCGCTGGCATACTGCGCACTATTTTCTGCAGCATGTAATTTTGGTTTTCTTGGCGGACATTCCACTGCTTTATTTAAATGTCATTGCTGATATTGAATGTTAGATAACAGACTGCAGAAAATACTGCGCTGAAATATTGCGTTGCATTTTCTGCAGTTTTTTTTTTTTTAAGTTTTTTGGGTTTGATGACATGCAACTGCTTTTTTTTCTTTCATTGGTCATTTTTGATGTTATATTACATGCTGCAGACAATACTGCGCTGGCATACTGCGCACTATTTTCTGCAGCATGTAATTTTGGTTTTCTTGGCGGACATTCCACTGTTTTTTTACACCGGTTTCATGCTGGTTTTATTGTGTGTCCCGTCCTTAAAAAAAAATTAACAGTGCCATATTGAAACTTGTTGGTCTGTGCAATTTTTTCTAACTTTTTTTTTTTTTTTTTTTTAAAGGTTCCTAGCTACGGGTGAATCTATGACTTCGCTCCATTATCAATTCAGGCTGGGCATTTCCACTATCTCTGGAATAGTGAAGGACACATGTCAGGCTGTTTGGACCACTTTGCAACCAGAGTATATCCCCCAACCATCCATGGAAATCTGGTTGCGAAGTGCTGAAGAGTTTCAGCAAATTTGCAATTTCCCTAATTGTGTGGGTGCAGTTGACGGGAAACATATAAGGATTGCGAAACCGGCAGGAACAGGATCGGAGTATTATAATTATAAGAAGTATTTCTCCATCGTCCTTATGGCTATTGCAGATGCCAACTGCAGGTTCCTTGCCGTGGACATCGGAGCATATGGACGGTCCAACGATTCGCAAGTTCTTAAAAACTCTCCAATGGGTCGTTGCCTTTATGGAGAGACCTACGATTTCCCGCCAGCCAGACCACTGCCAGGAACAAATGACCCAGCCATGGAATATGTTTTTGTGGGTGATGAAGCCTTTCAACTGTCGCCGCACCTACTGAAACCGTACAGTAGCCGGAACTTAAACCATACCAAGCGGGTCTTTAATTACCGGCTTACTAGAGCACGAAGAGTAGTGGAGTGTTCCTTTGGCATATTAACGGCGAAGTGGCGAGTTCTGCTGACGGCTATCAAACTGAAAACAACAACTATAGATGAGGTTGTTAAAGCCTGTGTGGTGCTCCACAACTTTGTCCTTTCAAAGGAGCCCGTTTCCTTGGATGATGAAGAGTTGGAGACCACCTTGTGGGACTACCGCTGCAGCTCGGTTCGCTCTACAGGTTCAGTTACAAGGATGAGGGACCAGTTTGCCGATTATTTTGTCTCACCTGTCGGGCGGATCCCGTGGCAAGACATGATTGTGTAACCTGTCTCCCATGTGTTTTGTTTATGTAAAAAATGTGTTTCTACCAAAACAAAAAAAACAAAAAAAGGCCCAAAAGCGTGGTTTTCTTGCTAGTAAAACCATTATGTTATACCTTTCACATGTCTGGTGTTTGTTTTTATTAAACCTTTTTTATTATATTACCTTAATAAATCCACACACACACAAAGAATAGAATTTAAATCAGAGAAAATTTTATTTTAACTCTATTTTTAATTTTTTTTTTTTTTTTTTGACAAAAAATATATTTTTTATTTTCCTTTTTTTTTTAAAAAACAATTTGCAAATTTTTTTTTTTTAAATATTAACAAACAATAACAATACATTATTAAAGGTCTTCAAAGTGTGGGGTGGAGATACTAGGGGAGGAGGGGCAGGAAGGTTGGACCACGTCGATAGGTGGGGAAACCCTACTTGTTTGGGGTGCAGTGGAAGGGGGGGTAAAAACAAGAGGCTGACCAGAGGGGGGTGGTGTTGGGGTAGGGGGAAGAGAAAAGCTGGGTAAAGAAAACATTGGGGAAGGAATTTGGTCTGGGGGCCGGGATGGTTGTGGGGACTGGGTTGGGTATTGTGACTGGGTAGGGTAGTGGGACTGGGTTGGGTAATGGGGCTGGCGTGGGGTTTGTGGCTGGGTTTGGTAATGGTGCTGGTGTGGGGATTGGGGCTGGGTTTGGTAATGGTGCTGGTGTGGGGATTGGGGCTGGGTTTGGTAATGGGGGGTATGGTGTGGAAATGGGGCCTGGGGTTGGGCATGGTGTGGAAATGGGGCCTGGGGTTGGGCATGGTGTGGAAATGGGGCCTGGGGTGGGGCCTGGGTGGAATTGGAGTGGAGGTGTGGGGAGGTGTGTGGGTAGATTGGGGGTCATTAACGGCCTGCAGTAGAGCATTATGGCAGGTATTCATTACCCGCATCTGTTGCTCAAAAGAAACCTTCTCCATGCTCCTGAGCATGGATTGAAAAAAAATATTGGCCGGATCGGGACTTACAGCTGAATGCAGCCTATCCAAGCGACTGCTGGTTTCCTGGCTTGTTTCACTGATGCGGGATTGCACCATGTTGAAACCAGCAGTCACTTGCTCTCCCAAAATTTTGAAAGAGCCTTGGAAGGATGCATTCAGGTGTAAGAATTCAGGAGCATAGCTCCTTTCCTGACCCCTCTGTCGCTGACGCCACAAACCTAATGGTGGTCTCGAGGTGGCAGGATCAGAGGGGTGGGGTAAAGGGAACGCTAACTGTTCAGCATCAGATGCGAGCAATGAAGCCTGCAATAATGCTCCACTGCTTGGGGCGGATGAAGTGGAGGGGACAGAGGGGTCAGAGGAGGGGACAGAGGGGTCAGAGGAGGGGACAGTGGTGTGGGGCCTACCGACGTGGCCCTCAGTGGCGGACTCAGGAGGGATCACTCCAGAGGGTGCAGAGGAAGATGCAGGCGCACGGTGGCTGGAGAAGGTGCTGTGAAAGAAAAAACAAAAGAAATTAATACATTGGAATGAAAAAGCCCTGACTGAAAGCAAACTAAGTAGACAGGTTAACATGGTTATTAGTGGGCTGTAGAATACTTACACTCTGCTCAGCATGGTTCGCCTCAGGAAGGAGAGGGCCGGGCCATATTTGTATTTGCTCCTCCTCCTTCCTGCAGAGCCACTCGGGGCCTGCATCTCCTCGTTGAATTCCCTCTTAAAGCGATCCCTCAGTGACCGCCACCGCTTCCTAACCTTTCCAACTGTGAAGACAAGAATCAAAAGAAAAAAAAAAAATTGGTAAATGCAATACATTACAGTCAGCTCAAAACATCACTGGAAAGTGAATACTTACCTAGTTTGCTCAGCTGCTGAGGATGAAGGCTCTCCCGCCTTGGAAACAGGTTGCGACACACTTCGTCCCAGAGCCGACGGGTGACACCGGTATCGGCATGCCTGCGGTCAGCCATGTTCCACAGCGGCTCCCGCTCACGAACCTCCTCGATGAGATTATCAATGTCTATGTCGTCATCATCATCCTCTTCTGCGGGAGCACGCTGTGAAGCCTGTGCCAAAAAAAAAGAAGAAAAACAAACAAATTAGTACACTGAAACACTAAAGTACCAATAGAATCCCCCTCCCAAAAAAAAAAAAACTCACTGATGGCCGACCGCGGCGACGAGTCCGCCGACTCTGGGAGTGTCTGGGAGAACCTTCAGCGGCAGCAGCAGGAGCAGCAGCAGCAGCCTGAAATAAAGGAAACAAATTCTCAGTTAGGTAGGCATATATTTTCTGTGTTTAGTTATGTATGAAAGTCTGTTTTGTGTATGGTGCAGTGTGATGTGCGAAGCAACTGTTTCACCACTACTTACACTTGGTTCCTCCTCCACTTGCATCTCTCCACCCATCTCGCCCCCTTCTGACAGCTCCTCATCTGATTCAGCTTCCTGTTGAAACATAATTTATGCATGTAGTGATCAAAAAAAAGTAAATAAAAAAAAAAAAAAAAATTTGTGTTAACTTACCGATACACGCTGTTGCTGTGGAGGAGGGCTGTCAGAAGAGGACATTGTTGTGGAAGCAAGGCCGGTGGCTGCGGTCCTGGTGTCTCTGTAAAAGTTAAAAGACACTTGCAATCTGCTCTACACATTGAAGCAGCAGATTTGGGGTCTTCAAAACTTACTTTGAAAGATTTGTGGCTGTGGTCCTGGTGGGCTGGTCCTGGGCTGACAGGCGGCGGCTGTGGTCCTGGGCTGACAGGCGGCGGCTGTGGTCCTGGGCTGACAGGCGGCGGCTGTGGTCCTGGGCTGACAGGCGGCGGCTGTGGTCCTGGGCTGACAGGCGGCGGCTGTGGTCCTGGTCTCTCTGTAAGTTAAAAGACACTTGCAATCTGCTCTACACATTGAAGCAGCAGATTGGGGGTCTTCAAAACACCGGATTACGTACCGGTAATGCTCTTTTATAGAGCCACGACAGCACCCACTTGAGAGAGGGGATCCGCCCCTTAGGAACAGGAAACCCTATGGAGAGAATAAAAGGGGCGGTCCCCCTCGCTCCCACAGTTGGGTTACAGAGAATGAGAGGAACCGCCCACCAGTATTAGTAGGCAATCCAATATCATCGTTTATCTTTAGTTAACATAAGTATAGCTAACTACAAGAACCATTCACCCTTATCAGTGCTCATATATAAAATTTACTTATTAGGGAGGGAAGTGAAGGGGTGCTGTCGTGGCTCTATAAAAGAGCATTACCGGTACGTAATCCGGTGTTTTCTCTTCGCCACGACAGCACCCACTCGAGAGACTTACAGAGATAGTCATTTGGGAGGGATCACCGTGTTAAGAACAGATCTACCGAAAGACAAGTCAGATGAGGAAGACAAGTCCAATCTATAATGAGTATAGAAAGTAGTAGGAGAAGACCAGGTTGTGGCCTTACATATCAGTTCTATTGGAACCTCCACTCTCTCAGCCCAGGATGAAGACATCGCACGGGTAGAGTGTGCCTTTACAGTCTCAGGCGGGTTCTCCCCTTTTGCTGAATAGGCCAGGCAAATTGCATCCTGAATCCATCGAGAAAGCGTGTTCTTCGTGACACTAGAACCTTTCTTATGGCCCTGAAAGGAAACAAGAAGAGCCCTGCTCTTCCTCCAGGGGCTAGTTCTGTCTAGGTAAGCTATTACAGCTCTTTTTACATCTAAAGTATGGTACCTTTCCTCTTCCTGATTTGTGGGATTACTATAGAAGGAAGGAAGGAAGATCTCTTGGGATCTGTGAAACTTGGTCCGTACTTTAGGTAAGTAAGAAGGGTCTGTTTTTAAGACAATCCTATCCTGGAAAATTGACAGAAAGGAAGGATCTATCGATAATGTCTGAATATCGCCTACTCTTCTGGCTGATACTAAAGCAACAAGGAAAGCTGTTTTAAGAGTAACATATTTTATGTGGGCTGAGTGTATAGGCTCGAATGGTCCCCCTGTTAGGGCCTCTAGAACTAGATTAAGATCCCATGGTGGTATGTGGGGAATCTGGATTGGTTCTGCCCGTTGGCATGCTGAGATGAACCGTGCTACCCATCTGTCTCCTGCAATATTGTGACTATACAGAGCTCCTAGAGCAGAAACCTGCACTTTTAGTGTACTGACCGATAAGCCTAAGTCACGTCCTTTCTGAAGAAATTCTAAAATTACAGAAATAGGAATTTCTTCTGATAGAGCTGCAGGGTAGAAAGTTAGAAATTTTTTCCCATATTCTCACATATATGGTTGTTGTAGACCTCTCTCTACTAAGTAGAAGGGTATCAATCAATCAATCTCTCTGAAAACCCCCTTAGTTTTAATAGTTGCCTTTCAAACACCAGGCTGTCAACCGTAGGCCCTTCACATGAGGGTGGTTGAAGGGACCCTGAGAGAGAAGGTCCTGAGTCTCTGGAAGGATCCATGGATCTGCAACCGACATGGTCCTGAGGCACGAAAAACATGGCCCCTTGGGCCAGAATGGTGCTATTAGGATTATGCTCGCTTTGTCTTCCCTTATCTTCCTGATTACGGTCGGAAGGAGTATTAATGGAGGGAAGGCATAAGCTTGTCGGAATGTCCATGGAACTTGGAGAGCATTTAGGATATCTGGGTTGTCGGACAGGAACAATGAAGCGAACTTTTTGACCTGTCTGTTGCCTCTTGTTTCAAACAGGTCTATGTCGGGGGTGCCCCCCTTCTTGGCTATCATCTTGAAGATATGCCGACTGAGTTCCCACTCTCCTTGGTGGAGAGTGACGGCTGAGGAAATATGCCTTCGAATTTTCCACTCCTCTGACATGCAATGTCGACCAAGACCGGAGATGTATCTCGGCCATAGATAGGATCTTGTCTGTTATAGACATGAGAGTTCCCGATTGGGTTCCTCCTTGATGGTTTATATATGCAACGGATGTCATGTTGTCTGACAGTATCCTTGTGTGAGTTCCGTGTAACTGTGGAAGGAATTTACATATGGCATGATAAACTGCTTTCAGCTCTCTTTAATTAAAGGAATCATTCGACTCACTAAGAGACCATTGGCTCTGAACTATCTGGTCTTCCAAATGTGCTCCCCAACCAGTAGGACTGGCGTCAGAAAAAATTATTCTTGAAGGTTTAATCACCCAGGGGACTCCACCGATCAGATGGTCTGGTTCTAACCACCAGTGGAGAGACTCTAACACATTTAATGGGAGGCAGAGGCGACTACTCAAATGGCCTTGCAATTTTTCATCTTCCCGTAAAATTGTGTATTGTAACCGCCTAGCGTGAAACTGAGCCCATGCAACCGCCGGAATATATGATGTAAAGGAACCCAAAAGAGACATACCTTCTCTAAGGGAAATTACCGGGTTATTAATAACTGATTGTACTTTCTTTTTTATTTTTAACTGTTTGGATTCTGGGAGGAAGCATCGCTGACATTCAGAGTCTAGGATAAGACCCAGAAATGTCTGACGGGTTGTTGGAGATAATCTGGATTTTTCCCAGTTAATTAACCATCCCATTTCCTGTAGAGATGAGATCGTATCAGATAGGCGCTGTTCACATTGTGAGGGGGAGTTTCTTACCACCAGAAGGTCATCTAAATATGGAACTATGAGGGTATCTTTTAATCTTAAAAACGACATTACTTCCGACATTAGAAAAGACTCCAGGAGCTATTGACAGTCCGAAGGGCATTGCTGTGTATTGAAAACGACGTATTTGCCCCTTGATCATGATTGCTACACGCAGATATTGCTGATGTTCAATATAAATTGGTAGATGGTAATATGCATCTTTTAGGTCGAGGACTGCCATAAAGCACCCAGGGAATAGAAGTTTTACTGTGGACCTAATTGATTCCATCTTGAAGGTTTGATTTACTAGAAAGAGATTCAATTTTTTTTTTTTTTTTAAGATTTATTATAGTCCTATATGATCCGTCAGGCTTTGGGATCAAAAATAAAGGGGAGTAAAAACCTTTTCCCCTCTGATGGAACGGAACTTCCACTAATACTCTCTTGGATAGGAGATGAATTATTTCCTGTTCCAAAAATTGTTGTTGGGCTTGAGACTTTAAAGAAGTCAATAGGAATGAATCCGGAGGGACTCGGGCAAACTTTAATTTTAAGTCTAAAGTTATGAGGCTAGTCGCCCAGGAGTTATATGTAACTGCACACCATTGTGTGGTGAAAAAGGACAATCTGCCACCTACTGGCAAATCTGCACTAACGCGGTTTGTCTTCCATTTTAAATGGACGTTTCCCGAAAAAGGAGCCTCTTTGTTTGTTATCTCTATTGGCCCAGCGGTCTTGGTTTTTAAAATCCCTTCTTTTATTAAGGATGGGTCTTCGGAATGCACTCCTATAAGATGGAAAAAGCTATTAGGGAATCCCTTTTTTCTTTCACCCGCCTTAGTTAGAATCTCATCTAACTTTGTACCAAAAAGGTACTCACCCTGGCATGGAAGGCCACATAATTTGATTTTTGTTTGGGCGTCTCCCTTCCAACCTTTTTAGCCACAGGGCACGACGGGCCGCGTTAGTGAGGCCTGCTGACGGCAGCCAACCTGATAGAGTCTGCAGATGAGTCCGCTAAAAATGCTGTAGCGCCTCTGATTAGGGTTAAAGAAGAGATCAGTTTTCTCTAGACAGGCCCCCTTTTTAGACCTTCCTCCAGGTCATTAAGCCAGACTAACATGGACTTTGCCGTACATGTAGCTGATATAGCCGGTTTGAATGCCCCAGTACATGATTCCCATGCCCGTTTTAACAAAGAGTCAGCTTTGCGATCTAGGGGGTCTTGTAAGGAACCAGAATCTTCCACAGGCAGCAAGGATTCTTTGGACATAGATGCCACCGCTGCGTCTACCTTCGGGGCTTTAACCCACGCAGACATGTCCTCATCCTTAAAGGGATAACGCCTCTTTGATGACGATGGTAATCCTCTCTGCCCCTGACTCTCCCATTCTTTCTTAACCAGATCTTTGATTGGTGTTATTACGGGAAAGGTAGGCCTTTTCTTTTCTGACAATCCTGCGATCATTATATCTTGCGGTGTCCTAAGGTCTTTACTTTCTTTTATACCCATGGTGTTACATACAGACCTGACAAGGGAGGGTACACACTCACCCCAGTGAAGCAGATGGTCAAGGTACCGGCCGTAGAGGAGGAGATGCAAGCACAGGCTGAGATGAAGATCGGTCAGATCTTCTCTTTTGTGCTCTTTGAGGATTTTCGTCCGCTGCATGCGCTGCTGCGAGGGAAGTTAGCTGTGACCTCTGAAAGCACCGCTGAGTCTTGAGGTGGCGTCGCCATGCTTGGACGCCGAGGAATCAGAGCCGGCGTCATTCAATGCTGGGCGCAGCCATCTTCTTCCTGTTGAACCCGGAAGTCCTCACCACTTCCGGGTCGCGGCCATCTTGGATCTTGTGTGCACTGCCCGGCGTCATCTCTCCTCTGCTCTCGCCCTGGACGCTTCCACATCACCTCCAGGGGAGCCAAATGGCAGCTACACACTCGCGCATATCGCTAGCAGCAGCGTCGCGCATCGGAGCATGAATACCTGCCGCAGGCCCGCTGATGCGTCCTCCTGCCCGTGATCCATGCGACCTCCTGCCCTGGCCTCACGGAGCCTGCCAGCAGAGGGGGGAAAAACTGACACCAGGACCCCCGACGCTGCTTCCAGCACTGGAGCCCCTGCCGTCCTCACAGGTAAACCGCACAGGCGGCATCCAGGCTAGGTATCCTCTTCTCCATGGGTTCCCTTAGGAACAGGAAACCAACTGTGGGAGCGAGGGGGACCGCCCCTTTTATTCTCTCCATAGGGTTTCCTGTTCCTAAGGGGCGGATCCCCTCTCTCAAGTGGGTGCTGTCGTGGTGAAGAGAAAATTTACTTTTAAAGATGTGTGGCTGTGGTCCTGGTGGGCTTGCCTGGTGGGCTGGTCCTGGTATGGAACACAGGCGGGTGCTATGGACCTGGTCCCTGGTGTATCTATAATAAGTATAATGGATTTATAGTTAGACCACCCTCTAAACTAGGTAATGTTTTAATAAACATCCTGCTAAAATGATGTGAGAAAAGTTCATTAAATGTGAACACCAAAACCCCAAAACAGGTGCACGGTATACCATTCATTTCCATGTTCCCAAAAAAATATTTTTAAATGTGAACCCACCATGTAAACATATATTTACCACATTTTATTTTCAAAAATCACCTCCCCAAAAAAACCTTTAAGTGTAACCTTTATTAAAAAAAAATGCCCTCAACCAACTCTGTATTGCATTTGTAACCATTGGTACATACACCAGTTTTAAATTTACCTTTATGAAATGATACTACGGACATTTTTTTAACAAAAATTTTATTATTTTCATTTTTTTTTCACTTTTTTTTTTAAATCACAATTAGGAGCTGACATGCTCTTTATTTTAAATACAAGTACATCAACTGCAAATGGTTTTAACAGTAAAATAAAATCAACACTTTTAAATAGAAAAAAAAAAACACACTCACACATTCAAACCACAAGCTGCAGACCGCTAGACTTTTTTAAAAAATACATCAGATTTAAAAAAAAAAAAAACACATTTAAACCACATGCTGCACAGACCACTATACAGTCAATACATCAGAAAAAGGCAATTAACCAATTAAAGCATGGACAAATGCACATGCAATCAACAAGACGCACACAAACATGCATGGTATGTGTCCACATTCCGGATCGCATCAGGATTTGGTCAGGATTTTCCATCAGTATTTGTAAGCCAAAACCAGGAGTGTAACAAGAGGGAAAGTATAATAGGAAAACAGGCACACTTTTGCTTTTATCACCCACTCCTGATTTTGGCGTACAAATACTGATGGAAAATCCTGACCAAATCCTGATGCAATCCTGAACATGGACACATACCCTCCCACATGAACAGGCATAAGATTGGCAAAGGCATAATAAGGTGCAGGCACATGATACAAAAGCACACAGCCGTACAAAAATACACACATACACATGCACGCACATAGCTTTATGCAAATACACATATGTACAACAAAGGCAGAAAGGTGAACCCAATCAGAAGACGCATACACACACACACACACACATACAAAAGGCTGACAATCCTTTGGCTGGAGCTGCAGGTCTTCACAGTGGCTGGAATCAGGCTGCATCTGGACTCTAGCATTGCACTGGCTGGTGCAGGACGATGGCAGGCCTCAGGTTCTCTTCAGGTTTTAAGCTCTTGCTGTAGTCAGTAGTACCTCATACACACAGAAATGCACAGGCACACAGATGCACACAAAAATTGCAATACTCACACTGGCTCTATGGTGGCTGGAGTCTTGTGGCTGGAGTCCTGTGGCTGGCTCCTGTGGCTGGCTGGGATCTTGTGGCTGGCTGGGGTCTTGTGGCTGGCTGGGGTCTTGTGGCTGGCTGCAGTCTTGTGACAGGCTGGCTTCTTGTGGCAGGCTGGCTGGGGTCTTGTGGCTGGCTGGGGTCTTGTGGCTGGCTGGGCTCTTGCTGGCAGGCTTCTCCTCTCTTTGTCTTCTTGCTGGCATATGTGGGGTTGAAGGCCCAGGCCAGGTTTATATAGATTTGGGGGTGTCTGGCCAATTGGCAACAAAATTCTGCTTCTGAGCATGCTCAGTGTAAAAAAAACGTATTGCAGCGCTGTATTGCGTCGTACGACGTGTCCCGACGCATCCGTCGCTCATAGGCTTCCATTGCAGCCAACGACGTATGCCGCAGGATGCGTCGCGACACGTTTTTTAGGCGGAGACAAAAAACGTTACAATCAACGTTTTTTTGAGACGACGTGTCGCCAAATTTCGACGCATACGTCGTAAAACGTACACGACGTATGTCAATCCGTCGCCAATACAAGTCTATGGGGAAAAAACGCATCCAGCAAAAACTTTTGCTGGATGCGTTTTTTCGAAAAAAAGACGTTTTGAGACGTAATGCAGTTAACGCTAGTGTGAAAGTAGCCTTAGACACGCAATGCGCATGCCCAGGAATCCCAGCCCCGTAGTATGAATAAAACATAAGACACTGCGGGGCTGGGATTCACAGGCAGGGCGTACGTACGCACGCACAGAGGACAGACGGCCAGAGCTCACTGCGCCTGCCCAAGGCAGGAGAATAGACCGCAGGCGCCGCATCATTTCACAACAGCGGTCAGGAGGCGGCGCCCGGCGCCAAGAACATGTCTGTGACGACTGTGTGGCGTCTGAAGCAGGGGGGAAAGGCCTGCCTCCTTGTCTGAAGATAAGGTATTTTGGACAAATTATAAAACTGATTATTTCTGCAGTTACAGCACACAGAACTAAAAGAGCCACCTTGTCAGAATGCAGCATTACTGCTGCACAAGGTGGCTCTTTTAGTTAAAAAACGCCTGGGGGGAGGGTGACAGGTTCCCTTTAAGAGGAGACTTTGTGCAGCACGCCTTCATGATAAAATAGCCGCTAGGGAACCACTGCTAAGAACAGGCAACAAGCAGAAGGGACTTGTTTGGGCTAAAGAACACAAGGAATGGACATCAGACCAGTGGAAATCTTTGCTTTGGTCTGAGAAGTCCAAATTTGAGATCTTTGGTTCCAACCACCGTGTCTTTGTGCGACGCAGAAAAGGTGAACAGATGGACTACATGCCTGGTTCCCACCGTGAAGTATGGAGGAGGAGGTGTGATGGTGTGAGGTGCTTTGCTGGTGACACTGTTGGGGATTTATTCAAAATTGAAGGCATACTGAACCAGCATGGCTACTACAGCATCCTGCAGCGGCATGCTATTCCATCCAGTTTGCGTTTAGTTGGACCATCATTTATTTTTCAACAGAACAATGACCCTAAACACACCTCCAGGCTGTGTAAGGGCTGTTTAACCAAGAAGGAGAGTGATGGGGGGCTACGCCAGATGACCTGGCCTCCACAGTCACCAGACCTGAACCCAATCGAGATGGTTTGGGGTGAGCTGGACCACAGAGTGAAGGCAAAAGAGCCAACAAGTGCTAAGCATCTCTGGGAACTCCCTCAAGATTGTTGGAAGACCATTTCCGGTTACTATCTCTTGAAGCTCATCAAGAGAATGCCAAGGTAGTCTCACACTGTTTTGTTAAGTATGTAATTCCACATGTGTTAATTTTCATAGTTTTGATGCCTTCAGTGTCAATTTACAATTTTCATGGTCATGAAAATACATATATATATATAACCCCGTGCGTTCCAATTCACATTTTCATCAACAATTTTGCCCCTATTTACATAATGGGGAAAAAGTGAAAGGAAAAGTGTTGGAGGCAAATTGACAGCTGCCAGATGTGAACAAGGGGGACTTAAAGAGTGAGAGCGATGGCGCCAAAGAGTATATACCGTACAGTTGCTAAGTTGGGGCCCCGATATGGGATACTCACCACACACAGGGATATGAACACACACACAAAATGCGCCACACACTACCACGTGCTTGAACACATATCACCCTCAGCACACATTTCACCACACATACACCAACCTCACCACATAAAAGTCGAAACACAAAAGTCGTCGCTCAAAACTCACCACGCGCAAAACTCGCCACATGCAAAACTCGCCACACGTGCAAAGCTCACCTCATCGAAAACTCGCCACACGCAAAACTCGAACACGCGGAAAAATTGCCACATGCACAAAAGTTGCAACACATGCAAAAGTTGCCTCACACAAAACTCGCACATACTCAAAACGCACCACACATAAAACTCGCCACGCGCAAAACTCGCCATGAGTAAAACTTGCTGCACACAACTTGCTACACTAACCTGTCACATGCAACTCGACACACAAAAAGTTGCTACACGCATTTCGCCACACGCAACTCAACACACACAAATTGACACATGAAACTCGCCCTAAAACACACACAAGTCTGGTATTATCCTTCAAAAATAAAAATCTGATTAATAAGCAGACAAACTACAAGAGCAACCAATGTACCATACAGGAAATACGGCAGCTGTCAGTCACATGACCTGTCTATTATGTGTATGTGTGAGCTAATATATACTGCCAGGGGGGAAGGCTTCCTGTTGGCTGGGGATTTATCAGGCTGCCAATTTAGCTTACAAAGACTGAGGTAAAAATACTGAGCAAATAACGTGTGAACGAGGTCTAATACAGGAGGAGATGACATACAGATATATACTATATACAGGAGGAGATGACACACAGGTATATACTATATACAGGGGAGATAAAACACACATACAGTGGGGCAAAAAAGTATTTAGTCAGTCAGCAATAGTGCAAGTTCCACCACTTAAAAAGATGAGAGGCGTCTGTAATTTACATCATAGGTAGACCTCAACTATGGGAGACAAACTGAGAAAAAAAAATCCAGAAAATCACATTTTCTGTTTTTTTTATCATTTTATTTGCATATTATGGTGGAAAATAAGTATTTGGTCAGAAAAAAACAATCAAGATTTCTGGCTCTCACAGACCTGTAACTTCTTCTTTAAGAGTCTCCTCTTTCCTCCACTCATTACCTGTAGTAATGGCACCTGTTTAAACTTGTTATCAGTATAAAAAGACATCTGTGCACACCCTCAAACAGTCTGACTCCAAACTCCACTATGGTGAAGACCAAAGAGCTGTCAAAGGACACCAGAAACAAAATTGTAGCCCTGCACCAGGCTGGGAAGACTGAATCTGCAATAGCCAACCAGCTTGGAGTGAAGAAATCAACAGTGGGAGCAATAATTAGAAAATGGAAGACATTCAAGACCACTGATAATCTCCCTCGATCTGGGGCTCCGCGCAAAATCCCACCCCGTGGGGTCAGAATGATCACAAGAACGGTGAGCAAAAATCCCAGAACCACGCGGGGGGACCTAGTGAATGAACTGCAGAGAGCTGGGACCAATGTAACAAGGCCTACCATAAGTAACACACTACGCCACCATGGACTCAGATCCTGCAGTGCCAGACGTGTCCCACTGCTTAAGCCAGTACATGTCCGGGCCCGTCTGAAGTTTGCTAGAGAGCATTTGGATGATCCAGAGGAGTTTTGGGAGAATGTCCTATGGTCTGATGAAACCAAACTGGAACTGTTTGGTAGAAACACAACTTGTCGTGTTTGGAGGAAAAAGAATACTGAGTTGCATCCATCAAACACCATACCTACTGTAAAGCATGGTGGTGGAAACATCATGCTTTGGGGCTGTTTCTCTGCAAAGGGGCCAGGACGACTGATCCGGGTACATGAAAGAATTAATGGGGCCATGTATCGTGAGATTTTGAGTGCAAACCTCCTTCCATCAGCAAGGGCATTGAAGATGAAACGTGGATGGGTCTTTCAACATGACAATGATCCAAAGCACACCGCCAGGGCAACGAAGGAGTGGCTTCGTAAGAAGCATTTCAAGGTCCTGGAGTGGCCTAGCCAGTCTCCAGATCTCAACCCTATAGAAAACCTTTGGAGGGAGTTGAAAGTCCGTGTTGCCAAGCGAAAAGCCAAAAACATCACTGCTCTAGAGGAGATCTGCATGGAGGAATGGGCCAACATACCAACAACAGTGTGTGGCAACCTTGTGAAGACTTACAGAAAACGTTTGACCTCTGTCATTGCCAACAAAGGATATATTACAAAGTATTGAGATGAAATTTTGTTTCTGACCAAATACTTATTTTCCACCATAATATGCAAATAAAATGATAAAAAAACAGAAAATGTGATTTTCTGGATTTTTTTTTCTCAGTTTGTCTCCCATAGTTGAGGTCTACCTATGATGTAAATTACAGACGCCTCTCATCTTTTTAAGTGGTGGAACTTGCACTATTGCTGACTGACTAAATACTTTTTTGCCCCATTGTATATACTATATACAAGGGAGATGACACACAGGTATCTATATATATAATTGTCTAAGGGTTTTTCTGTCTGTCTGTCAGTCCTGGAAATCCCGCGTCTCTGATTGGTCGAGGCCGCCAGGCCTCGACCAATCAGCGACGGGCACAGCATGGCGACGTTGATGTCATAAAGGTTGCCTCGACCAATCAGCGACGGGCACAGTCTGCCGCAAATTCTGGAATCATCATTGTCCATATACTACGGGGACATGCATATTCTAGAATACCCGATGCATTAGAATCGGGCCACAGTCTAGTATACTATATACAGGAGGAGATGACATACAGGTATATACTATATACAGGAGGATGACACACACACATATATACTATATACAGGGGAGATGACACAGGTATATACTATATACAGGAGGAGATGACACACTGGTATATACTATATACAGGGGAGACGACATACAGGTACATACTATATACAGGAGATGACATACAGGTATATACTATATACAGGAGGAGATGACACATAGGTATATACAATATACAGGAGGAGATGACATACAGCAGGTATATACTATATACAGGAGATGACATACAGGTGTATACTATATATAAGGGAGATGTCAAACATGTATATACTGAGGGGAAAATGAGAGGTGTGAGGTGAAAATGAGGGGTGTGAGTGCAAAATGAGAGGAGTGAGGGAAAATAGTGGAGTGATCGGAAAATGACAGATGTGAGGTCGAAATGACAAGTGTTAGGGGGGAATGAGAGGAGTGAGGGGGAATATGAGAGGTGTAAGGGAGAAAATGAGAGGCGTGATGGGAAAATAAGAGAAGTGAGGTGCTATAACTAACCACAGATATTTACCATGCCCAGGCAACGCCGGGCTCTTCAGCTAGTGTGTGTATATATATATATATATATATATATATATATATATATATATATATATATATATATATATATATATATATATATATATATATATATATATATATATATATATATATATATATATATATATATTGTATATACCTATACTATGTGTAGACATTTATTCCATCTATTCTAACCTGTCAGTGTGATTTTACTGTACACCGCGCACTGAATTGCCAGCTTTTATATAGAACACCGCTGCGTATTTCTTGCAAGTCACACTGATGGTCCGTATTTTTCTCGCCCCCATAGACTTTCATTGGTGGATTTTTTGCGCAATACGCTGACAAACACAGCATGCTGCGATTTTCTCAGCCCGTAAAATACGGCTGCGAAATATACGGCTGATGGAAGCTGCCCCATAGAGAATCATTGGTCTGTGTGCAATGCGTAGTTTTTGCGCCTCTCATACGTTTGTAAAACTCTCTAGTGTGACGCCGGCCTAACCGCTACGGTCTGTTCAGGAAATTTTTGCTTTAGAACCATACACAAAACACTGACTGCGGGCAAATCCAGTTTACCTTTATACTTTTTTGAAGGTTCAGTATTCTTTTAAATCAAGGTAATTAGAGATGCAAATGGGACATTTCATTCTCTCTAATACAGAGGCAAGAATTAAGGTCCATTTACACTGACCCTCCGGTGGGACGATACAACGGACGATGGGTAACCTTTACAAAAGGTCAACAGGTCATTTACAAAAGCAGACCAAAGCAAATGACGCGCCCTGAGCGATTTCGTACTAGATGGCCCAGCGAACATAGGCTGCCATTGTTCTTGGCAGTGCGAGTCCTGGTTACATATGATAATTTAACACCAAGAACAATCTTCTTTTGTGATGCACAAAAGATGATTTGACCAGAAGAAAAAGCGTTTCGCTCATTCATTGGCAGCCGTTAACACAGCAAGAAAATCATGGAAACAGCTTTGTTAACGACGCTCGTTCATTATTATCTTACAGTGTGAATGCCCCTTAAAGGGAAGGTGCCACTAGTTTTCTTGTAGTTTGTTTTTTTGTGAAATTAAGCTTAAAATAGTAAATAAAACGTATTAATGCAATGTTTGCACTGTTTGCAAACATTTCTATATGAAAAATATTATATATTTACTTACAAATATATATATTGACCACTAGGGGGAGCATTTTCCGTTTTAGACCTCAAGCAGCTATAGTAAGACTTACCAGCTTTACTGTTAGCTGGAAAATTGGGGCAGTAACTGCTGACATCACCATTTCCCTCTCCTTTTGGGTGGTCTAGTATCCCTAGGGCAGAATGAAGAGCAGCATCACAGGGCAGCGCCATTTTATGTGTGACTGACCTGTGATCTGCTATCACCAGCAGTTACTGCATCAGAAACACAGCTTGTTTACAGAGGAGCAGAACACAGTGGGCTCAGCAGCATCCTGGGCTGGAGGAAGAGTGAAGACATGTGGTGTGTATGGAGCAGCATTATCTGAGCAGAGCTGTCTGTGACTCATCCCTCAGTAAGGCTGGTTTCACATTTGCGTTTTAACACAAAAAAACGCATGCGTTTTTTTTCCTATATTTAACATTAACCCCTTACTGACATCGGACGGGATAGTACGTCCGATGTCAGCTCCCCTGCTTTGATGCAGGGCTCCGCGGTGAGCCCGCATCAAAGCCGGGACATGTCAGCTGTTTTGAACAGCTGACATGTGCCCGCAATAGCGGCGGATGAAATCGCGATTCACCCGCCGCTATAAACTAGTTAAATGCCGCTGTCAAACGCAGACAGCGGCATTTAACTACCACATCCGGCCGGGCGGCCGGAAATGACGGCATCGCCGACCCCCGTCACATGATCGGAGGTCGGCGATGCTTCTCCATTGTAACCATAGAGGTCCTTGAGACCTCTATGGTTACTGATCGCCGGTAGCTGTGAGCGCCATCTGTGGTCGGCGCTCACAGCACACCTGATTTTCTACTAAATAGCAGCGAACAGCAGATCGCTGCTATGTAGCAGAGGCGATCGTGCTGTACCTGCTTCTAGCCTCCCATGGAGGCTATTGAAGCATGGCAAAAGCTAAAAAAAAAAAAGTTAAAAAAAATGTGAACAAAATAAAAAAAAAAATAGAAAAGTTTAAATCACCCCCCTTTCGCCCCAATCAAAATAAATCAATAAAAAAAAATCAAATCTACACATATTTGGTATCGCCACGTTCAGAATCGCCCGATCTATCAATAAAAAAAAAGCATTAACCTGATCGCTAAACGGCGTAACGAGAAAAAAAATCTAAACGCCAGACTTATGTTTTTTCGGTCGCCGCGACATTGCATTAAAATGCAATAACGGGCGATCAAAAGAACGTATCTGCACCGAATTGGAATCATTAAAAACGCCAGTTCGGCACGCAAAAAATAAGCCCCCAACCGACCCCAGATCATGAAAAATGGAGACGCTACGAGTATCGGAAAATGGTGCAATATTTTTTTGGAATTTTTTTTCACCACTTAGGTAAAAAATAACCTAGTCATGTTAGGTGTCTATGAACTCGTAATGACCTGGAGAATCATAATGGCAGGTCAGTTTTAGCATTTAGTGAACCTAGCAAAAAAGCCAAGCAAAAAACAAGTGTGGGATTGCACTTCTTTTGCAATTTCACTGCACTTGGAATTTTTTTCCCGTTTTCTAGTACACGACATGGTAAAACCAAAGATGTCGATCAAAAGTACAACTCGTCCCGCAAAAAATAAGCCCTCACATGGCCAAATTGACGGAAAAATAAAAAAGTTATGGCTCTGGGAAGGAGGGAAGTGAAAAACGAACACGGAAAAACGAAAAATCCCACGGTAATGAAGGGGTTAAAAATGCATGCTTTTTTTTGTATGCGTTTTGCCGTGTTTGACGACGCATGCATCTTTTCTATGCTTGCGTTTTGTTGCAGAAATGCAACATGTAGTAATTTCTAGAGGCAAAAAAACGTATTGCTGTCTATGTAAACGCATGCGTTTTTAAGCACATGCGTTTGGTTGCATTTTAAACGCATGCGTTTCAATAGAAAAAAACAAGAATACACACTGATAAGCGACCCCCCACCATCAAAGTGATAAAGGGATCCAAACCCTAACCCTACCCCTAGGGATCCTAACCCTAACCCTACCCCTAACCCTAGGGATCCTAACCCTAACCCTAAGGATCCTAACCCTAACCCTAAGGATCCTAACCCTAACCCTAGGGATCCTAACCCTAACCCTAGGGATCCTAACCCTAATGCCATGCCCTAACCCTAACCCCAACCCTAGCTTTTTCTATTTATAGTGGGTTTTCTAGATGATTTTGAGGATTGGCAGCTGTCACACACTTCTCAGCATGCGTTTCAAAAACGCAAACGCAGGAAAAAACGCATGTAAACGCGTCAAAACGCCGCTTTTTTTTACCGCATGAGAAAACGCATGCGTCTAAAAAATGCAGCGTTTGCACGCGTTTACATGCTTTTTTTTTCACCACCTGCGTTTGCGTTTTAAACGCTGCGTTTTAAAACGCAAATGTGAAACTAGCCTTAGATAAGAAGATCCAGGTCTGCAGTGAATGGCCAGGCATTGTGGAGGGAGACACACTGGTATGGCTGAGAGAGACTGATGAGAGAGAGGAAGAGACATGTAAAATGATGAGTGAGACACATATGGAGCATGATGGGGGGGGAGAGATACACATGGAATAGCAGGAGTGAGACACATGGAGCATGATGGGGAGAGAGATGCACATGGAATAGCAGGGGTGAGACACATGGAGCGTGATGGGGAGAGAGATATACATGGAATAGCAGGGGTGAGACACATGGAGCGTGATGGGGAGAGAGATACACATGGAACAGCAGAGGTGAGACACGGAGCGTGATGGGGAGAGAGATACGCATGGAATAGCAGGGGTGAGACACATGGAGCGTGATGGGGAGAGAGATGCACATGGAATAGCAGGGGTGAGACACATGGAGTGTGATGGGGAGAGAGATACACATGGAACAGCAGGGGTGAGACACATGGAGCGTGATGGGGAGAGAGATACACATGGAATAGCAGGAGAGACACACATGGAGCGTGATGGAGAGAGAGATACACATGGAACAGCAGGGGTGAGACACATGGAGCGTGATGGGGAGAGAGATACACATGGAACAGCAGGGGTGAGACACATGGAGTGTGATGGGGAGAGAGATACACATGGAACAGCAGGGGTGAGACACATGGAGCGTGATGGGGAGAGAGATGCACATGGAATAGCAGGGGTGAGACACATGGAGTGTGATGGGGAGAGAGATACACATGGAATAGCAGCGGTGAGACACATGGAGCGTGATGGGGAGAGAGATACACATGGAATAGCAGGAGAGACACACATGGAGCGTGATGGGGAGAGAGATACACATGGAACAGCAGGGGTGAGACACATGGAGCGTGATGGGGAGAGAGATACACATGGAACAGCAGGGGTGAGACACATGGAGCGTGATGGGGAGAGAGATACACATGGAACAGCAGGGGTGAGACACATGGTGCGTGATGGGGAGAGAGATACACATGGAACAGCAGGGGTGAGACACATGGAGCGTGATGGGGAGAGAGATACACATGGAACAGCAGGGGTGAGACACATGGAGCGTGATGGGGAGAGAGATACACATGGAACGGCAGGGGTGAGACACATGGAGCGTGATGGGGAGAGAGATACACATGGAACAGCAGGGGTGAGACACATGGAGCGTGATGGGGAGAGAGATACACATGGAACAGCAGGGGTGAGACACATGGTGCGTGATGGGGAGAGAGATACACATGGAATAGCAGGGGTGAGACACATGGAGCGTGATGGGGAGAGAGATACACATGGAACAGCAGGGGTGAGACACATGGTGCGTGATGGGGAGAGAGATACACATGGAACAGCAGGGGTGAGACACATGGAGCGTGATGGGGAGAGAGATACACATGGAATAGCAGGGGTGAGACACATGGAGCGTGATGGGGAGAGAGATACACATGGAATAGCAGGAGAGAGACACATGGAGCGTGATGGGGAGAAAGATACACATGGAATAGCAGGGGTGAGACACGGAGCATGATGGGGAGAGATACACATGGAACAGCAGGGGTGAGACACATGGAGCGTGATGGGGAGAGAGATACACATGGAACAGCAGGGGTGAGTCACATGGAGCATGATGGGGAGAGAGATACACATGGAACAGCAGGGGTGACAACAGAGCGTGATGGGGAGAGAGATGCACATGGAATAGCAGGGGTGAGACACATGGAGCATGATGGGGAGAGAGATACACATGGAACAGCAGGGGTGAGACACATGGAGTGTGATGGGGAGAGAGATACACATGGAATAGCAGGGGTGAGACACATGGAGCGTGATGGAGAGAGATACACATGGAATAGCAGGGGTGAGACACATGGAGCGTGATGGGGAGAGAGATACACATGGAACAGCAGGGGTGAGACACATGTAGTGTGATGAGGAGAGAGACATGTAGTATGATGAGAGACACATGGAGCATGATGGGGAGAGAGATACACATGGAACAGCAGGGGTGAGACACGGAGCGTGATGGGGAGAGAGATGCACATGGAATAGCAGGGGTGAGACACATGGAGTGTGATGAGGAGAGAGACATGTAGTATGATGAGAGACATATGGAGTGTGATGGAGAGAGATACACATGGAATAGCAGGGGTGAGACACTTGGATGATTTTTATGCGTTTCCGCAGCGATTTTGGATGCGCGGAATTGCATCAAATCCGCAGTGTAGTGCACAACCAATGTTAGTCAATGGGAAATTGAGAATTATTGTGCACATGCTGCAGAAAAATACGCGCGGATTTGCAGGGTTTTATTTTCCACAGCATGTCAATTCTTTTTGCGGATCTGCAGCGTTTCTGCACCCATTGACTACCATTGAGTTAGGCAAATCCGCAGCAAAACTGCAAGTGTAAAAATCTGTGGTTTTGCTGCGGAGATGCATGCGATAAATGCTGCAGATAGGGAGGAGGAAGAGTGTGTGTGCGGAGACTGTGAGCTGTGAATATGTGCGTGTGTGTGCGGGTGTCCGTGTGTATCTGCGTGTATGTGTGTGTGTGGGAACAGGGAGTATACTGCTGTTTGTTTGTTTTTTTTCAGGAGATTGAGGGCGTTGCATGGTTAGCTGACTAGTAAAGATGAGAAACTGTGTAGTGTTTTATTTCATTAAAATACTTTATTCTTGCTGTGTGTTTATTTAACCCTTTAACAACTATAGGATTAGTAATGGATAGGTGTCTTATTGACGCCTCTCCATTACTAAGCCGGCTTGATGTCACCTTACAACACAAAGGTGACATTAACCCCACAAACATTACCCATATGACACCACTACAGGGTAGTGGGAAGAGAGAGGCTAAGTGCTGGAATTGGCGCATCTTAGAGATGCGCCATTTCAAGAGTGGCTTTGAGCTGGTGTTTGTAGCCGGGGAAGGGGGGGTGCAAAATCCATGGCCCCTTCTTAGGCTATTAACATCAGCCCGCAGCTATCTGCATAGCCTTTTCTGGTTATTAATTATAGGGGGACCCCACACCGTTTTTGGGGGGGTCCCCCTATTTTAATAGCCAGTAAAGGCTAAATATACAGCTGTGGGCTGATATTCATAGCCTGGGAAGATCCATGGGTATTAACCCCTTCCTATAAACATCATATAGTTCTCACATAATACCGCCATATAGATCACACATAATGGCGCCATATAGTTCTCATATAATACCATCATATAGATCACACATACCGCCATAGTGTTCTCATATAATACCGCCATATAGATCACACATAATACCGTTATATAGATCACACATAATGCCATAATACAGATCGCACATAATACTTGTACGCATGAAGTGTGGTCTATATGACAGTACTATGTAAAAAATATATATGGTGGCATCATGTGTGATCTATATGGCAATATTATGTAATAAATATATATGGCGGTATAATGTGTGGTCTTTATGGGAGTATTAAGTGATAAATAGATATGGCAGCATATGCGTGATCCATATGGCAGTGTGCTGGTCTATGGGGGGGGGGCACAGAGAGAGAGATATACGGTGGAGGGAGCACAGAGTATTTCAGGAGAGCAGTGTGCTGGTCTATGGGGGGAGTGTGCGCACGCCGACGCTCACACACACACGCTCACAACTGTATACTTAGCCTTTACTGGCTATTAAAATGGGGGGACCCCAAACAAAAAAAATTACGTAGTGTCCACCTATAATAACCAGCAAAGGTTATGCAAACAGCTGTGGGATATTAATAGCCTAGGAAGGGGCCAAGGATATTGTCCCCCCCACCCCAAGCTAAAAACAGCTCTCAGCGGCCCCAGAAATGGCGCATCTATTAGATGCGTCTTTTCTGGCACTTTGCCCGCCTCTTCCCACTTGCCCTGTAGCGGTGGCAAGTTGGTTTCATAGTTGTAGTGTTGATGTCACCTTTCTATTGTCAGGTGACAACAAACCAACAGCTTAGTAATGGAGAGGCGTATATAAGACACCTATCCATTACTAATCCAATAGTTGTATTGTAAATAAAGACACAGCCAGAATAAAGTCCTTTCTTAATCTTAATTAAACTATACTTACCGAACGCAAAATCCCCAAATCCCTCGTCTCCTGCAACAAACATAAAATAAGCCACAAATATTCCTCAACTGCCCGCCGAGAAGATAATCCATAATGTCCCACGACAATCCTGATCACTTTGAGAGCAGTCACATCAGTGATATGACTGCTCTCAAAGACAGCCGGCGATAGACTGACAGGATGAGATCGCCCCCTGCAGTGGATCACTGCGCCGCCATGAGTATAATGTTTTTTTAATTTTTATGTGAATGTGTATGTAATGTAACTTTTTTTTTTTTTTTTTTTAAACTGTGAGCACAGGTAGCGGCAGATGATACTACTCTCCCATCAGACACAATGGGAGCAGTAGTCTCATTTGTCCGCGCCTGCTTTTTTACCGCAGGTCACCGCTGCAGGTCACAGTCAGCTGCGGAATCACGCTGACATCTGGCAGCATGATTCCGCAGCGCTGTGACCGACAGTACCGGCAGTAGCATTACCGCAGGTGACAGTCACAGCTGTGGGGGTCATGCTGACATGTGACAGCATGACCCCAGCAGCTCCTGTTATCGCACGCACTGAGCTGTGTGTGCAATGGGGAAAGACATGCAGGGGGTAGAGGAGGGAGAGCGACCCATGGGGAGACATGCATGGGAGAGGAGTGCATAGGAGCGAGAGCGATTCATGGGGAGTGAGACATACAGGGGGGACAGAAGCAAGAGTGACCCATGGGGATTGAAACATGCAGGGGGGACAGGAGTGTGAGCGACCCATGGGAGTGAGACATGCAGGGGGGACAGGAGGGAGAGCGACCCATGGGGAGTGAGACATGCAGGGGGGAGAGGAGTGACAGCGACCCATGGGGAGTGAGACATGCAGGGGGAGAGGAGCGAGAGCGATCCATGGGGAGTGAGACATGCAGGGGGAGAGGAGGGAGAGCGACCCATGGGGAGTGAGACATGCAGGAGTGCATAGGAGCGAGACGATTCATGGGGAGTGAGACATACAGGGGGGACAGAAGCGAGCGCGACCCATGGAGATTGAGACATGCAGGGGGGACAGGAGTGAGAGCGACCCATGGGGAGTGAGACATGCAGGGGGGACAGGAGTGAGAGCGACCCATGGGGAGTGAGACATGCAGGGGGGAGAGGAGTGAGAGCGACCCATGGGGAGTGAGACATGCAGGGGGAGAGGAGGGAGAGCGACCCATGGGGAGTGAGACATGCAGGAGGGAGAGCGACCCATGGGGAGTGAGACATGCAGGAGGGAGAGGGAGAGCGACTCATGGGGAGAGAGACATGTAGGAGTGCATAGGAGCGAGAGCGATTCATGGGGAGTGAGACATACAGGGGGGACAGAAGCGAGAGCGACCCATGGGGATTGAGACATGCAGGGGGGACAGGAGTGAGAGCGACCCATGGGGAGTGAGACATGCAGGGGGGAGGGGAGGGAGAGCGACCCATGGGGAGTGAGACATGCAGGGGGGAGAGGAGTGACAGCGACCCATGGGGAGTGAGACATGCAGGGGAAGAGGAGCGAGAGCGATCCATGGGGAGTGAGACATGCAGGGGGAGAGGAGGGAGAGCGACCCTCGGCACATTAACCCCCGGCACACTGCGATCAAACATGATCGCAGTGTTCCGGCGGTATAGGGAAGCATCGCGCAGGGAGGGGGTTCCCTGCGTGCTTCCCTGAGACCCCCGGAGCAACGCGATGTGATCGCGTTGCTCCGAGGGTCTCTTACCTCCTATCCCTGCAGGCCCCGGACCCAAAATGGCCGCGGGGCTGCATCCGGGTCCTGCAGGGATTACTTCCGGGTGCAGACAAGGCTCTGGTAAGCCTGCAGCACTGTAAGTCAGATCGCCAATCTGACAGAGTGCTGTGCAAACTGTCAGATCAGCGATCTGTGATGTCCCTCCCTGGGACAAAGTAAAAAAAAAAAAATTCCACATGTGTAAAAAATAAAAATAAAAATAAAAATTCAAAATATTATTCTCATAAATACATTTCTTTATCTAAATTTAAAAAAAACAATAAAAGTACACATATTTAGTATCGCCGCGTCCGTAACGACCCAACCTATAAAACTGTCCCACTAGTAAACCCCTTCAGTGAACACCGTAAGAAAAAAAAACAAACGAGCCAACAAACAACGCTTTATTATTATACCGCCGAACAAAAAGTGGAATAACACACGATCAAAAAGACGGATATAAATAACCATGGTACCGCTGAAAACGTCATCTTGTCCCGCAAAAAACGAGCCTCCATACAGCATCATAAGCAAAAAAATAAAAAAGTTATAGTCCTCAGAATAAAGCGATGCCAAAATAATTATTTTTTCTATAAAATAGCTTTTATCGTATAAAAGCGCCAAAACATAAAAAATGATATAAATGAGATATCGCTGTAATCGTACTGACCCGACGAATAAAACTGCTTTATCAATTTTACCAAACGTGGAACGGTATAAACGCCTCCCCCAAAAGAAATTCATGAATAGCTGGTTTTTGGTCATTCTGCCTCACAAAAATCGGAATAAAAAGTGATCAAAAACTGTCACGTGTCCGAAAATGTTACCAATAAAAACGTCAACTCGTCCCGCAAAAAACAAGACCTCACATGACTCTGTGGACTAAAATATGGAAAAATATTAGCTCTCAAAATGTGGAGACGCAAAAACTTTTTTGCTATAAAAACGTGTGTGACAGCTGCCAATCATAAAAATCCGATATAAAAAACGCTATAAAAGTAAATCAAACCCCCCTTCATCCCTTAGTTAGGGAAAAATAATAAAATGTAAAAAATGTATTTATTTCCATTTTCCCATTAGGATTAGGGCTAGGGTTAGGGCTAGGGCTAGGGTTGGAGCTAAAGTTAGGGTTAGGGTTGGGGCTAAAGTTAGGGTTAGGGTTGGAGCTAAAGTTAGGGTTTGAATTAAATTTACGGTTGGGATTAGGGTTGGGATTAGAGTTAGGGGTGTGTCAGGGTTAAGGGTGTGGTTAGGGTAACCGTTGGGATTAGGGTTAGGGGTGTGTTTGGATTAGGGTTTCAGGTAGAATTTCCACTGTTCAGGCACATCAGGGGCTCTCCAAAAGCGACAATGCCTTCCGATCTCAATTTCAGTCAATTCTGCATTGAAAAAGTAAAACAGTGCTCCTTCCCTTCCGAGCTCTCCCGAGCGCCCAAACAGGGGTTTACCCCAACATAAGGGGTATCAGCATACTCGGGACTAATTGGACAACAACTTTTGGGGTCCAAGTTCTCTTGTTATCCTTAAGAAAATAAAAATTTGGGGGGCTAAAAATCATTTTTGTGGGAAAAAATATTTTTTATTTTCACGGCTCTGCGCTGTAAACTGTAGTGAAACACTTGGGGGTTCAAAGTTCTCACAACACATCTAGATAAGTTCCTTGGGAGGTCTAGCTTCCAATATGGGGTCACTTGTGGGGGGTTTGTACTGTTTGGGTACATCAGGGGCTCTGCAAATGCAACGTGACGCCTGCAGACCAATCCATCTAAGTCTGCATTCCAAATGGCGCTCCTTCCCTTCCGAGCTCTGCCATGCGCCCAAACAGTGGTTCCCCCCCACAAATGGGGTATCAACGTACTCAGGACAAATTGGACAACAACTTTTGGGGTCCAATTTATCCTGTTACCCTTGTGAAAATACAAAACTGGGGGCTAAAATATCATTTTTGTGAATAAAAAATAATTTTTATTTTCACGGCTCTGCGTTATAAACTGTAGTGAAACACTTGGGGGTTCAAAGCTCTCAAAACACATCTAGATAAGTTCCTTAGGGGGTCTACTTTCCAAAATGGTGTCACTTGTGGGGGGTTTCAATGTTTAGGCACATCAGGGGCTCTCCAAACGCAACATGGCGTCCCATCTCAATTCCAGTCAATTTTGCATTGAAAAGTAAAATGGCGCTCCTTTCCTTCCGAGCTCTGCCATGCGCCCAAACAGTGGTTTACCCCCACATATGGGGTATCATCGTACTCAGGACAAATTTTACAACAACTTTTGGGGTCCATTTTCTCCTGTTACCCTTGGTAAAATAAAACAAATTGGAGCTAAAATAAATTTTGTGTGAAAAAAAATTAAATGTTCATTTTTATTTAAACATTCCAAAAATTCCTGTGAAACACCTGAAGGGTTAATAAACTTCTTGAATGAGGTTTTAAGCACCTTGAGGGGTGCAGTTTTTAGAATGGTGTCACACTTGGGTATTTTCTATCTTATAGACCCCTCAAAATGACTTCAAATGAGATGTGGTCCCTAAAAAAAAAAATGGTGTTGTAAAAATTAGACATTTTTGGTCAACTTTTAACCCTTATAACTCCCTAACAAAAAAAAATTTTGGTTTCAAAATTGTGCTGATGTAAAGTAGACATGTGGAAAATGTTACTTATTAAGTATTTTGCGTGACATATCTCTGTGATTTAAGGGCATAAAAATTCAAAGTTGGAAATTTGCGAAATGTTCAAAATTTTCGCCAAATTTCCGTTTTTTTCACAAATAAACGCAAGTTATATCGAAGAAATTTTACCACTATCATGAAGTACAAAATGTTTCGCGAAACAATGTCAGAATCGCTAAGATCTGTTGAAGCATTCCAGAGTTATAACCTCATAAAGGGACAGTGGTCAGAATTATAAAAATTGGCCCGGTTATTAACGTGCAAACCACCCTCGGGGCTTAAGGGGTTAAAGATAGTATCCAAAACACATATATATGGACATATGTAGGGCTAACTACAAGATTCAATAAGAGAAAACTAAAATGTACAAAGGTAGTCATAAAGCCCAATTAAATATGTGAAAAAGTCTTTATTTAAACAGGTAAAAAAGCACAGCAGGAGTCAGTTGCACCAACAAGACAGCACACTAGACAAAGGCCAGTGTAAGCACATGAGGATTGATATAAAAATAAAATAGCACACCAGATAAAATCCAGCAGAACCCAGTGGTGCTGCCACAGTTTCATTTAGAGCTTCGGGTGGAAAGTTATGTTTCCATGGTTCTGGACAGAAAACCATGCTCTCAGATATGGGAGGAGAGAGGCTGCACAGCCCAGGGGTTGGCACAGAGTGTGGGAGGAGCAGCCTAGGGGATAATAGGCAGCTCCTCATTTTGGACTTAGTTTTTACTACCGGCAGGAGGCCCATTAGCTGTCGGGGTCAGAGAAGTAAGTAACAAAGATGTGGACCTGTGATTCATCAGCACCTTCCTGTGGTTACATGCTACATAACACAGTAATTCTAATCTATCTGTACCCTACCCTTGTACTACACTCCTGACTGTAGACTTGCATATTTGTTCATGTATGTATGTATGTATGTATGTATGTATGTATGTATGTATGTATGTATATGTATATATATATATATATATATTTATTTTCATTCAATCACTCACCTGTATCTCTCTAGTGCACCCATTCGGCGATTAATTCCAAAGTTAATCTTGGGCTGCTTTTTTATCTCGATTCACGAATCCCCACGTCCGAACGCTCGGTTGGTGTCATGATCTGGGATTGTTTGGCTGCCCCCGATTCTTTTCTGAAGATTTATTTATATCCCACTTCCGGTGTGGAACTTGCAGCCCTCTGGCGCCCCCCTTACCCTCAGCTCAGTCAAGGAACAGCACCTAGGATAATTAGTCGCCAGAAAGGCTGCCTGCTATGTACTGGCTATTAGGCTGATATAATTATTCCCAGCCGCAGCCAAGCAATACACTATAAAAAACCCGTTCCGTCACTGCCAGCGTTACCCACCAGCGCAGGACACTTCCGCTGCCACCAGCTCCTATTTCTTAATTAATAGCGGGTCAGGAGCCAACCTAATTAGTAGCGTAATTTACTTCAGAGGACGCATAAGCACGTTATAGAGCAAGGAGGAACGAAGCTAGTAATTTAGGCAGGGTTTACAAAAGTCTAAAAAGATATTATAAAATGAGACAAGTATCGTATGTACAGACAATTACAAATATCGTAGTTACTTACCGATAACGGCATTTCTCTGATCCCATGACGGCACCACGGAGAGAGGGATCCGCCCTCAGGGACAGGAAACCTACAGGTGAAAAAGGTGGTACCTCTCTCCCACATCAGTTGGTTTACAGAGCCTTAACAGAAAATCAGCTGTAACTTAAACGGTTATCAAAAAAAATTGAACTTTAGGCTTATCAGAGGCACCGCATGGCTAAGTATTAAAAACTAATTCTCGTGTGCACACCCACACGTGAAGGGAGGGAATGTACCGGTGCCATCATGGGATCAGAGAAATACCGTTATCGGTAAGTAACTACGACATTCTCTTCCCCCCATGATGGCACCTCGGAGAGAATTTCATAGAATGTACAATAGGGGGGGACCACTGCCTCTAGGACCCTTCTACCAAAAGTGACGTCTGAAGAAGAAGTCAGGTCTAGTCGGTAGTGTTTAAAAAATGTGGAGGGAGACGACCAAGTGGCCGCTCTACATATCTACTCAATTGATGCTCCTGCTCTATCTGCCCATGAGGTCGCCACCGATCTGGTTGAATGAGCTCTGACTCCCTCTGGAATGGCTTCATTACACGAAGAATACGAAAGGATGATGGCGTCCCTTATCCATCTCGCAAGTGTGGCCTTCGACGCTTTATGTCCTTTATTTGGACCCTGAAAGCACACAAACAGAGACCTATCCCTCCTACAGCACCTCGTGGCTGCTAGATATTGGACTAAGCATCTTTTAACGTCTAGTGTATGTAGGAGTTCTTCCTTTCTATTTCTGGGGTTTGGACAGAAAGAGGGCAGGGAGATTTCCTGAGATCTATGGAAACGTGACGCCACTTTCGGATGGGTCAGTCTTAAGGATTACTCTATCATCTAGTATCTGGGTTAGAGGTGAGTATGCTGATAGGGCCTGCATATCACTGATTCTGTGTGCTGACGTTAGTGCCACAAGAAGGGAGGTTTTGAGGGATATTATTTTTATAGAGGCTTGTGACAGAGGGTGAAAGGGTGCTTTAGTCAGTGCAGAGAGAACTAAATTTAGATCCAAGGGAGGTGTAGTATGGTGGACAACTGGTCTAGATCTACTCGAGGCCTTAATAAATCTCTTTATCCAGTGATATCCTACCAAGTCACAGTTGTAAAGGGCCCCTAGCGCTGCTACTTGGACCTTAAGTGTGCTTGTTGCTAAGCCTTTTTCTAGTCCCTTCTGAAGGAACTCTAGTACCTTTGAATTGGGATCTCCTCAGATAAATAGAATGTAAGTCCGCAAGGACAGGGTCCTCTCCCCTCTGTACCAGTCTGTCACTGTAAACTTGTTTACTGTAAACGATATTTATAACCCTGTATGCAACCCCTTTCTCATGTACAACACCATGGAATTAATGGTGCTATATAAATAAATAATAATAATAATAATAAACTGGCACCCGAAACAGATAAAAATCTCCTCCAAACCTTCCCATACGCTCCAGTAGTCACTGGTTTCCTACTTAACAGGAGAGTGAAAATTAGGTTTGAAGAGAATCCTCTCTTGGTTAGAAGCTCCCTTTCAAATTCCAGGCTGTCATATGCAAGTTCTTTACTTGTGGATGATTTACCGGCCCCTGATGTAGCAGGTTCGGAATATCTGGAAGAACCCAAGGGTCTGTTATGGACATTATCCATAGCCACTGAAACCATGCTCTTTTTGGCTAAAAGGGAGCTGTCATGATGACTCTCGCTCCGTCCTCCCGAATCTTCCTCAACACTAAGGGAATTAGCGCTATTGGGGGAAAAGCATAGGCTAGATGAAAATCCCAGGGAATTGAGAAAGCGTCTAGGGTCACTGAGCTCCCCCATGGGTCGAACGAACAGAAGGCACGAGTCTTCCGGTTTTGGCTGTTTGCAAATAAATCTATTCCTGGGAGAGCCCACAGCTCTACTATGTGGTTGAATACCGCCTGGTTCAATTCCCACTCTCCCTGCTTCAGCTGTGTTCGGCTTAAAAAAATATGCAGTTCGATTTTCCATCCCTTTGATGTGAAGGGCTGACAGTGAGGACAGACTGGCCTCTGCTAACAATAGGATGGATTTTGCCACCTCCATTAATGCCCGAGATCTCGTGCCCCCCTGGTGATTCAAGTATGCTACCACTACCCTGTTGTCCGAGAGCACCCTCATATGGTGGGAGTGGAGGGAGTGTAGGAAGTGGTTGAGTGCACATTTTACTGCCAGGAGTTCTTTCAGGTTTGAGGAACCAAGTTTTTCTTCCTCTGACCACAGCCTTTGAGCAATCTGATTGCCTAAATGAGCCCCCCAACCCCAAGGACTCACGTCGGTAGTCAGAGTTATACATGTTGGCCATACCCATGGAACACCCCTGGTAAGATTGTCTGGATAAACCCACCAAGATAGAGAACGTATTGTTTGTAAGGAGATTTTTAAGCGCTTTTCTAAATCCCCCTTTAAGCGAGATTCTGCTTCTAGTATCTCCCACTGGAGATCTCTGGTGTGACGCTGGGCCAATTGGACCGCTGGAAGACAGGCTGTCATCGATCCCAGTATGGACATCGCTTTGCGCAGAGTGACGACTGGGGACCGCCTCCGAGTTATAATGGTCGCTATCTTCCTCACTGGAACTTAACTCTGGGGATCTTTGTCTGGATTTACGCTTTCTTTTTACACTTTTAACACTTTTTAACGCATCCTCCACCTGGGTTTTAATTAACTTTTTAGGTCAGATGCGAATCTTGGGGACTCTTCACAAATGGTATTCTCTATGCATATAGCACAGAGCTTTTTTACCCACGTAGCGGATAGTTCTACAGAGCAGATCGGACATACCCTGTGCCTGGTTTTCGCTGTACACTTCTTCCCCTAAGACACAATAAACCCCATTTAGAAGATGAACATTCACGGAGGTCACTTACCCTCCTAATGTAAGGGGGATACCAGTTCTGGCATAGGAGTTGCTTCCTCGACTTGAACCGCTGTTGGTCTTCCAGATCCACCAGAGCTTCTGCTATGCTGGGATCCTGAGCTGCGATGCTGGGAAGAGGTGTCTTGCTGCTGTCGCCGCTGCTGGTGATGGCGCTGCTGCTGCTGGCGCTTTTATGGAGGGGACTGCAAAATTTCTTCTGCCGGTTGCTCCTTCTCACTCATGGCGAGACTTCTTTGAGCACCGGATATGTAATTTTGCTGCTTTTTTATCCATAATCCATATATCCATTTCCGGAGGCGACGCACGGCATCTCTGGGTAATTGATGCAGCGGCGCACCGCCCCGGAAATGACACCTGCACCCTCTGGGACTCCCCGAGATGCTTTGCGGTCAGCGCACGCGTTCAGTTTACCGGCGCCCGGCCTCCAGGAGTGAGCGTCGCCGGCGCGCTGCTGATGCCCCCATGTTGTGGCGCTCCTGTGGGTGACCCAGTCACCACCTCCCAGGCCAAAAGGCAGTCATTTAGATTTTTTAGGGAGAGGCAGACTGGTTCCTGCTTCACTGTCTCTCCCACGCACAGGGCCCGGCTGACCCCGGAATCGTGGCCTTCGGGGAGAAGAATCCACCATGTCCGAGGCAGGGCCCCCCGCTGCATGAAACCGCACCGATGCACCCCCGGCATCCCACGACGATCAGGTATGCTGTAGGTTCCCAGTCAGGGACAGGAAACCGAACTGATGTGGGAGAGAGGTACCGCCTTTTTTACCTGAGGGTTGATCCCTCTCTCCGTGGTGCTGTCATGGGGGAAAGAGAAAATAAAAGGGTTTAAAGATGAAAATAAACTTACAGTTCTTTCATATCATGGCTGACCATGCGGCTGGGAGGAGGGAAGCATATGTCCCAATGCATCACAGAGTGTCTCTCGGCTAGTTCCCTGGACAACGACTAGTGAAAAATGAGCTCCCACTCACTTATACCCATTGGTCGTGACATTACTGAGTGGGCAGAGCTATGGACTCCACTCCCCTTTCCAAAGAGACTCAAAACTTTATTAAAACTCATTCGTCCTAGCGTACACTGGGAACCTCATAGAGTGACGACAAACATATTGCATGTCTTCTCATCAGGTTAGCTGCCATTTAACTCTACACATGGGGCAGCTGGGTGACCTGGTTAAGTAGTAATCCGTTTCTCCATTTCTGCTAGGTGCTGCGCTTAGAAAACGCACTGGTGTGTAGCCCTATTGTTGCACATCACAAATATGTAACTTTCATATCTGTCACCACCTAGGGTTGAATTATTCATCATGAATAACTTTCGCACATCACAAAGGGCATGGCTGCAAACAAAAGAACTAGTTTTCTGCTAACCCCCACATTCTTGAGGGAGGGTGAACAGAGTCACACACTGGAGTTTCACGTTACAGCTGTATTGTCAGCATGAAGAGCTGGGAGGAAGGGGGGGTCAGAAAGCCCACAGAGTGTTTCTGTACTCAGCTCTAATGGATGTAGCAGAGCTCAGTGTGCGTGATAATAGACAATCAAATACATCATGTTCCTGACAGTTAGTTATTGAAAGCTACCCCGAGGTTGATTTCTGACCCGATATAATCCTGTTGTCGAATGGGGCTTATATCTAACGAGGAACTGGTGGCCGCATACCATACTGTGCTAGTGAGGAACTCTGACAGTGATGGCAGGGAGGTTTACATACATATCACCAGCCTCGACTGGTGATATATATCGCCCCTTACTGGGAGCTCCTTAATAACTCATACCTATAAGGGAAGCCTCTCTGACGACTATTTGCCCTCGGTGCAGTTCCCTTACTGACCTGAGGTAAGTGGTGGTGCCAGAGAGCCGATCCCTGCTGGGTCATTCTCTCCCTCCCCCGTCATTCTCTTCCTCCCCCAGAGGTGAGTGAAACTGACACACCCCTCCCACTGTACGATCCATCACAATATTGTTGTAAACTATGAGGATCCTTGGATGTTGGACTGAATGATTTTTGAGTGGCAAATAAGGGCACTGTGCCAGCGACTGTGACTGAGGTATTGTGAACTAGTTCTGATGAATCATTGTCCTTGGTGACTGTGCTGTGTGAACTCAAGAGAGGAAACGTCATGATAGGAGTAGTAGTCCTTTACCTAGCTAGTATATTCAGACCTAGGTTACATAGTTACATAGTTATTAAGGTTGAAGGAAGACTTTAAGTCCATCTAGTTCAACCCATAGCCTAACCTAACATGCCCTAACATGTTGATCCAGAGGAAGGCAAAAAAAAAACATGTGGCAAAGAGTAAGCTCCACATTGGGGAAAAAAATTCCTTCCCCACACCTCTTTTGTGCTAGATGTAATCTGTTTGACCTCAGAGGAGGTGGAGAAAGGTTTTGTAAGAAAATAACTTATTCTCCCATGACATGTTATTTTGACTACTGGAAGTAATTTCAATAACTATTGGTAGTATAGTTTTTGGATTGTTATTGTGTTGGCTATGTATCAAAGTTGCACGGACACACAGGGCTGGTTACCGGATGTTGATATTTCCTAGAAATTGTTCTCTTGTGAGAACAGTGGTTCTGTGAGCTGAAATCCTTTTAATTGCTAGCAAATTGACACTATGGTTAAGACACTATGGGACCATTCAGTTCTTCGGATAACTGCGGGTGTTGAAGTCATGAGGACTGGCAACTGCAAGGAAATATTCAACCTCAGAGATACCACCCTTGTCCATGCATGTGATATATTGGAAAGACTACGAAGGAATGGAAGAAGTGTGTTTGCAATTGGGAAGTGTGACGATTAGTGTTGAGCATTCCGATACCGCAGTTATCGGGTATCGGCCGATATTTGCGGTATCGGAATTCCGATACCGAGATCCGATACTTTTGTGATATCGGGAATCGGTATCGGGATCGATATTAATGTGTAAAATAAAGAATAAAAATAAAAAATATTGATATACTCACCTCTCCGACGCATCCTGGACCTTACCGATGTAACCGGCAGCTTCCGTTCCTAAGAATGAGCGCCTGAAAGACCTTAGATGACGTCGTGACTTGTGATTGGTCGCGTGGCGCTCACGCGACCAATCACAAGTCACGACGTCATCTAAGGTCTTTCAGGCGCTCATTCTTAGGAACAGAAGCTGCCGGTTACATCGGTAAGGACCAGGCTGCGTCGGAGAGGTGAGTATATCAATATTTTTATTTTTATTCTTTATTTTACACATTAATATGGATCCCAGGGCCTGAAGGAGAGTTTCCTCTCCTTCAGACCCTGGGAACCATACAGGATACCTTCCGATACTTGGTGTCCCATTGACTTGTATTGGTATCGGGTATCGGCGATATCCGATACTTTTCGGGTATCGGCCGATACTATCCGATAACGATACTTTCAAGTATCGGACCGTATCGCTCAACACTAGTGACGATATAGCATTTTATCTTCATTAACCAGACATCTATTTTCATCAAGCCAGAAAGAATAAACATATCTATATGATGACTTTTGAATTTGTTTGTTTCTTTCTGGTTGGTCAAGAAAACAGAATTTTGCTTGTGTAAGCCTGTAATATTGTTTTGGAAGTTGACATTTGCTCTAACATACTGTGCTCTTATCCTGGATGACTAGTGATGTTTTCTGATGTGCTAATGACACATTGTCCCTGCCAGCCAGTTTGTTGGCATTCAAATCAGAGGAGGAAAATCTATGCAAATCTATCTACCATATATACTCGAGTATAAGCCGACCCGAGTATAAGCCGACCCCCCTAATTTTGCCACAAAAAACTGGGAAAACTTATTGACTCGAGTATAAGCCTAGGGTGGAAAATGCAGCAGGTACCGGTGAATTTCAAAATTAGAAATAGATACTCCATACCATTCATTATGGCCCCATAGATGCTCCACATAAAGCTGTGCCATATATAATGCTCTGCATCGTTGCCCCATAGATACTCCACATAAAGCTGTGCCATATATACAATGCTCTGCACCGTTGCCCCATAGATAGCTGTGCCATATATATAATGCTCTGCACCGTTGCCCCATAGCTGTGCCATATAGTGCTCTGCACCATTGCCCCATAGCTGTGCCATATAGTGCTCTGCACCGTTGCCTCATAGCTGTGCCATATAGTGCTCTGCACCATTGCCCCATAGCTTTGCCATATAGTGCGCTGCACCGTTGCCTCATAGCTGTGCCATATAGTGCTCTGCACCGTTACCCCATAGCTGTGCCATATAGTGCTCTGCACCGTTACCCCATAGCTGTGCCATATAGTGCTCTGCACCATTGCCCCATAGCTTTGCCATATAGTGCGCTGCACCGTTGCCTCATAGCTGTGCCATATAGTGCTCTGCACCGTTGCCCCATAGCTGTGCCATATAGTGCTCTGCACCATTGCCCCATAGCTGTGCCATATAGTGCTCTGCACCATTGCCCCATAGCTTTGCCATATAGTGCGCTGCACCGTTGCCTCATAGCTGTGCCATATAGTGCTCTGCACCGTTGCCCCATAGATAGCTGTGCCATATAGTGCTCTGCACCGTTGCCCCATAGCTGTGCCATATAGTGCTCTGCACCGTTGCCCCATAGCTGTGCCATATAATGCTCTGCACCGTTGCCCCATAGCTGTGCCATATAGTGCTCTGCACCGTTGCCCCATAGCTGTGCCATATAATGCTCTGCACCGTTGCCCCATAGCTGTGCCATATAGTGCTCTGCACCGTTGCCCCATAGCTGTGCCATATAATGCTCTGCACCGTTGCCCCATAGCTGTGCCATATAGTGCTCTGCACCGTTGCCCCATAGCTGTGCCATATAGTGCTCTGCACCGTTGCCCCATAGCTGTGCCATATAGTGCTCTGCACCGTTGCCCCATAGCTGTGCCATATAGTGCTCTGCACCGTTGCCCCATAGCTGTGCCATATAGTGCTCTGCACCATTGCCCCATAGATGCTCCACATAAATCTGTGCTGCTGCTGCAATTAAAAAAAAAAAAAACACATACTCGCCTGTCTTGCTTGCAGCTCCTCGGCGCCATCTTCCCGGCGTCTCTCCGCACTGACTGATCAGGTAGAGGGCGGCGCGCACACTATATGCGTCATCGCGCCCTCTGACCTGCACAGTCAGTGCAGAGAGACGCCGGGAAGATGGCGCGACGCCCGGCGTGTGGAACGAGGACAGGTGAATATGTCATACTTACCTGCTCCCGGCGTCCCGCTCCTTCCCCCGGACAGCTGGTCTTCGGTGCCGCAGCCTCTTTCTCTATCAGCGGTCACCGGCACCGCTTCATTAGAGAAATGAATAGGCGGCTCCGCCCCTATGGGAGGTGGAGCAGCCTATTCATTTCTCTAATGAGCGGTCCCACGTGACCGCTCAGGGGAAGAGGCTGCGGCACCCAGAGACCGTGGGACGTGCAGGGGGGGCGCCAGGAGCCCCGGAAGCAGGTAAGTATATGACAGTGCTCACCCGCCGACCCCACCACCGATCATGACTCGAGTATAAGCCGAGAGGGGCACTTTCAGCCCAAAAATTTGGGCTGAAAATCTCGGCTTATACTCGAGTATATACGGTATATAATAGTCTAAGGGGTGCTTCCGTCTGTTTGTCTGTCTGTTTGTCTGTAACGGAAATCCCGCGTCGCTGATTGGTCACGGCCGGCCGTGACCAATCAGCGACAGGCTTAGTCCGGCCGCGAATTGGCTCCTCCCTACTCTCCTCAAGTCTGCGCACCCCTACTACTCCCCTCCAGTCAGTGCCAGTGTGTCGCCCCATCCCAGACCAACTTTTTACTATTGATGCTGCCTATGCAGCATCAATAGTAAAAAGATATAATGTTAAAAATAATTAAAAAAAATAAAAAATTGTTCTCACCTTCCGCCATCCACCGATGCGCGCGATGCTGCTGCCAGCTTCCGTTCCCAGTGATGCATTGCGAAATTACCCAGATGACTTAGCGGTCTCGCGAGACCGCTAAGTCATCTGAGTAATTTCGCAATGCATCACTGGGAACGGAAGCTGGCGGCAGAATCGCGCGCATGGGGATAGCTTCGGTGGACGCTGGAGGGGGAGTATATAATGGTGCCCACACTGCTATATACTACGTGGGCTGTTATATACTGCGTGGGCTGTGTTATATACTGCGTGGCCTGTGTTATATACTGCATGGGCTGTGATATGTATTACGTGGGCTGTGTTATATACTGCCTGGCTGCTATATACTACGTGGGCAGTGTTATAAACTGCGTGGGCTGTGTTATATACTACGTGGGCTGAACTATATATTACGTGGGCTGTGCTATATATTATGTAAGCTATGTTATATACTACGTGGCTGCTATATACTACTTGGCTGTCTGTGTTACGTGGGCTGTGCTATATACTATGTGGCTGCTATATACTATTTGGCTGATATATACTAGGTGGCTGTGCTATACACTACGTGGCTGTGCTATATACTACGTGGCTGTGCTATATACTACGTGGCTGTGCTATACACTCCCTGACAGAAGTTATGTCGCTCATCCATGTTATGTAAATTAAAGCTTATAACCTGACGTTATATTCATCCATTGGTTGTATAAATTATTCTTTTGAAAGCTGAAACCCTACGAAATGTGGTTTAGGTTAAGAAAATAAATTGGCATCAATGCAGAAATATTGATCAGTTAATGGACACAGAATGGTCAGATTTTGGCAAGACAAAAGTTTTGTCGCCTGGTCATATAATGCACCCAATCCTAGTTTTCATCCTCATCTGTGCTCAGTAAATGATCGGTTAATTAGTGTGTGTGTATAAAAAAAAAACCCAGCACCCCAGACCTTCACTTGAACTGCAACTTGAGCTCTGACAACATGCCAAAAATCCACCCTGCGACCAAAGCCTTGATTATCAATAGTCTGAAGACCAGATCCACTGCAGAAGCGGCTGGCACCTTTAATGTGTCTCAGCCTCAAGTTCAAAGAATTAAAAAAAGATTTGAAGAGACTGGAGATGTGTTTGACAAGCCCAGGTCCGGCAGACCCCGCAAGACAACTGCTCAGGAGGAACGTTTGTTGGTTAGAAAATCCAAAGCAAGCCCCTCTTCCACTGCTGCAGAGCTCCAAAAGGCCTGGTCACCTCAAGTCCGTGTCAACTAGAACAGTTTGTAGGATTCTGTCTCGAAATGGCCTCCATGGTCGAATCAGTGCCCAGAAGCCAGCACTAAACAAAAGGCAAATAAAAAACTGTGTGGCATTTGCAAAGTCCCACAGCCTGCTAAACAGATGGTCGCTGGAAAAGTGGCAGAAGGTGGATTTCTCTGATGAATCTTCAGTAAAATTACACCACAGCCGCCGCAAATACTGCAGGAGGCCTTCTGGAGCCCATATGGATCCAAAATACACCCAGAAAACAGTTAAATTTGGTGATGGAAAGATCATGGTCTGGGGTTACATTCAGTATTGGGGTGAGCGAAACATTTGCAAGGTGGAAGGCAATATCAATAGCCTAAAATATCAAGAAGCATTAGCTACCTCTTATATTCCAAATCATAAAAGGGGTCAAATTCTGAAGCAGGATGGTACACTTTCTACCTCCTAAAATTAAAATCTAAATTAAAAATGACTCAGCCCCTCCGACTGAATCAGCATGATTCAATTTCAATTAAGACCCAGGTTTTAATTTCACCTGATGTATCTTAATTTGTTGGGGACAGACGTGTTGCAGAAAATTGTAACATGCATAGAATTCACTCCAAATGGCCCCAAGTTGACTACCCCCTTATATGAAGGCATTCTGTGTACTCTCTTGTCCCTGAGACTTCCTACAGCCCTGGACAGTAGATGCTCAAATCTCCATTCCCTACCTGATTCGAGGACATACCCAGCCAGATGTGGGTGATACAGGATAAAGTCCAAGACCTCCAGACATTCCCCTTGTAATGGTTTGAGGATAGTTATGGTGTAGCCGCAACTAATACTATCCTATGACATATTTCACAGCTCCTGTGTCGTCCATGTATATGTGAGTAAAACACTAAGGTGGAACAATATAAGGTCACCAACATAGTATTTAAACCCAGATAGGGTATATTCAGTACAGAAAAACTGGGACCAAGGGCAGGAACATATAGGACCACTGCCTAAATTAATCAACAACCAAAGGAAAAAGAAGCAGCATAAAGTCCAGATAAATATGTAAACAAACTTTATTAACAATTTATTACAGGTTTAAAATGAGCAGAGGGAAGTGGTCCCCGTGCTGTACTCAGCACGCACCTACAGAAACAGGGGGTATGTGCCTGTAGTATATATATGCCCACATTATAGCCAAGGCTAGTATAGCAGAAAATTAAAGTGACTGTGCATAGGATTCAAAGAAGCCTGCATTGGACACACAGGTCCATAAGATTAGCTGACAAGCATATTTCATACTAAGTATATAATACTATACATACCAGGTAATGTGGAAACAAGTCACGGCGTGGATTGGCACTTCACCCCTGTATCCCCCGACGCACGTTTCGGCTATCGCCTTTCTGACCACAACCTACTGACATACTCTTCCCTCTCCTCTCCTAGAGCGCAACCCCCACTCCACAAACTCACTCACCCTCGCAGGAATTACAAACACCTCAATTTACAATCACTCTCTGAGTCCCTTCTACTTCTTACAGACATAGCTTCCCTTCATGACACAGACGCTGCTGCCACTTTTTATAACACCACAACAACAGCAACACTTGATTCAGCTGCCCCCCTCACACATAGCAAAACTCGTACAATCAAAAGACAGCCCTGGCTGACCAGCCTAACCAAAGAACTGAGACGGGCTTCCAGGGTCGCTGAGTGAAGATGGAAACCATCGAGCTCTACCGAACACACCTCTTCAACCTATCTTACAAATGGTGTCTTTCCCTCATCCTTCAAACATGCCTCACATCCATCCTCAAAAAGCCCTCCCTCGATCCATCCTCTGTGTCTAGCTATTGCCAAATATCTCTTCTCCCTTATGCCTCAAAACTACTGGAACAGCATGTCAATCTTGAACTGTCCTCCCACCTCTCCTCCTGCTCCCTCTTTGACCAGTTACAATCTGGCTTCCGAATGCATCACTCCACTGAAACTGCTTTAACCAATGTCACCTATGACCTACTATCTGCCAAGAGCAAGCGACACTGCTCTGTCCTCCTTCTCCTGGACCCATCTTCTGCCTTTGACACTGTGGACCATTCTCCTTGGCCTTACAGACTTGGCCCTATCCTGGATCTCGTCGTATCTAACAGACCGAACATTCAGTGTCTCCCTCTCCCACACCACCTCCTCACCTCTCATCGGTGTTCCTCAAGGCTCAGCTCTAGGACCCCTACTCTTCTCCATCTACACCTTTGGCCTGGGACAGCTCATAGGATCCCACGGTTTACAGTATCATCTCTACGCCGATGACATGCAGATCTACCTATCCGGACCTTACTTCACCTCCTTACTCACCAAAATCCCACAATGTCTGTCTGCTATCTCAGCCTTCTTTTCTGCTCGCTTTCTAAAACTGAACATGGACAAAACAGAATTCATCATCTTCCCCCATCTTACTCTACCCCTCCACCAGACCTATCCATCAATGTCAATGGCTGCTCACTTTCTCCAGTCCCACACACACGGTGCCTCGGGGTGATCCTCAACTCTGCCCTCTTTCAAGCCACATATCCAAGCCCTTGCCTCCTCCTGCCGACTCAAATTGAAAAACATTTCCCGGATCCGCGTATTCCTTGAACATGACACCACAAAAACACTAGTGCACGCCCTTATCTCCCGCCTTGACTACTGCATCCTCTCTCTGGCCTCCCCTCTAGCACCACTCCAATCCATCCTACACTCTGCTGCCCGACTAATCTACCTGTCTCCCAGCTATTCCCCAGCCTCTCCCCTATGCCAAGCCCTTCACTTGCTTCCTATTGTTCAGAGACTCCAGTTCAAAACCCTTACTATGACATACAAAGCCATCCACAACCAGTCTCCTCCATACATCTGTGACATGGTCTCCTGGTACTTACCTACACGCAACCTCTCGATCCTCTCAAGATCTCCTTCTCTACTCCCCTCTTATCTCTTCTCCCCACAACCGCATCCAATACTTCTCCCGTGCTTCCCCCATACTCTGGAACTTTCAACCCCAACACATTAGACTCTCGCCTACTACGAAAACCTTTAAAAAGAACCTGAAGACCCATCTCTTCCGACAAGCCTACAGCCTGCAGTGATCCTCAATATACTGAACCGCGGCACAACCAGCTCTACCCTCTCCTAGTGTATCCTCACCCATCCCCTGTAGCCTGTGAGCCCTCGTGGGCATGGTTCTCTCTCCATCTGTACCGGATAGTGCCTTGTTTTTGCTCATGTTTATTGTACTTGTCTATACTTTCAGTTGTAAAGCACCATGGAATAAATGGCACTATAAAAATGTATAATAATAACAATCCTATCATTCAATGTACACCATTCATAAAGCTGACTGAGGCATATTAAAACATAATCCTAAGCCTCCCCAACATGTTTCACAATATAAACTAACATTAGGGGATTGAGGCTATACTGAACCAGCAAATGGGTTACCAGACCTTTTAAAGGTCTGTAAATACTTATGAATTCAGCAAACAGATAATCTAGCGGTATCCAATGACATATACCAACTCATGCAAATTTTAACAATTTATATTCTGTAATTAGTAGTATGAATAAAAGTTAAATTTTATGGTCTTTAGTTAGATTTTTTTTTGCCTAACACAATTTGTATATGCTTTAAAGGGTAGCACGTGACTTTGGCGCCATTTGGCAGAGCTGTAATTTTCTGGCACCTCCTGGCAAACCTATCAGGCGGTACAGCAGCTACTCACAGCACTCACCCTTCCCTGAAGGGCAGCTATCGGCGAGCACACATTGGATCAATACTGGCAAACATGTGGAACCTTTAGGCTATGTGCACACGTTGCGGATTTGTTGCGGATCCGAAGCATTTTTTATGCGCAGAATTGCACCAAATCAGCAAAGGAGTGCTCAAGCAATGTTAATCATTGAGAATCCAGAATTGGTGTTTACATGCTGCAGAAAATTCCACACTGATTCGTGGCGTTTTATTTTCCACATGTCAATTCTTTTTATGGATCTGCAGCGTTTCTGAACCCATTGACTTAATTTGAGTCAGTCAAATCCGCAGCTAAACTGCAGGTGTAAAAAGGTCTGTGGATTAGCGTGCCAAAAATGCTGCAGAAAGGAAGGAGGAAGAGTGTGTGGGTGGAGACTGTGTGGGTGGAGGAGACTGTGGGGGCGGAGACTGTGTGTGTGGGGAGAATATGTGCAGTTCCATCTGGGGGCGTCTTTGTTCTTTGTGTGTTTGCGGGCAACTGTGTGTGTGGGTGTCTGTGTGTGTAGCCAGGCATCGTCTAATGGGACTACTACTCCCATCTGGCTATGTCTGCTGTCACAGATATAAGCAAAAGCATGAGCCGATGATGGGACAGTAGTCCCATCATCTGGCGACTGTGTTCAATAGTAAAACAAAAAAAACATTCACACTCACCAAACACCTAATCCCCGATGCCCGCATCTCCTGCAACAAAAATAAAATAATAAACCAACATTTACTTACCTTTCCGCCGTAGTCCATTTATTAACGAGTGTCCCATGACAATCTCATGTGTATTACAGTCACATCAGGAGATGTCACTGCTCTACCCGGCTTCCGGCGATACACTGACAGGAGGTAATCCTCCCGCAGTTTATCACTGCGCCACCGTGAGAGTTCACCGGAGTTCATCAGCTGATCAGCTCTGGTTCTCACTTGCGGCACCGCTGCAAGAGAAAATTCTCACGCAGCGGTGCCATAAGTGAGAGCACAAACTCTGGTTAACTCTCAGTGATACACTGCAGGAGCGATTAGCTCTGGTCAGTGTATCACCGGAGGCCAGGTAGAGCGGTCACATCTCCTGATGTGATTGTTCTACACATGAGATCGTCTTGAAACACTCGGTAAATGGACTACGGCAGACACGGAGTATTTATGTTGGTTTATTATTTTATTTTTATTGCAGGACATCGAGGGATTCGGGGATTAAGCGATGCAGTTAATATGGTAAATTAAGATTCAATAAAGGAGTCTGTGTGATTATTTCAATAAAAAGACTTTATTCTGGCTGTGTATTTATTTTCCATATAACTATAAGATTAGTAATGCATAGGTGTCTTATTGAGGCTTCTCCATTACTAAGCCGGGGGTTTGATATCACCGGACAATACAAAGGTGACATCAACCCCACAAATATTACCCCACTTGCAACCACAACAAGGCAACTGAGGCTAAGCGCCAGAATTGGCGCATCTAAAAGATGCGCCATTTCTGGGGTGGCAGAGAGCGGATGTTTTTAACCTGGGGGGGTGTCAATACACAGTACAGACCAAAAGTTTGGACACACCCTCTCATTTAAAGAGACACTCGAGTAACAAGCATATTTGCTCATCACTACTCAATACACATCTAGATAAGTTCCCTAAGGGGTCTAGTTTCCAAAATGGTGTCACTTGTTGGGGGTTTCCACTTTTTAGGCACATCAGTGGCTCTCCGAAGATGAAATGGCGTCCACTAAATATTCCAGCAAATTTTACATTCAAAAAGTGAAATGGCGCTCCTTCCCTTCCAAAGCTCTGCCGTGAGCCCAAACAGTAGATTTCCCCCACATATGGGGTATCGGCATGCTCAGGAGTAATTGCAAAACAAATTGTATGGTCCATTCTCTCCTGTCACCCTTGTGAAAGTAAAATTAAAAATAGGTCTAAAGGAAAATTTTTGTGAAAGAAAAGTAAATGTTTATTTTTTTCCTTCCACATTCCCAAAATTCCTGTGAAGCACCTGAAGGGTTAATAAACTTCTTGAATGAGGTACTGAGTACCTTGAGGGGTGCAGTTTTTAGAATGGTGTCAATTTTTGGTATTTTCTGTCATATAGGCCCCTCAAAGTCACTTCAAATGTGAGGTGATCCTTAAAAAAATAGTTTAGTAAATTTTGCTGGAAAAATTAGAAATTGCTGGTCAACTTTTAACCCTTACAACTTCCTAACAAAAAAATATATATATTTCCAAAATTGTGCTGATGTAAAGTAGACATGTGGGAAATGTTATTTATTAACTATTTTGTGATATGACTCTCTGATTTAAGGGCATAAAAATTAAACGTTTGAAAATTGCTAAATTGTCGCCAAATTTCCAATTTTTCTAACAAATAAACGCAAGTCATATCAAATAAATTTTACCACTAACATTAAGTACAATATGCCACAAGAAAATATCAGAATCACCGGGATCTGTTGAAGCGTTCTAGACTTATGACCTCAAAGTGACAGTGGTCAGAATTGAAAAAATTGGCCTGGTCACGAAGGCAAAAACAGGCTGTGGTGTGAAAGGGTAAATCCCAATTCTCTACATTTTTTTTTTTAAACGTGGAAGGCTTGCTGCATGCCCCATTTGTTGCAATTCACAGTGGCAGCTCCCCATAGACTTTAATGGAGAAATGGAGAGAAAAAAGATATCTGATTACTTTTTCTGTCAACTGTTAAAGAAAATTGTAATCACCTTCTTTAAAAAGGAACCTGTCTCAGCAGGTTTTCCCAATATAGTGCAGCCTTCACCTTTAAAGCCTCAGTTACAGCATTCTACTATGCTGTGTACAGTGAGGTCCAAATTATTGAGAACATTGGATTTAATCGTCAAAAAGATGTCAGTTTTTTTGCTTTTCAAATAAACTCATGGATGGTATTGTGTGTTGGAGCTCTTTTGATCGCTGAAATCAATGTCAAAACACCTGTGAAATACAATAGAGAAAAACATACTGGCACCACCACTAGGGTGAAAACTGCTGCTCGGATAAAAACAGGCCCCTGTAAACAGTCTCAGATTAAATTAATCCTAAAATGTATATACCGTGCACTTAAGTGCACATAAGGCTAAAAATGGATACACTGACCATAATTAATAGACAAGTACCATATATACTCAAGTATTAGCCGAGATTTTCAGCGCATTTTTTGGGCTGAAAGTCCCCCTCTCGGCTTATACTCGAGTCATACCCAGGGGTCGGCAGGGGAGGGGGAGCGAGGGCTGTCTAATTATACTCACCTACTCCTGGTGCGGTCCCTGCAGGTCCCTGGCTTCCCCGGTGTCGGCAGCTTCTTCCTGTACTGAGCGGTCACATGGTATTGCTCATTACAGTAATGAATATGCGGCTCCACCTCCCATAGGGGTGGAGCAGCATATTCATTACTGTAATGAGCGGTAACGGTGACCGCTCAGTACAGGGAGAAGCTGCGGTGCCGGGGAAGCCAGGGACCTGCAGGGACACAGCGCCAGGAGCAGGTGAGTATAACGGGGAGGGGAGCGCTGCGCGATATTCACCTGCTCCTCGTTCCGGCGCCGCTCCATCTTCAGCGTCTTCTGCAGTGACGCTCAGGTCAGAGGGCGCGGTGACGTGGTTAGTGCACGCCCTCTGCCTAAACATCACTGCAGAAGACACTGAAGATGGAGCGGCGCCAGAACGAAGTCAGGTGAATATTGAAAGTGCCGGGGGCCTGAGTGACGGAGAGGTGAGTATATGATTTTTTTTTTTATCGCAGCAACAGCAAATGGGGCAAGTGTCTGTATGGAGCATCATATGGGGACATAACGTTTGTGCAGCACTATATGGGGAAAGTGTCTGTATGGGGCCATAACGTTTGTGCAGCACTATATGGTGCAGGTGTCTGTATGGAGCATCATATGGGGCCATAACGTTTGTGCAGCACTATATGGGGCAAATGTCTGTATGTAACATAGTAACATAGTTATTAAGGTTGAATGAAGACTTTAAGTCCATCTAGTTCAACCCATAGCCTAACCTAACATGCCCTGTATATATACTCTGTAACATTATATTTTTCAAGAAAGGTATCCAGTCTCCTCTTAAATTTAAGTAATGAATCACTCATTACAACATCATACGGCAGAGAGTTCCACAGTCTCCCTGCTCTTACAGTAAAGAATCCACGTCTGTTATTATGCTTAAGCTTTTTTTCCTCCAGACGTAGAGGATGCCCCCTTGTCCCTGTCTCAGGTCTATGATTAAAAAGATCATCAGAAAGGTCCTTGTACTGTCCCCTCATATATTTATACATTAAAATAAGATCACTCCTTAGTCTGCGTTTTTCCCAACTAAATAGCCCCAAGTGTAATAACCTGTCTTGGTATAGCAGACCCCCCGGTCCTCTAATAACCTTGGTCGCTCTTCTCTGCACCCGCTCTAGTTCAGCTATGTCTTTCTTATACACCAGAGACCAGAACTGTGCACAGTATTCTAAGTGTGGTCAAACTAGTGACTTGAATAGAGGTAAAATTATGTTCTCCTCATGAGCATCTATGCCTCTTTTAATGCATCCCATTATTTTATTTGCCTTTGTAGCAGCTGCCTGACACTGGCCACTGAATATGAGTTTGTCATCCACCCATACTCCCAGGTCTTTTTCATTGACGGTTTTGCCCAGAGTTTTAGAATTAAGCACATAGTTATACATCTTATTACTTCTACCCAAGTGCATGACCTTACATTTATCCCCATTAAAGCTCATTTGCCATTTATCAGCCCAAGCTTCTAGTTTACATAAATCATCCTGTAATATAAAATTGTCCTCCTCTGTATCGATTACCCTGCAGAGTTTATCTACAAATATTGAAATTCTGTTCTGAATGCCCCCTACAAGGTCAATAATAAATATGTTAAAAAGAAGAGGGCCCAATACTGACCCCTGTGGTACCCCACTGCTAACCGCGAGCCAGACCGAGTGTGCTCCATTAATAACCACCCTTTGTTTCCTATCTCTGAGCCAGCTCTCAACCCACTTACACATATTTTCCCCTATCCCCATTATTGTCATTTTATGTATCAACCTTTTGTGAGGCACCGTATCAAAAGCTTTTGAAAAGTCCATATACACTACGTCCACTGGGTTCCCTTGGTCCAGTCCGGAACTTACCTCTTCATAGAAATTGATCAAATTAGTCTGACAGGAACGGTCCCTAGTAAACCCGAGCTGATACTGGGTCATGAGGTTATTCTTCTTCAGATACTCCAGTATAGCATCCCTTAGAATGCCCTCCAGGATTTTACCCACAGTAGAGGTTAAGCTTACTGGCCTATAATTACCGAGTTCAGTTTTTGTCCCCTTTTTGAATATTGGCACCACATTTGCTATACGCCAGTCCTGTGGTACAGACCCTGTTATTATGGAGTCTTTAAAGATTAAAAATAATGGTCTATCAATGACTGTACTTAATTCCTGCAGTACTCGGGGGTGTATCCCATCCGGGCCCGGAGATTTGTCAATTTTAGTGATTTTTAGACAACACCGTACTTCCTGCTGGGTTAAGGAGCTGACACTTAGGCTGCTTTCACACTAGTGTCGGTACGGGGCCGTCGCGCTGCGTCGGCCCGACGTACCAACGCATACTGTGAAAAAAATGCCCGACGTGGGCAGCGGAAGCAGTCTTACGACGCTTCCGCTGCCCCATTGTAAGGTCCGGGAAGGAGGGGGCGGAGTTTCAGCCGCGCATGTGGGGTCGAAAATGGCGGACTTGACGCACAAAAAAAGTTACATGTACCGTTTTTTTGTGGCGGCGGTCCGCCAAAACACGACGCAACCATCACACGACGGTTGCGACGTGTGGCAATACATCGCAATGCGTCGGTAATGTTAGTCTATGGGGAAAAAAACGCATCCTGCAGACAACTTTGCAGAATGCGTTTTTTTCTCCTGAACGACGCATTGCAACGTATTGCAAACGACGCTAGTGTGAAAGTAGCCATAATGGGGAATTTTTGTTATCACTGATCATATTGTCTGCCATGGGATTTTCTTTTGTAAATACTGATGAAAAAGAGTCATTTAGCAGATAGGCCTTTTCCTCATCCACCATTTCACCCAGACTATTTTTAAGGGGGCCAACACTATCATTTTTTAGTTTCTTACTATTTATGTAGTTAAAGAATATTTTGGGATTATTTTTACTCTCTCTGGCAATGAGTCTCTCTGTCTCAATTCTTGCTGCCTTGATTTGCTTTTTACAGAATTTATTTAATTTTCTGTATTTATTTAATGCCTCCTCACTACCTACTTCCTTTAATTCTCTAAATGCTTTCTTTTTGTCACTTATTGCGCCCCTTACAGCTCTATTTAGCCATATTGGTTTCCTCCTACTTCTAGTATGTTTATTCCCATACGGTATATACTGTGCACAGGTCCTATCCAGGATGCTAATAAACGTCTCCCATTTTCTTTGTGTATTTTTGTGTCTCAGGATATCGTCCCAGTTAATTGCACCAAGATCATCTCTCATCCATTGGAAATTTGCCCTCCTGAAGTTTAGTGTCCTTGTCACCCCCCTACTACACATCTTATTAAAGGATACACGAAAACTTATTATTTTGTGATCACTGTTCCCCAAGTGACCGCCAACCCTTATATTTGCTATGCGGTCTGGCCTGTTGGTTAATATTAGGTCTAGCAGTGCCCCCCTCCTTGTTGGGTCCTGAACCAGTTGTGAAAGGTAATTGTCTCTCATAGTTGTCAAAAACCGATTACCTTTGCTGGAACTGCAGGTTTCTGTTCCCCAATCTATTTCAGGGTAGTTGAAGTCCCCCATAATAATGACTTCTCCTTGAGTCGCAGCTTCATCTATTTGCTTTATGAGGATATTCTCAATTGCTTCCATTATTTTTGGAGATTTATAACAAACCCCTATCAGTAATTTATTATTTTTTTTCCCCTCAACCTTATCTCCACCCACAGGGACTCTACATTTTCATTAAATTCACCTATATTATCACGCAGGATGGGTTTTAAGGTCGATTTTACAAACAGACACACCCCACCCCCTCGCTTATCTGTACGGTCATTTCTGAAAAGGCTATAGCCCTGCAAGTTAACAGCCCAGTCATGGCTCTCATCCAGCCACGTCTCAGATATCCCCACCATGTCATAATTATGCTCCAACAACATTAGTTCTAATTCGTCCATTTTGCTGGCGAGGCTTCTGGCATTAGTATACATGCACTTTATGTATCTCTCTGTACCTCTATTCTTACTTAAATTATTAACTGTTCTAACCCGACCCCCCATGCCACCGCCACCCCCATGCCACCTTATTTGTGCCCAGGTCACTATTTGCACTATCTTCCCCTCCTATAAATTGAATACCCTCCCCCCCAATCCCTAGTTTAAACACTCCTCCAACCTTCTAGCCATTTTCTCCCCCAGCACAGCTGCACCTTCCCCATTGAGGTGCAGCCCGTCCCTAGCGTAGAGCCTGTAGCCCACTGAGAAGTCGGCCCAGTTCTGAAGGAACCCAAACCCCTCCTTCCTACACCAATTCTTGAGCCACTTATTAACCTCCCTAATCTCCCGTTGCGTCTCTGGTGTTGCACGTGGTACAGGCAGTATTTCGGAAAATACCACGTTGGAGGTCCTTGCTTTCAGCTTGCAGCCTAATTCCCTGAAATCATCTTTAAGGACCTTCCACCTACCTCTAACTTTGTCATTTGTGCCAATGTGCACCATGACCGCTGGGTCCTCACCAGCCCCTGCAAGTAATCTGTCCACCCGATCAGCGATGTGTCGGACTCGAGTGCCAGGTAGGCAGCACACCGTTCGACAATCCCTGTCTTTGTGACAGATTGCCCTATCTGTTCCCCTAATAATTGAGTCCCCCCTCTACCAGCACCTGTCTGGCCTGCCCTGCTCTCCTATTTCCCTCCTTACTGTAGCAGTCACTCCTCTGGCTTTCAGAGGACATGCCTTGCTGCAGCAGTGCTACCCCTGTACTGGCACCCCCCTCATCTGCCAACTTAGCGAACTTATTGGGGTGTGCCAGATCAGGACTAGCCTCCCTGGCACTCTTCCCTCTACCCCGCTTTCTGAGTGTCACCCAGCTTGCTCCTCCACTGTCCTGCAGCTCCATCCTACCATTCCCCCCTCACCTATCCCATTGAGCGTCTGCTCTGTGAGCAGAAGACTCCTCTCCATATTGTCTATGGATCTGAGTGTTGCCAACTGCACATTTAGATTCAGAATCTGGGTTTCCAAATGCACAATGTGCTCACATCTCGCACAGCTGTATGCACCCTCAATCGGCTGCTCAAGGATTGCATACATGTGGCAAGATGTGCACTGGATGGCATTAACAATAGTGGAGCACATTTCCTAATGGAGATTGCAGCAGACAAACGTTAAATAAAAAAAAAAACTAACGCAAAGTATTAATAAAATACAGATAACAATTCAGTAATTCTTCCCTTGGAAACTCCCTGAATCCAAAGTCACTGAATCACAAGTCACACTTACCGCCGTCCACACTTACGCTCAGGTCACACTCAGCTCGCTCACACTCGCTAAGCTGAAGATTTAAAGATTTTTTTTTTCTTTTTCCCCTCAGCAGCAATACACCTTGCTGTTCAATGCACTTCCAAAAAAAAGGAGCATCATATGGAGCATCATATGGGGCCATAACGTTTGAGCAGCATTATATGGGGCAAGTGTCTGTATGGAGCATTTTATGGGGCCATAATCAATGTTTGTGCAGCACTATATGGGGGCAAATGTCTGTATGGAGCATGTAATTGGGCCATAATAAACGTTTGTGCAGCACTATATGGGGCAAGTGTCTGTATGGAGTATCTTATGGGGCCATAACGTTTGTGCAGCATTATATGGAGCAAATATCTGTATGGAGTATCTTATGGGGCTATAACGTTTGTGCAGCATTATATGGGGCAAATATCTTTATGGAGCATCTTATGGGGCCATAATCAACATTTGTGCAGCATTATATTGGGCAAATGTGTCTATGGAGCATCTTATGGGCCATTATTAACCTTAATGCAGGATTATATGGGGCTCCTGATTCAATATGGATATTCAAAAACACTTAACCTACTGATGTCTCAATTAATTTTACTTTTATTGGTATCTATTTTTACTTTTGACATTTACCGGTAGCTGCTGCATTTTCCACCCTAGGCTTATACTCGAGTCATTAAGTTTTCCCAGTTTTTTGTGGCAAAATTAGGGGGGTCGGCTTTTACTCAGGTCGGCTTATACTCGAGTATATACGGTAAACAACAATAACATTGGTTTCCCCAATTGCACACCCCTATTAGGCTTTGATAAATCCCCCACTGGTGTGGTAAGGGCGAACTGGAACCAACTTTTGTACTTCACTTCTGTTTCGAGCATTCTGACCACCAGGTAACTGACTTCCTGTTCAGTATGATGTCACACACTGGGACTCCTGTCTCTAAATTCCAAACTCAATGAGCTGCAAGCTAACACCGGAGGGAGCGCTGTCCACCTGCATCAAGATTTTTCCTTAACTCTTGAATAGAGATGGGTGGACACCTGGATGTTTGTGTCCGGCAGGTTCGGCCGAAGAGTCACAGAACATGACCTGGACCCGAACACAGACCACATGCACATGAATGGGGGCCCGAATATCCAGTGTGTGCCACGCTGTCATATGCATGACAGTGCAGCAAACACTACTTCTGTTCGGATCATTACCGCCGGTCAGACAGCCACGGTTCCCAGGCTGATCATCGTACCATGAAGAGATTTGTAGCTGATACAGAGCACTGACGGATTTGTGCGGATAAAGGCATAATGAGGAAGACTTCTGCTAGACAAATTCATAGGACTAAGAGAGCAGCTGCTAGAATAACAAAGCAGCCAACAGATATTTGAAGCTGCTGGTGCCTCTGGAGGCCTAAACCTACTATTTGGTCACTTCTAAACAGTGCTCAAAGGCAGAAACGGTTGTTGTGGGCCTAGACACAAATATATATATATATATATATATATATATATATATATATATATCTCACATATACATACACACATATATATATATATGCAATGGGCATAAAATGAGAGAAACTGGTGTACAGCCTCTGACCTCAACACTATTGAGAACATTTAGAGTATCCTGCAGCAAAAGATCTATGAGGGTGGTAGGCAATTTAACATCCAAACAGCAGCTCTGGGAAGCTATTCTAACATACTGCAAAGAAAATCAAGCAGAAACTCTCCAAAAACTCACAAGTTCAATGGATGCAAGAATTGTGAAGGTGATATCAACGAAGGGTTCTTATGTTAACACGTAACTTGGCCTGTTAGGATGTCTTTAGCTGAAAAAGCTTTTGATTTCAGTAAATGAGATCTCTTATTGCTACAAATTCAAAAAAATGACGGTTTTCAGTTATTTACAACCTAAAAAATGTTTGGGTACTTTGTTGTGCATAATAATTTAGAACAGTGCATAAAAAAATGTAGCTTTGAAAAGAAAATACTGTTTTCATTGGGAGATTTGTCCAAATAAAATCCGATTTATACTCTTAGGGTATGTGCACACGCTGCGGATTACGCTGCGGATTTCGCTGCGGAACCGCAGCGTTTCCACAGCGGTTTCCCATGAGTTTACAGTACAATGTAAACCTATGGGAAACGAAATCCGCAGTGCACATGCTGTGGAAAAAAATGCGCAGCGGTTTATTTTCCGCAGCATGTCAATTGTTTGTGCAGATTCCGCTGCGGGTTTCCACTTGCTCCAATAGAAATCTGCAGGTGAAAACCCGCAGAGAAAACCGCAATAAATCCGCAGTAAAAACCGCAGCGGTTTTGCACTGCAGATTTATCAAATCCGCTGCGGAAAATTCCGCAGCGGAATCCGCAACGTGGGCACATGGCCTTAATGTTTGATGATGATTTGGACATTATACTGACTCATTTGCATTGACGGTTTAGAGAAAAATGGCAGTTGAACAATATTTATGAATGTGGTATAAGTCCTCTAATTAACTCTGCAGATCCCAAAAATGACCTTTTATTAAACCCCCAAACGGTACAGTCTGTTCCGATGAGCGTCTCTGGTCTGGATCTGAGGCCTCCTCTCTTCCTACAATCGCATTTGTGCAACTTGCTTCACATGTATGTTGTGTCCTTCGTCATCCACACAGGTTCTCCCAATCATGCCCCTGTGCCCAACCGCATCAAGCTGTCTTGCCGAGGCAGTGCGCATGCGCCGACTTTACCCCTGCATAACATTACTGTGTGGATGACACAGGACACATCATCCACATGAAAATTAGGAGAATGGCAGTTGTGGAAAGAGAGGAGATGCTGGATCAAGATCAAAAGACACCCACCATACTGGACTGCACTGTTAGTATAATAAAGGGTATTTTGGTGGTCTGCAGAGTGGACTGGAGACTTACATACATCATTCCAGAATACTGCAAAAGAGACCTTAAAGGAGATGGCTGTACCCTACATTGGGAAAACCTGGTGACCTTTAAGATGAACTGCAATCATAGGAAAACTATGGCCTGGATTCATTAAAGCTATTACGCCAGATTTCTGGTGCATAACACTTTATAAAGTTGCTAATTTTTTTTGTTTGTGCAACACGGAGTTACTTAAACATTGAGACTTTTGCTGTTTTCACACCAGTTTCAGCCAGCGTGAATATGCCAGCTCGTCTCATTCATAATCAGATGTAGTGGACCTATGTAGCCTCCCCATTCCTGTGCAGCTTATGGGCTATTGTCATTTTTGCTTTATATGAATCTATGAAATGAGACCAATAGATTTCTTCTCTGTATCATTGGACCCCTTTTTCGGTGTTCATTTTTTCTGTATTAATTTTTCATTAGTTAGTATTAATACTGTTTTATTCTTACAGAACAGACGTACCTTGAAAAAGGCGACAATACACCGAAACGTAGAGTTGTACATGTCTGTATTCTTTTGGGTCTGTCATTTGAAATAATTGATTTTTTGCATCAATAAAATTTGAGAAGTTGAGTGCCAGAAATTACCACTTTTTTGTAGTGTACGTCACTCTGAAATCAAGCCTGATTCATTACGGGGCTTGCATGGTGGGGACATATGATTCAGGAACGCTCTGTCAATAGCTGCCCAAGGGCCACGGTGATAGATATAGCATTTGTAGTTTACCTTTGATACGCTTACTCTCCAGGCTTTCTAAAACTGGACCTTTTCGTTTTGTAGTTTGCAACAACTGTGTAGAAACAGAAGGACGACTGTCTTTCACATTGGCTCCTTTAAGTTCTGCAACTTTCTTAAGAAAAACAAAAAATATATTTATAATAAACACTTACTTAAAGAATAGCTTGTAGAGAAAATATATTTGTCAAATATTGGGGAACATAGAAACATTGGATAGTCTGCTGCCACCTGGAGGCTTACACTAACATTGCAATTAATTAAAATTGGCTGCTCTCTAGCAGACTATACCCTGTCTGTTAGGAGCCATACGTCCTCAGTTTTGTGAGAATGAATTAAGAAGAGAAAAAAAAAAAAATTAATGAGCTTCCCAGGAAGAAAACTTCATTTTAACCCCTTCACCCCCAAGGCTGGTTTGCACGTTAAGGACCATGCCAATTTTTACAATTCTGACCAGTCCCTTTATGAGGTAATAACTCTGCAACGCTTCAATGGATCCTGATTAGTGATCAGACAGCACTAAAATGCTTGGGTGCTCATTGCTCAGGTTGAGCAGATTGGAATACTCAGGTACTCGACCCAAACAACGAGCCCAATGTAAGTCTATTTTTACCATCGATCCCCCCCAGGGGTCCTTTTAAGGTCGAAAAACATCTGAAAATGATGGAAGCACTGCAGAAATGACACAGGAACATCATGGGGACCGCCCCTGGAAGCATTTCTGACTCCAAGGTCACAGCTGTAAGCAATGTTGTCAGAGTTTCACGGCATTTTTACAGGTGCACCAAAAAACATACAAAACCGAAACCAAAATGGATTTTGCTGGGAAACATATTAAAGGTACATCCTTTCCAGGGTAATGACTTGTATATAAGGCAAAATAATGACCGTATTTTTTCGGACTATAAGATGCACCGTACCATAAGACGCACCCCAAATTTGGGGTGAAAATTGCAGAAAAAAAGATTTTTTTATAAGATGGGGGTCCATCTTATTGTCCGAATTTAAGATCTCTTACCTGAGGGCAGGCAGTGGCAGAGCAGGGTCATAGGAGGCATGGTGTCAGCAGAGGTGCAGTGATGCTGAGGCGCGGTGGGCGGTACGGCGTGCACCTGAGCAGGGTCCCTTCCTGCTTAGGTCGGCGACGCCATGGCCTGGTGTCCATGGGGAGGTTGCGGCAGTGCTGTGGCGGCAGCAGATGTGCGGGCACTTCCTCAGGTGGCGGCGGCCAGGGTCCCTTCCACATTTGAGGTGACGCCGCGGCGGTATTCAAGGAGAGCAGCAGAGCTGGGTGAGTCACGGTTTTCCCAGTGGCGGCGGCCATCTTCCTGAGGCCGCGCGTGCGCAGATTCAGTACTCTGCTTCCCAGGGCTTCAGGAAAATGGCCGCGTGAGTCTGCGCATGCGCAGATGGAGATCGCGGCGGCAATTTTCCTGAAACCGAAATCACAATCTGCGAACTCGGCTTCAGGAAAATGGCCACTGCAATCTCAATCTGCGCATGCGCGGCCTCCCGCGGCCATTTTCCTGAAGCCCCAGGAAGCACAAAACTCAATCTGCGCAAGCGCAGCCTCAGGAAGATGGCCGCCGCCACCGGGAAAGCCGTGACTCACCCAGCTCTGCTGCTCTCCTTCAATACCGGGCCGCAGCGTCAGCTCAAATGTGGAAGGGACCCTGCTCACGCCATACCGCTCACCGCGCCACATCATCCCCGCACTTCTGCTGCCACCACACTGCCGGTAAGCCTGCATTTCAACTATAAGACGCACCCCCCATTTTCCTCACAATTTTTTTGGGGAAAAAATGCGTCTTACAGACGGAAAAATACGGTAACCCCAGACCAAAATGTTCCTCCACCACTTGGGCTATGTTCACACACAGCGTTTTTGATGCGTTTTTCAACTTTAACATTGCTTTCAACCAATACAAATGCATTCACTGGGAAATGTCATTGTAACATTTAACAACCCTAGCTGGCCATGTGGTGTGTGACACATAAGCAGACCCATCTTGTTTCATTTATGAAGGAGGGACTCAAAGTCACAAAGCCTATTTTTACTGGTGCATTAGGCGGCATTAATATTCTTAAAGGGCCATTATTAAACAGTGGGTCTCCTATGCTGTTATTGCCTATGCAGTGAGTGGCTGGGCTGCCAACAATTACAACGCACCCTAATACCCCTTTCACGAGAGGTACAGGAGGGCTTCCTGAAAAAAAGTTGCATTGAATGCAAGGCCTGCCCTGCTACCAAGTCATATGCACCCCAATAAGCCTTTGAACCCAGGCACTGGATGGCCACAGGAAAACCCACTTCACATTCTTCAGTTGGTCCTGCCATACTGTTACCTTATGCATTGAATGCAAGGGCCGCCATGACACAAATTTGCACGCACCCCAATCCCCCTTGGAAGAAACATGGAGGAGGGCCTCATAAAAAAAAACAACTATCCCATTACAAAGGAGCGGGTCTCCTAGACTCGTAATACCCATACACTAAGTGTATGGGCTGAAAAACATTTCCCCATGTGGGGTACATTTTTTTTAAATATTTAATGGGGGATCATACACACCCTTGCCAAAAAATTGACTGTCTGTAGCAGCACGGAACACGTGAACCCTGGTGATCTAGTGGTGGAAAATGATGAGAGGTGGAAAAAGGCCTCATTAAAAACTAGGCCCAATTTAAAGGAGCGTGTCTCCTAGACTTGTAATGGGCTGTCAAATATTTCCCCAATGGGGTAGCAGTTTTAAAAAATTATTTATGGGTAGTATCATAGACACCCTTGCCCAAAAATTGGATGGCTGTAGCAGCATACAACATGCTCACCATGGTGATCTAGTGGTGGAGAATGAGGAAACATTGATGAAGGCCTCATTAAAAACTAGGCCCAATGTAAAGGAGTGGGTCTCCTAGACTTGTAATACCCATACACGCAGTGCATAAGCTAAAAAACATTTCCCCAAGGGGGATACATTTTTAAAAAATATACCATGGGCATCATACACACCCTTGCCAAAAATTGGACTACCTGTAGCGACACAGAATAAGATAAACCTGGTGATTTAGTTGTGGAGATTGAGGAGACATTGCTGACGGCCTCATGAAAAATTAGGCACAATGTAAAGGATTGTGTCTCCTAGACTTGTAATGCCCATACACACAGTGCATGGGCTAACAAACATTTCCCCAAGGGTGATAAATTTTTTAAAAATATACTATGGCATCACAGACACCCTTGCCCAAAAATTGGGCTGCCTGTTGTGGCACAGGAGACGCTAAGCCTGATAATCTAGTGGTGAGAATTAGGAGACAAAGCTAAATCATACTAAAATAAAAAATAAATAAATAAAGGATGTGAATCCACCGATGAAAGTAAATAACGAAAGGGAGGGGCGAACACAGGTTCATATATATGATGACAGATTGTGTCCAACGAGATAGGTTTGTCCCTAGCAACAGCTCAGAAACAGGGATATAAAAAAATATATACCATATATACTCGAGTATAAGCTGACCCGAGTATAAGCCGAGACCCCTAATTTTGCCACGAAAAACTGAGAAAACTTAATGACTCGATAATAAGCCTAGGGTGGGAAATGCAGCAGCTACTGGTAAATTTCAAAAATAAAAATAGATAACAAAAAAATGTTAAAAATAATTGAGACATCAGTAGGTTAAGTGTTTTTGAATATCCTTTTTTGAATCAGGAGCCCCATATAATGCTCCATAAAGTTGATGATGGGCCCCATAAGATGCTCCATAGTAAAATATGACCCATATAATGCTCCATAAACTTTATGATGGGCCCCATAAGTTGCTCCATAGAAACATTTGCCTCATACAATCCTGCATAAAGTTTGATTATGGCCCCATAAGATGCTCCATAGAAAATATGCCCCATACAATCCTGCATAGGTTGATTATTGCCCCATAGAAACATTTGCCTAATATGCTGCGATAAAAAAAAAAATGACATACTCACCTCTTGTCCTGAGCAGGCAGGGACCCCGGCTCTTGCGATTTTCACCCATCCCCGTTCCACCGCTGTGTGCCGCCCCAATCCTCCTCGTCCTCCGCAGTGACTGTTCAGGCAGAGGGCTGTGCGCACACTAAGGTAGTCATCACGCCCTCTGACCTGAACGTCACAGGCAGAGGCCGTGGAAGACGGAGCGGCGCGCGGCGGTGGAACGGGGACAGGTGAACATCGTGCAATGCTCACCTCTCCGTCATACTCACCTGCTCCCGATGCAGTCCCTGGCAGCTTCTCACTGACAGATGGTCTCTAGCGCCCGCAACTTCTTCCTTTGTTCAGTGGTCACATCGTACTGCTCATTTAACCCCTTCACCCCCAAGGGTGGTTTGCACGTTAATGACCGGGCCAATTTTTACAATTCTGACCACTGTCCCTTTATGAGGTTATAACTCTGGAACTCTTCAACGGATCCCAGTGATTCTGACATTGTTTTCTCGTGACATATTGTACTTCATGATAGTGGTAAAAATTCTGTGATAGTACCTGCGTTTATTTGTGAAAAAAACGGAAATTTGGCGAAAATTTTGAAAATTTCGCAATTTTCCAACTTTGAATTTTTATGCAATTAAATCACAGAGATATATCACACAAAATACTTAATAAGTAACATTTCCCACATGTCTACTTTACATCAGCACAATTTTGGAACCAAAATTTTTTTTTGTTAGGGAGTTATAAGGGTTAAAAGTTGACCAGCAATTTCTCATTTTTACAACACCATTTTTTTTTAGGGACCACATCTCATTTGAAGTCATTTTGAGGGGTCTATATGATAGAAAATACCCAAGTGTGACACCATTCTAAAAACTGCACCCCTCAAGGTGCTCAAAACCATACTCAAGAAGTTTATTAACCCTTCTGGTGCTTCACAGGAATTTTTGGAATGTTTAAATAAAAATGAACATTTAACTTTTTTTCACAAAAAATTTACTTCAGCTCCAATTTGTTTTATTTTACCAAGGGTAACAGGAGAAAATGGACCCCAAAAGTTGTTGTACAATTTGTCCTGAGTACGCCGATACCCCATATGTGGGGGTAAACCACTGTTTGGGCGCATGACAGAGCTCGGAAGCGAAGGAGCGCCATTTGACTTTTCAATGCAAAATTGACTGGAATTGAGATGGGACGCCATGTTGCGTTTGGGGAGCCCCTGATGTGCCTAAACATTGAAACCCCCCACAAGTGACACCATTTTGGAAAGTAGACCCCCTAAGGAACTTATCTAGAGGTGTGGTGAGCACTTTGACCCACCAAGTGCTTCACAGAAGTTTATAATGCAGAACCGTAAAAATAAAAAATCATATTTTTTCACAAAAATTATGTTTTCACCCCCAATTTTTTATTTTCCCAAGGGTAAGAGAAGAAATTGGACCCCAAAAGTTGTTGTACAATTTGTCCTGAGTACGCTGATACCCCATATGTGGGGGTAAACCACTGTTTGGGCGCATGGGAGACCTCGGAAGGGAAGGAGCGCCGTTTGAATTTTCAATGCAAAATTGACAGGAATTGAGATGGGACGCCATGTTGCGTTTGGAGAGCCACTGATGTGCCTAAACATTGAAACCCCCCACAAGTGACACCATTTTGGAAAGTGGACCCCCTAAGGAACTTATCTAGATGTGTTTTGAGCACTTTGACCCACCAAGGGCTTCACAGAAGTTTATAATGCAGAGCCGTAAAAATAAAACAAAAATTTTTTCCCACAAAAATTATTTTTTTAGCCCACAGTTTTGTATTTTCCCGAGGGTAGCAGGAGAAATTGGACCCCAAAATTTGTTGTCCAAGTTGTCCTGAGTGCGATGATACACCATATGTGGGGAGAACCACTGTTTGGGCACATGGGAGGGCTCGGAAAGGAAGGAGCGTCATTTGGAATGCAGACTTAGATGGAATGGTCTGCAGGTGTCACATTGCGTTTGCAGAGCCCCTAATGTACCTAAACAGTAGAAACCCCCCACAAGTGACACCATGTTGGAAAGTAGACCCCCTAAGGAACTTATCTAGATGTGTGGTGAGCGCTTTGACCCACCAAGGGCTTCACAGAAGTTTATAATGCAGAGCCGTAAAAATAAAACAAAAATTTTTTTCCCACAAAAATTATTTTTTAGCCCCCAGTTTTGTATTTTCCCGAGGGTAACAGGAGAAATTGGACCCCAAAAGTTGTTGTCCAATTTGTCCTGAGTGCGCTGATACCCCATATGTGGGGGGGAACCACCGTTTGGACGCATGGAAGGGCTCGGAAGGGAAGGAGCGCCATTTGAAATGCAGACTTAGATGGAATGGTCTGCAGGCGTCACATTGCGTTTGCAGAGCCCCTAATGTACCTAAACAGTAGAAGCCCCGCACAAGTGACCCCATTTTGGAAACTAGACCCCCCAAGGAACTTATCTAGATGTGTTGTAAGAACTTTGAACCCCCAAGTGTTTCACTACAGTATATAACGCAGAGCCGTGAAAATAAAAAATCTTTTTTTTTTCCCACAAAAATTATTTTTTAGCCCCCAGTTTTGTATTTTCCCAGGGGTAACAGGAGAAATTGGACCCCAAAGGTTGTTGTCCTATTTGTCCTGAGTACTCTGATACCCCATATGTTGGGGTAAACCCCTGTTTGGGCACACGGGAGAGCTCGGAAGGGAAGGAGCACTGTTTTACTTTTTCAACGCAGAATTGGCAGGAATTGAGATCGGACGCCATGTCGCATTTGGAGAGCCCCTGATGTGCCGAAACAGTGGAAAACCCCCAATTATAACTGAAACCCTAATCCAAACACACCCCTAACCCTAATCCCAACAGTAACCCTAACCACACCTCTAACCCTGACAGACCCCTAACCCTAATCCCAACCCTATTCCCAACCGTAAATGTAATCTAAACCCTAACCGTAACTTTAGCCCCAACCCTAACCCTAACTTTAGCCCCAACCCTAACTGTAGCCTTAACCCTAGCCCCAACCCTAACCCTAACCCTAGCCCTAATGGGAAAATGGAAATAAATAAATTTTTTTTATTTTTCCCTAACTAAGGGGGTGATGAAGGGGGGTTTGATTTACTTTTATAGCGAGTTTTTTAGCGGATTTTTATGATTGGCAGCAGTCACACACTGAAAGACGCTTTTTATTGCAAAAAATATTTTTTGCGTTACTACATTTTGAGAGCTATAAATTTTCCATATTTTGGTCCACAGAGTCATGTGAGGTCTTGTTTTTTGCGGGACGAGTTGACGTTTTTATTGGTAACATTTTTGGGCACGTCACATTTTTTGATCGCTTTTTATTCCGATTTTTGTGAGGCAGAATGACCAAAAACCAGCTATTCATGAATTTCTTTTGGGGGAGGCGTTTATACCGTTCCGCGTTTGGTAAAATTGATAAAGCAGTTTTATTCTCCGGGTCAGTACGATTACAGCGATAACTCATTTATATTATTTTTTTATGTTTTGGCGCTTTTATACGATAACTATTTTATGGAAAAAATAATTATTTTTGCATCGCTTTATTCTCAGGACTATAACTTTTTTATTTTTTTGCTGATCATGCTGTATGGCGGCTCGTTATTTGTGGGACAAGATGACGCTTTCAGCGGTACCATGGTTATTTATATCTGTCTTTTTGATCGCGTGTTATTCCACTTTTTTTTCGGCGGTATGATAATAAAGCGTTGTTTTTTGCCTCGTTTTTTTTTTTTTTTTCTTACGGTGTTTACTGAAGGGGTTAACTAGTGGGCCAGTTTTATAGGTCGGGTCGTTCCGGACGCGGCGATACTAAATATGTGTACTTTTATTGTTTTTTTATTATTATTTAGATAAAGAAATGTATTTATGGGAATAATATATATTTATTTTTTTTTCATTATTTTGGAATATTTTTTTTTATTTTTTTTTACACATTTGGAAATTTTTTTTTTAACTTTTTTACTTTGCCCCAGGGGGGGACAATACAGATCGGTGATCTGTCAGTTTGCATAGCACTCTGACAGATCACCGATCTGAGAGAAGTGCAGGCTGCTTCACAGTGTCTGCTCTGAGCAGGCTTCTGTGAAGCCACCTCCCTCCCTGCAGGACCCGGATCCGCGGCCATCTTGGATCCGGGTCTGGAGCAGGCAGCGAGGGAGGTAACACCCTCGCAGCAACGCGATCACATCGCGTTGCTGCGGGGGGCTCAGGGAAGCCCGCAGGGAGCCCCCTCCCTGCGCGATGCTTCCCTGCACCGCCGGCACATCGCGATCATGTTTGATCGCGGTGTGCCGGGGGTTAATGTGCCGGGAGCGGTCCGTGACCGCTCCTGGCACATAGTGCCGGATGTCAGCTGCGATAGACAGCTGACACCCGGCCGCGATCGGCCGCGCTCCCCCCGTGAGCGCCGCCGATCGCGCTGGACGTACTATCCCGTCCGTGGTCATGGGGGCCCACCCCACCTCGACGGGATAGTACGTCCGATGTCAGAAAGGGGTTAAGTAATGAATATGCGTCCATATTCATTACCTTAATGAGCGGTACCACATGACTGCTGAACACAGGAAGAAGCAAGGACGTGCAGAGACACAGCGGGAGCAGGTAAGTATGATTTGGCAGCTGCCGCTCCCCCTCACCCGGAGACTTCCTGGGACAACGACTTGAGTATAAGCCGAGAGGGGCACTTTCAGCCTAAAAAAATGGGCTGAAAATCTCGGCTTTTACTCGAGTATATACGGTAATTGTATTTCAATATTTTCATATTGTAGAGGTATACACTGGGTCATAAAAGGACGGCGAAGAGATATTAAAACTGGAATATATCAGAATAAATGGAAAAAATATACGTACATCTCATTTTGATGTCCGTTCCCCCTGTGGGAGTTTATTTTGGTTTCTAACTAGTAACGGGCATCAGAAAAACACCCTTGCACAAAAATTTAGTGACTTTTGTTCACCCTGTTGTACTGGTTGTGGATGATGAGGATAAGGAGGAGGATAACACCAATTAGACAAAATCAGGAAGCGGATACCCATGTATAGTTGGGGAGAGGTGCATGACAATACACCTCCACAAAAAAACACAATGTATTAGGCTGGTTTCACATTTGTGGTTGTGTCCGCAGCGTTTATGCCACATTTTTCCGCATGTTTTCCTAACTTTAACATTGGGGGCGCAGGTACATGCGATTGGATGCTTTTTGCCGACCGACGCATGCGTTGTTTCGTCGTCTGCGGCTGGGCGCGGTAAACGCAACATGTTGCAATTTTGGAGGCATCATTTTGCCACCTTGAAATGTATGCAGCAGACTCAGTATTTTCAGCAGTCAGTGATGGCATTTCCACCTGTGCCAACACTGACACGATTGACCTGAATGCCGAGCTCTGCTGCATACCACTGCACGGCCACCACCATTCCAAGCACTGCCGGACACGACTACAGCGCCACCACCATGCCGAGTACTGTTGGACAGCCCACCGCCACCACCATGCCAACTGCTGCTCCTGCTTGGACATCCTCCACTGCCACCAGCAGCACCAGGACTTCGACAGGCCGGCCACCATGTCCCAGCTGCTGCAGCAGCAGCACCACCTGACCCTGTCATGACGTTCACCACCACCACCAGCATGCAGAAGAAGTACCAGGACTTTGACAGGCGGGCCACCATCATCAGGTCCCAGCTACAGCAGCAGCACCCGGACCCTGGCATGACCTTCACCACCAGCATGCAGCAGCAGCACCCGGACCTTGACAGGCCGGCGACCATCACCGGGCAGCAGGGAGACACCAGAGCAGATCCCAAATACGGAAAAAAAACAGCGGACTATCGCACTCCATCCCCCCTCACCTCCCAATGTGTCTGTGATGTCAGGTTTGTCTCGTCCTTCCAGTGTGTCTCTCAAGTCCCATGCCTCCAGTACCATCCCTGACCCCACTAGTTTAATCGCCCCTTCTCCTGCAACCCCTGCGTTGTCTTTATCCAGCCATGCGTCACAACTCAACACCCTCAAGTTCCATCACTCTACCCCAAGCCGCCGCAGTTAAATTTTTTATTTATTTAAATAAATGTAATTTATTTTTGCCCCCAATACTGTTTGGTTCTTTGTGTATTTCGCCGACTAAACACACTACGCCATACACTTTGTGTTTTTGCCACCTCATAGCTCCAGGAGTGAGACAAGTAGAACACTGCAGCTTTGTTTCTTGTGTTTGGTATGGAGCTATGAATTGTCAAAAACTAATATTACTTGTATTTTCTCAAGAATCTCTTCAGTCTGCTTAATCTATGTGACGCAGACTGAAGAGACAATAGAGGTAATACAAGGCATATCTATACTCACCTGACCAGCTGCCAGAAATATTGAATTCAGGATGCACAAAACCCAGCATCCAGAACTCACTATTTCAGAAAAATGGCATGGCGAGTACAGATATGCCTTGTATTAACTCCATTGTTTCTTCAGTCTACGCAATCTATTTCACACAAACTGAAGAGACGATGGAGGTCATACAAGGCATATCTATACTCACCTGGACTGGTGTCAGAAATAGGGATTTTTGTGTACTCACCGTAAAATCCTTTTCTCCGAGCCACTCATTGGGGGACACAGGACCGTGGGTGTATGCTGCTGCCACTAGGAGGCTGACACTAAGTAAATACAAAAAGGGTTAGCTCCTCCTCTGCAGTATACACCGCCCACTCGCTCCGGATAATCCCAGTTCGTAGCCAAGCAGTAGGAGATTAACAAGATTTAACCATAGGAACAACATGTCAGAGACTAAAACACTTATCATAGGCAACAAGCCAAAACAAGGGTGGGTGCTGTGTCCCCCAATGAGTGGCTCGGAGAAAAGGATTTTACGGTGAGTACACAAAAATCCTTATTTCTCCATCGCCACATTGGGGGACACAGGACCGTGGGATGTCCAAAAGCAGTCCCTGGGTGGGAAATAACCCAACAGTGTAAACTTATGGCACCTGCTGTCTACAGGTGCGCTACCGCTGCCTGCAGAATACGCCTACCCAGGCTTGCATCTGAAGATGCCGGAGTATGGACATTGTAATGCTGTGAAAAAGGTGTGCAGGCTAGACCAGGTCGCAACTTTGCAAACCTGTTCTGCCGACGCTTGATTCCGAATGGCCCAGGAAGCACCCACCGACCGAGTGGAGTGTGCCCTGAGGCCCGCAGGGATAGGCTTGCCTCTGATGCGGTAAGCCTCTTGAAAAGTCGACCAAATCCATCTGGCGATTGTTGACTTAGAAGTCCCTTCCGGTGTCCCGCCAGGAGCACGAACAGAGCATCCGTCTGTCGAAAAGGTGCCGTCCAGGATATGTACTTCCTGAGAGCTCTAACAAGATCCAAGGAGTGAAGAGCCTTCTCCACGCGGTGCGTTGGAGTAGGGCAAAGAGACGGAAGTACGATATCCTCATTGAGGTGGAAGGAAGACACCACCTTCAGGAGGAAAGTAGGGGACGGTCTGCGGACCACCTTGTCCCGGTGGAACGTAAGAAACGGCGTCCGACAGGAAAGGGCGGCCAACTCCGAGACTCATCTGATCGAGGTAATAGCAACGAGAAAGGTCACCTTCCATGAAAGAAGAGATACAGAGATGTCCTGCAACGGCTCAAAGGGCGATTCCTGCAGGACACCTAGGACCAGATTAAGGTCCCAAGCCTCTAGAGCCGGTCTGTAGGGAGGCACGACGTGAGAGACTCCCTGAAAGAACGTTCTGACCTGAGGTTTGGAAGCAATTCTTCATTGAAAAAGGACTCACAAGGCCAAGACATGCCCTTTAAGGGAACTCGGTGAAAGCCCCAAGTCCAGACCGGATTGGAGGAAATCCAGGATAGTAGGGATGTTGAAAACCATCAGAGGGCGACCTCTGCTTCTTTACCAAAGAAGATCTTCCAGGTCCGATGGTAGATGCGCAATGACACCGGCTTTCGGGCATTCATCAAGGTGGAAACCACCTCATGGGAAAAACCCGCTTGAGTCAGAACCCAGGATTCAACGGCCATGCCGTCAAACACAGGACCCCTGAGTTCTGGTGGTGGATCGGGCCCTGAGAAAGAAGATCTGGACGATCTGGTAGGCGCCAAGGAACGTCTGCGATGAGCTGGACCAGCTCTGCATACCACGCCCGGCAAGGCAAATCCGGGGCGATGAGAATTACCGGGACACCCTCTGCCCTGATCTTCCTGATGACTCTGGGAAGCAGGGGCAGGTGGGGAAACAGGTAAGGGAGGCGAAACTGACTCCAAGTAAGGACTAGCGCGTCCGCCCTGATTGCTCTGGGATCCCGGGACCGGGCCACAAACTGAGGTACCTTGGCATTGAACCAGGAAGCCATCAAGTCTACGTCCGGAGTACCCCAACGAAGGCAGATTTGTTGGAATATGTCCTGATGGAGAGACCACTCTCCTGAGGCAAGGCCTTGCCGGCTGAGGAAATCCGCGGCCCAATTCTCCACTCCTGGAATGTGAACGGCCGAGATGACCGAGTGGTTGTGTTCGGCCCAGCGAAAGATGTGCTCTACCTCGCGCATTGCAAGCTCTGCTGCGGGTGCCCCCCTGATGATTGATATGAGCTACAGACGTGGCATTGTCCGACTGGATATGGATGGGACGGCCTGCTAGGAGATGGTGGAACCGCTTTAGGGACAGCCGAATGGCACGTATCTCCAGGATATTGATTGGAAGACGAGACTCTTGATGAGTCCAGGTTCCCTGCGCAGTGTGATGGCGAAAGACCGCTCCCCAGCCTAGGAGACTGGCATCAGTAGTGACTACCAGCCAATGGACTGGGAGGAAGGACCTCCCCTGGAGAAGAGAGGATCGGAGCATCCACCATTGGAGAGTCTGCTTGACCCGAGGAGAGAGAGGACACAGTCGGTCGAGGGAAAACGGACTACCATCCCATGCGTCCAGCAGAGCGTGCTGGAGGGGACGGAGGTGTAGTTGCGCAAATGGAATCGCCTCCATTGCGGCCACCATCTTTCTGAGAGTCCTCATGCTGAAACGGATGGAACAGGGAGACGGCTGAGGAAGCTTCCAGACCCCTTGTTGAAGAGCCAGGACCTGGTCCCGAGGAAGAAGCACCAACCATAGGGAAGTGACCAGGGTCATGCGCAGGAAGGAGATCCGTTGAGCTGGAACAAGAGATGACTTTTTTAAATTGATCAACCAGCCCAGCCGAGAAAGAGTATGCAAGGAAATGCGGATGCACTCCTTGCAGGCTCGGAAAGATGGGCCTTTGACCAGTAAGTCGTCTAGGTAGGGAAGCACGACTAGACCCCGAGAATGCAGAATGGCCATGACCGCCACCATGACCTTTATGAAAACTCTGGGGGCGGTGGCGAGGCCAAAAGGCAAGGCCGTGAACTGAAAATGTTCCTGTCCGACAGCGAAGCGAAGAAACCTTTGATGAGGTGGGAAGATTGGCATGTGGAGGTACGCATCCCGGATGTCGATGGATGCTAAGAATTCACCTTGTTCCATCGAGGCAATGACGGAACGGAGGGATTCCATCCTGAAATGACGGACTTTGACAAATCTGTTCAAGAGCTTTAGGTCCAGGATGGGCCTGACTGTTCCAACCTTTTTGGGGACCATAAACAGATTTGAATAAAAACCGCGGAACCTTTCATCCTCTGGGACAAGGACAATCACTCCCAGAGTCAAAACAAAAGAAAGTCAAAACCGCACCCTTTCATATATAAATTGAAGGTCTCAGCGGACACAAGGGCGAACGTCCAAAACCAGGGAGCTTATCCCGGCCAGTATCAAGACCACAAAGAACAAAAAGACAGCGCCACAATGGATGGTGAAAAAATAGGAGCTTACATTTATTCTGCCTCCTGTAGCGACGTTACGGTCAACAGACCTTTATCAAGCACAGCATACAGCGTTCTAACCACCATTATATACACATAACCCCACCCACTAATTAACCTAGCACCAATAGGGTGTCAATACAAAAGTGAAAAAAACATTATAACCTTAACACACATACAAAAATATTAAAAACAGTCCCATAAAGACATTACCACAAAGGCCCTTCATATACTAGGCAGTTAAATAGCTCTGATCGCTCTTACGAGTAAATCATATCATTTTACAGCTATTATCCCTTAACATGTAAACAAAGCGATACCACCAATCAATAGACAGCATTATAGTCCCCATGGCGATAACCACCCCCACAGAAATGTCCTTTTAATGCACAAACCATGGTAATTAGTGATTATTCATAATATGTATTATCTATTCTGTTATGCTCCAGTTGTGTCTGATGTTGCCCATGTTTGCATGCACATGGATTTTTTGCATGTGCATGCATCTATTGTGCTGAATATAATGGTTACACAGATTATATGTAATATAACTGTATATGGATATGTAAGTTGTTTCGATAAGTTTCCACATTTTTGACAGTATATATATATATATATATATATATATATATACTTACAAAATGTGTTATTATACGTATTTTGTGATGTTTGCCTTTTGAGGTTGAGTGTTGTCTGCAGCACACCCTACTGGAACGCCAAATTTGTAGAATGCTTATGCCCGTGTTGGACCGTGAATGCTAAGCAGCTTAAGGCTGGGCAGATTTTAGTAAGGGAGACGGGGATATGGTCAGTCTGTCTCCCCTTGAGACTCTTTTTGACCTATTGATCATTCACTATTTACTCTGTTATCCTCCAGTTTGGTCTGATGTTGCATCCACATTTATTGTGTGGAATGAACTGATTACATAAATTACACATAATATATTTATATATGGTTATGTAGGTGATTTTGACAATTGATCCACATTTATGACAGCATATATGGTTCCCTCCTTTTGGGAATTAAGATTTTTCATATGTATAAGATTTTTAATTTATGTATCCTGAGCACATTCTCGGTCCTGTAGCTGCACCGCTGAAAAAGATGTGAAGAAAATGGGTTCGCTGTGCGAGATTTGGCAGATCAGAGGGAGCCTCTGGATTGGGACATACGCAGTGAGTGCCTTTCGGTACTTAGACACTGCTGAGTGAGAAGGACTTCGGATGACATGCATAATACCTTCACCGGAGAAGCGCAAGCCGGGGTTACCTTGGACGTGCGCAGTTTGGCCAGCTGTGTGTTCACCAGAGGACTGACTCAATTACGCACATGGAGGAACTCATGATTCACAGCTACATCGATCTTGCCTATCAGTGTTTGATTGATAGGGTCTGGTCATTGCAAGTGGACATTCACACTGGTGTGTGCTTTGGGCTGGGGCGTAGCTATTACCATGATTGGTTTGTGCATTAAAAGGACATTTCTGTGGGGGTGGTTATCGCCATGGGGACTATAATGCTGTCTATTGATTGGTGGTATCGCTTTGTTTACATTTTAAGGGATAATAGCTCTAAAATGATATGATTTACTCATAAGAGCGATCAAAGCCATTTAACTGCCTAGTATATGAAGGGCCTTTGTGGTAATGTCTTTATGGGACTGTTTTTAATATTTGTGTGTGTGTTAAGGTTATAATGTTTTTTTCACTTTTGTATTGACACCCTATTGGTGCTAGGTTAATTAGTGGGTGGGGTTGTGTGTATATAATGGTGGTTAGAACGCTGTATACTGTGCTTGATAAAGGTCTGTTGACTGAAACGTCGCTACAGGAGGCAGAATAAATGTAAGCTCCTATTTTTTCACTATCCATTGTGGCGCTGTCTTTTTGTTCTTTAGGGACAATCACTCCGTCATGGCGGAGCGACTCGATGGCCTGGGAAAAAAGCCCGAGCACGCATTCGTGCTTCGGGAGGGCGGGAAGCGAAAAACCGGGTTGGAGGGGGGGGAAGGAAAAAATCGATTTTGTAACCAGAGGACACCAGATCCCTGACCCACTCGTCGTGAACGACTGCGAGCCAGCCATGACGAAACAAAAGAAGGCGTCCGCCTACCGGTGTCGTCCGGATGAGGTTGCGAGTCATTTAGAAGAAGATGGTTGGGGTCTGGATCCCCTGGACCTAGACTGTGTGTGGTTAAATATATTTTTATTAAAGAGAAGAGAATTTTACAAGAAAAACAGTAGTTGAAAACTACGTCAATTATCAAAGTACTTTTTCTTATAATATACAATTCGAGAAGAGTAACACAAAAAAACACTCATTCACAAACCTTGCATAAATCTTACAAAAAAGAGAGAAAAAAAAAATTAGAGGGAGTAAACCCTCAAGAATGACTATGGTATCTTTAACATATAAGCAATGACTCCTTGCCCCCGCAACAGGCGAGGACTTTCATTACCGTAAATAAAGTAAAGCATACCTAAAATCAGTTCGCCCATGTCCCCTAAAGCGAGACATGCACGCAGATGGTATCATTATAAAAGTAACTGGTAAATCATGGTACAGACCTATCACACCAAGCTGGTGGAAGGTGAACAGCTCACCCAGGGGGGAGATAGAAAGAAGAAAAAATAGAGGGGGGAGCCCAATTAGGTGGGGCTCAAGAAAAGATATTTAAAATGAGAACATGAAAAGAAAGGAAGAGTAGCTTAGTAATCGACTGTAGAATAGACAGGTGTATTCAGGTAAACAGGTCAGGGAAACGAGCAGAATCTTTAAATAGAATCCATTCAGTCCAGGTACCTAAGAAGGAGACCCTTGTCTGTGAAAGGTCTGCTTCAATTTCCTCCATCCTAAAGATGGTTTCAAATTCTGAAAACCACTCCACAACATCGGGGGGAACCGGGTCTCGCCATCGGCGGGGGATGACCGTTCTAGCAGCTGCTAGGCAAAATTTAAGGATGTCCTTTTTTTGGGATCTCACCGAACCGGGAATCATGGAGAGCAATGCCATCTCCGGAGTACCGGTGATGTGCTTGCCTGTGATCAAACCATAATTTCGGAACACTTGGTCCCAGAATGTTCTAATCAAGGGGCAGTCCCACCAGATATGCAAAAGGGAGCCAATGCCATTTCCACACCTCCAGCAGCAGTTTGAAATTGAGGGAGAAAATTTGTGTAACCTGTCAGGTGTGAGGTACCACCTATATTGCAGTTTATACCCCTTCTCCGAGGCCTCACTGGAACTCGGGAGTTTATGGTTCATCAGGAAGCAACGCTCCCAATCCTCATCCGACAGAGTCCGCCCTAAATCCTTCTCCCAAGCAGACTGGAAATAGAGCCTTGCGTCAGAGTCAGGTGTTGAAAAAATTGAGTAGAGGGAAGAGATTCCCCTGCTCGGGGCGTCACCACCGGCAAACAACAGTTCCAAGGGAGAGAGTCTACAGTTCGAACCCCTAGGCAAATTCAAAGAGGCCAGGAAAGACCGGACCTGCAAGTACTCCCACCATAGAAGTTTAGTGGAGAGAGATTGGGTTTGGAGGGAACAGAGGGTGGGAATCTCGCCACGCTGTAAGATATCACCAACCCGTATGTCATCCTCGTATTTCCATCCCATGAAGGCTTTCCTGTGAATGCCCGGAGGAAATGCCGGGTTGCAAAAAATAGGTGTAAGAAGGCTGGCCCCAGAAGGAGCGGACCCCTTCACCCCACTGCAGTGCCATGCCCTCATAGCCTCTGAGGTTAAGAAGGAAAATCTCCCCCGTTGAAGAGCATATTGCTTTGGGATCCACTGAAGATACTGAAGAGGCAAATCGGACCATTCTTGTTCCAACTCTACCCATTTTTTAAATTTAATTTTATATTTCCAGTCCAAGAGGCGAACCAATATGGCCGCCCTGCAATAGTTTCGGAGGTTGGGTAGATCAACCCCACCAAACTGGCGTGGCCTAGATAAAACCTTGTAACTCACCCTCGGTGTTTTCCCCTTCCAGATAAAACGGGAAATCAAGGACTGTATTTTAATAAAAAACGATTTATGTGGCCAAATGGGAATTGCCTGAAAGATATAAAGAAATCTCGGCAGGATATCCATCTTTACCACCTGAATCCTACCGAGCCACGACAGCCTCAATGGGCCGTAAGACTCCAGAAGGGATCCCACCTTGTTCAAAATGACCTGATGGTTCAAAGAAAATAATTGAAGAGGATCCGAGGTGAGGTTCACCCCGAGATATGAAATCTGATCCCGTTGCCATCTGAAGGGGAAGGCCTGCTTCAAGGAAGCCACCACGGAAGAAGATAGAGAAATGTTTAGGACCTCAGTTTTGGAGTAATTAATCTTGAAGTTACTTAAATCCCCGAAGGATTCGAACTCCTTCATAAGCACTGGAAAAGAGATGACTGGGTTAGAGACAAAGAGGAGGATGTCGTCGGCAAATAGGGCCGTTTTATGGTTAGCGTTTCCAACCTGAATCCCTGAGATACTGTCATTAACTCGGATAGCCTTAGCCAAATGCTCAATAACTAAAACATATAATAGGGGCGACAACGGGCAGCCTTGTCTAGTACCGTTCTGGATATAAAAACGATCGGACAAAGATCCATTGACTCTAACACGAGCTGAGGGTTTTGAATATAATGACATAATTTTCCCCAGGAAATTGGATTGTAAGCCAATATGGGTCAGGGTCTCCCGTAGAAAATCCCAATGGACTCTATCAATGGCCTTTTCCGCATCAATCGACAGAAGACAAAGAGGGGACTTTTGCATCTTGGTCCTCTCAATAAGGAGAAGAGACCTGATAATGCTGTCCCGCGCCTCCCGGCCCTTGACAAAGCCCACCTGATCAATGTCGATAATAGATGGGAGAAGTCCCGACAATCTGTCAGCCAATATCTTAGCAAATAATTTTACATCGACGTTGATCAGGGAGATTGGCCTATAACTCCCGGCCAGTAGGGGATCTTTATTAGGCTTTAGCAGAACAGAAATATGAGCCTCTAGAGACTGGGGGGTAAAACTATTCTCCTCAGAAATCGCATTAAAGGTGAGGACCATTTGGGGAAGCAAGTCAGATAGAAGGGATTTATAGAATAAGGGAGTGAACCCATCCGGCCCAGGACATTTAGAGGTGGACGTGGATTTAACAGCTTCTGACAGCTCCTCAGGGGTTACGTCCTTTTCCAGGACAGCCAAATCCGCCTCAAGGAGGGACGGGACCTTGATCCTATTCATATAAGATTTAATTTTATTTTTCAACGTGGTGGGATCCAAATCAGCGAACCTGCCCCTAATGTTGTATAGAGATTTATAGAACTTTTGAAAGACCTCTAGGATCTCCTCATTACTATGGACCAGTTGGCCCTTATCATTTTTGAGTGATGAGATAAGGGTGGGACCCGATCTGGGATGAAGCAGTCGTGCTAGAGGGCGCCCGCAAACATTAGCTCTTTTGTAGAAAAACCCTTTAGTTCTTTCCTTGTCACCCATAAACCGTCTATCCAGCAGGCCTTTAAGTTTAAGCCTTTTTGTAGTGAGCTCGACCAAAGTCTCAGAGGACCTCGAATTCTTATGCCTGCTTTCCAGGGTCTGAATTTGTGACAACAAAGCGTCTATTTCCTCAGTCTGAAGTTTTTTGATTCTAGTCCCATGTTTGATTAGGGTGCCTCTCATGACGCACTTCAGTGCTTCCCATTTAATTGCCTGAGGTGTGGGATCTGTCGCATGAGTATGGGCAAACGCTGCAATGTCAGATTTCAAATCACTCAAACAGGTTGCGTCTCGTAAAAGGTTGCCATTCAATTTCCATGAGAATTTTTTCATAGCCAGCCCAGGTATCTCCAAGGATAAAAAAATAGGGCAATGATCCGACTGAACCATATTACCAATCCTGGCATCAGGCCTCCAAGATAAGACCCCCCTGCTGACCAGAAAAAGGTCAATTCTGCTGTAGGAGTTATGTGGAGTAGAATAGAAAGTATAATCCTTACCTCTAGGATTGAGGATTCTCCAGACATCTATCAGATGTAGTTTAAGTAAGAATTTTTGTAGGGCTCTCACCTTTTTCGATGGGACCGCCCCCCGACCAGAGGAGGTATCTAGTTTGGGATCAAAGACAAAGTTAAAATCTCCACCTATCACAACCTGGCCCTCCGCAAATGAAGACAGTTTCAACAATAGAGACCTGCAGACCTTAGGCTGTTCCCGGTTCGGGAGATACCAGTTAACAAGGGTCAGGATCCGTTCAGCAACTTTAACTTTCATAAAAATATAGCGTCCCCCTTCATCTATGACCGTGTCTATCAATATGATATTTAAATTCTTACAAAAGGCTATTGAGACACCTTTTGTCCTCGATTCGGGGTTGGAACTATGGGACCATCTATCATAAAGTCTACCCCCGATAACTGGTATCCGGTCAGTTCTAAAATGAGTTTCTTGAAGAAAGAGTATCTGAACCCCTAGCTTGTGCATATCTGAAAGTACGTGGCTTCGTTTTTGGGGAGTATTGAAACCCCGTACATTTAGGGACCCAAATTTTAAGGAACCCATTTTTCAATAGAACGTCGAGTACCCAACCGTTAGGCCCCAAAAAGGGGTTATCCTGACACCTGAGAGAATAGAGCAGAAAACAAGACGCAGCAAATTAGAAAAAAAAGAAGAGAAAAAGAGTAGGCAAATATAGAAGAAAAAAGGAATGTAGCAGTAAATTGTACCCCTGGGGGAGCTGAAAATTGAAAACTCTTACTGAAGATATGGGGTATAGTCGTTTTACGAATATCACGGTTTGGACCAACCGTATAACCCCGTAACGAGTCGTGTCCTTTCCACTGAAGAAAGGAAGAAAGTCAAAACAATATATAACAAAATAAGTCGTACACCGACGGATTCGATAAACAATATATCTGTATAACACACTATGTTCCCCGGCGAACTACCCTGAGACAAAGAAAATACACAAAATTACCCAGTACAACCAACCGAACCACCAGAGGGGGAGGGAAAGGGAGAAGAAAAAAAGGGGGGGGAGGGGTAATCAAAGGAGAGGAGAGGGAGGGGGAAGAATAGAAGGGGAAAGGAAGAGAATGGAATAGTGGAGAGGGAAGGGAAATGACCAAGGGAAAAGAGCAAAGCATATATCATCAACACGGCCATTACTGCCTGAAGCTAGACCAAAGACCTAAAGGTCTACAACCGACTGAACCAAAAATACTGGACGCTTGCATATCAGCCGTCTTCAGATACATCATTACAGTTCTGTCCTCTACCACGAGATCTAGTGCGGCCTCTTCCACGGTTGCGACGCGCCCTCTTTCGGCGCTGTGGCATAGGGCCCATATCCTGACCAACGGGATAAGGCCAGTCAGGGAATTGTAAGCCCAGATCCTCGAGGTTCAGAAGGGAGAGAAATGAACGATGCTCCCTGGGGTGAGATAAGGACACCATCTGGGTTCCCCGCCGAACCTGAAGGCGGAACGGATATCCCCAAGAATAGGGGATCTGGCTCTGGCGAAGGAGGTTAAGTAGAGGTCGCAGAGCTCTCCTCTTTTGGAGGGTTCTCCGTGACAGATCCGAGAGGAACTGTAATTGGTAATCTTGGAATCGGATCTCCTGGGTCTTTCTGGAACAGTTGAGGATTTCTTCCTTCACTTGGTACCTATGAAAACGACAAATCACGTCTCTAGGCAGACCTCCATCCTCGGGGAGAGGGCCCAGCGACCTATGAGCTCTGTCAAATTCAATACCCACCTCCGGGGCAGTGTTCCTAACGGAATTGAACAAAGCTTGAAGAGTCGCAGTTAGGTCACTGGCTTGGACTGATTCCGGTAGACCCCTCACTCTTAGATTTTGCCTTCTCTCCCGATTCTCCAAGTCCTCCATATGGTCTAGAAAGCTCTCAAAGGTGGACGTCTGGGCTGACAGTTTATCCTCAAGGGCTAGAATCTTGCTGGAGAGATTTTCCACAGTAGTGTCAGTAAGTGTGACTCTGCCCGCTAGAGCTGAGACGTCCCCTCTCAGGGCCATTGTTTCAGCTTTAAAGGAGTTCTCCACCCTGGAGATAAAGCCCTCAAGTTCCTCTTTAGTTGGGACGTTGCTAATACGGGCCTTAAAAGCTTCCCACATGTCTGGGTCAGGGCTATCTTGTGGCCGCATATTTGGTAAAATAGGGGAACCACTGGGGCCTCCAGTGATGGTCGGCTCCACTCGTCTCTCACCCCCTGTGGCTTCTGTGGGGTGGTTTAGTAGAGGGGGGGAGATAACCTGCTCCACAGCCCGGTTTCTGAATAGAGAGTTGTTGAAGCACCCCCTCTGCAGGTGTAAGTGGCTGAGGAGACAGGCTAGGAGGCAGCTGAGTCTCCTGCAGCACAGGCCACTCAGTTTGGGAGGGGTAGAGCTCTGCTCTCTGTGTCCAGGACCTCACCACTTCTCCCTCTGTTTGTACAGTCTCATGATCCGAGCCCCCACCATCCTCCCTCTCCCCTGCGGCACCTTCATCTGAGACCCCCTGCAGGGGGGCCTCTCCTGAGTAAACAGTCTGGTGACAGATGCTCTGGAAACCTCCGTGCAGGCCTGAGGTGTCTCCTTCTCTCTCTGTTTGTTTTTTGCCTCATGTGTAGTGCTGCAGGGCTTGGGGGAGGGATCAGCCATCTTAGGAACAGTGCAGCTCCAAGGCCCCTTCCCAGGGCTTCTTAAAAAGCGAGATATACTTGCAGAGAACTCCACAGGGGGTCCAGAAGGGGTGGTGGGGCATGCAGGCTTCCGTTTAGCAGGCATAGGCTCTGGTAAAGTCAGTTTCTGGGCTGTTGCAGGGCTTTATTCGGCCGGGGAAGCAGGAGCTCAGGGAATTAGCAGTCTTCCTTCCTCATGGCCAGGACACGCCCCCGACCTAGACTGTGTGGAGCGGCCCCTCCAGGAATGGTTGGGCCTGTATGAAGCCTGAGGGCTTGTGTCTCTGCCGGCGCAGTGCCCCGAACCAGGGGAACTGGCTGAGGAATGCCATGCGTAAGTTCCACGAAAGGGCTGAAAACGAGCCTGCGGCTGTTGTCGGAACAGTTGCCTGAATCTCTGCTGGGGAAGGGAAGTACTTTTTCCCCCCGTAGCGTCTGAAATCAGTTTGTCCAGCTTTTCACCAAATAGACGGCCACTGAGATATGGCAGAGACGTGAGGGACTTTTTAGATACGGAGTCCGCTCGCCAGTTCCTCAGACATAGCGCTCTCCTAATCGCCACAGCGTTTGAAGCCATAAGTGCAGAGCAGTTTGCCGCATCCAGGGAAGCATTTACTAAGTAATCGCCAGCCAAGGAAATTTGATTTGCTAGCTCCGCTATGTCAGGAGGAAGGTCACTGTTCTGTAAGGCCTTATGCAGAGAGTCTGCCCAACAAGTCACGGCTTTGGCTACCCAGGTAGCAGTGAAGGAGGGAAAGAGTGCCGAGCCTGAAGCCTCAAAAGCTGAATGGGCGAGACTGTCAACTAGGCGGTCTGTGGGATCTTTGATAGAAGATCCGTCTGGCACGGATAGTATAGTTTTAGAGGACAAACGTGAGACAGGAGGATCCACAGGAGGGGATTCTGTCCATTGTTTGCAGAGATCAAGAGAAAAAGGATATTTGGACTCCAGAGATCGTTGGCCCTGAAAGCGTTTGTCTGGACGCTCCTTATGTCGCTGGACTATGTCCTGGAACTCCGGGTGATTGGCAAACACCCTGTGAGTACATTTGGTCCTTTTGAAAGACACCGAATGGCCCGTACTGGAGGTCGCCAGTTCCTCATCAACCTGAAGGGACTGGTTGACGGCTTCAACGAGACTATCTATAGTGCTCTGATAACCTGGCGACTCCAGGTCTAGAGGCCCATCAGACTCAGATTCAGAGTCCTGGTCAGAAGAGGTTCCTGGGGAGCGAGAGCAGGAAGCGGAGCTAACGGATGCCGAAGCACCAGAGGGCCTGGGGGATGAGCTACGGATGTGCTTCCTAGATGGCCGCTTGTGCTTAGAGTGAGAGCGGCCCCTGCAGGCTGAAGATTCCGCAGCCGTAGGGGGAGTTTCCTGAATAGGCGGATTAGTGGTCCTGCTCCTGGAGGGATTCAATAGCTTTAGTCAAAGAAGCCATAGATTGCGAAAGTGACAAAGCCCACTTAGGGGGACTGGTCACCGCGGGCTTGTTTACGGCGGGGGGCTCCTGAGCGCATTTAGAGTCACAAGCATTACAGAGCGGAGCAGTATGCCCGCTTGGTAGCGCAGCCTGACAGGAGGTGCAAGAAGTGAAGAACACTGTATGTGTTTTTGCAGACTTTTTGGGTTTAGGCAGAGACATGATGTCAGTTAACCTCCGTGCAGGGCTGTGGGGCACCTGTGCAGCTAGAAGGTGAAGCACTGTGTGCGGAGTATGAGGGCCTGTGTCAGCGTGCAGCGCACCTACCCAGGTCCTGTCGCAGCGCAGTGACCGAGAAGGTGCAGCCGGCGTCCAGAAGGTTTCCTCGCATCGAAGATGGCCACCGAGAGTTTGTGGGGCGCTTCTCGCAGTGTGCGAGAAGCGCTGAACCGGTGGGCGGGCCCTCGCGCGTGACGCGCGCTGTGGGCAGAACGCGGCCTAGCTGAGGCCGAAGCCAAGGGACTAAATTAGCGGTGCCCGACCGCAAAATGCGGCCGAGCCCACGGTGCGCTCAGGAGCCCCCCCCCGGCTGCCAGACTCACCGCTCGTGATCCTCTTCAGGCGAGGTATGAGGGGGGTGCAGTCAACCTCGATCCGCCGCCCTCTTGATGAGGGGGTGGAGAGGGACTGGGAAGCTCCTTGCAGCACCGCTGTTCTTCAGTGGTGGTTCAGAGGGAGGGCGGCCGGACTGTACCCATGGAACGTGCCTCTGTGTATCCTAAGGGTTCGCTCCCCTAGGATTTCACAGGGCTAGTTCTCGGCCGAACATCCCACGTCGCAGGAGAGGGTAAGGGGAGTAAACTTGCCGTGCTCGCCTGTTGATGTTTCGGGGGAGATCGGCCCCCTTAAAAGGGTCCATCGCCCCCTTCATCCTCTTGCGCAAAGTTAAAAATAAAAAGAACGTCTGGAAAAAAACAGACGCAGTGTGCCTCCTACGGACACTAAGCAAGAACTGGGATTATCCGGAGCCAGTGGGTGGTGTAAACTGCAGAGGAGGAGCTAACCCTTTTTGTATTTACTTAGTGTCAGCCTCCCAATGGCAGCAGCACACACCCACGGTCCTGTGTCCCTCAATGTGGCGATGGAGAAATAGTGAATTCATGATGCTGGCTTTTGTGCATCATGAACTCACTATTTCTGACACATGACCTGGTGAGTATAGATCTGCTTTGTATTATACAGTACCTCCATCGTCTCTTCAGTCTGTGTCCAATAGATACTGCAGAAGTTACGCAGGATGTAATGACGTCAACTACCATACCACTGACATCATAAGTGGTTTTGAGAAGAAAGACATAGGAGACTCGGTACAGGTATCAAAACATGTTGTTTATTAACAACAAACATTAGGAACATTTTAAACATGACTGGTACAGACCCAAACCCAACAGAACATTTTACACAATATAATCTTGCCATGCCACACATCCGATGTCAGAAACAAAGTAGGCAGCAAATTAGTCCCCCATGTGGGCAACTTCAACTGTTGACCGCAGAGGGTGATGCTGGTAATTTGGCAATGGGTATGCAACTGGTTCATCCAGTTCAATGTTGGGTCGCTCCTTAAGCAAAATGAAATTGTGGAGAACCTCACAGGCTTTGAGAACCTCATCGACGATCTCCATTATTGGATTAATGTCTGTCCCAAGAATGCGCCATTTTGACTCAAGAATCCAAAGGGTACACTCAACAGTTCTTCGGGCCCTGGTCAGTCTGTAGTTAAAAATCCTTTTAGTGTGGTTCGAGTCTCGACTGGAATATGGCTTCAGTAGGTTTTCACACATCTGAAAGGCCTCATCCACAACCAACACAAATGACATCAGTGGGCCTTGAGTGTTGGGGAGAGGTCGTGGCAGGGGTAAATTAAATTTTTTCCATACATACATCGGCCCATATCCGAGTTCTTAAAAGACTGGGAGTCACTGCCACGGCCAAAAGCTCCAATGTCCACGGCGATAAAGCGACAGTCCACATCTGCTATTGCCATGAGCACTACAGAAAGAGATCTCTTGTAGTTAAAGTACTCCGATCCAGATCTGGGGGGTTTGGTAATCCGTATGTGCTTTCCATCCACTGCTTCCAAACAGTTGGGGAAATTATACTGTACACTCACCAGAATTTGTCAGCAATTTCCAGCCACATTTCCGCGGTAGGTAGGGGGATAAATTCATCCTGAAGAACGGTCCACAAAGCCCAGCAGGTGTCCGCAACAATCCCAGACAGGGTGGAAATTCCTAGCCGGTACTGAAACCGGTTTTTACTTACCGGTAATAGGATTTTACAGAGTCCACGACAGCACCCTACGAGAGAGGGGATCCGTCCACCATCTGGACAGGAACCTACAGGATTTAAAGGGGCGGTCCCCCTCACCACTCCAGTTTGTGTTTCAGAGTATAAGGGACACCGCCATTGAGTTAGTACACAATCATATATACTTAAACATTACTAAATACCATCACCTCTACAGAGTGAAAAACTAAAGGCACACCTTCCAATAGAGTGCAGGAATCCAGTGATTAACTACCGGGGGGGTAATGTGCGGGTGCTGTCGTGGACTCTGTAAAATCCTATTACCGGTAAGTAAAAACCGGCTTTCCTATCGCCACGACAGCACCCTACGAGAGACTTTCAAAGACTAATCACCTGGGAGGGACTACAACACTAAGTACTGAACGGCCAAACTCTAAGTTGGCCTTAGATGATAGATCAAGACGGTAATGTTTATAAAAGGTGGAAGGAGATGACCACGTTGCCACCTTACATATCACGTCTATGGAGACGTCTGTTTTCTCCACCCAGGAGGAGGCCATGGCTCGAATGGAGTGGGCCTTGATGCCTTCCGGTGGTATTTGACCTTTGGCAGAATAGGCAAGACATATTGCATCTCTGATCCATCTGGAGATAGAACCTTTTCTTACACTCGTCCCTTTCCTTGGATTCTGGAAGGAAACAAAACAGAGCCCTACTCTTCCTCCAAGGTTCTGTCTTGTGCAAGTATTCTAATACTGTTCTTCTAACATCTAGCATATGACATTTCTGTTCTGCTGAAACTGGATTGTCACAAAATGATGGTAAATATATCTCCTGACTTCTGTGGAACTTAGAAGCTACTTTTGGTAAATATGCCGGATCTGGTTATAAAACAATCCTATCCTGAAAGACCATTAGATAGGGAGGATCTACTGACAACGCTTGCATATCACTCACACTTCTAGCGGAAGTCAAAGCTACTAGAAGAACAGTCTTTAAAGTTAAAATTTTAATGGAGACAGAATCTAACGGCTCAAAGGGGGTTCTGTTAAAGCATCCAAAACCAAATTTAGATCCCATGGCGGTAATCTAGCAATATGAATCGGGTTACTACGTTCACTAGCTTTAATAAATCTAGATACCCATCTATTTCCCGCCACATTGCTGTAATATAATGCTCTTAGGGCTGATACCTGAACTCTAAGGGTATTTACCGCCAACCCCAATTCTCGGCCTTTCTGTAAGAACTCCAGAATTGCCGGAATTGGAACCTTGTCTGTTAATGGATGTTGATGAAAGGCAAGGAACTTCTTCCAGACCTTAGAATAAATTTTAGTAGTAACTTCTTTTCGGCTACTTAAAAGGGTAGATATTAAGGCGTTTGAAAAACCCCTTCTCTCTAGCAACTCTCTCTCAAATTCCACGCCGTCAGATGCAGAGACTCCACATTGGGGTAACGAAATGGACCTTGAGAGAGAAGTTCCGGACTCGAGGGCAACACCCAAGGGTCGGTCACTGACATTGCCTTGAGTAGGGAGAACCATGCCCTCCTGGGCCAGAAGGGGGCAATTAGGATTACTCTCGCCCTCTCCTCCCTGATCTTCTTGAGAACTAGAGGAATCAGACACATTGGGGGAAATGCATATGCTAGAGGGAAATCCCAATAAGCCTGAAGGGAGTCCACTATACAAGGTTTGTCTGCTACCCGAAGGGATGCAAACTTCCTGGTCTGTCTGTTTTCCCTTGAAGCAAATAGGTCTATAACGGGTAACCCCCAAAGACCCACTATCTGTTTGAACACTAGCCGGTTTAGAGACCATTCTCCTTGACGTAGAGAATGACGGCTGAGGTAATCTGCCTCTGTATTGTGTTCTCCTCTTATGTGGACTGCTGATAGAGAGAGGAAGTGAGCTTCGGCTATGCCGAGTACGTCTGCGGTGGCGTTCACTAGAGATCTTGACCTTGTCTCTCCCTGATGGTTGAGATATGCCACTACTGTCATGTTGTCTGACTGTACCCTTACATGTGAAACCCGCAGGATCGGTAGCCACCTGAGTAGGGTATATTTTACTGCCGTAAGCTCCTTCCAATTTGAGGATCTTTGGGTTTCTAGGAGAGACCATTGCCCTTGTGTCCAAATATCTCCTATGTGAGCTCCCCATCCTATCGGGCTGGCATTGGTTGTGACCGTGTTGTCTGGTACTATTCCCCAATGTACCCCTTTTGACAAATGTCCCATATTTAGCCATTTCAGACTGTAAAGAGTGGCGGTGGATAATCTGAGTCTTCCGTTCAGGCGACCTTGAAGACTTCTTTCCGCCTCTAAGATCTGGGTTTGCAATACCCGAGTGTGGATTTGAGCCCACTGAACGGCCGGTATACATGATGTTAATGACCCCAGAAGGGACATTGCGTCTCTCAAGGTCAGATCTGGATATTTTCTTACAGTCCTGACTTTGTGCATAATCCTCTGCTTTTTCTCTTCTGGAAGGAGACATAACTGATCCTCTGAATTTATTAGAATACCGAGGAAAGTCTGACTCGTTGATGGCTCTAGTTTTGATTTCTTTAGGTTGACCAGCCAACCCAGGTCCTGCAGAGATGATATTATACAGTTTAGGCGAATCTTACACTGGAAAAATGAATTTCCCACTACCAGGAAATCATCCAAGTAGGGCATAACTAATGTATCTTGTTCTCTGATATAGGCCATTACTTCCGCAATGATCTTAGTAAACACCCTCGGTGCCATAGACAATCCAAATGGCATTGCCGTAAATTGAAAATGTCTGACCTGATTGTTCAAGAGCACCGCCATTCTGAGGAACCGCTGGTGATCCTTGTGAATGGGCAGATGGTAGTACGCATCTTTTAGATCCAGGACTGTAATATAACACCTGGGAAAAATAAGTTTAGTCGCTGACTTAATGGATTCCATTTTAAAGGCTTGGTATTGTATAAATTTGTTCAGCTTTCGTAAATTTATGATGGTTCGAAAGGACCCATCAGGCTTGGAAATCAAAAATAAAGGGGAATAAATAAAATCCCTCTCCTTCTTGATCTTTCGGTACCTCTACAATAACCTCCTTCTGTCTCAACAGCTGAACCTCTCTTTCCAGGGCCCCCTGTTGATCTGAAGAATTGAGGGCAGTCAATACATAGTAATCAGGAGGCATCTCCCGAAATTCTAATTTTAATCCTGATGCAACTATACCCAGAATCCAGCTGCTAGAAGTTATTCTGGCCCATTGACTATAGAAATATCTTAATCTGCCCCCTACAGGAAGTTGTGATTTAACGGTAATTGCGTCTACGTCTTGAAGATGATGATGAGGTATTGAAGTCTGAACCTTTCTTCCTCAGTTCCGTCGACTCCCAATCCCGGTTTGAATAGGGTCTTGAAGGTATTCCTAAAAGTGGGATTGAATACTTTAGGAAATCCCTTCTTCCTATCCTCTGCCTTGGCGAGAATGTCGTCCAGCACAGGGCCAAATAAGTACTCACCCCTGCATGGAATCGTACATAGTTTAGCTCTAGCCTGAGCATCCCCTTTCCAGGTCTTAAGCCATAGGGCTCGCCGGGCAGCATTTGAGAGCCCCGCTGATCTGGCTGCAAGTTTCAGGGAGTCTACCGAAGCATCCGCCAAATATGCCACACCTTCCCGAATCTGGGACAGGGAATCCAGCAATTTGTCTCTAGGTACTTTAGTTTTTAGCTGTTCCTCCATCTGAGTTACCCAGACGATAACCGATCTGGCAGTGCAGGTACTCGCAATAGCAGGTTTAAACGCCCCCGACGATGATTCCCAAACCTTTTTAAGAAACATGTCCGCCTTTCTATCAGAGGGATCTTTTAGAAGGCCTACATCTTCTAGCGGTAAAGTGCCTGATTTAGATGTGGAAGCCACGGCCGCGTCCACCTTAGGAACCTTGACCCACTCAGCTAGAACCTTATCATTGAAAGGGTATCTTCTCTTTGCTGATGATGGTAGAAAACCCTTATCCTGTTTATCCCATTCTCGTTTAATTAGGTCCTTGACCGTGTCCACTACTGGAAATGACCTACGATTTCTCTGGCACAATCCCGCAAACATTATATCCTGGGTTGACCTTGGCTCCTTGTTCTCTGCAACCCCCATGGTTGTGCGAACCGCCTTAATCAACACATCCATACCATCCACCGAAAAGCATGGTCTTCCCTCTTCATCCGAAGAGGATGGTGATGAGGAACGTGAACATTCTCCCTCCTGCAAAGACGGGCTAGATCCTGGCGATACTTCAATGGATCTCTCCTGCCGCCTGCCTTTAAGGGAATAACTAATTTCTTCCCTGATGACCGCCCTGAGGTCTGATGCACGAAGTGGAGCCTTTTCCTCTAAGGTCCGACATATACAAGCCTGGCAAAGCCTCTTATCATAGCTATCAGGCAAAGGAACTGCACATAAGGCACACTGCTTATGTTTAGATTTAGCTGTCTTCTTGGCCTATAATAAAGCACAAGAAAAAACGGACCATATCAGCTACTAGGTGTTCTTTGATAACACTCACCAAGGCTGAACTGAGTAGTACTGGTCTCTGAGGAGGTGAATCCATACGTGACGCTGGGGCACTTGCATGTTTCTGCCCCCGTACCACACTGCTGCTGCTTCTGGAGCGGCTGCTCTCACTCTTCTTGCGCTGCTCAGGCACCTCCACCTGAAGGTGCTCTGTGTCCCCAACCGAGGACATCTTGCCGCACATTCCCTCCACAGCCTCCGCTGTTTTAATACTAGCAGCCGCACCTCCTCCCCGGCTTCCCCCGAAAGTCTTACCATCTACTTCCGGGACAACAGCGCTGAAGAGACGCCGAGCCGGCGCCGCGCTCACACGACCCAGGGCGGCCCTGCCCGACCCCTGAGATCGTGTCTCCACATGGCCAGACGAGGAGGGGTCTGAAACAGAACACCCCCGACGCTGCTTCCAGCGACCCCGACTCTGCCGTTCCCACAGATACCGCGCAGAGGCTGGAGGACCTGGGTAAGAAATCTGTGCTTTCCGCACCTGTCTGTTCCCATCTAGGACAGGAACCCAAACTGGAGTGGTGAGGGGGACTGCCCCTTTAAATCCTGTAGGTTCCTGTCCAGATGGTGGGCGGATCCCCTCTCGTAGCGTGCTGTCGTGGCGATAGGAAAAATGGAGCGATGATAGGGTCTCTCCGGTAGCCAGGAATCTGCCAAACAGAGAAAGAAAAAAATTAAGAAGCTAAACAGATAAAGGGAGGAAAAAAATAATCCAAGGCAGAACAATAATTATGACAGGCGTTTCTTTAGAATTATTACGTACCTTAATGTGACCAGGAGGCGTTCCTCTGCAGGAATCGCTCTACGGAGCTGAGTGTCCTGTCTCCGAATGGCTCCATGGACACGACCAAGCAAATCCTGAAAGGTTTCTTGAGACATCCCGGTATATTCGGAAATTTCTCCTGGTTGGCATTGAGCTCGCTATATAGGGTGTGGTAGGCTCCACGGCTCTCCTGACTTCAATAATGGGGTGTCTCCAATAACGCCTACGCCATGTTCTTCTCTGTCTTTCTCTATTTCTTTGTTGCTCACAAGCAAACGCATAGGCAAGAAACAGCTTTATATTTAAATCCAGGTTGAAATAAAAGCTCTCCATGCGAAGATCAATCGTGACACAGGATACAGGAGCAAAATCTGAAGATTGCAGCTGTCCAAGGGTCTATATAAAGATATCCCAAAACACACGCTCACTGTTGTCCCATTGGCAGTGTCTGTTTATCTAGATTTTTCTCCTGTAAAATTTTCCACCATGTCAACAAAAAACGCAAACGCTGCGTTTTTTTGACCGCATGCATAAGCTGATGAGTCTAAAAAAACGCTGCGTTTGCACGTGTGTGCATGCGGTTTATCGTGCGTTTAAGGTTGTGGAAGATATGCTGTGGATTAAAACGGAAATGTGAAACTAGCCTTAGAGGTTATGTTTCGCTGTTTTCACTTGGTGGTGTACAGAAATCTTGCTCAATCCAGCCCTTGTTCATTTTTATGAGAGTCAGCCTGCCAGCATTTTCAGTTAACAGGCCGATGCACTTATCTGTTATAATTCCACCAGCAGCACTACAAACCCGCTCTGATAGAACACTAGCAGCAGGGCAGGCCAGGACCTCCAAGGAGTATAGAGCCAGTTTATACCACGTGTCCAGCTTGGATACCCAATAATTAAAAGGCACAGAGGAATCAAGGAGGATGCTTGTACGATTTGCAAGGTACTCCCTCAGCATCTTCCCAAACATTGCCCTTCTTGTGACAGCACCCCTTGCCTCTGTGCCGGCTCGATGGGAGGGGCTGAGAAAACTGTCCCAGAACTTTGCCATTGTTCCCCTGTCTGAACTGGATTGTACTTGTCTCCCTCGCTTGGAATCCTTGGTTGTACAACAAACTGACGTCTGCTGTCAGCGTTCCCACATGGGAATTTTCGAAGTAATTCCACTACAAGGGCCCTATGGTACTGCAACATTTTAGTACACCTCTCTGACTCTGATAGAAGAGATTGAAAGTTCTCCTTGTAGCGTGGGTCTAGAATTGTCACCAACCAGTAATGAGCATCACCGAAAATTTTCATAATGCGAGGGCCATGTGAAATGCAGCGCAACATTAAGTCAGCCATGCGTGCCAGACTGCAAACAGGCAAGACTTTGGTGTCCTCACCAACAAGACGACTGACCATGCTGTCCTCCTTCTCATCCTCTCTCTCCCTGTCCTCAGACCATCCCCGCTGAACAGACAGTATGATAGCTGTGCTTGTAGTACCGTCTATAGCGCATGTAAGTAATTCCTGTTCTTCCTCCTCCTCCTCCTCATTGCCTACCAATCCACGGTGGGAAGACATGAGCCTTGCCTGAGTGTAATCCCCCTGTATGGTTCCTTGTTCCATGTCGTCGTGCTCTGCCTGCAATGCATCCTCTTTAATTGTGAGCAGAGAGGTTTACAGAATTCTGAGAAGCGGGATGGTGATGCTAAATATGGCGTCATCGCCGCTCACCATCTCGGTGCAGTCCTCAAAGTTTTGTAGGATGGTACATATATCTGACATCCATGTCAACTCCTGAGGTCTTATGTGTGGAGTCTGAACTGAATATCGACGGCCCTGTTGCTGTTGGTAGTCAACAACTGCCCTCTTCTGCTCACAAATCAAAGCTGCAGACGCTGCTGAAGCACAGCAAGGGTGGCTGAAGCTGTAGCTGACTTTCTAAAATGGGCAGACAGACGGCGTACTTTCACTAGCAGATCCGGCAGCTCCGGGTAGCTTTTCAGAAAACATTGGACCACGAGGATAAGCACATGGGCCAGGCAAGGTACGTGTGTGAGCTCACCTTGCCTCAGAACCGCCACCAGGTTCCGGCAATTGTCACACACGACCATGCCTGGCCGTAGGTTCAGAGGTGTCATCCAAATAACTGACTGCTCTTTCAGCACTGTCCACAACTCTTCTGCATTGTTCGGTTTGTCACCTATGCAAATTAGCTTCAGCACAGCCTGTTGCAGCTTGGCTGAGGCAGTGCTTCCAGCTTCTGACTGATGTGTTGATTTCAGAGATGGAGGCGAAGGAGGAGGAGGAGGAGGAGGAGAAGGTGAAGGAGCTGTAGACTGTGGAGGCAATCCTGATTGACGTATGGCCCGCAATCCTCGGCATGGGGAGGACATGTTCCATCCCAAGGTCCAACTGTGTCCTGGCTTCCACTAGGTTAACCCAGTGTGCCCTCAGTGAGATGTACCGTCCCTGCCCACAAGCCCTTGTCCACGTGTCTGTGGTTAGGTGTACTTTCATAGTAACAGCATTGTTGAGGGCACGGGTAATGTTGTGGGACACATGCTGGTGTAATGCGGGGACGGCACACCGCAAGATATAGTGGCGCCTGGGGACAGAGTACCTTGGGACAGCCGCCGCCATCAGGTTGCTGAAAGCTTCCGTCTCAACGAGTCTAAAAGGCAACATTTCGAGTGCAAGCAGAAGAGAAATGTTAGAATTTAGTACTGTGGCCTGTGGGGCGTTGGCTGGGTATTTCCGCTTGCGTTCCAATTACTGGGGTATAGACAACTCAAGGCTGTGCTGGGACAAGGATGTGGACGGGCTTGATAATGGTACTGCTTGACTGTGGGTAACAACAGGTGCAGGGCTAGAGGCATCTTCACATGCACAGCGGACTGGGGATTGACTTCTACGCAAAACAGTGGAAGAAGTAGTGGTGTCACCTGCGAGCGAGAAGATGTGGGTCTTTGTTGTGGTCCACTTTCAGCTTTGGCCACGGCCTCATCCTCTGCATGCACCATCAGCATCACGTCCACTTCCCTGTCCCTTGCCTTGCCCATTTTAAATGAACTACTGAACTATTTCAAAAGCTCAACACAAATGTATTTATTTGGAGCAAAATTATATCTGATCAGTATGCCTTCAAAGCTATGATTTTTCCACCACAGATACAACAGGCCACAGAAAACAGCCTGTATAATTATTTTTTCTGTTGTATGTGAAATTTTGAAAAAAAAAAAAAAGTATAACAAGGCTAGCACACAACTATGGTACGTATGCCTGCGAAGCTACGATTTTTCCACCACAGGTACAACAGGCCTAAGCAGACATAACAGACTGTATGAAATATTTCTTGGGTTTTTGGTGAATTTTTTAAACAAAAAAAAAAAGTAGAACAAGGCTAGCACACAGAACTATGGTACGTATGCCTGCGAAGCTACGATCTTTCCACCACAGATATACAAGGCCTCAGCCTGACATAACAGACTGAGCTAAATGTGGCCTTGATTTTTTTGAGCACAACTAAATTGTGTCAACAAGTTGGCTATGACACACAAAAAAATGACCTGGCTGTAGTCTGCAGCGTGACAAGGCAAATAAGTGTAGAAATAAGAAAGCTATGGATTGCTTTACAATAAAAGGAGCAGGTATAAGGTAAAGAAAAAAAAATTGCCACAGATAACTGCAGCTAGATATATATTACATAAGCAGCAGCAGACAGTAATGGAGCTTTTGGAGGTATGCAGTGAGAACTATGTACTCACATACAGTGCCTGCAGGCCTTGCACTGATGTGGAAATGTGCACATAGACTCCCCTACCTATGTAGCGCTGCAATCTCGGGACCCCCGAATAAGCTCTAAAAAGGACTTGGTTTCTCAGGAGTCATGGACTGAACAGTTGCAGACCTACACTAACTATTAAAAGGACGATTGTGACACTATCTCAGCAGCAGCTCCCCTATACTCGCTAAGTCCGGAGCAGAATGCGGCGAGCAGGGCGGCGCCAGATCTCTTTTAGACCTGATGACTCTGTGCGGCCAGCCAATCACTGTAATACCACAACAAAGATGGTTGCAGCATTACAGAGCATGGCAGACAATCCCTGCACTGTCATTGGCACTCTAAAGTGCGCCAGAATTTCAGGGCGGAGACCTGAGCTCCCGCCGAATAATCCCAGAAATGCTCTGTGCTCACGGAGTACACCGAGCATAGTGATACTCAGGCGTGTAACGAGTAGTGGCGAGCACGTTTGCTCATCACTAATCCTGATACTTCTGTTTTTGTGACATATTGTACTTCAAGATAGTGGTAAAATTTATTTGATATCACTTGCGTTTATTTGTGAAAAAAAAAGTTTGGCAAAACATTTCTAAATTTTGTAATTTTCCAACTTTGAGTTTTCATGGCCTTAAATGCAGAGATATGTCGTACAAAATATTTAAAAAGTAATATTTCCCACATGTCTACATCAGCACAATTTTGGAAACATTTTTTTTGTTAGAAAGTTGAGAGTTAAAAGTAGACAAGCCATTTCTCATTTTTACAACACCATTTCTTTTGTTAGGGACCACATCACATTTGAAGTCACTTTTTTATGATAGAAAATACCCAAAAGTGACACTATTCTAAAAACTGCGCCCCCCCCCCCCCCCCCTCTTCTCCCCCCAAGGTGCCAATACCCTACATGTAAATCGGGAAATATTTTTCAGGCACAGCGCAAAGCTCAGTAGTAAAGAGGCGCCATTTTGGAGTTCAGATTTTGCTGGAATGGTTTGAGGATGCCATCTCACATCTAAATCTCCGAGTGACGTGATTTAGATAAAACATCAGAGGGAGACATTCACTATAATGAGGTAGCAGAGTTACTCTGGACTCTGTCAAGCCTCTGTTCAGTGGTCTCTTTTTCAGAAGTGCACAAAACTGTGGTTGACATCACATTTATGCAATCCTAAAAAGACTGACACCGCCGGATCACAGGTCAGACGGCGTCCACAGTGCCTCCATCTGCCTCATTATAGGGATTCTTCCGCCAGAGGTTCCGTCTGAATCACGTATTTCAGACATTTACAAGGGAAACCCCAGTGTAACAGCTCAACACAGAGCGCAGGATAAATGAGCCTTACTGCGATCTTTGGGAGGCAGAATGAAAAAATCAACAGCATATGAAGAATTGGTTTTATTTTTTTTTACGCTGTTCCTTGTGCGGTATAAGTGATTAAGCAACTTTATTCTTCGGGTCAGTGCAATTACAGCAATACCAGATTTATATCGGGTTTTTATGTTTGGCTGCTGTCACACACTAAAAGTAAAACGTAATTTATTGCAAAAAATTAGTTTTTGCATTACTACATTTTGAGAGCTATAATTTTTTCCATATTTTGGCCCACAGAGTAATGCGAGGTCTGTTTTTTTGCAAAACAAGTTAATGTTTTTACTGGTACCATTATCGGGCACATGACTTTTTTTTTATTTTTTGTGAGGCAGAAAGAACAAAAAACAGCAATTCAGTAATTACTTTTGGGGTGGGGGGTTTATGCCTTTTCGTGTGTGGTAAAATTGATAAGGCAGTTTTATTTTTTGGGTCAGTATAATTACAGTGATACCTCATTTATATTTTTTTGTTTTGGCACTTTTATACAATAAAAACTAATCTATAGAAAAAATAATTAATTTATTATATTATTATTTGCATCTCTTTATTCTTAGAGCTATAACTTATTTTCCCGCTGATAGAGCTGTATGTTGGCTTGTGTTTTTGCGGCACAAAATGAAGTTTTCAGTGGTACCATGTTTATATACAGTACAGACCAAAAGTTTGGACACACCTTCTCATTTAAAGATTTTTCTGTAATCTCATGACTATGAAAATTGTCAAGAGTGCCAAGAGTGTGCAAAGCAGTCATCAAAGCAAAAGGTGGCTACTTTGAAGAACCTAGAATATAAGACATATTTTCAGTTGTTTCACACTTCTTTGTTAAGAATATAATTCCACACGTGTTAATTCATAGTCTTGATGCCTTCAGTGTAAATTTACAATTTTCATAGTCATGAAAATACAGAAAAATCTTTAAATGAGAAGGTGTGTCCAAACTTTTGGTCTGTACTGTATATCCGTCTTTTTGATCGCGTTTTAAAGCATTGTTTTTTGCCTTGTTTTTTCTTTATTTTTGTGGTGTACAGGGATAACTAGCGGGACAGTTTTATAGGTCGTGTCGTTGTGGACGCGGTGGTACCAAATATGTGTACCTTTATTGTTTTCATTCAAATATTTATTTACAGATACAATACCTTGATTTTTCTATTATTCTTTATTACTTTTACAATTATTTAAACTTTTTTTTTAATCTTTTACTTTGTCCTACAACGGGGCTATCATTTTTGGCAGGCTGATCGCTTCTACAGCATGGAGATGAAGAAGCAATCCCATGCTGCAGAAACGGTCAGCTCTGCACTGACAAAGTTGCTCATCATGCACTGGGCATGATCAGCAAGTTTGCTAGGTCTAGTGACCTGGATGTCGTCAAGATGACATCGATCACGCAGTGGGGTCTCCGATCCAAAGGCAGAGGGGGCAGTCAGCCCTCTGCCGTCTCCCGGCATGCTGCGATCTCATTCAATTGCAGAATTTCGGGGATTAAGGTGCCGGGAGTGGTATGTAACCACTCATGGTTAGTGGTTGGGTGAAGTCATTTATTGTCAGACTACTGTGTTTTCTCTATTTAAAATCATAATGACAACACAAAACATCCAAATGACCCTGATCAAAAGTTCACATACTCTGGTGATTTTGGCCTGATGACAAGCACAGAAGTTGACAAATGGGTTTGAATGGCTACTAAAGGTAACATCCTCACCTGTGACCTGTTTGCTTGTAATCAGTGTGTGTGCATAAAAGCTGAGTGAGTTTCTGGGATCCAGAAAGACTCTTGCATCTTTCATCCAGCCACTGACATTTCTGGACTGGGAGTCATGGGGAAAGCAAAAGAATTGTCAACGGATCTACAGGAAAAGGTAGTTGAACTGTATAAAACAGGAAAGGGATACAAAAAGAGATCCAAGGAACTGATAATGCCAGTCAGCAGTGTTCAAACTGTGATTAATAAATGGAAAATCAGGAGCTCTGTAAAAACAAAACATCGGTCAGGTTAACCAATAAAAATGTCATCCACAACTGCCAGGAAAATTGTTTGGGATGCAAAGAAAACCCACAAATAACATCAGCTGAAATACAAAACTCTCTGAAAACTAGTGGTGTGGCTGTTTCAAGATGTACATTAAGGAGGCACTTGAAGAAAAATGGGCTGCATGGTCGAGCCACCAGAAGAAAGCGATTACTGCACAAATGCCACAAGGTATCTCGCCTACAGTAACGCAAAATAGATCAGAGACAAGCCTCAAAATTTCAGAAACAAGTAATTTGGAGCTTTGAGACCAAATTTGAACTTTTTGGCCACAACCATAAATGTTACATTTGTCAACAAGACCTATGATGAAAGGAACACCATTCCTACTGTAAAGCACGGAGGTGGATCGCTGATGTTTTGGGGATGTGTGAGCTACAAAGACACAGGAAACTTGGTCAAAGTTGACGGAAAGATGAATGCAGCACGTTATCAGCAAATACTGGAGGCAAATTTGCACTCATCAGCCTGGAAGATGTGCATGGGACATACTTGGGCGTTCCAACACGACAATGATCCAAAATACAATGCCAAGTCCACCTGTCATTGGCTATAGCAAAACAAAGTGAAGGTTCTGGAGTGGTCATCTCAGTCTCCTAACCTCAATATCATTGAGCCACTCTGGGGAGATCTCACGCGCACAGTTCATGCTAGACAGTCCAGGAATTTACAGGAACTGGAGGCTTTTTGCCAAGAAGAGTGGGCAGCTCTACCACCAGATAAAATAAAGAACCTCATCCACAACTACCACAAAAGACTTCAAGCTGTCATTGATGTTAGAGGGGGCAATACAAGGTTTTAAGAAATGGGGTATGTGAACTTTTGATCAGGATCATTTGGATGTTTTGAGTTGTCATGATTCAGAAAGAGAAAGCACAGTAGTTTGACAATAAATGGCTTCACCCAACCACTAATGATGAGTGGAGAAAAAATGTTGGTGTTATCTTTCATATTCTCTGAAGAAAGGCCAAGAAAGCAAAATATCTGCAGGGGTAAGTAAACTCTGGAGCACAACTGTACGTGGTTGAACACTACTTTTGAGGCACAGTGCAAAGCTCAAAAGGGAAGAAGCGCCATATTGGAGTTCAGATTTTGCTGGAATGGTTTGAGGGTGCCATGTTACATTGTCAGAACCCCTGAGATGCCAGAACAGCAGAACCCCATAAGTGACCCCATTTTACAAACTACAGCCTGCATAAATGAATTCATTCAAGGGTGCAGTGAGCATGTTGACACCACATGGGCCACACAGAATGTCAAACCATTGAGAGGTGACGAAAGAATAATTAAATTTTTATCATTAAAATATGTAGCTACTTACCGGTAATGGAATTTCTCAAAGCCCATGACAGCACCACGGGAAGAGGGGATCTGCTCTTCAAGGACAAGAAACCTACAGATAAAAAGGGCAGTTCCTCTCTTCCGCATCAGTTGTTAACACAACACAAGAGGACCTCCAGGTTAATAACACAATATTCAAACATTACTATGAAGCTAAACAGTAACACCATGTGACTACATATAAATAATTAAAAACAAAAGTGTGCACACCCACATTGAAGGGAGAGAATGTACAGGTGCCATTATGGGCTCTGAGAAATCCAGGTTACCGGTAAGTAATTGCATCTTTCTCCTTCCCCCTATGACGGCACCACGGAGAGAATTGCAGAGAAATATATAATTAAAGAGGGACCACTGCTTCCAGAACCTTTCTACCAAAAGTAAGGTCTGAAGAAGAAGCTAGGTCCAGTCAATAGTGACTGAAGAATGTAGAGGAGGCACACAGCGTAACAACTCTATATATCTGATCTATTGAGGCACGACTCTTTCCACCCAGGAGACTGCCACTGCCCTCATCAAATGAGCTTTCAGTTTTTCTGGGGGCGGCCTCTCCACGTGAGGAGTATGACAGGGTGATGGCGTCCATCTTGCCAACGTGCCCTTAGAAGCTTTTTGCCCCTTTCGAGGTCCCTGAAAGCACACAGAGTCCTAGCATTCCTACACTCTTATATGGCCGCTAGGTATTGATTAGGCACATTCTGACATCTAGTATATGCAAGACCCTTTCTCCCTTGTTCTTGGCGTTTGGGCAGAAAGAAGGGAGGGAGATCTCCTGAGATGAATGGAATCGCGATACCACTTTTGATAGGTAGACTGGGTCGGTTTTAAGAATAACTCTATCCTCCAAGATTTGTGTGAAAGGAGGCCCAGCAGATAATGCTTGGATGTCTCTGACTCTATGAGATGATGTGAAGGCTATTAGAAGTGATGTCTTAAGGAACAAGATTCTCAGCGAAGCATCTGCCAGAGGTTTGAAAGAAGGTTTGGTTAGGACTGTAAGGATTAAGTTTAAATCCCAAGAAGAAGGAATCCGAGTGGGGATGGGTCTAGACCAAGAGGATGCCTTGATGAATCTAGATATCCACAGATTCCTAGCCAGGTTACAATTGTATAAGGCCCCTAATGTTGCGACTTGAACCTTCAAAGTGCTTGTAGCTGGGCCCTGTTCCAGGCCTTTCTGCAGAAATTCTAAGATGGCTGTTAGTGGAACCCCTCCTTCTAACCTGGAACCTGAAGGTGAAAAGAACTTTCTCCATGTTTTCCCATAAAGGTTGGTGGTTACGGATTTCCCACTTTGTAGCAACGTGGAGATTAAATTTGGGGGAAACCCTTCATCCCTCAGGAGAGCCCTCTCAAATTCCAGGCTGTCATGTGCAAGTTCGCTACCCGAGGATGAAGAACTAGTCCCTGGGAAAGAAGGTTTGGAAATTCCGGAAGCACCCACAGGTCAGAGATGGACATAATCCTCAGCCAAGAAAACCATGTCCTCTTTGGCCAGAAGGGGGCTATTAAGATCACTTTTGCTCTGGCTTCCAAGATCTTCCACAGAACTGCCAGAATCAGGGCAATAGGAGGAAAAGCAAAGGCTAAATGGTGGTCGCATGGAATCATGAAGGCATCTAACACTATGGGGTTCCCTTTGTGGCCTATTGAGCAGAATGCTTCTACTTTCCTGTTCTGACTGTTGGCAAATAGATCTATGGAAGGACGTCCTGACTCCTCACCTTTCTGCAATCTGATCGAATACTGACTGAATCAGTTCCCATTTAGGAAGTCCGTTCCGCGATTTTCTGTCCCTCTTATGCGGAGTGTAGATAGAGATCCCAAGTTGCCCTCAGCTAACTGAAAAATTAGTTCCATGTCACTTCCATGAGCAGGCAGGACTGGGTTCCTCCCTGGTGATATATGTATGCTACCACTACCCAGTTGTCTGTAAATACTCTTACGTGGTACCCCTGAAGTGTTCAAGAATTCTAAAAGGACAAATTTTACTGCAAATAGTTACTTCACGTTTGAGGATACTGAATTTAGGTCCTCTCACCAGACCCCTTGAGCCATCTGAGTTAAAAAGAGCCCCCCCCCCCCCCCCAACTCCTGGGGCTTGCATCTGTGGTCAGAATACGGAATACCCTGGGTTAAGTTGTCTATTCTCATCCACCATTCTAAAGAAAGTGTTGATTCTGATGACAAGGTTAGCTGACCTTCTAAATGCCCTTTTAGAGAGTTTTCAGCTGATAAGATTTCCCACTGCAAATCCCTAGTATGAGTCTGAGCCCATTGAATGGCCGGGATACAGGCAGTCATGGAACCTAGGAGGGACATTGCTTTCTGCAAAGCCGAAGAGGGGAGGTCCCTTATCCGAGATATCAGGCCTATGATCTTTTGAACTTTCTCTGCCGGGAGGCGACACTCCTGTTTCTTTGAATCTAGTACGATACCCAGATATTACTGCACTTGGTTCGGCACAGTTTTGGATTTCTTTAGATTCAAAAGCCAGCCTAAGTTCGTCAAGGAATCCATGACTTTCTCTAGTTGGTTCTTGCAATGATGGAGGGAGTTGCCTATTACCAGAAAATCGTCCAGGCATGGAACAATAAGGATATCTTTTTCCCTCAAGTGTGCCATTACCTCTGCCACTATCTTGGTGAACACCCGTGGAGCTAAGGCTAGACTGAATGGGAGCGCTGTGAACTGATAATAGTGCTTTACTACCCCTTTTATTGGGACTGAAACCCCAAGGAATTTCTGATAGTCTCTGTGGATGAGGACTTGATAGTAGGCGTCCTTTTAGGTCCAGAACAGTCATGAAACAGTCCGGAAACAGCATTTTTACCAATGTTTTTATTGTTTCCATTTTGAAGGCTTGAACTTCAATAACTGGTTCAGTTTCTTTAGATTTATGATTGTCTTGAAAGTTCCATCTGTTTTTTTTTTACACAGGAACAGAGAGAAGAATCCTTCACCTTTTTCCCAGTAAGGGACCTCTTGAAGGACTGATTTCCCCATCAGGCCAAGAACCTCCTGCTCTAAGGCTAGTTGCTCTTTGTTTGAAGATCTCTGAGGTGTCAATACGAAATTTGGTTGGGGAGATGAGTGGAACTGAAATTTTAGGTCTAAAATCCAAGAGCTCTTAGATATTTTTTCCCAGGCCAGGAGAAAGAGATAACCTTCCCCCCACCTGGGAGAAACCCTCATTGGGATGGCTTCTTGTTGTCATTGGGGGTGTCTGTTTCTCCCTTCTATCCTCCCACTTATCCTGATTCCTGGGGGGCTTCCTCCCAGCCGCTACTGGCAGAGTTCCTCACCAACATATTACGGTATGCTGTCAACAGTTCCTCGTTAGATATAAGCCTCATCCAACCGCAGGCTTATCAGGCTTATATTGCGTCAGAAACTAACCCTGGGTAGCGTCTAATAACCAACCGAGCAAGCGGACG